>NC_050443.1:134331445-134931445 GCF_903995425.1 Onychomys torridus
TTGTGGGACTTCCAGGTCCTAGGTCCTAGTTAGAGTAAGTGGGCCACTGAGAGTATAGTTTGGGCTCACAGTCTGACGAGACCGTGAATCACCACGGGGAATTCAGGGCCAAAGGAAGATGAGGTGGCTGGTCACACACTGCATCCACAGTCAAGAAGCTCACTTTCCCTGTTTGTTGAGTTCAGGACCATGGTTACTGTTGCCCACCTTCAGGGTGCAGTCTCCCCTCCTTAGCTAAAATTTTTCTTAAGACATACTCATAGTCACCTAAGGTGTCTTTCCACAGTGATTCTAAATGATCAAGTTTACTGTGAACATAAATCATCACAGGAGCATGTCCTTAAAGGTCCTACCTGGGCCTCGTCCCTGTCTCCTTCCCCTGCTACCTTTCTTCTTCCAGGAGGTGAACAAACTCCTTCATCACTTGTTCCTGCCCTTGCTCAAGCCCCCAGGGAAGGCCATTCAACCATGAGCTAAAACAGCATTCCTCTAATAGGGTATTCTCTCAGGTTTGATAAAAGTGACGAGAAAGCCAACTAAACACGCCAGCTTCTTGAGAAACAACATGTAATTACCCAACGGTACTGGATTAGGGAATTGTTTGAGAAAACCTGTCACCATGAATGGGTTTTTGTGGCCTGAGACCAAGAACCTGACCTTCACATTACATGGCTCAGGTGCATGAGAGATGTGAGGGGAAAAAGGCAAATGAGCCAAGGAATCTTGTTCCCAAGAGTCAAAGGGCAACTTCCAGGGGTCAGGGTGTACAGTTAGAGATGTGTTTTGTCTAGCTGGTGGGACGCTAGGGGACATAGGGGCCCAGGAGGCCCCTGCCCCTGCCTTCTCTTGCTGGGGCTACCTCTGCAAACTCCACCGTTGATCGTTGCCAGCTGGGGGTCAGAAGCATCATCAAGAGGTGGGGAGGGAAGGAGAGGCCAGGCTGTTTCTTTCTCTTCAGCGAGGCCTATCTGCAGAGCAGGCCATGGCCCCTGCTGTTGTGGGGCTGTGTTACCTCCTTGCTCGCTCCTGCAGCCAGTGAGTGGCTGTTGTGACTTCCTGGCTGTCTCACCTTCCTGTGACCTTCTAGCTTTTTCAACACCGAATGAAAAAAGCCTGAGGGGGACATTTCATATTCAAGCCATAATAGGTTGTTTCCCTTGGGGAGAAACTTTCATTCTGTAAAGGTGGTGGAAAGAGCTTGCAGAGGAGGAAACTATGCAAACATAGAGATGGGTAGGGACACATGGGTTGGGGATCCAATGGTGAAAACTGATCAATTGCCCTTTCCTTGTCTAGATTATCCAATCGCCTGTAAATGTCATAGAAAAGGGGAACTCATCCTACCCCCAAACATGGTCTTGTCCCTGCCAGACAGACTTGGATGCAATCTTGGGTCTCCACACTGAGGGGGAATCTGTCTCTTTGTGCTTTGTTAGGTGTGCTTCTGCTTTCACAGAAACTTGGCTGAGTACCTAGATCTCGTTTTTCCTGCCTTTCTCATCTTCAAATCAACATAGAAAAAGATCCATTCCTTCAATACTGGATGACCTCCCCATGGCAGCATCAATATCTTATGTGTTAATTAAAACTAAAAATAAAAAGAGAATGTGCCCAATCTGCCAAATATTGCTAATACTTTGTGAGCATATAATTGTTACACTGCCCTGGTTTATATGGAGCTATTATTGTGAAATACAGTGACTGTTTCCAGGCAATGAATATGAATGTAAGTCAGGATGACCATTAGATGTAATTAAAATATAATGATGAGAAACCATGGTGAGAAACCAGAACATCAACCCATGGATTCTACCTATTCATGTTTAAAATTTTTTTATTTTATTAGTATTATTATATTTATTGTATATGTACAAGCAAGAGCACATACTGTCATGTACATGTGGAGGTCAGAGAATAACTTGCCGGTGTTGGTCTCCTCCTTCCATCAAGTAGGTCCTGGGATCAAGCTCAGGTTGTTCATCATGCTTGATAGGAAGCACCCTTTACTCACTGAGCCATCTCTCTGACCCTCAAGATATATTTGACTCTAAGCCTTTAAAATACTCTGGTTCTAGTTTAGTTTCTGTTGTTATGATAAACACCATGACAAAAAGCCACTTGGAGAAGAAAGGGCTTATTTTAGATGATAGGTTTCCATCATCGAGGGAAACCAAGGCAGAAGGTTTGCAGCAGAAACCATGGAACAATGCTCTTTACTCAGTCACTTACAGGCTCATGTTCAACTACCTTTCTCACACAGCCCAGGCCCACCTGCCTGGGATGGCACCACTCACAATAGGCTGAGTCTACATAGATTAGCAAATAAGAAAATGGCCCACCAGCAAACCACAGGCCAATCTGCTAGAGGGAATTCCTCCACTGAGGGTCACTCTTCCTAAGTATGTCAGGTTGACAACCAAGACTAGCCATCTGTGGAGGATGTCTCACCTCATTCCCACAACGAGCTCTGGTACTGAACTTCCAGCAGGGAAGAGGTCTCCTCTGGAGCAGGACACTTGTACTTCATATGGAGATGGCTCATGAGCTGTACCAGGCCCAGCAGCTCTGCCACATCACCTGTGTCCAGACATGCAAGGCAGGCACTCAACCACTGGATTGTATTTTCAGCCTTTGTGCCCATTTTTGGTTGGTTTTTATTATTAATACAGGAGGCCATATTTCCCAGGCTGGCCTGGAACTTATAGGCAGCTGAGGATGACCTTCAACTTCTGATATTTCTGTCTGCACTTCCCAAGTGCTTGGAGTCAAGTGTGTACCATCACTCCCAGATTATGCATAACCCAAGGATTCATGCCTGGTAGGCAGGACCTGTCCCAACAGCTATATTCCCAGCCACCTTGCTTCAGTTTTAAAGTAGAACCTGATTCTTTGGTGAGATCCCTCCAAACTCTTCTAAGGTACACCTGTTTAGCCTTGGCAAAGCATGTTAGAACTTGGCCTTGGCAACCCCATGCTCAAAACGGCTTAGAGATTTCCCTCAGAAAGTAGCCTGTTTCAAGGAGGCTGAAGTGAACAATACATTTGTATTTTATCAGGACCATATTTTACAAAATGTCTCCTTTCTTGCATTATTGTCTCTGGAAAAGAAAGTTATATTAAAATTGTTTTAGTTTAAAGGGATTCAATGGCTGAGTGTTTAAGGCATTGGACATAAAGTTGCTTTAGTTTAAATATAGAATAGCATCTAAATCTGTGGCTTATTTTGAAAAATTCTTTTTAATTTAAATTTCTGGCTATACCTCCCAAAGTAGGGCAGTATTTTGGAAACATCTGTTCTGACCAGATATCTTAAGGAAATTTCTGGATTATGTGCATTTGAACAAGTCCTTATTTTTTAAAGATTTATTTTTCATTATATATATGCATGTATGTCTCTGTAGTTGGGTTTTTTTTTTCTTTTTTCTCTTTGGGTGCCTGCCACCCAGGTCCCAAATAAATATACTGAGACTTATTCTTACTTATGAATGCCTGGTTTTAGCTTCACTTGTTTCTAGCCAGTTTTTC
The DNA here is from genome assembly GCF_903995425.1 of Onychomys torridus. Classification (NCBI taxonomy): domain Eukaryota; kingdom Metazoa; phylum Chordata; class Mammalia; order Rodentia; family Cricetidae; genus Onychomys; species Onychomys torridus. The sequence goes on from NC_050443.1 coordinate 134,334,971, forward strand.
TAACTTTAATTAGCCCAATTCTCTTTAACAATGTTTTGCCTCCAGGCTTTTTACCTTTCTTTATTCTATATATCTTTCATTCCTTCTTACTCCATGGCTGACTATGTGGCTGGGTGGCTGGCCCCTGGCATCCTCCTCTCCTCCCTTTCTACTCCTTCTATTTATTCTCTCTGCCTGGCAACCCTGCCTATCTCTGCCTAGCCATTGGCCATTCAGCTCTTTATTAGAACAATCAGGTGTTTTAGGCAAGCAAAGTAACACAGCTTTACAGAGTTAAACAAATGCATCATAAAAGGATGCAACACATCGTTGCATTATTAAACAAATATTCCACAGCATAAATGAATGTAACACATCTTAAACTAATATTCTACATGTCTCTGTGTGTACACACAAGGGCAACTCTCATGGAAGCCAGAGATATCAGATCTCCTGTAGGAGGATTCACAGGCAGTTGTGTGGGTGCTAGGACTGAAACTCAGGTCCTCTGAAGAAGTAGTAAGCACTCTTTCTGGATGATCCATCTCTCCAGCCCTGGAAATTCCTTATTTATGTCTTAAATCTGACCACAAACTGAAACAGTGCTCTTTGTACAATGTCTTAGTCACTGTTCTATTTCTATGAAGAGACATCATGACCAAGGCAACTCTTTTTTTTTGTTTTGTTTTGTTTTGTTTTTGTTGTTGTTGTTTTTCAAGACAGGGTTTCTCTGTGTAGTTTTGGTGCCTGTCCTGGACATCACTCTGTAGACCAGGCTGGCCTCAAACTCACAGAGATCTACTTGGCTTTACCTCCTATGTGCTGGGATTAAAGGCATGTGGCACTGCCATCCAGCCCTTTTCTTATAAAGGAAAGCTTTCAATTGGGAACTCGCTTAAACTTGCAGAGGTTTAGCCCATTGTCATTGTGGTGTAGAGCATGCTGGCATACATGGTGGTGGAGCAGTAGCTGAGAGCTATATCCTGATCTATAGGTCAAGAGAAAGAAAGACTGGGCCTGGGTTTTTGAAACCTCAAAGCCCACCTCCAGTGACATACTTCCTCAACAAGGTCACACCTTCTAATCTTACCAATAGTGCTACTCCCTGGTGAGTAAGCATTCAAATACATGAGCCTATGGGCGTCATTTTTATTCAAACCAAGACATACATTTTTATTTGTAGTGTTAATAAGATCAGTGGCATATAAGATATTTAAACTACTAAGAGAGAGAGAGAGAAAGAGACAGACAGACAGACAGACAGACAGACAGACAGAGACAGAGAGAAGAATTGTTTTAGACAGTTGTTTCCACTCTGGAGGCCCAAATTTCTTCCTCCTTCAAGGAAAGACAGGCATTGAAGTGACAGTGCTCCCACCATGGCCTCTTAATGAAGCCATTTATTTAGTAATAAGTATAAAATCATCCCAACCAAACACATCCTGGAGGTCATTCTACAGTGGAATGAACATGGCTCCAGGCTGAGATTTCTTCACCCTGAACACCTCAATTAGATGTTCATTCAATTCCACAAGTCTCTAGAGAAATAATACCCCAGAAGCTCAGGGAGATCCAGGAGGCATGGCCTGATTTGCTATGGTAGATTTTTTTTTCCCCACAGTGGTAGGTATTGAACCAAACACTTCATATATGCTATGCAAGTGCTCTACCACTGAGTTATATCCCCACCAAAAAAATACCTATTAATTAAACATGAATGCACATCATTTCTCCATGGTTATCAATACTGTGATCTACATTCAGTCAACATTTACTGAATGTCACTTACAAAGGTTGGCAGTGTTAGACCATGAGAAGATAAGAAAATTGTACTGGGCAGACATCCTGTAGGTCTTTTGCTGGTGTTAGTGGTCTACAGATTTCTCTACTTCCACTCTCCTTGGGCAGTCATCATTGTCCAAGCCCTGGCCATGATGGACTCAAGCACCACAGGAAAGAGCATCTCAGGTTCTCCAATCAGTCAACGCTCAGGCCTCATCTGACTCCCTCATGCACTGGGCACCTGCTGTTGGCTAAGTCTTTCCTGGGTGCTCCCCTGTGGCCACTTGTAGAACCTTGCTGTCCCTGCAGGGTACCAGAGGAGTTAGTTCAACACTATGTCTCCCAATAAAAAGTTAAATGATAACTGTCCCCCAAAAGATGTCCACTTTTCCCCCTTTCCCATGCTTGGCCTCCCCTTCTGTTGCCTCAGTCCTTCCTCTTCATTAATTCCTGTCCTACATTCAGATCTCAGCTTAAATGTCAACTCCCACTTCCCAGTCTGGACACCCTTACAGTTGAGTGTTCACTCACGTATTGCAACCACCTGTTCAGTCATTCCTTGTCTAATTCTCCAACTGGGCCAATGAATCTCAGCCTTCCTAGGGCTGTGACCCTTTAATACAGTTCTTCATGTTGTGATGAGCCTCAGTCATAAAATTATTTGTTCTGATGTCATAACTGTAATTTTGCTACTTTGTGAATTGTAATGTAAGTATCTGATGTGCAGGATATCTGATATGTGACCCCTGAGAAAGGGTCGTTTGACCCCCCAAAAGGGGTCATGACCCACAGGTTGATAACCACAGAGCTAGGCTTTAGCCCACAAGAGCAACAGAAGACAGTTGACACACACACACACCTGTAATCCCAGGACTTGGGATGGCAAAGTTAGTAAGACCATGAGTTCTGTGCTAGCTTGGGACCTATATCAAGACCCTGTCACCAAATAAAAACACAGAGACTTGGTTTTCATGGTCTGGAGTGCAACCCCTGGCCCAGGTTGGGGTGAATGCATAGTGGATGTGATGCTAGAGGTTCCAAGTCCCAACAAAGCCAGTCAGCTGACTCTACCCTCTGCCAGAGACAGGAGCCATGTAGGTTCCTCCACATCATCTAGTGCCTGATCCAGGGATGCAGCACATCAGCTACCACCATCAGTAGAGGCCAAAAGAAAGATGGAATGCCTTCCAGAGTTTCCTGGACATCAAAAAAAAGATCCAGGACCTAATGAACAATGGAAGCAGGACTGGTTTACTGACATCATTGGGATTGCCAACAAATACCATTTTAAGGCCTACAGGCTGTTTTAGTTGTTTTTGGTAAGTTCTACAAATTCCTTCAGGAGTTTAGTCAAGAACCTTCAGTTGAGGTTCTAGAGAAATGGTTTAGTAGTGATGCATACTGGCTGTTCTTGAAGAGGACCCAGTTTGATTCCCAACACCCACATGGAGGATCACAACTCTAGTTCTAATGGATCCGCCAGCACTATAAGCATGTGATACAGACATGCATACATACAGATAAAACATGAATAAAAATATTCTTTTTAAAAAAGTAATTTTGATTGAGATAGAGTGTTAGAAAAATGACAATTTGTCACTTAATTGAGCCACATATACATCAAAATTCACAATAGCAAGAAGCAGTCACCAATGGTCTATGAAAAACAGCACTTTCTACAAATGCTAGAAGCTATTAAAGCCCTTGATGTCAGGAAGCAGCTGAGAGGAGATGATCCCTTTTTGGGGACAAATCAACTTGGTGACCAGCCTGCCCTACTCAGAGTTTTGGACAAGGAGGAGAAAAAAAAAAATCATCTCCATTGTAGGAAATACCACCGAAAAAACAAGGCCAAGAAAAACAAAGATTCCAGAAAGGTCAGATGTTGTCATTGAATCATAACCAACTGAGAGTCTGAACCTGTTGAAATGGAGGTGGAGATGTCTGACTGCACAGTTGGAGAAGACGAAGGCACTAGAACAATGGTGGAGGGGCTTCTGCCCAGCAATCTGTAAAGCCCACGTGAAGTGCAGGACTGTTAGGCTGAGAAAAGATGGATTAGTGATGCATACACCTGACCCCATAAGCAAACAGAAACACAGGATGTCTCATGACACAGAGAGTTCCAAGTGTGAAATATACACTAAAGGCATCTTCGAGAGAGTGCATGGAGATGACACCTAAATTGTTATGTCAATAAGAAGCCAACAGCTGGGGCAGAAGTTCACATGGATCCATATTGTGGGAAAGTCAGACCACCCTGGACATTTCAAAGAGCACCTTCAAAAAAACTTTTCAATGTTCAAATTGTCATGAATTTACTAGAAATAGCACTTTCAAATGTCACCTCACTACATGCCAAACTAGAGTGGGGGCAAAAAAAAAGGAAGAATCTTTATAAATGCCAGATCTGTGACAGTGTGCTTAACAGCGAGGCCAGTCCAAAGACTACTTGATAATACACATTAGAGATAAACCACGTCATTGTTCTCCATGACTTGTAGTTTATGCAAGGAAATTTATTATGGAGGTGTCTTAGTGATGCTCACCACATTTCAGAGGGTCTAATAACTAACTAAAGAAGTCCTTTCAGTAGAAGTATGTGTGAAGACTGAACCATCAATGACTCTGTGAGCCAAGAGGAAAGAGAGACATTGCTGAGGCTGCCATGGAAAATCGTGAATGTGTACAGATCAAATTGTGGATGTATTCCCAAGCAGAGAATGACAGAACAGCTGTGCCAGTTTCAGAAAGAAGTAATAAATGTTCTTAAATTTACATGCAGGGTGAACTGATGGACCGTGTGACTCTCCTTAAGCTAGCAGATGGGTGGACCAAAGTTAAACTATTTCCTGTTGCACTGAACTGTTTCTTTCTCTTTTCTTTCTTCTTCTTCTTCTTCTTCTTCTTCTTATTCTTCTTCTTCTTCTTGTTTTTTATTTGTTTGTTTGTTTGTTTGTTTGTTTGTTTATATATTGTGTGTACAGCATTCTGCCTGCGTGTATGTTTGTATGCCTAAAGAGAGCACCAGATCTCATTACAGATGGTAGTGAGCCACCATGTGGTTACTGGCAATTGAACTCAGGACCTCTAAAAGAGCAGCGAGTGCTCTTAACCACTGAACCATCTCTCCAGCCCACACTGAATTGTTTCTAAGGAAACAAACCAATGTCTGTCCTTCCAGTCAATGACACAGAATGGGGATATTTTTTCTAAGTGGTAGCTTTGAGATGTGTATTTCTGATAACTTAAATAGATATATTCTGATTATATAGTTGAATATAACTATATCTAGTTTGATCTTTCCCAAATCATGTCCTTTTTCAAATTCTTTGCATTCTATAAAATCATACATAAAATTATTAGTGGCAGGCATGGTAGCAAATGCCTTTAATCCCAGCACTCAAGAGGCAGAAGCAGGTGAACATCTGTGAGTTCCAGGCCAGCCTAGTCTATACAGGGAGTTCCAGGAAGGCCAGGACTAATAGAGAGATCCTACCTCAAAACATAAACTATAAAAAGGCATGAGAATACATAATATGTACTGTAATGCACATAAGAGACATAAGTGTGTAGGAAACACAAGGCTGTATGGAGAAATGTGCAGTGGTACTGTGCAGTTAACTTTTGAGGTCTGGCCGGCTTGCTTTTGGACAATATTCTCATCTATCCAGTGGTTACTCTGCCATCTCTGTAACAGAAACAGAGAGGTGGTAGCAAAATTTTTAGAATGTTTAAAAAATAAAAACAAACAACCAAAAAATCCTGCCCATGTACCTTTTCCAAACCAACTAAACCCTTGTAAAGCATTTCTGTTTTTTTCAGAGTTCTTGTTTTTAAGAGCAATGTAAACTGCTTTGGTAATTGCTGTTTTTGCTTTAAACAACAACTACCAATTCTTTTCCATTTAACTTATGTTGAATTTTTTTTTTTTACTTAATGGCAACTGAGGGGTCATTTGTAATTGGAAATTGGCATATGTAATAAAATTTATTTTGAAGAGATGTTGCCCTAGTATTTTATCACAGATTTAAAAAAATACACAAGCATCATTTTTTAAGTGAACATATTTAAAATAAAGCCCAGAGGAATAGATGTATATAAATATATCAGGCTTTGTTTTGAATTTAATCTTTTTCTCCAGCTGTGTTTGTTTCTTTGTGTTCTGTGAGGCAGGTTCTCACTATGTAGCATTGCCTGGTTTTATGTAGACAGGGCTGCCTCTGCCTCCTGAGAGTCAGGATTAAAGGTGAGCACCACAAATGCCTCGCCCCATCTTTAATGTAAAAATTTTATGCTATAATTTTTAAAGCCATACAAACAAGAATGATAAATTGTGGACTTAAAGTAGGTATGTAGACTGCTGGAGAGACAGATGGCTCAGAGGTTAAGAGCACTGGTTGCTCTTCTAGAGGACCCTGATTTGATTCCCAGCACCCACACGGCAGCTCACAACTATTTGTAACTCTGGTTCCAGGGGATCTGATCCCCAGTTCTGATCCTTATGGGTACCAGACATGTACAAGCACATAGACATACATATAAGCAAACTTTCATATACATAAAAATAAATACTTTTTAAGTATATGCATAAATATTTGTAATCAATGTGACTTATAAAATAAAATATAGTAACTACATTTTTAAAAGTCAGAATTAGTTGTTGTTGCTTGAGACAGGATTTAACTATGTATTCCAGGCTAGCATCAAACTTGAGATCCTCCTGCCTCAGCCTCTGGAGTGCTAGGATTAAAGTTATACACCACCATATCTGACTCTAAAGCAGGATATTTTAACAAATGACCAGGTTTCCATAAGGCTTAGCTGGTGTTTTAGTCAGTGTTCTATTGCTATGAAGAGACACTATGACCATGGAAATGCTTATAAAAGAAAACATTTAATTGGGGCTGGCTAACAGTGTAGCAGAAAGTTTTCCTGTGTCCCGCCTGGTCCACAGCCACTCAAACCCAAATAAACACACAGAGACTTATATTATTTTTAAACTATAGCCATGGTAGGCTTTTCACTAGCTAGCTCTGACATCTTAAATTAATGCATTTCTATAAATCTATACTTTGCCACGTGGCTTTTGGCTTACCGGTACTTTTATATCTTGCTTCTGGCTGTGGCTAGCAGTGTCTCCTCTGCTCCCTTTTCTTCTCTCCTATCTTTCCAGTTAGAATGTCCCACCTAACCTTATTCTGCCTCACCATTGGCCAAACAGCTTTGTTTATCAACCAATCAGAGCAACACCATACAGAAAGATATCCTCATCATTACAGTTCAGAGGTTTAGCCCATTATCTTCATGTGATGTGCAGACAGACAATGGTGCTGGAGAAGGAGCTGAAGAGTTCTCTATCTGGATCCACAGGCAGCAGGAAGTGAAAGTGATACACGAGCCCGGCTTGAGCTTCTAATACCTCAAACCCCACCCCCTAGTGACACACTTCCTCCAACAAAGCCACACCTACTCCAACAAGGCCACACCTCCAGATAATGCCCCTCCCTACGGGGGCCATTTTTATTCAAACCGCCACAGCTGAGGTTGGCCTTGCTTTTCAACTCCACCAGAAGCTAGACTTGAATTAACCAATTGGCCTGTCCTTTCTTCCAGTTGGCTCAGGGGTGAGACCCTGAGCTAAGATAGCTCAGTCAGAATATGCATGAGGAAAGGCCAAGGTGGACATGTTCTCGCCAGAGCAGCCTTCATACAAGGACAATGTCCAGCCAGGCAGTGGTGGTGCATGCCTTTAATCCCAGCACTTGGGAGGCAGAGCCAGGTGGATCTTTGTGAGTTCGAGGCCAGCCTGGGCTACCAAGTGAGTTCCAGGAAAAGGCATGTGGGGATCATGAAGCAAGTTATGAGTACAAGTGTGAGTCAGGAAGGTGAGGAAATGCCTTCAGGCCTTCCAGTTTTATTAACTTACACATTTATTTCTTATTTGTCTTACTTATTCATAATTTAATTTATGTTTTATCCAATTTGTATCAAATATTCTATTTATTGTAACTAACAAAATCTGAACTGATTTAAAACCTTGACCTTGTGCTCCTAACTGGCTATACCCACAAGAATCTTGTTCATGGAAGGCACTGAATGCTTTTAATGGTGGGCTGCTGGGGAAATGGAGAGGGGATGGTGCTGAATGGGGAGGAGCTGGAGCTTTTGTTTAAACTCATTTTCTTAAAAACATAACTTTTTCACAATGGAAGTGCACCCCAAATGCAAAAGTATCTCCCCAGCACATTTGAGAGCAGGTTTGTGGCTTGTGATGTTATCAACTATCCTTAGGTCACATGTCACTCCCCAATAACTCCTAAAGATTTCTGCTTCAATCAAGGACTTTCACTCTCAACAAACTATGGCTTTCCCTCAAGGAAGAAGCAGCAGAAAGGAATGATTCCTCCTTTGGCTGCCTTTTATACTCCCGACAAGGTGATTCCCATTCCTGATAAACTATAACTTTTTTTAGAGTGTCTCAAGTAGCACAGGCTGGCTCAGACTCACTATATAGCTGAGGATGACCCAGACCTTTGGATTCTTTTGTCTCTACCTCATAAAGGTTTATGTGGTACTGGGAATCAAACCCAGAGCCTTGTGTGTAGCACTGTACCCACAGAGTTACATCCCCGGCCTTACTTTTACATTTCTTATTCTTCAACTGAGTCTTATTTCTCAGACATTTAAGATGCCTTCAACCTTTTACCTGGCTCGATGGAGGCCAAGGTTTTATCTTCCTCTTGGGGGCAATTCTGCTGAGCAACAGTTATTGGCACTGACTTTAACTTTTGGTTATTATATGACATCTTTCAAAGCATAACAAGGCTATATGGCTCATGCTCTGGCTATTAGATTAAAGCTCCATATTGCTGGAGGGCTGCACTCCTAAAAATAGAGACATAATAAGCTTGACTAGATAGAAGGAAAATAGAATCCTCAATCTTGAGCAGAGAATTATTTTCCTGGTTCAACAAAAGCAGACTTTCCACAAGTAGTTCATCACTGTGACAACATATCTTAGAAGAAGGGTCTTATGGCTTCAATCTTCTGGTGTTTGGGGCCCTTGGTTTCAGAGTTTGTAGTCTGTGGTCTGCTGTGGGATGTCTTTCTGTATGCTGTGAATATATGTTGCTTCCATTGGTTGATAAATAAAGCTGCTTTGACCTATGGCAGATAAGAAAGAGCCAGATAGGAAATCCAAGCAGAGATACAGGAAAAGAAGAGCAGAGTCTGGGAGATGCCAGGCAGCTGCCCAAGGAACACCTGCCAGCATACCTGTAAAAGTCATGGCCACATGACAATACATAGATTAATAGAAATGGGTTGATTTAATTGTAAGAGCTAGCTAGTAATAAGCCTGAGCCATCAGTCAAGCATTTATAAGTAATATTAAGCCTCTGAATGATTATTTGGAAATGGCTGTGGGATGGGGCAGGACAGAGAGAAGCCTCCTCTACAGTGGTCACAGTGACATTGTTTCTATACCTGTGGTGAAACAGACCTGCGGTGAAAAAAACCTACTCACCTCATGTGGAAACAATGTGAGAGGCAGAGCACTGGACAGGCACTGGAGACAGGGGCTCATGCAGTCAATCCATTGGCATCACAGTCCTCATGACACAGTCACATCCCAGAGTCCCATTTCCCACCACTGCATTGGGAATGGAGACGGGGGCACTCTCCCAATCTAAGCAAGAGCATACAGGCTTTACCACCTTCTCAAGTTTATTTTCAGGGCCTATGCAGTATAAATCTTCTAACTGCTAGTACGGTGCTTCTAAAATGTACTTTTACACACCACCTCAACTTACATTCTTGAGTGTTGTAACAGGAGGGAGGTAAACATAAACAGTATATCAATTTGCCTCCTTAAATTTTATTTTCTTTCCATAGAACTTGTCACTTATTCAGTGAAGAAAAGGAAATTTAGTCTTAAAATATTTCCCTATAAATAACTTTTCACAGAGGGCCAAGTAGTAAGTTGACATCAGGAAAATCTGAAACACCAGCATCATGAATCTCCTGCTAGGATGCCTGCAGGACACAGTATCACTTCTGTAACACAATTCTTATTTTTAGATCTATTTGTTTTGTGTGTCTGTGTGGTATGGAGGTCAGGACAAGCTGCCCAGCATGCTAAAACACATAACCTGAAGAAGCCCCGTGGAGAAGCTAGAGAGATGGCATCCCAGTGGTTAGCAGCCCACTTGCTGTTCTTACAGAGTTCCCAAACCCTCAAGGTAGATCACAAGTGGAAGTCTGGTTCCAAGCGGTCCAGCACTCTCTTCTGGCCTCTGCACCAGGCACGCTTGTGTGGTGCACATACATTGATGCCAGCAAACACTCATACACATAAAAGCAAATACATTTTAAAGAAAGAAGCCACTCGGAGACAAATGTGGATAAGCCAAATTCTACTCTACAACAAGCCTTCAAATTTTTCCCAGCCTGTCAATAACAAATAAGAGGTTGAAGAACTAGTTTATATTTAGATGACAACAAAGTGTGACAGGGATATAAATATTAAACTGGAAAAAATACCCATAAGAGATGTTGTGGGATGAGGGGTAAAAACTGAGTATTAACTGTAGATCATTTATATGTTAATGTCTGATTCCACTGTGCTGCAGTGTCTAAAGAAGAGACCCACTCCCTCAGGTTGTACACACACACACACACACACACACACACACACACACACACACACACCAAATAGATCTAAAAATAATAATTGTGTTGTAAGATAATGTCCTTGTTCTTACAAATAAACACCATATAGATATGAAGAGACACAATGTCTCCCCCTCACTGGTTCTGATTTGTTTTTTGTTTTGTTTTGATTTGTTTTGTTTTTGTCAACATCTTGATCCAAGCTAGGGTCATCTGGGAAGAGGGATCCTCAATTGAGAAAATGCCTCCCCAGATTGGACTGTAGGAAAGCTTGTAGGGCATTTTCTTGATTAATGATCAATATGGACCATGGTAGGTCCTGGCTGGTTTAAGAAAGCAGGCTGAACAAGTCATGGAGAGCAAGCCAGTGAGCAGCACTCCCCTGCTCCAACCTCCAGGTTCCTGCCTTGAGTGCCTGCCTTAACTTTCCTTCATGGTAGACTGCAGTCAGGATATGAAAGCTGAAATCAACCCTTTCCTTCCCAAATTGCTTGTGATTAAATGTTTTATCACAGCAATAGAAAACCAAGAAGGACATCAGCCTTAGTTCAGAAAAGCATATGTATATGAAAACGCAAAAGCAGACTTCTAAATCCCTGAAGCTGTAGATGTAACCGTCTTGTTAAATAAGAAACACAGAGCCAATGCAGAGATGAAAGCCCAAGAGGTCAGAGCAATAGCTAAGAGCTAAAAACCCTTTCTTACCCTTCACTGCCACTCCTGTCCTTTCCTCAGCAAAAGACCTACTTCCTGTGTGTGTCTTTTTTTATAGACTTTCTGTTCTGCCTTCTCATTGGTTGTAAACCCAACCACATGACCTCCTCATCACTGCCTGTCTGTACAGACCTCCAGGTCTTCTATGGTTGGTATTGAGATTAAAGGCGTGTGTCTCCATGCTGGCTGTATCCTTAAATGCACAGAGATCTGCCTGTCATGTGATCTGGATTAAAGGTGTATGCCACCACCACCTGGCTTCTGCTCTGGCTTGCTATTAGCTCTGACCCCCAGGCAACTTTATTGATTAACATACAAATAAAATCACATTCCGGTACAAATAAAATACCACCATATGAAGCTGTCAGTCATGTGATTCCCACTTCTTCACCCAATCTAGTCAGTTTTCCATAAGCTGTCTATGTAGCTATATATAATGTCATTTCAAAACATAACTTGCAAAAGATACTACTGGTAACATTTTCAAAAATTAACTACATATATTTCAAAATGAATGTATCAATCTAAACCAGACTATTCTTCAAGTGTTCTTAGGCAAGTTACAAATAAAGACTAGGGCAGCGACAGAGATGGGGTCAGTGGATTCAATAGCCTATCTATATTTCTTTTAACTTTTTTTTTTTCACTTGAATGAAACATTTTAGCTTTCCTTAAATTTGGCATGAAGTACTTACTTAAAAACATAAACCTTACATTCCAAAATATTTTTTATGTTTACTAATTTGTTGAGGGAAAGAGAGTGCATATACGGACAACTTTCAGGAATTGGTTCTCTCCTTTCACCTGGGTCCAGGTATCACCCATAGGTCGTCAGGCATGGTGGCGAGCACCTTTACTCACTGGTCCATTGTGCCAGCCTATAAATTTCATATTCTTCCCCAAGTGAGGCCCAAGACTAGTTAGTAAACAGGGCTAATTTCTCTTAGCCTAGAGAACTTGCTTGTGTGTAAACGTTTTCCAATATGCTTACTTCCCTATATTCTTAGGAAATCTGATTTTTATCTCTGGGATCTCAAATACACAAGCTCCTGTTTCTGTTACATCAAGTGAATTTGTCCTTTAGCTTCAAAATGGTTTCAGCAAATCTTTGCCCATTGTCAACCCCCCTTCTCTCCAACATCTCTTTGATCAAGATTTCCTACCCACTCTGGAATAATCCAGAGGTAATTAGAATTTCTTACCTGTTCTGCCCAAAAGGAGACAATTTATCACAAACTGTCAGGGATCCCAATTTTAAATTATCAAGAGCCCAATAAGAGAGCTAAGGAATCTTCTTTCCAATTAAAGTGATTGATTTCTTAGCAACTGAGTAGCATGGCACTTTTTAATTATGTTCATTCCAATCAAATGTGAGAAACTCTATTTTATTCTCCTTCCCAGGAACAAGATTCAACATTCATCCCAGTGGTATGGGGCCAGATCCTGCAGTGCCTGTGGCAGATGCAACCATGTCATCTGTCAATGGTGCTTGTCTGTTTTTAACGGTCTTAGTGGCAGTTTCAGCACTAAAGAGAGGAAGAAGAAAAATCACTTGCTCACATAGGTCACCTTCCAGCCTCAGGGGCCACAATCATGACAAGATGCTAGGTACGTCTCCCAGTGGACAAGACTCTAGCAGGGGAATGAGAGGTTAGGAACAGATCTCGATTCTTTCTTGAGCCAAAAACAGAACCATGGGATTAGAGACAAAGCAGTGTGTAGAGTGGGTCACCACCATTCCAACTGAAGTAGCTGGATCAGGAGTAATGTGACATTTACCAAGAGGATGTGCACTTGGTTTTTACTTTTTTCTAAAGATTTACTTATTTTTATTTCATGTGCATTGGTGTTTTGCCTGCATGTATGTCTGTGTGAGGGTGCCAGATCCTCTGGAACTGGCATTACAATTGTGAGCTGCCATATGGTTGAACTCAGGGAGTTGAACTCAGGTCCTCTGGAAGAGCAGCCAGGGCTCTTAATGGCTGAACCATTTCTCCAGCCTCGATTTTTATTTTAACTCAGGCAGTGGCTGTGTCTTTTCCTCATTGGCTGGGCCTGAACCTTATTCAATCTTATTCAGTTGGCAGGTCTATAAAGAATTGGTGTACAGGAAGTGAAGGGGAAGGGGCCACTTTAAGCTAAGAATGGACCTGGGCTTTTGTGTAAACAAAGGTTTTACTGTGTTGTAATGGGGGACTAAAACATTTGCATAAAAGTCTTACGAGGTGGAGGACATAAAAAGATTTTAATTCCTTGCCATCACCACAGGTTTTATAGTATTTGATAGAAAACTCATTTAACTTTGCTTCAACAGAAGATATGAAGGTCTTTCCCCACTGGGATGATATCAGGACATGTTATGTGTCATAAAGAACTGTGAAAAAGGGCTGGAGAGATGGCTCCATGGTTAAGAGCACTGGCTGCTCTTCCAGAGGACCCAGGTTCAATTCCCACATGGCAACTCAAAACTGTAACTTCAGTTCCAGGAGATCCAACACCCTCACACAGACATACATGCAGGCAAAACACCAATGCCCATAAACTGAAAATAAATAAATTGGTTTTAAAGAACTGTGAAAGAGAAAAACAAACTTCTGAAGCAGTTTAGAAAATACCAAAGATCACGGGTCAGTCCTTCACCCAGCCTCATGGGGACCCCAAAGTTTCCCCTATTGCCTTGTTCCTAACCTTCAGTGACAGGCCAGCAGGTTCCCATCCCAAAGTCTCCACAGCTGATGCATCCCCAGCATCCCCTCCCATCACCCTCCATGTGATCAGCAGACTGGCATCACCTCATCTCTTGTGGCATACAAAGGTCACATTTTATGCTCTGGTTATTTTCTAAGATCTGTGCTCCAAAGTCTGTCTACCAGGGCCAGACAACTGGCTCCCTCCAAAAGCTTTCAAATGGTAAAGCTAATTCTAGAAACCTCTTGGAGTTTTAAATTTCCCCACTCGACTATAGGATCCTAGTCAAACTGTTAGTAGAAATTGCATTGTACACTAAGCTTTTGATATTTTATAAAATCCATGTGCTGAGATTGCATTCCACCTTTACTGCCCTACGCTGTTTGCAACACTAAGAAACAGGGCACTATGCTCTGTGTTCATTAAGCAGTCTAAACATCGACATGCAAGACAGACAAGCGGCCACCTCAGCATCACAAAGGGGTGAGAAATGGGCCTATAGATAAAATGGTCATCTCCATGACAACAAAGAAAGTAACAGGAAGAAGTAAAGAGGCAGCAGATGTTGTGCAGAAAGACTGGTCTTACTGAATTGGGCAGGAGCTCGAAGCTTAGCATGGCATGGGCAAACACGTAAGAGAAACACTCTAAGAACCATTAGCACAGCAGACAGGAAGCCAGGCAGATGTTAGGAAGCTCTGACTGCTACACTATAAAGCCTTGATCATCCATTCATGTAGCCAAACACAGAGCAGAAAGTCAGTCCAAGTGGCCGTGCTGGGAGGGGTGGATGGGGCAGAGACAGGTACTGAGATAATCCAAGGCTGGTCACAGCAGGGCTGCCTGTGACAGGAAGGGCTGAAGTGGAGACAATGGGGTTCACAAACACAAGGAAAAAAGGGGGGTTAGTTTTGAGCACTACCGCTGTTTGTGGACCCTTAGTTGACTCCACAGGCTGGCTCTTGGCATTTGCAGAACACTGTGATGGTTTGTCACACCTCCAAACAAGACTTGTTTTCAATACAGGCATCCTGCAATGCCGGGTATTATTTCCATCCTTCTACAAATGAGAAAGTGAAACCTGACCAGGAGAACCAATCAGTCAGTGTCTTCTCCTCATGAAATCAAATGAACCAGGAAGAGCTCAAAACTGTTCTGCCGGCTTTTTTCTGAACAGGGACAGAGTTCACAAAAGTGCATGCTGGGAGTTGTGCTGGAAGGGACTCTGCTGATTGTGTCTGTTCCAAAAGGAAAAGGTAAGCAACCACACTGAGTTGCATGAGAGCTAGCCTGACACCTGTCTGGACTAAACTGCTCTATCACAGGCTACTTTAGACCCTGGGCTTCCTGTCCGGAATGTCTAGAAGGCAAGCAGAAGAATTCACAGGCAATGGTTTAGATGCTTTAGGACTTTAATGTTCTTCACATAGTCAACAGAAAACACTAACAACATATGAATGGTGGGGAAAGACCTCGGCAAAGATCTGGAATGTGTAGTATTGCCCTGGTCAAATCATAAAAACAGCCACGTGAACACAGTTCATGGGGGTGAAAGGGCAACTGAGTTTTGTTTAACAACCTAACGAAAAAGCAAAGAAGCAACCATTTCTTCCACCTGTGAGAAGACTAGGAAAAGTGGAGTCGTGGAACTTCTAGGTCTTTCTTACGAAGCAGCTTTAAAAAGGAGTAGGTGAGAGGGTGCGACTGTCCACAGCAGAGGACAGTCACGCACAAAGCTGAACAAGCTCTAAAAGCATCTATACAACTGTTTCATTAGAAATATAAAGGCATAGATATAAACCGTATGGTGTTAAAAACACATTCACTATATAAGCACTCATATAGTATGTCACTTTCATCTCTTTATGAGAATAGCAGTATACAGATCCAAAAAGCTCCAAAGAGTCATTGTTGACTTTACCCAACAGCTGCAGAACCCAGCAAACCCCCTGCTGTCAGATCTAGCACATAGCGCTCCTAGCCTCCTTGTGGTATGTTCCTGTGAACCCAAAAATAACTAATCGGAACTGTCAGAACAAAGTCCAAGGCAAGGGCTGCAATCCACCTAGAGACAGGAGCAGCAGAGATACCAGGCTGACTTTGTTAGAAAAGCAACAGGAAAGCTTTGACGCTGCCTCCAGGTCAAGTCAGAATGAAGGCGGCCGTTAGCTGGTAGTCTCATCAGTTCTGCAGAGCCCTGGATGTTTAGTTGTTATTCTTGGAAGAAGAATCTGTAATAAGCATGTATTTGGAAAAAAAAAAAAAAAATCCAGGTCTGTTAAGTTTCTGTAGCCAATCAATCCCAAGTTACTCTGGACTCTGCATGTGGCTCACAGGCAGAGTGTAGCTAGTCATGTTCACAGCTGATGCATCTCCAAAAAATTCTTCATGAAGGCAGCCAGCTTCTCCACATCTTCAGTTGTGACAGCATTATACAGAGAGGCACGGATGCCTCCTACTGACCTAGAACAACAGAGACCCAACCATGAAGACCAAGAATATCATGAGGAGAAGGCATGTCAGGGTTAAAGCCCTTGCCTACCATACAGGAGGCTCAGGCTTGATCCTCAACAACACAGAACAAAAGTGAAATTTAAAAGGCATCTATTTCGGCACAACACACTTTGAATTAACTGCCCCTCCTAGAGTGGCAACCCTGAGGCCAGAGTACTCAACTTCACGCCTGCCAACCATCCCCAGGCGGTAGCACAAGGCGTCTGAGTCATGAAGGAGAGCCCTTGTGCATGAAGGTCATCCACCATGCTCACACTGGATTACCTCAGACTAGTCACATTTTTAGAGTAATTATTAATGTTATTTGTACAAATTAATGGGTTTCACTTTGACACTTTCATATATGCATACACTGGACTTTGGTCATACCCAAACTATTTCCTTTGATAAAGAAGAAGCTAAAGAAGGGGGGGGAAAGCCAGATGAAAAGGGTAACTGGGTTTGGGGTGATACTACTAGCCAGGCTTTGCAACAATCCCAACCAGACAGACTGAGCACTCAGCTACTGCAGGTCTCCTGTGTGAGGACGTTTATTGCTCAGGGTATCTGATGTTCAACTGAGCCCAGTGATGGTCTAACACCAGAGTGGAGCAGGCCAGCCCTACCACGGGCACTTTCAGTGTGGATGCAACCCTGTGCAAGATGCACGACAACCCAGCCAGAAGTGGGTTGATGCCAGCAAGTCTGAAACTACCGCTCAGGCTGTGCAAGGTCCTGGGTTTGTTTCATTCTTCCTCTGACATGCCTGGAGATGCGGTGTGCTTACCTGTGTCCCTTCAAGGAGATCATGTTGAGTTCCACCGCCTTATCAAGAAATCGCTTTTCTAAAGCCTCGTCTCCCTTGGCATTGCCAATGCGAAATGGAATATTCATCCTGCTTCTACTCCGGCGCTCCACAGGACATCTGAAAAGCATGGTTATTATTCCAGCTGTATTTCTCACGGGTATAATGTCATAAACAAATCTACAGGTTTTTAAACAGTATCTGGGGCTGAGGCTGGCATTCAGCTGACGGAATGCATAACATATAGAAGGTTCTAGGTTCTGGTGGTACAAACCACAGCAATCAGGATGCAGAACCATGAGGACCAGGGTTCAGGGTCATAGTGATTTCAAGGCCAGCTGGGGCCAAATGAGACCCTGTCTCAAAAATAAAACAAACAGATGAGTTAAAAAGACCCACAATAAGGAAATTAAATGAAAAGGAAAAAACTCTTCCTCAGAACATTATAATTTACCCAGAGGAAAAAAGTCTCACTCACGCAGGTTAGCATTCGCTTGCTGACTTTTATCTCATTTCTGTCAGACTCAGCCCTGTACTTGAATATTAGGAACAGCAATGTCTCTGTTTCACACTATCTGTGCTTCACACTGTGACAATTCAGTGGGTCATTTACATGGCTTCCAACTCATGTCAGCCACACAGCACAAGCATACAGTTCTTTCTGAAAGGTGGCAGACAAGCTGGGCCTACAGGTGGCTGAACACTTAAAAGACTCAAAGATCTGGACTTGCAGCTCATGCCCCCAAATTATCCACCCCTTCATGAAAGGAAAAAAAATAAAACCATCATGTCATAAAAGCTCAAAACTGGCTGGGCAGTGGTGGCGCATGCCTTTAATCCTAGCACTTGGGAAGCAGAGGCAGGCGGATCTCTGTGAGTTTGAGGCCAGCCTGGGCTACAGAGCGAGATCCAGGACAGGCACCAAAACTATACAGAGAAACCTTGCCTCGAAACCCACCCCCCACCCCAAAAAAGGAAGTCCTGGCTTACTCAGTGAATATAGACGTTTATATACAAATATGGAATTGGATATATAAATAACACATTCACATACCACATGTTATATCTGTGTACATCTGTGCCCACCTTGAGGGCTGGGGAAGATCAAATGTCATTACTATCCATGATGCTTCTAAGTCCTAGGCACTATCGTAGGTGCCTCCCATTTGGCATTATGGCAAGAAGCCCGTTTTGATAGGTTGGACAGTGGACACATGTCCATCTCTCATCATCTGGAGTCCATGAATCTGACCTATTTGGAAAACTTGTCTTTTGCCAACAAAATGATAATAATGATCTTGACATGAGGCTACCATGCAGCACAGGTGGGTGTGTCAACCCATGCCCACAATCCCAGCCCTTAAGAAGGGAAGGCAGCAGGACAAATCCAAAGCCAGTCTGAGCTACACAGGAAGTTCAAGGCCAGCCTAGGATACATAGTACAAACATGTCTCAAAAGAATAGCAAAATTATCCTGAAGTATTGGGGACACCTAAATCCACTGGCTCACTCTCATGAAACAGAAAAACAAGAAAGGAAAAGACCACTAAAGACCAAGATGATGCAGCTTAAGCCAGGAACAATCTGGAGGAGAAGAAAGAGTCTGCCCTAGTCTCTGGAGGGAGCCAAATCAAGAATATCTTCATCTTGAATTCTGGGCTTCTAAAACTTGAGAATTTCTATTGTTTGAAGCTGCCAAGTTCATCGGTGCTTTATTACAGTGGCCCCAGGAAGCACCTTCAAGATCTGTGCATTATCTTTAGACCTCACAAACACAGCCAGTGATCAACACATGACTCCCCCTTTCCTTTGTCATGAAAGTGTGCAACTAGATAAAAGTCAACCCTGCCATAGCCAATCTCATTCAGACTGCAGGCCAGGGATGGGGACACCTGTCCTAGAATAAGGGAGGTAGTGAACTTTGATAACGGGGGAAGGAGAGGTAGGGAGGTGGCTAAGTGGGCAAAGTGTTTATAGTGTATGAGGACCTGAGTTCAAATTCCCAGAGGCCACATAAAGCCTGATGGGATAGAATGCATCTGCAGTCCCAGAATGCATCTGTAATCCCAGTGCTTCTAAGGTAAGATGGGAAGAGAACCCCTGAAGTTCAAGGAACTGCTAGCCTGGTAAACGAAACTGAAAAACAAAGAAACCTGGTTTCAAACAAGATGGAAGGTGAGGACTGACAAGGAGTCTGACCTATACAAGCAAAATGTCCATGTATTGCACACAAGCCCATGGAGGGAGTGGAATCAGGAATAGGGATTTACAGCCTAAGGGACTAATAGAAAGCTTTAGGCAAAGCTGATAGCTTCCTCCAACCATTTTCCAGAGTCACAGGGGGAGTGTAAAGAGGGGAGTCCTACCCCAGACTACAAGGCGTACTTCCCCAGGTCAGACTGTTTGCTGACATGACTTGGGATTTCCCAAGAGCAAAGAATGTCCCTATCTCGAACCCTAGCTCGTGAGGCATGGGAGCATCACTCACCAGTATGCCAGTGTCCTGGGAAAAGGTAAGTCTCAATGTTTACAACTCACAAGAGATACGATGCATTGACTTACACATAAAATCCTTGAGAATTATCAATGATCTCATAAATCATTTGGGATTTGATGGAGCTGAGCTTCTCCATGGCTGCAGCTCCACCATTGTTCTTGATCCATTCCAGGACCATGCCCATGACGTAGATGCTAAAACAGGGATGAAACACACCATTAAGTTCACCTCTGCAAAAGTCAAAAGGACATGTGAGCAAACCGGCATTAGGAGTCACACTGACACTTTTAGCATCATTACAAATGGGTAAAAGCAGACCACTTGAAGAGCACGCCAAGAACTAGGCCAACACAATTGTAGCTCATGTAGCATTTTTAAGAGGCAACATAGTGCACCTTCATAATGCCACACCAGTCTCACTAGGGCCTGCTGCATATGCTCCATGACACCCAGACCACACATCCCCAGCTCTTTAGGCCAGTGGTTCTCAGCCTGTGGGTGGTGACCCTGAGGTATTAAATGACCCTTTCACAGGGGTTGCCTAAGACCATCAGAAGACACAGATATTACATTATGATTTATAACAGTAGAAAAATCAGAGTTAAGAAGCAGCAATAAAATAACTTTATGGTTGGGGGTCCCCACAACACAAGGAACTGTATTAAAGGGTCACAGCATCAGGAAGGTTGAGAACCACTGCTTTAGACTGTCCCCCCAACCCCACCCTAAGCTAACTCTTCACCTCCTGAATCCCCAGAGTCCCTTGCTCATATGACCCATATAGGGTTGTGGGGGTTGGTTTTGCTTTTGTCTTGCCACCCACTCCTTTATTTTAAACTTCTGTGAGCATGTCTATGTCTTATATCCTGATGCTAGAAGGCTGGAAGCCCCACCGTTCTTCTTTTCTCTCCTAGGGCCCCAAGTCAGCACCCACAACTGGGTAGGGGCAGTGGCAGACACCACGGATTCCACACAGGACTAGTCCCCATGAAAATGTAAGCCGTGTCTTTACCACTGAGAACGAGGAGTCATCACTACCTGAGGTGGACACCTCTCTTGCTCTTCTCAGCTCTACCCCCACATCCAACATGCAGATCCAGCAGCAAGATTTGCTCCCTTGGTCACAAGAGGTGGCAGGAGACTTAACTAGACCAACCAGCAACTTCCCTGGGATTTTCTCAGCCGGCAATGGGAAAAAGCAGAACTGGATTAGCTCACCCCAAGTAGAAGGTGAATCCTAACGGATCCTAGCTAAATAGAGAAGCCAACAACATCCTGGCTAGAGAAGCAAGGATCAGAAGTGGAGCGCAACCTACCTGTAAACCTCAGCACATGGCAGACTGCGACAGCAGGATGGTTTAGCCTGGGCTACATAAGAATTCCAGGCTAACCTGAACTACATGGCAAGCCCCTATTCTCAAAACAAACGAAAACAGAAGTGGAGAATAGATGGTTTAAGGTTTGTGTTCCTGGTTCTAGGAGGCCCAGCCACAACACAGAATCATCCCTTTCTAGGCCAAGTGTTCAGACTTCTTGTCTCCCACACAACCCATGCTTAGCACAGGGCCTGGCAGGAGTAGCCCACAGTGGACTCGATTCTTTCCACCAGAAGTGCATACTTTTAACTAACGGATGCCTTCAGTTCTAAATGGGCTACCTATACACACACCAAATAGGCTTACCATTTAAACCTACCTGAACTGACTAAACCACGGCAAGCCTGTTCTTTGGAATAGCGTACAGCTTTGAAGAGAAAGGTGAAAGGGAGCAGGCATTTAACCTAATGTGATAGAATGCCCATGGTACACTGCTGGGTTGAAAAAGGAATTCACACAAGTCTGAACAGCACTGTTCACAGTTCACTGACACAAATAAATAAATGACAGTATACAGCTGACCCCCCAAATTCATGAGTTTGGCAACCGTGGATTCAGCCAACCTTGTACAGACAAAATTTCAAAATCAGCGTCTGGAATGAATATAAACAAATCTTTTCCTTCTCATTACTTCTTACCCAATACAGTATATAAATTATTTGGAACATTTCCATAATACTAGGTATTAATAATAATCTAGAGCTGACTTAAAGCATGCAGGAGAATGTATATAGCTATATAGTATGCCATGTTTAAAAGGAGGTTTGACACCTTGGGGGGTCCTGGAATGAGTCTTTGATGATTAATGAGGGGTGACTGGATAGGCAGGCACTGTTTCCCTGGTAACAGTTCACTTGGAAACTTTTGCTAGTATTATTTTTATATATTTTTAAAACAATATAAATTATACCCTGTGTGTCAGAGTTTAGAAGAGGTCACCAGAAGTCTCCAGGCTGCAGATGAGCTCCTGGGCTGGGGGATCAGGTGTCATAACTGTTTCAGAAGCTTGTGAAAACCTTCATGCAGTTAGCCCTCCCCAAGGTCAACTCCCGAACACCCTCAGGGTTCCAGCTTCTCCTCTCAAGGGCTTCTGCACAGGCCATATGCTACCCCTGCATTTGCTAAGTAGCCAAAGATGACCTTGAACTCCTGATTCTTCTGTCTCCTAAGTCCTGGGACTACAGATAAATGTCTCCATGCCTATATCTTATATTTTCACCAACTGAAATAAGATAATTGGATAAGCTGGGTGGTGGTGGCGCACACCTTTAATCCCAGCACTTGGGAGGCAGAGGCAAGCAGATCTCTATGAGTTCGAGGCCAGCCTTGGCTACAGAGCAAGTTCCAGGACAAGCTCCAAAGCTACACAGAAAAGAAAAAAAAAAAAAAGATGATTGGATAAAAGACATTGTTTTCCTCTTATTGCAGATAAAAACAATCTATGCTTAGCAGCTCAATATGTATAAATAGTGTTTTGTGAAGTTTGAAAGGTTGTTTAATATCTTCTCCTCTACCCGCTAACAGGGCTGAGTGTTACTAAAGGGTTAAAAAGAATGTCATCATAGCCCTTTATTCCAGCCCAGTTCCTGCCTGAGGCTGCTGAGTAACAACCCATGACCCAGTTTATCCAGAACAGCCAAACAGTTCTCAGGGCCCACTCTAACCCTGAATGTCAAAGCACTACAGTGAACTTCGAGGACTTCAAGCCACACTGAAGCACACAAAGTTTTCTTCTTTCATCTCATCAACGAAGAAAAGAAACCAGGGGGGTGGGGAGCAATTGGGTTGGGAGTCCACCCAGCCCTACCTTTCACCTTCTATGCATTGGCTCAGTTTCAGTCTAAGAATTCGCCACCCTGACTTGCTCTGAGAGACTGTTGCAATCTGAGGAAGAAACTGCTCCTTTTCTGCTGCTTCTGGCTCAGCACCTCAGGCAAGGAAGTCCTAGAGAGGGGGTTTCCATCCCAGGGAACGGCCAAAGGGGGAGGTCAAGGTCAGCTGAGGCTTAGCAAGGAGGCTGGGATGTGGACTTTCCACGTGTCCAGCCTTTTCTGCTTCCCACCAGACATCTAGCCTGTTCTCCCACTGTTCCTAAAGGGGTGTTCAGCAAAACATTAACGAACCATGTGTGAACACGCTCATCACATTTCTTTAAAGCCCCAGAAAAGATGCCTGAGAGTGTACTGCTCACCCTGGCTCTTTACTTGGCCTCTGGACACATTTCCAGGACAGTCTTCACTCCATCTCCTCCTACCTTCTCACATTATTTCGATTTTGAGATAGAGTCTCACCATGTAGCCCAGTTGCAATCTTCCTGACTCCACCTCCTAGTCTTGAGATTGGAGGTGATTCCATCACATTGGGTCTCAACCTTCTCTCTTCCCCGGAAGACTGAGCTGTAAGGTGGGTATGTGGCCCTACCTTCTAACCTCCTGCCCCACAAGCCTGGCACCTCAACTGCTCCTCTAGGAACCCTGCCCATGGGGTCCCCAGTAGCACCTTCACCACCCTTGTCTTTGGCTTTTTTTTCCTGACTGGTGTTCACTGGTATTTCCCCACTGCCTGGAACCCCCGGAGGGAAGTGGGATAAAACTGAGCCCCATGTCACCCCTGGGCCAACATGCATCTTAGAAACATGTTTAGTCTAGCTCCAGGAGTAAGAGTTAGGGGTGGCCAGAAAAGTTAACCCCAGAACACTCTACTCCTAAGCAAAGTGGGGAGACACAGAGACTGTTCTCTATCATGTGAATGACATAGAAACACAGGGGAAACTCCCATCCAAATGTGAAGTCCAAAATCTTCTCTTTCTTGTGTGTGGGAGGCATTTTCTGCATGAAGGAAGAAGGAAAGAAAACTCTGGCACCCTTACCCTAGTCTGACCCTGTTCTTCTGGAAAGCCGCCCTGTTTGTCTGAGACACAGGCCATGGTACTTTATCTACAGAGAGCCTGTGGGTATTTAACGGTCAACAGTCAGTGCCTGGATTATCAAGATCAAGCAAAAACCAAGATTGTTATCTCCACAAAAAGGGCAACAAGAAAAACTGACCAAACAGTACCTAGAGGCCAGGAGGCGAGCTGCACAAAGAATGCTGAGTGTGTTTGGGGCTCTTCGGTCACTGGTTAATCAAGCACATTCTACTTTACCTCCACTCTGATGGAAGACTACAGCACCCCAGACAGAGTTACCTGAAACATGGAGGTGTGTTATACAAAGAGTTGTTCCCAGCCTGCACTTTGTATTCAAGGACTGAAGGGCACTCTCTGAGGGCGAACCCCAGCAGGTCATCACGGACGATCACCACCGTCACCCCAGCAGAGCCAACATTCTTTTGAGCACCAGCAAAAATCACACCAA
Organism: Onychomys torridus; assembly: GCF_903995425.1. Taxonomy (NCBI): domain Eukaryota; kingdom Metazoa; phylum Chordata; class Mammalia; order Rodentia; family Cricetidae; genus Onychomys; species Onychomys torridus. The sequence goes on from NC_050443.1 coordinate 134,359,334, forward strand.
ACTTTAAAAAAGAAAGAAAGACACATCGGCTTTTTAGAGGGAATCTGTGGTCATCCCCTACGTGATGCAGTGCTGATGTCTAGTTCTTCTCTCAGCATAATTTTTTTAAAGCAAGAATTTTTTAGGAATCTCTACCCAAAACAAGTCAGCACTTTGAGTGCTGAGACCCAAGGCCTGGTTTTTGCCAGGAAGAGGCCTCCTGTGCCCAGCCCTGTGAAGTCCCAGGACACGCTCTCACAATCCTTGTTCTACTTCCACACCAGTCTCTAGGCCAGCCCCTCTCAGGACTGGAGAGATGGCTCGGCAGTTAACAGCACTTGTTGCTCTTACAGTGGACCTGGTTGTTTCCCAACATCCACACGGTGACTCACAATCATCTGTAACTCCAGTTCCAGGGGATCTAACAATTCTGAGAGCTCCAGGCGCCCACATGGTACACATATATACATAAATGAAGACAAAATATTAACATAATAATAAATAAATAAATCTTAAAATACTGTTTTAACTAAATATCCAGGCTTGGTGGTACACATCTGCAATCCCAACAGTTGGGAGATGGAAGCAGAAGGATCAGGAATTCAAAGTCACCTTGGCTTCATAGTGAGTTCAAAACTAGCCTGGCATGCAGGACCTCTGGATTGAGGTATAGTTCATTAATAAAGCATGCTTACCATGCATTAAGTCTGGGCTTCATACCCAACACTGCAGAATTAAAAAAAAAGAAAATGGAGCCTCCAAATCTTTTGTAACCAAAATGAAATACTATCATTTAATCTAGAAAATGTATTTATATAACTATTAAATGACAAAAATTTTAGTTACATATCTTTTAATTGGGTATCGAAATGGTCAAAATATAAACCTTTAATCAACAGGCTGCAGAGATGGTACAGTGGTTTAGAGCAGTTGCTGCTCTTGTGGAGGACCTGGGTTCAATTCTCAGGACTCACATTGTATCTTACAACCATCTCTAACTCTAGTTTCAGGAGATCCAATGCCCTCTTCTGACCTCTGCCAGCACCAGACACACATGTGGCACACATACATGCATGCAGGCCAAACATCCATACACATGAAATAAAATTAATAAAACTAAAAAAAAAAAAAATTAGGTCAAAAGCAATTCATGCAAACTTCCACTTAGAGAAGCTGCCGTGAAGGGGGCTGCAGCAACGCAGCCGAGGGGTGAGACACCCGAGGCAGAACTTTAGAATATACCAATGGCTAACGGTTCTTGAGGACATTTTGCTGGGCAAGATACACGTTCTGTATCACTCCAGGAAATCAAGTAAGGGTGTATGGTTTACAACTGACATGATTTGGAATGGCCAAATGTGTGGAATTCTGCCAAGAAGGAGGGAGACAGGAGGATTTCAAGTTTGAGACCACGCTGGGATGAGCAGTGAGACCCTTCTTTAAAAATATAAGATGTGGCTATAAACCAAATACCATAGACCTATATAATGGAGTATTAGTCTAAACCTGGAGTTCTGACATTAGTGAATTAAGCCAAGCATTAAAGAACAAATATGATGCCACTAACAGGATTCAATAAAGTTGGATAATAGTTGGCAAAGACTGGGGGTGTGGCATTTTATCAGGAACAAAGTTTCAGTACAAAATCTGAAAGTTCTTGGAGGTGGACAGAGGTGAAGTCTGCCCAACAATGTTAATGTGCTTAACACCACTGAGCTGTACGTCTAAAAGTGGTCAAAATGGGGCCAGCAAGGTGGTCCAGCAGGTCAAGACCCTGCCAGCCACACGCACACCACGGCAAGCGTGCATCCACACACAGAAACAATAATAATAGGTAAGTTGTGTGTGTGTGTGTGTGTGTGTGTGTGTGTATGTGTGTGTATACACACACACTTTAAAAGAAAAAAAATAAGAAATATAACAACAACAAAACACAGGCTCTCACTATACACCTCTGGCTGGCCTGGAATTCAAAATGTAAACCAGGTCACCATTAAACTAAGGGACCCATCTGCCTCCTGAGTGCTGGGATTAAAGGTGTGTGCTGCCACACTTAGACTTAATTTTGTTGTTGTTCACTCAAGACAATGTTTCTCTGTGTAGCCCTGGCTGTCCTAGAACACACTATGTGTAGACTAGGTTGGCCTTGAACTCAGAGATCCACCTGCCTCAGCCTCCTGAGTGCTGGTATTAAAGCCACCACCTGGCTGGCCTAAATATATATATATATATATTTTTTAAACATGACTAAAATAATAAATTTTACTTTAAGTATATTTTACCGCATTTAAAGGAGGCATAGCTGGTCATGGTGGCCCACCATAACGGTGAACTCTGAGTTCAAGGCCACCCTGGTCTACATAGTGAGTTCCAGGAGAGCCAGGGCTATGTAGAGACCCTGTCTCAAAAACAAATACAAGAGGCAGGGGAAGTGAGAGGGGGCAGAACTGTTACAGCTCTTTTTAGAATTTGTCCAGTAGGATTTCTGACCTTCATCTAAAACACCATTACCACTACCCTCCCAAAAAACAGGGGGGTGGGATGAGGAGATGGCTCAGCGGGTAAGGGCACTTCCTACGAAAATCTGGTAACCTGAGCTACACCTGGAACCATATAAAGGTGGACAAGGAGAATGGACTCCTGACTCCATAAAGTTGCCCTCTAACCTTTATACATGCATCTCTCCCTTCACTCAAGTTCACACATGCATAAACCTGCACACAACACACACACTCCAAATAATAAATTTTTAAAAATCATTTTAAAGGCAGACAACCATTTGGCTAGCTTGGATGCCGTTTTTAAATTCTTTACAGACCCCTCTTATTGCATGTACTTGGTACAATGCCCCTCATCCCTTACCTGCCCAGCCTTAGCAGACCACTCTTAAAGTCTGTATGTGCTGTTGGTGGACTTTCAAGGTGAAGTTGATAAAAGGCATGGGGTGTTCTTCAGAAACCCCAGGGCTTTGTAACTTCTCCTGACTTGGGAGTGAACATGCCAATCCCAGGGTGCTTGCCAATAAGTTTTCAAGAACCATCCCCCCTCCCCATTTTTCGAGTCAGGGTTTCTCTATGTAGCAGCTCTAGCTGTCCTGGAACTTGCTTTGTAGACCAGGATGACCTTGAACTCACAGACTCACCTGCCTCTGCTTCCCAAGTGCTGGGATTAAAGGCGTGCGCCACCACACCTAACTCAAGAACCACTCTTGTAGGCCGTGAGCAACCATTACCACAGACTTAGCTGTTCTGACAGCTAGTGATGGAATAAGCAGCTATTATCAGCCTGCTCGCCGATATCGACCCTGGCTTGAGGGGCTCTGCCAGCCCCAGGCTCCCCCAGGTCTTTCCTATGGGCATATACATCAAAACACTTCAAAGAAACACTCACCGGTTGGTTCCCTGACCCAGCCTTTCATACTCTACCTTGGAAACATCCACTGGCCTTGATAAGAAGTTTGAGGACATGTCACAGACCAGCACTGCTCCCTTGACGTCAGGTATGAAGTCAAACTCCACTCCATGCACAGTCTCGTTTGCACAGAAGTACACATAGGAGGCGTCCGGGTTGAGGTTCCAGGAACTTGGGTCTGGAATTTCTGTCACAGAGGGCAAATTGAGGCTCTGCACATGTCCATCCTTTTCCCGTATGTAGATAACACCACCCAGGAGACAGGTTAGTTTCCTGACGGGGTTACTGAGTCCAAAGTACTTGGCAAGTTCAAGCACCTGTCCACCTACCCTTGCCAAATCACCACTAACAGCTGAAGACGATCCGTCACACCCTCTGGATTTATTGGGCACAGATAACACTCAAATGCATCGCAGAGGCCAAGTGTACAGGTGCACGTGTAGTGCTGCACTGGGGAGGCTAAGGCAGAAGGACAGCTCTGAGTCCAAGGCCAGCCTGCCCTCCATCCGGTCTACCAACTCGGACTGGAGAGATGGCTCAGCCCTTAAAAGGTTAGGCTCACAACCAAAAATGTAAGACTACCAGGTCATCCAGGGGTACATAGAAAGATCCTGTCTCAAAAAAACAAATCAAATAGACCAGCAAAGAAGATGGAGGTTACCTGAAAGTTTTCTTGTCACCAAACATCCATCTGCCCTATACCTGTTGGTCTACTAGCTCCTTCTCGGGACCCCAGTGCTTACCCACTCTGGGCCCATGTGGTTCCAGCAAAGCCCATCAAATCCACATCCCAGGGGTAAAATGTGACTCAGGCAGAGTCAGTGATGAATTCACAGCAGGGCACATGGTACTGTTATGGGGATGCTCCAGCAAGAGCACTGAAGCTTGGGAGAATATAAGCTGAAGAGCAACTGTAGCCATCCTCCTAGATAAGGGACTGTTTTCTGGACTACAATCTACTATGAAGGAGACAAGGGGTGACTAGGACATGGGCAGCAGCACTGGAGCCTCTGAGGTCCCCAAACCAAGCACCAAATTGGCTCCTGGGCTTTTAGCCAAGCAAGACTCTCATCATTCTACAGTAGTTAGTAGAGTACCACAGCTACAATCAAATGAGATGAGTAACTACCGACAAGAGGACAGCAACAAAGGAACAGCAAGGGCCATGGCCAATCACCACCTCACCATCCATTCACCTTCCAGAACTCACTTGTGTAACTTCCAAGTTTCGGGTGGACGACATTCACAGTCCCAAACTTCTTGGCTTCTTCTGCAGCCTTGGCTGACCAAGCTCCGGTCACCACATAGTCGGCACACCTTCCAGCTTTCAGGCCAATCAGGTTTAAGGGGACAGCACTGAACTGGCCGGACCCACCTCCTTGTACAAAGATCACCTTGTAGTTGTTGGGAACATCCCTGGACATAAAAACAAGAGACAGTAAATACATAAGCTCACACATCAAGGACAGAGAATGAGGGGTGCTCTACCAAGTGCATACTTTTGGTCTTGCTCTACAGAGGCTGGGAAGATGGCTCAGTGGTAAGTGCATGCACTGCAAGAGGACTTGAGTTCGGTTCCCAGCACCCAAATCAGGCAGCTCCCAACTGCCTATAACTACAGCTCCAGAGTATCTGATGTCCTCTTCTGGCCTCCATGAACACACACACACACACACACACACACACACACACACACACACAAATATATACATGCATACCTTAAAAGAAAAAGAAATACAGTGAAGTCTCACTATCACTCTCTCTTACCCAATTTAGTCATTTATTTACTGGTTTCTTTGACATTGATTTGGTGATGATGGTAGAAACCTATGGTGACTTCTTCCTTTTCTTACTAATTAGGGAACCATACTTTTCTGCTTCTCAACACTCAGATTTCAATTATGGCTGCCCCAACCCAGGAGATGAGCAGTGAATAAAGCTGCTGATGGGATCTGGCTGAGAGATCTTCGCTCAAGAGGTACTAATCTTGCAAATACTGGTGGCCTCCTGGCAAAGCTGGCACACAGGTAAAGAGGGCCTTAGATCCTCCTGGTGCCAACAAGGCTCCTATGTCCTCCTTTGGCTACCACAAGGCAGACATTCCTATTTTTGCTTAAGTTGGTGAATCAGATCCATCACCTGCAATCATACTGAGCCAGGCATCACTGAGAGGAGTCCATCTTTGACAACTCTAGGTCTAGGTGAGTAAGCAAAAACCAAACACAAGTCAGGACTAAGTGAAAAGTGCTTCGACTTCAGGATGGAAAGGACGGTCAGACTGAATGCAGAGACCCCAGGCTTTATAATAGTCAGAGCTCAGGAATGAATGGACAAAGGACAGAATTCCAGCACCAGAAACAAAAAGAAGGGGCAGCAAGGTGGCAGGAGCATGGACGACAGGTGTTGTGTACACATCTTGTACTTGGCCTACAGTCAGCTCAATTAGGTGGCAAGCCAAGTTGACATAAGCTAGAGGCATCAGAATGGAGGTAGCCTCAATTGAGAAAATGCCTCCTTAAAGATCAGGCTGTAGGCAAGCCTATAGGGCATTTTCTTAATTAGTGATTGCTGTAGGAGGGCCCAGCCCACTGTGGGCAGGGCCACCCCTGGGCTGCTGGTCCTGGGTTCTATAAGAAAGCAGGCTGAGCAAACCATCGAGAACAAACCAGTAGGCAGCACCCCTCCATGGTCTCTGCATCAGCTGCTGCCCTGCTTGAGTGCCTGTCCTGTCTTTCTTCAACAATGGACTACAACATGGAAGTGTAAGCCAAACAAACCCTGTCCTCCCCAGGTTGTGTTTTGGTCATGGTGTTTCATCCCATCGCTATGAATGCTAAGACAGAGGTGTCAGGCCAGGCCAGGCATGAGGGGCTTGCACCAGGAAGGCTGGCAAAAGCCAGGGCTCCAGGTTTATGTTATCCACAGGCGGGGCATGGGACAGAAACTTACGTAGGATAGAACTATAAAGTAAACAAGGGTTCCCGTCAGAAGAGCCCCTTAGCCATGTGGCCAACGCTAAGGTTCTAAATGTCCCCTCCATCAAGGACAGCACTGGTTTGTGACTGTGCCACAGAAGCTATTGAGGCAGAAAGGAGAGGGACAAGCCAAGCAGACGATCAGCAGTTCTTAAAGATCCTGGAAACACATGTGAAAAGTTTCTCCAGAAACTTTTCCTCATGCCCTCTACTGAGAAACCTTTCCTAGATACAGTTACCTCACATCTCTAGAAATATCACAGAAAACTAAAGCAACCACATAAATGTAGCCATGGTAACAAGTCAAAGGCAATCTGTGCTAATAAGGAATTTGAGAGTACTCGAGAAGATTTTTTTTTACTATGGACAGTCTAAACAAAATGTGTAATATAGAAAATAATGTAACAGATGCCTAGGTTTATGTCATACAGCACAAAACTAACAAGTTGGTCTTCTAAAAAAAAAAAAGCCTTACAGCAATAAGAGCTGAAGATCTGGCTCGGTGGTTGAGAGCACTTACTGCTCTTTCAGAGAATCCATGTTCGGTTCCCAGCAGGCACATGGTGGCTCACAACCATCTATATTTACAGTTCCAGGGGCTCTAACTCTTTGACCTCTGCAGGCTCCCGTGTAATGCGCATGCATACATTCAGACATACATACACATAAAATAAAATCAGTATCTTTTTTTAAAAATACTTGTAAAAACTTACAGCAATTCCCTCAGAAGATTCTCCGTGTTGTTAATAATCTTGGCAAAATCTGATGACCTGTGACTCATTTCTGTGGAAGCAAAAAAACAACAGTGTATAACACTGAACAGAAATGCTTGTGAAATTTACGGAAAAATAAAAGAAGAAAGCTCAGAGTTCAGATGGTGGGCACATGCACACTTAATGTAAAGGACAATTCACACTGATATTGAAACTGTGAACATATCAGTCCTGTAGTGCAGTAGGTCACAGTGCAGTGATTTTTCAAGTGCCACATTAACTGATCATTAGGTTCTTATCAGACCCTGCTCTATCTCTTTCTCCCAAACTAGAGACACAGAGAGCTAGCCCTGAAGTCCCTTCACACAGTGCCACCTGTGGAACATGCAATAAAAATCAATAAATAATATAAACATAAAACTTAGAGCTTGGATGTCCTCTTCCTAAACTCACAGGAGCAAAAGTCTAATAAAGAAATTATTAATGAGCAAGACCTCCATAGAGGCTTGTGAACTTTTTAATTTCTGTAAGTTCTTATTAAGTATAACAAAAACTTTACACTGAATGTGAAGCAATATTACAGACCCTTGGTGGCACCCTCATGCAAATGTATAGTATCGGCTAATCCCACAGCTGGTGATCAGTAAAAACCAATTAGGAAGCAATGAGCTATGTCTAAACTTCTCACCAGCACTTGGGTTGAGTTCAGCCTTGACTCCAGCAAATGTGCACCCAGGACATTGAAGTTAAATGTACCTATAGGAAGACCGCTCAAAGTAAAGCCTGGGCTGGAGGCATTTCTGTTCTACTAAACTGGGATAGTAACAGAATCCAAAAGTAAATCTTACCAAGCACACTGATGCCAAGTCCTTTGTAGTCCAGTAGCTGTTTCTGTATCTCTAACAACACCTAGAAAAAGAAAAGACAAGGAATTCAACATGCTGTGCACAGCTTTCCCTCTTCACATATAACTGAGAGGTGGGGAACGCCAACTGAGCAGAGGCCCAGAAGGGGCCCAGCTTCTGTTCCCATGCACTGCCGAGCCCCTTCCCTCAGCTTCTCAGAGCCTCACCAGTACAACTTACACAAGCTGGGCCTGAAATTGGGCAACATAATTGACTCAAGAGACTGTGTCCCCTACAAATCTCATTCGCCCCTCTCTTAAAGCTCATTTATTAAACATACAAAGTTCTCAGTTCAGGAACTAACAGGAACAAAAACTAGTTATGTCCAAATCATACAGGCAGGTCAGTTTCTCATGTGGGTGTTGCTGGCTAAAGTGGTAGATTCTGATAGGTGGCATGGGCAAGAACTTGCTATGAATTAAAATAAACTCTAGGAGCTAGGGCTCTACTACATCAAGTTCAATGACAGAGCAGTTGCCTAGCACATAGGAAGCCCTGGGTTTAATCTGCAGCAAAGCTGGGGGGAAGTGGAGGAAAGGGAGAAGGTGGCAGAAAGAGAAAATGTATCCAGCCCAGACTGAAAGGAAGATTTTTCTCTCAGTTGTGGGCTACATCTTGACTTTACATACTATTATTCCATTCTGATAAGGCAGCCTTTGAAGGGCAATGGGGATTTACTGATGTGACCTTAATTGGGAAACTCATCATTCACAAAAATGTCTCTTACTAAATCAAATAAGCAATATCAATTCCCCTATAAGGACATGGGAAAAAGAAGCCAGGGATACGGCTCAGTGGTATAATATGTGTTGGGTACACTGGAGGCCCTTGATTCGATCCCAGAACCAAAAGAAAGGAACTCAGGAGAGCAGAAGGAAAGGAAGGGGTGGAAGGGAGGATGGAGGGAGAAACAGAAAATAGGATAAATGTTCTCCTCATCTAAAACAGAAAATTAAAAATCAGTTTTAAACTATGAGAGAGAGAATCTCTGATTGCTTAAATAAGATTGTCCATATGTTGAATGTTGCTGAGACAAGAGATAAGTCCTTGCAGATGAATAAAGTATGGTCATAATAAAGAAAGGTTCAGCAGTTGTGCTCATGCATGCCTTTAATTTCAGCACTCAGGAGGCAGAAGCAGGAGGATCTCTGTAAGTTTGAGGCCAACCTGGTCTACAGAGTAAGTTCCAGGACAGCCAGAGCTCTATAAAGAAACCCTAGTAGTACTTGCCTTTAATCCCAGCACTTGGAAAGCACAGGCAAGCAGATCTCTGTGAGTTCAAAGCCAGCCTGGTCTAAATAATTAGTTACAGGTCAGCCAGGGCTCTATAATGGGATCTTGTCTCAAACAAAAAGAGACTAGCTAAGAATTGGTCTTGTTAGTTCTGTAACCCTAACTAGTGGAAGACTGAGGAAGGTCTAAACCCTACCTGGCAATCTGGCTTAAAGAAAACAAAAGACACCAAGACATTATTAAATTATATGTTGAGATACTGTACTGTGCTAGATGATTGATAGATAGATAGACAGACAGACAGATAGAAAGCTATCACACCAATCAAAAACACTGAGTAAAGTTTAGTGAATACATTCACCTAGTAAAAGCAACACTGGTCTACAACAGAATCTTGATTTGTGTGTGTGCTGGGGGTCAAACAGGACCTGCCTTTGCAAATGAGAAGCAGGAGCTCTCTACCAGATCCCTTTACTAACCACCTGAAATGATCCTTACACTGACTTTTATTGGTCTAGATTTACTTTATTGTTCATTTATTTATGAGTCTACCCTCAGAAGCTAGAAGGCATCCAATACGTGGAAGCTGGAAGTACAAGAGGTTGTGAACCAGCCAAAGTGGGTGCTGGGAACTCAGCTGGGGTCCCTCCACTCTTAACTGCTGAGCCATCTTTCCAGCCCTGACCCCCCCACACACCCCCTTGTGGTTTTCTAAGTGAATTCCTTGAAAAACATCTGTAAGTTTATAGCCGAGACTGAAGAGATGGCTCAGCTGTTAAGAGCACAAACTGCTCTTCCAGGAGCCTGGAGTTTGATCTCCAGGACCCATATCAGTTGGCTCACAACCATCTCTTAACTCTTCTGGCCTCCTCAGGCACCTGAACTCATAGCAACATACCCACACACAGACACACAGGTATACACATAATTTTTAAAAATAAATTTTTTTATTTTATAACCAAAATCACTTTTTTGAAGAAGACTTCTAGCCAAAAGCTAGACTGCTGAGCCATCTCTCCAGCCTCACATATAGAATTTTCATACATTTCATTTTTCTTTATGGGTGACAGTCAAAATAATTTTAAAAGCTTCTCTAATCTTTATAGTTCAACTAAATCAAGATTCCTAAATTGAAGTTAATAGCACACACCTGTAATCCCTATGTGCTGGCTAGTTTTATGTCAACCTGACACAAGCCAGAGTTAATGAAAAGAGGGAGCTTCAGTTGAGAAACTTCCTCTATAAGATCAGGCTCTAAGCAAACTTGTAGGGCATTTTCTTAATCAGTGATTGAGGAGGGACGGTCCAGCCCATTGTGGGTGGGGTCATCCCTGGGCTGGTGGTCCTGGGTTCTATAAAAAAGGCAAGCCAATAAACAGCTCCTCTCCATGGCCTCTGCATCAGCTCCTGTCCTCACTGCTTTTTTTTTTTAATTTTATTTTAGTTTTGTTTTTCGAGACAGGGTTCCTCTGTGTAGCCCTGGCTGTCCTAGAACTCACAGAGAATCTCACTGCTTTTAATGAACGGTTATATGGAACTGTGAGTGAAATAATCCTTTTCCTCCATAATTTGCTTTTGGTCATGATGTTTGATCACAGCAATAGTAACCGTAACTAAGACACCCTCTCTTAGGAAGTGGAGGCAGGAAGACCACCGGCCTGCAGTACAAGGCAAATTCTGGGCTAGCTTGTACTGAGACATTACCTTACCATACCCGACCAGAAAACAAAAGAAAACAAAACAGTCCACTCTAAAAGTAGGGAGAAGGTGCCTGCAGAAGTTCCCACAGTTCAGCAAAGAACACCACGGAAGATGAACTGCAATGACCGCAGAATAAGCCCTGTTCTCAGCTTGTGCAGTTGTCCCCACAAAAGTAAGGCGTTTTTACCCGTCTCACACAGCATGATCCTGTTCCTACCCCCACAGAGGCCGCGGTGTCCCAGGGAGATCGCCAGGGTTCAACAATAGATAATTGTACAATCCTTGGCCATGCCCGAGCATTGTGGCAACCAGTTATCAGATAGCAGTTTCGGCAGCTGGTTCATGGGCTCCAAGCCATGAGAGGCATCTCATTCCGCACAGCTGGGGTGCGAGAGGCGATGGCACCCGGATCAAGCGAATGGAACTTGGCCAAACAGACCAAAGCCTTACAGAGTCAGAAGCCCGGGTGCACGGAAGGGAGAAGCAAGTTTCCAGGAGAAAGGCTTAGGGGCTGAATGGGTTCAGTATGGGTGAGAAGGGCAGAAGCTGGCAGCTTTCCATTTCCGAATTCTGAGGACTGTGTTCCCAACGCCCCGAGCTTAGCCTGCCACCCGGAAGACAGACACGCTCGCCCCTGGCCCGCCCGCCACCTCCCATTCATTCACACTCCCACGCGCGCCCGTGCACGCTCGAGCGGGCGCGGCTACGACGCCGGGAGGCCCAGCCTGCGGCTGCAGGTGCCCGCCGAGTCCACGCCGGCCTCTGCACAGGGGCGCACTTCGGCCTCAGGAGCTGCATCTGGATGGCGGCATCCCGAAGCCGCGCACACCGATGTCTGTATCTTGACAGCCGCATCCCAACGCCCTGCATCCCGATGCCCGCGCTCCGACAGAACCCCGGCCATCTTACCGAGTGTGGCAGCTTGGCAGGCCCGGGCCCAAAGTTAACCACTTGCTTGGCGGCGTCCATGGTGCTGAGGCGACAGTGGGGGAAGTGGCAGGAGCAGAGACCACGCGAACTACCCGCGTCTCCGGATGCTGGGGCGGGGCGGGCTCCTGCCCGCAGCGTCGGCGTCCCATTGGTCCGCTGTGTCAGGCCATGTACTGATTGGCTTTTACCCAGAAGCTCTCATCCCCATTGGCCGCGCTCACCATCCGAGCCAGCGATCAATTGCTCCTCCTGTAGTTTAGAATTTCAACCCGCCTTGGCTGTCAACGCAAGAGAGCAGGGGATTGCACCAGCCGCCCGCGTGGCGGGGCGCCTACTTACTGCCTTTGCGCCCAGAGTCCCCGGCCCTGGCCTCCGGCCAACTGCGAGATGGTGCGCAAACCCATAGTTCCTGGCCCATCCCGCACTGGGCCGCACTCTGCTGCACTTGCTCCAGAGGCCAGTCCCCACTAGTTCACCAGACTTTCCTAAACCCCACGCAGACACTCCGGTGTAGACAGGGCACTCAAAGAAGAACGTGCAGGGTGAACCATGGGACTGTGACCGGTTCACCGGATAATCACAGGACTTGGGAAGCTGAGGCAGGAGGATAGCTACTTGGAGGCCAGTCAGGGTTTGGTTACACAGAGAGACCCAGTCTCAAAAATAACAAAACAAAAAGCGTTTGTGCTTGCACATGGCTCTAATTCACTGCACCACGAAAGGACAGAGGTGGCTAAGAACTTTGGAGGAGAGCCTCCCCTCCCGCAGCTACCCCCACCCTCATCCAGGACTGCCTCTTTCAAGTTGCTGACTCTCCAGTCTCAACTTGGCTCTCACTGGAGCTCCTCTAGCTGTGAGGAGGTATTAACAGGAGCATTATAAGCAAGCTGAATGCAGTCCGGACCAGAGGAATGTGGCCCTGAGCCGAGCTGGGCACATGACCAGATCTGTTTATACTTCTCCACACAAGTTCTCTTTTCAAAAGAGTTACTCTGGAGGCTCACATGAGATTCTGGAACAAGAAGGCCCCTTCTATGCAAGGGCAGTTCCTTTGAAGTTCAGAACATTTTTAAAGCAAATTACTTTTTTTTCTACTTTGCAGTTTAACCCAGATTCCTTTACTATAAAAACATTTTCCCAAGTTCTTGAGTGCATTGGATGCCAGGAGTAAGCACAAGTGCCTACTGAGCCTTAGCACCGAACACAGCATCTACGACCTCAGTTTGACAGGCTTGCAATCATCCTTTGGGAATTTGGGCTCTTGTTTGCTTTCTGTAGCCTGTAGAAGGGACATGGCCGAGAACAGAAACACTACTTTGGGTACAGTAAAGCCAAAGTTTTAGGAAAAGCTGAATAGAGCGATATCACTGCCTTCTTTGGCAGAAACATTTTTAAAAATTCAACACAACTGACAAAGCCAAAATTGACAACAGAGAGAATGCATGTTCTCCTAAAGACACCCCAAATAAAGGTGTTAAAAACAAATAATTCGGGCTGGAGATACAGCTCAGTGACAGCTTAAGAAGCCCTGTGTTTACTTCTCAGCACCAGCTTGCTTAGAGACAGCAAGGACCACTGAGATGGCTCAGTGGGTAAAGGGGCTTGTCACCAAGCCTGATGACCTGAGCCATGGCATATGTGTGCCTCCCTACAAAACAAGTAAATAAATGTGTAAAAACAGAATGTTTGTGACCTCTCATCCACGCACCTCATAAAAACACTTTACAATTCCATTATCAAAAGGAAAATCTTTAAGAGAAATAACTAAACCAGTTCGTGTATTTACTTAATTTTTACCGAAAGTTTTAAACTTTGCTTAATCTTTAAACTCTTGTAAATGACAGCCTGTGCACATGTAACTTAAAGCCACAGGATCATATATTCAGCCATTGCAAAGACACCTAAGCATGACATCTGTCTTCAGCATGCATTATCCTCCTCAGATGTGCCTCTGTCTCAATATTTAATAAACTCACTAACCGCTTCACTCTGACTTGCCCTGAAGTTGTTTTCTGCCGCATAGTCAATGATCTGGCTTTATCTGAGCAGAGGTCACTAAGGGAGAAGGGACTCTTCAGGCTGCTGGTGCAATGCTGGGTTTGTCTCCCTACCCACTGACAGGGTAAAGTGACCACACATTCAGTTTGCCCTCTGTCCCCAGGAAACATGGCTGTTATCTCGACTGTCCAGGTTTATATGCCTGTTCGTCTCTTAGTTTCTGACTCCTTCTGGGCCCCATAAGGGACACAGATGGTTATCATTCCATATGCTAAGACATGCCATATAGTCACTCCTCCCTGGAGGCCTACAGTTTCCAGAACCATATTTCATGGAAGCTGATCACACATACACTTTGCCTTGGACCACCACTGATTTGTGCATCTTCCTTCAAACCCAGGAAAATCTCCATCAGTCCTCTAATACATACATATTTTAAAATTTAAACGTTTTCCTGTACAACGTGGATCTCTTTATTATTTTAAATAAAATCTGCCCCCTTCTACACTTCCTTAAGATCTAGCCACCACCCTTAGGGCAGAGGCATAGAGCCACAAACACATGCCTCTAGGAACTACACAGAAATAAGAAGGAGAGAAGGACTGTGGTAAACTGAGAATATAAGCCTGTACCAGGCTCTTACTTTTAGGCCACTAACCAGCTCTCAAATCATGACACATGTAGGAGCCCACAGAGGCTATCTAGTTCTTACTCAGGGTCAGAGAATCTGAGCACGCTTTCCCCAGCAGAGCTGCATAATGGATGGTTTGACCAGGGGCGTGGTTACCAGGTGTTTGGAAGGGTCTACACTTGGCTGTGCAGTATGCTTTGATCTTGCAAGGGGGAGGTCTTTTGTCTCTCTCCTTGGCATATTGTAAAAAGCCCTTTTCAATAAAGGATGAAGCTGTTGGGTATTGATCCAGGCCCTCCCGAAGCTATTCTGTGTTCCTCTCTATCTGATATTTCCTCATTCCTCTCTCCTCCACCTAAGAACCCTTCAAAAGGTGGGAGCTGGACTCCCACAGACACTTAATGGTTTTGAATGATCAGCCTTAGCTTAGTTCATTTCTCGCTAGCTCTTATAACTTAATCTGTTTCTCTTCATCTACATTTTGCCTCAGGGTTTTTTACCTTTCTGTATGTATTACTTTTCTGCTGTCTCTGGCTGGCTGCCTGGCTTCTAGTCCTAGGCATGTCCATCTCTTTCTCCTCATCCTTTCCTCTCTTCTCTCTCATTCTTCTCAAGTCTAGATTTCTCCTATTTATTCTCGCTGCCCACCATCCTCACCTATCCTCCTCCTGCCTAGCTATTGACCATCAGCTTTTCTTTTTCCTTTTTATTAAGAAATGTTCTATTCACTTTACATACCAACCACAGATCCCCTCCTCTTCTCGCCTCCCAGCCTTCCCCCACAATCTACCCCCATCCCCACATTTCCAGCCATTCAGCTTTTTATTAGACCAATCTAATAAACCTTAGGCAGGCAAGGTGAAACAGCAACACGTCTTTTCATAATTAAGCACACATCCTTACATCATTAAACAAATGAATAAACAAATGTAACATTTCTTTGCCTAGTTAAATATTCCACAACACCTGCCCATCTGTGGCAGAATTCATAACGGCCATCACACATCTGTACTCTTCATACATAGAATAGAGTCATTATCAGGAAGTGGCTGCCAGAACTGTCTGATACACTGTATCCAAGCAGCCATGTGGTGGGGAATCCACCAATGCAACATATAAATTTGTCATTTTCAGAACAATGCAATCAAGAAATGGATGTCTCTTTGCTTTCACTTTCCATTACAAAGACAGTAGACGAGCAGCCCCCTCCTCCCCAGGATAGTGGAAGGAATCTCCTAGTCTGAGTTGTCTGTTAACTAACGAAGTGAAATTAAGGGCTCAAACAGAATTGAAAAGAATTGAGAAAACTTTACTCAGAGAAGAGACAGTGCAGATTTCAGAGGGACAGGTCAGGACTGACAGCGGGCCGTAGGAGAAAGAGCACTCAAGGTCTCCATGGGGTTCAAGAAAACGAGGGTCTAGTTATTAAGGGGTAACATTTGTGTGGCACTCTGCTTTGATTGATAGATTTGGTCATATATTTGTTTTTCCTAATTGCACATGTCCTTTCCCATGATGCATTTGTTTTTCGCCTCCCCCTTTTTTTTGTTTGTTTTTTGAGACAGAATTTCTTTGTGTAGCTTTGGCTGTCCTGGACTAGCTCTTAGACAAGCCTGGCCTGGAAGTCATAGAGATCTGCTCAACTCTGCCTTCCAAGTGCTGGAATTAAGCTCCTATTTTTTTGTTGTGATTTAAAAAAAAATTTTAATCATTTTACATACCAACCAGAGATATCCCTCTCATCCCTCTACCTGCTCCTCACCAGCCTCCTCACCCCTCCCCACCCCCGTCCCACATCCCATCCCCTCCTCCAAAAGGGTAAGGCCTCCCATGGGGAGTCAGCAAAGCCTGGTACATTCAGTTGAGACAGGACCAAGCCCCTCCCCACTGCATCAAAGGTGAGCAAGTTGTCCCACCATAGGTAATGGGCTCCAGAAGGCCAGCTCATGCACCAGGGATAGATCTTGATCCCACTGCCAGGGGCCCCTCAAATAAACCAAGCTACAGAACTGTCTCTCACATGCAGAGAGCCTAGTCTGGTTCCATGCGGGTTCCACAACTATCTGTCTAAAGTTCGTGAGTTCCTACGAGTTTGATTCACTTGTCTCTGTAGATTTCCCCATCATGATCTTGACCCCCACTTGCTCATATAATCCCTCTTCTCTCCTGGGGCTCAGCCTAGTGCTTGGCTGTGGATCTCTGCGTCTGCTTCCATCAGTTACTGGATGAAGGCTTTATGATGACAATTAGGGTATTCACCAATCTGATTACCAGGGTAAGCCAGTTCAGGCACCCTCACCACTGTTGCTAATAGTCTAATCTGGGGTTGTCTTTGTGGATTCCTAGGAATTTCCCTAGCACCAGGTTTCTCCCTTAACCCATAAAGTCTCCCTCCATCAAGACATCTCTTTCATTGTTCTCCCACTCGGTCCCTCCCCAAGCTCAACCATCCCGTTCCCTCATGTTCTCATCCCCCATGCCCTACCCTTTATTGCCCCCCAAACTTGTCCCCAGTTTTACATAGGCACAGTAACACAGCTTCACAGAGTTAAACAAATGCAACATAAACAAAAGTAACACACTTTAAAATAATATTCTCCAACAACTGGTCACAAGCTGTATAAAGTTCTACCTGGAGTTTTCCCCATAAACAAGGATCATGCCCAACTAACTAACTGGTTAAATATGAGGCTAGGAAAAGAGAAAATATGGAGGGAAGTATAACTTAATCTCCAACATCATGTTTCAATGCCTGTTTTGCAAAGCAGATATAGAAAGAGCACCCAAGGATGCACTTGCATTCTGTAGGGCCCTCCCTTCTTTGTGGACAGCATAGAAAAAAAAAAAAAAAAAGCTTCTTTATTAGGTGTGTGATTTGTACGATGGCAGAGCTTCAGTTACACACATACGGTGTGTTATTTTTGAGCTGTTAGTACATACAAAAAATGCTAGGATCCGCTGACTTTTCTAGTCAGGTCTTCCTGTCCTGTTAAGAGGAGACCAGGAGGAAGAAAAGACAGTGCAAGCAGGAAGGAAATACTTAGGGATGACGTGAGATTATTTCTGGTATACTTTTTATAGTTGGAGCTATGCATTCTCTTCCTTTATGGATATTTGGGGAAAATGAAGAAGGAAAAGGAAGTGTCTTCATTACTTTTCTATCTTTGCTTGTTTGTACTTCCTGCTTACTTAGGTAATATTATTTCCTTCTTGGGCCTCTGATTGAGTTGAAGACTTGATAGCTATAGTTTTCCTTGCTAACAAATTCAGAAAAGAAATTCATTAAAAACATGTAAAATGTGTAAGTTTGAAAGACATCAAAAGATAGTGTTTAGTTGATAATACAAGTTAGGATAAAAAGTGAATTAGGTACATTTTGGACTCACCAAAATAGGATAAACAATGGAATATATTCTCTGAATTTGTCAAATGTTTATGGACTGGACATTGTTAAAGTAATTCTTGGCTGTATATTTTGTATATAGTAATTGTACTTAGTGTATATAGTTTTTCTTATATTAGTTATAAACTTTTTATTATTTTAGACAAAAGGGGGAAATGTGGTGATATATTGTATACCCTAATAAATTTGCCTGAAGATCAGAGAACAGAACAAGCCACTAAATTAAACATAGAGGCCAGATGTGGTGGCACACACCTTTAATCCTAGCACTTGAGAGGAAGAGCTCCGTCTGGATCTGTGTGAATTCAAGGCCACCCTGGACTACAGGAGACTGACTCAGTCTAGGAGAGAAAACAGAGTCAGGCAGTGGCGGCACACATCTTTAATCACAGTACTAGGAAGTACACACGACTTTAATCCCAGGAAGTGATGGCTGGGAAGAGAAAAGTATGTAAAGCCTAAAGAGACAGAAACTAAAGGCTTTTCGGTAGAAGCATCCCTTTCAGCTAGAGGCTTTTTCCGCTGGAGCCTTTCAGGTGAGGACTCAGAGGATTTCAGTCAGAGGATTCATGGAGACTTAGCAATGACTTGTTCCTTTGTCTTTCTGATTTTTCAGCATTTACCCCAATATCTGCATCTGGGCTTTTTATTATCAGACCTTTAGAAGTTCGAACAGCCAACTCCTTTACTTTATAAAGTGACCCAAAAGGAGAATTTGGTGCTGCAGGGTACATAGCCTGTGACCTCACCAGTATATCTCTTGTTACTGGTACCCGTTTTCCCATTTCACAGAGGGGACAGGTGAACTCAAATTAAATGTGTTTTGTTCTGGTTCCAGTGCTGAGGATTAAACCAGGAATTCGTGCTTGCTTGGCAAGCACTCTGCCACCATTAGAGCTACACCCTAATTCCCAAACTGAGGATGTGTCCAGGGTCCACAGCCTCTCAGTCATTGAACCAAGAAGAGAACAACAAATCACCATATGACTGTTCTAGCAAAAATAGTCCTTTGTTATGCACACTGCCTTGTTTTCAAAAGTAGTTTAAGGCTTTTAGTAAAGCTGTTCCATTTCTCCCAGGAAGGAAGCCAGCTCAGCACAACACAAAGCTGAACCTGCATGATGAGATGAGATCTAGAAAATGAAAGGCATCAACAGTGGGAGCTGCTGAACCAGCATATGGTGGTAGTGCACGGCCTTGCTCTGCTGCCTGGCCATGGCTAGTCTCTCAGTGTATCCTTTCCAACAGGATCCAGGTTGTAACGGAGGGTTCCTGAAGCCTCCCTCTGTCCCCTACGAAGTGCTGCTGTCTCAACAGCCATGGATTTGATCTGCTAGGCCTTCCACAGGCTTTGCTAAGGTTCCCCATTTCTCTCTGTAGGTCTGTGACATCTTCACATCCCAAGGTGATTTCCACTTCTGTTCATCTGATTATCATGAAGTTTTGTGTTGGCTTTGTCCTGGCCTCCAGTCTTTCTGCAGTTGCTGACAACGGCTAACTTCCCTAAGGGTCTGGCAAGCAACCCATTTTCTTGGGAAACCTACTTTCAGAACTCCTCCCTGCTGTAAATAAAATGCTTGCCCTTCAAAAGACAGGGTGAGGCAGACACTCTCTTAATCCTCTTTATTTTCTTATTATTTTACATGTCTTTATTCATTGAGCATGCTGGCTGGCCTGTGCTCAGTGTCTTGAGCTGCACTCCTAGATTCTTTTCATGGAAAGTAATAGAAATACAACTCCAACAAGCTTAGGGGAAAGAAAATGACAGTCGCAATCCCAAACCTCAGTCTAGGGGCACTAAGGTAAGGCTGCCCATTAGGGACTAACTAAACAATCATAAACACTGTCCTTTTTACCTCTGTCTTCATGTTACTCTGGCAGCTGCCCCAAGGGCTAACCAGCTAGTGATTGCACCTCCTATGTCATTAAGAAGGGACTCTCCGTCCCTGTTTCTGGATTGGAAGGACTCCAATGCCTTCGGGCCACACGCCCACTCCACACCCAACAGTGCAGAGTGACAGGCAGGCAGCACTCACCAAAACACAGTGTCGGAGTGAGGTGGGAGTAGGCCAACCCCAGCAAAAGGTGTGCTGTCTGCAGGAGAGAGCCTGAGGGCTGGAGGAAGGCATATACCATGTGTACACCCTGCTTTTCCTCCTTTCCACAGCTCTGACCAAGACCTCGTCTCCGAATCCCGAGGACTTTCAGTGATTTGCACCATCTCCGAGACATTTAAATTCATTATCCATGTGAAGAGGCTACCTAAACTGAGTTACATGTCCCCACAGAAAACCAGCACTTAAGGTGTTTTACTGAGCCGAGGTGTGAGGTGATGTTACAAAAGCAAAAAGGCTTTATTTTAAATATTTATGGCTCGAAATTGCAAATAATCTTACACAGCTGAATTTGGAGTACAATACATTACTGGGAAACATAAATCATGCAGAAACCTTCCTATCTACTCCAGTGCTTTAAACAATGCATCTTTGCCACAAGTGCTGGTGCACACCTCTATCCCAGCACTTGGGAGATAGAGGAAGACCAGAAATTCAAGGCCAGGCCTGCTGGAACTACGAGACCCTGTCTCAAATAGAAAGAAGTAATTAGTGAGGTGGTGAGGTGGCCCAGAGGGTACAGGCAATTGCTTCAAAGCCTAGCAACCTAAGCACTGTCTCTAGAACCCACACGTGGAAGGAGAGAACCAGCTCATGCAAGTTGCTCTCTGACCTCCACATGAGCACTGTGGCACCCAGCTGTCACCATCTACACACGCTAAATAAACAAATGTTTTAAAAATTATTTCTCAAAAGCATCTCTGCACTTCCACTCAGTCACCTCAGATTGAACATCTGAGGTTTATTTATTAGTTTTATTTTTCTGGCTTGTAAAACACAAAAAGAATAAACATCTCACCTCTCCTTTTGTAGGAAAACCACAGAAATGGTTCTGTTTGCCAGCACTCACATGGCTAACAACTGTCTGTAAATCCAAAGGATCCTATGTCTCCACAGGCACTGCATGCATGTGGTGCACAGACTTGCATGTAAGCATAGCACCCATACTCAAAATAAAAAGAAATAAATCTGTAAAAAAAAAAAAAAAAAAGTTATAGATTTTCAAAATACAACAGCACAGAGTAAGCTTGTTCCAAAGTGAAAGCATGGGAGCACACCGGCATGGGAGCACAGCGGTCTGGGAGCACAGCGGCATGGGAGCACAGCGGCATGGGAGCACAGCGGCATGGGAGCACAGCGGCCTGGGAGCACAGAGGCCTGGGAGCACAGAGGCCTGGGAGCACAGAGGCATGGGAGCACAGAGGCATGGGAGCACAGCGGCATGGGAGCACAGCGGCATGGGAGCCTAGCAAGGAAAGACAAGACCAAAGCAACGCTGCTCAGCTGAGCAAACACCAGATTATACAGTTCTGAGTCCAGACCTGAGGCTCTCGACATCATCCGTCCTCCCAACAGATCTGACTTCCCCACCCCTCCACTTCTGTTGTCTGCAGCCCACGGAGTTCTCTCACTGGCCAGCGCCCATCAGCGCCTGTATCTTTCCTTGAAGAGGCTCCATGTTCCACATTCTTGGGATCTCTGCTGTAATTCAGGCTTCACCTTCACAGCTGCATGCAGTAATGGTCTCTCAGGGGTTCCTTGCAAGGAATCCATGTCCGTGTTACATTTCCTGGCCTTTGTGGCTTTCTGGAATCTTGGAGCAAGCTTCTATTAACTATTACATCTAGCATGCCTGAAACACTAGCATCCTGAGGATATGTTTTCTTTTCTTTTTTTGTTTCTTTTTGAAATAAGGTCTCATGTGATCTGAGCGGCCTCAGATTCACTAATTAGCCAAGGATAACTTGGAACCTCTGAACCTCTTGTACTTAGATTACAGATATGCGTATGCCACTGTGTTAATGACACTAGCAGCTTGAGACATAGTCTGGCCCCTCTCCGTAGCTCCAGTGGCCTCTCTGTTCCCAGGTAGCTGCCAGGTTTGGAGGTGCAGTCTATCCTGGTAAAGAAGGCCATGGTAGCAGGAATGTGAGACAGCATGCTTGCACCTCCACAGGTCAGAACACAGAGAAAGGAGGGTGTCACACTCCAAGGCCTCAATTTCAATTCTTTTGGATATCCAGAGGTGTAGGATAGATCATATGGTGGTTCTCTTTCTAACTTATCAAAACAAGTGCCCTACTGCTGAACTACATCCCCAGGCCTCTTTTTTTATTATTATTATATTTGTGTTTTAATTTTACACATCAGCCATGGGTTCCCCTGTCTTCCCCACTCCCACCCCCACCCCCACCTTCCCCCCATCCCCTCCCCTCTATTCCCATCTCCTCCAGGGCCAAGACTCCCCTGGGGATTCATTTAAACCTGGTGGATTCAGTACAGGCAGGTCCCGTCCCCTCCTTCCAGGCTGAGCAAAGTGTCCCTGTGTAAGCCCAAAGTTCCAAACAGCCAGCTCATGCACTAAGGACAGGTCCGGTCCCACTGCCTGGGTGCCTCCCAAACAGTTCAAGCTATTCAATTGTCTCACATCCAGCCCAGGCCTCTTTTTAACCTCTGTACTTTGAGACAAGGCTTCATTGAGTTACCAAGGCTGGCTTTGAGTTCACTCCATACCCCAGGCAAGCTCCCCATTTGCTCTCCTCCTGCCTTAGTCTTGTGAGACGCTGGGCTTACAGGCCTGCATTACTGGGCCAGCTTGATTGCTGCTTTTGATGGCAGCTGTCTTAGTGGACGTGAGGCCATTTCCTCAGGATTTTTAACTGGAACTATGGAAGTCCATCCCCTTATGAGAGAGTAACAGTAGGGAGGTGGAACCTGAAGCTTCTTGCTGGGTTCCTCAACATTTAAGGAAGATCACCTGTGTTGGGTTTTTACCATACTAATTAAACCAACTCTGTTCCCTCCAAGGTTTTGAACACAATTGAAATTTATTATCAGAAGTATAATAAGCACCTATAGAAATGGAATATTAGCTTCTGCTCTTGCTATCCTTACTTATTTTTCATATTTGAATTAGTTTCGACTGGAGTACGCAGTACATCGTTGTCTGGAGTCATCCTATATTTCAGCAGGATTCCAGATCCCGCCTAACCTTCAGCACTCTGGAGGTAGATTGTCAACTAAACTGCAAACCACATCCAAAACAGTCTTCCCTTTCTTCCCCAACAAATGGAGTTGACTTAGGTGGTCATGGCAGACCTGCCACACCCTGCCTTACAACAAAGGCAGGAAAAACACTAATGAATTTACTGGAGAAAAAAGGCAAAAGTCAGGTAGAGTATAGGCTGCCTGGAGACAGGTAAAATCTAGACGTGGAGAGGCCCTGAGCTTAAGGCCTTTACCTCTCCCCCCACCAGACTGAATGAATCACTCCACTGTGGCGGTGGGAAGGAAACAGGAGACTGCAAAGAAGGGGGGAAACTTAGCTCCCAAATCTCTGAGGAAGCAGGCTCTCACCTACAGACTTAGGCTGACATCTGAAGAACAGGCTCTGAACAGCATAGTGCAGCTGTCCTGACTGGAAAAGGTAGTGACCGAGTGAGAGAGTCCTCTGAGAGGCTGCTCCCCACGCCCATCCCTTCAGGCATCCTCGTGAGGTCAGTGACCGGATTGTGCAGGCTCTGAGGTGGGTCTGAAGAGAGCGTGAGTTGAATTTACTCGAGGCTATTCATGCTCTAATTTAAAAGTTCTCCCCCAAATCAGTGTTCCACCCTAAAGTTTCCTGAGTAGGACAGTCCACCAAGCTTCCCAGAGAGATTATGCAACCCACTCAGATGAAGGCATAAAGTTTCTCCAACTAATACATGCCAGCAATATCACATTGCCCTTATTTGAGCAAATGAAATATCACACACACATTATTACATTCTCCAGGAATTATTTTTAAATGCCCTTTAGCTTGGAGGTTGAGGTGAAGAGAGATAGTTAAGAACATTGGCTGCTCTTGCAGAGGACCCAGGTTTTCGATTCCTAGCACCCTCACAACCAACTCTAACACCAGTTCCAAGGGATCCAATACTCTCTTTAGGCTTCTTCAGGTACTGGGCACACATGTTATGCACAGACTTACATGCAGGCAAAATACCCATATGAATAAAAATAGTAATATAGGAAATTAAAGTCTAAACCAATGTCCTGCCTGTCAAAAGGCCTCACTTGGTGGTGGTGGCAGAGTATGACAACTGTCTGGAGTTCCCGCTTGTGGAAGTAGCTGGAAGCAACCCAGTGCTGTGTAGCAGTCAGCAATCTGTTGTTTCCTTCTGTCTAGAGCCTGTCTTCCTGCTGGTCGGCTCTCTTCTAAGCTGCTGGCCTCTCAAAACCAAAGTAAGCCCCTCTCTGTCTATCTAGAGGTAAGACTTTAGCCAGCTCTAGTAAGCACCCTTGTTCCATCCACATGATATTATGAAGTGTCTGAAGAAATGAAACAGTTCCTCTGTTGCCTGAGTATCTCTTGACATGAGGCCTAAGCCCACAGAACTACTGCATAATTCAGAAGGCCAAGCACCAGCAAGGCTGATAGTCTACCACCTAGGTCAGAGGCACAGGATTTCTCTCTTAGAGAGACAGGGGAGATGGGATGGTGAGCTGGAGAAGAATCTTTTAGTTAATTGATTCATTTTATGTATTATTTGTGTGTATATGTGGTGTTTGGTGTATGTGTGGGTATATATGCACATGAATGTGCAGGTATGTATGCATATATGCATGTGGATGTTAAAGGAGGACAATGAGTTTCTTCTTCTTGCCTAGAGGTAGGATCTCTCACTGACACATAAACTAGGTTGGCTGACCAGAGAACTTCTAGGATTCACTTACCCACATCTCCTAATGATGGGGTTGCAGGCTCACACAGCCATGCCCGACTTAAAAAAAAGGGGGAGGAGTTGTTTTGTTGTGTTATTGTTCTGGAATTTTTGTTGTTGTTTTTGGGGGTTTGGGGTTTTGTTTTGGTTTGGTTTTTGGTTTTTTGTTTTTGTTTTTGTTTTGTTTTTTTGAGACAGGTCATGCTATGTGGCCCTGTCTATCCTGGAACTCACTATGTAGAGCAGGTTGGCTTTGAACTCACAGAGATCCACCTGCCTCTGCCTCCCAAGTACTTGGGATTGAAGGCATGCACCACCATGCCTAGCCTGCCCAGTTTTTATGTGAGTCCTGGGAATTAGAACTCAAGTCCTCTTGCTTGCACCAAAAGCAATCTTACCCCCTGAGCCATTTCACCATAGTGAGATGGTCTCACTATGTTGTCAGGCTGGCCTTGAATTACTGGGCCCTCCTGCCTCAGCTTCCCACAAAGCTAAGACTTTATGCATGATCTGGAAAGCCCCATTCCTGTCTCTCTCTCCAAACCCCACCCACTCACAGAGTCCCTGAACAAAAGAAAGGCACCAAAAGCCCAGTTCAGCACTGTTGGCAGCTACCACAGCCTCCTCACCTGAAGTTGCAGCTGCCCAGGTCCCCACCTAAAGTGCTCAGCTTTGGGCCATTCTTAGGTACAAACCCAGCTTGTGGCAGACACATCATCACTCCTTGCCTACAACCTATAACGTCTCCCTGCTTTCATTTGTGGGTGCAGCTTCTCTGGTGTAATCAGGGCCTATTCCCAAATACCTGGCAGCCGCTTTCCAAATAATTGACTTGAAGGCTTAATATTACTTATAAATGTGCAGCAAATAGCTCAGGCTTCTTCCCAACTAGCTCTTACATTTTAAGTTAACCCATACTCCTTATTTATGCTCTGCCATGTGATGGTACCTTTATTAGCATGGCACGTTCATCTCCTGCTTTTCCCTCTGTGTCTGGCTGGTGACTCCACCCTTCTCCTGCTCATCATTCTTAGTTTAGTCACTTGGCCTATACTTCCTGCTTAGCTACTGGCCAATCAGCCTTTGTTTGTTTGTTTGTTTGTTTGTTTTTGTTTTTGTTGTTGTTTTTCGAGACAGGGTTTCTCTGTAGCTTTTGAGGCTGTCCTGGAACTCGTTTTGTAGACCAGGCTGGCCTCAAACTCACAGAGATCCACCTACCTCTGCCTCCCAGGTGCTGGGATTACAGGCATGCACCACCACCGCCCAGTGATCAGTGTTTTATTAAACCAATTTGAGTGACAAATCTTTACAGTGTACAGAAGATTATTCCACAGAACTTCCCCCTTTTTGTCTAATTAAAAAGGAAGGTTTTAACTTTAACATAGTTAAGACTATATACAACAAAAACAGATATCAAGTAAGAATTACAGTTACAATATCCAGTCTATTTGTATTTGACAAAAATCAGAGAAAACATTTAATTATCCATCCTATCTTGGTAAGTCCAAAGTTTTATATCTAATTTACCCTTTTATCCTAAGAAAAGTTATAACTATAACTATCTAGTCTTCAACTCCATCAAAGACCCCAGAAGGGTGAAATGTTACCTAATGACAGGGACATCAAGCTGCCTGGACAGTCACTCAGAGTTCCTCTGCAACATTGGGGCATCCAACTCTGGCCGACAATCCTAGAATCTATGATAGACTTTCCTGTGAAGCAGGGAATTTTGAAGGACTATCTACCTTGTCTTGGCCATGTTTGGCAGTCACCTTGCTTGCAGCATCCTGCTGGTCCAGTTTGGACAGTAACTATCAGCAGTTGAGGCAAGAGCAGTTTCTTTGCCCATATGGCTAGCTTTTACCATAAAGAAAACAAACTCCATATGGAGTTTCTTCAATGCCTATCATTAATTGGTGCTGCCAGGAGCAGAGATGTCCCACTGTTGAGAAAAATCTAACTCTTAAAACATTTAAAATGCCATATCCTATAAGTCTTGAAGTGTTTGAAGATTGCCTATCTATCTGAAATATATCTCTGTATGACCTTGAAAACCTAACTAGCATGACTATAAGTTTGCTATTATAAATGACTATTAATCTGAATTTCTTAATTATATATTACATTTTTAAATGAGCTGTATAAACATAATACCCTAAACAAGAGCAGAAATACACATACAGTATAACAAATTAACTTTAAATTTGTATTAATAAACCAAAATCCATACCAATGTAAAATATGTAAGACTAATAGTTTTTTTTAATTAAAGTAAATCCAATAATCTACCCTTTTGTGCTATAATGTCTGTATCCCCCTTTTCTTTTTACAATGGGATCCTTGAATCTAATCTCCTTTATTTAGCTTTTTTTCCTGACCATTATCCATAACAACTTGTAACCAACCCCCCTAAAATGATAATAAATATCCATAACCCATTTTTGGGAAAATGTGGGCATAGTTTTCTAGACTACTTCCTGCTGATTGGGGGTTCTGGTAATCTTTGGGAAACCCTGAGAAAATTCAGGATTAAGGTCAAGTCCTGACTAGAGAATTCTGTGAGGCTGGATCATCTCAGCCAGCCAGAAGCCATTCTGGATACAGAACTCAGAGGAAACTGCAACAGAGGCACTCTGAAATGTTGGATCATCTGGGCCATCTGTTCCCATCAGAGATTTTTCGGGGGTCTTCCTCAATCAAACCTGATCTTTCTTAACCCAGAATGAATCCACAGACTCTCATTTCCTGTGGAAACAAAAGCATAATCTTTCCCCCAAAGTAACATATCTTTTGACTTAATTTTGAAGTCAAGATAATTTTAAAATATATAGGTTGGTTTAATATAGCAGTTTTTATAATCCAAGGTCTCTTAGCAGCCAAAAATTTTACAGACAATACCATAATATACATAACCCAGACTCCCTGTGTTTTTCCATCTTTATGTGGCTTATATTTTTTTATTACTCTATTCCTTTTTAAAGGACTTTTTCAACCCTTTTTCTTGTCTCTCCCAAGCCTATATATATATTTAAACACACTATAACCCCTTTAGAGGTTTTTTTGGTTTGTTTTTTGGTTTGTTTGTTTTTTGTCTGAATCTGTCTTACTGCATAGTTCTAATCTTTTTTTGACCATAAATCTTTAAACTGCTAAGCTGTGTGGCTAGGGCCAAAGCAGTGGCTTTGGTGGCTGGCTCTGCCCCTCTCCTTCATTCCCTGAGTGCCTAGCTTCATGGTAGAGGTACCAGCTGGAACCATGTTTACCATCCCAACTCTGGGAAGTTTAGTGCATGCTGCCACCCAGTAGCATGCCACCACCTCCTGCTCATAAACCCCACTGAAGTGTTTGGTAACAGAACCTCTTAAAAGAGCAGTCAGGAAGCCATCTCTTAAAGGAGCCACTCCTCTGCTTGGTACTAGCAAACAGAGCCTGCCCCAAAACAAGCAGTCACCAAGAAGCTGAGTTTGGCTCTGTTTTTGTGTGTTTGGAATCCTTTTTAAAGCTTTTTCAGGTTTTATGTGGAAATTCTTGCCAAACATTTGGGCACCAAATGTAATTGGATGTTTCTCTTCCACCCTCCCGTTGCCAAATACCTGGCAGCTGCTTTCCAAATAATTGACTTGGGGGCTTAATATTATTTATAAATGCTCAGCCAATAGCTCAGGCTTATTACCAACTAGCTCATTTTAAGTTAATGCATACTCCTTATTTATACTCAGCCATGTGGCTATACCTTTATTAGCATGGCACATTCATCTTCTGCTCCTTCTATATCTGGCTGGCGACTCTTGACTCTACCCTTCTCCTTCCCATCATTCTTAGTTTGACTACCCAGCCTATACTTCCTGCCTGGATACTGGCCAATCAGCGTTTTATTAAACCAATTTGAGTGACAAATCTTTACAGTGTACAAGAGGATAATTCCACAGCACTCTGGTCCTGATCTCTGAGACTAGAGAACTTGCCCAGGAGTTGATTTGCTCAAGGAAACCTGTTGTTACACTTTTTCAGTTTGGCTTGATCTGGCTTACGGCATCAATGGAAAAACCTACATGGGTGGGGAGGGGTGTAGAAAGGAGAACTTAGAGAAGAATATTTTTATTTTATAGAAAAATCATGGCTCTCAAGCTGACCAGACATGGGAATAAAAAGGCAGCAAATCATCATAATCTTTTGAAATGATTCATCTCAGGTTTGTGGAAAGAACAAACTGGGTCATTTTTTTCAAAAACAATCACTTGGGAGGCATAGAAAAATCATGAGTAGAGGAGGGTCTTAGATGTGAAGTTCAACTAGTTGTACATAAAATCAAAGGTCTAAATGTTAGTCCTAAAGGATTCACAGTATACCTACTACTACAAAGAGGAAGAGAGTCCAAGTGTCCCTCTACTAAACCATAGATTCTCTGGGTCAGTTGTTCTAGCCCCTTGATGGGAAGCAGCAGCTGAGGCTAGCTAGGGTGTCACTCACAACCTTGGCCTCAGACCACAGGTCTGTTGTGCATTACTGCGGAACAAACACTGTCAAAGAGAGAGTGCAAAAGGCCACCCTGGGAAGAAACAAGGGGAGAAGAAAATCCTGCTTCTGCCTCCGTCACTTCCCTGAAGCCTCCTAGAAGCCCTGTTCTCCTTCATTTTCTTTAAAAGAGAGAGAGGACACTGTTATCCCGTAGGTTGGTAAGACATGACAGAAAGTGTGAAGGTGTCTCCTGTATGCTGTTCAGTGACTCAGTCCATCTCTGGGAGACTTAGGAACATATAACTTTGGCAAAGGAATCAGAGCTGATTGGTAGGCAAAGTGATTTTAATATTTTCAGGCCCTACTGAAATTTTATCTTTTAAGATCCCCAGCTAGGATGACCTATCCATTTCTAAGCTGCTATGGAGGGTGTCTGTTTTTTGAAGAGATAAAGGTCTCCCTCGAAAGTCAGAGATTGTGAGGACTATCTTTCTAAAACACTGAACAAATAATCCCTTTCCGAAGGCCTCCCTGAACCAAGTTAATGATTATGTCATCTGGCGGAGAGTGTTCTTACCTATTTCTAAAGTACTGTTTCTTTTTTTGTAAATTCACACAGGTTTACATTTACTCTGTACTGAGAAATGGGCCTCGTTGGAGACTTTCTGTCCCAGGTACATTTAGTGCCCGCTGGGCTGTGGGGATGCCCAGTGAGTGCCCCCCATCACAGTATTCTTGTTCTTCATTCTGCCCAAACAGGATTTGAAAGCTCTCAGAAACATGTGTCACTTTGAAAGCTTTTAGTCCACAAAAGAATTTTTCAAGAGAATTTAATGCAGATGACCTGCTGAGAGGTACAGAGCTCAAGAGAGCTAGGCTCTGGAGGTAAGAGAGCACCCCAGCAATGCCTTTTGCCCATACAATGGAACAAACTTGTGCACGAGAAACAGCTTTGTCGGGGTCCATAGAGTAGACGTGGGAAACTCTTTTCAAACAGCGGAGTGTGACCTGCAGTGGATTGCGAAACAGTAAGCCCTGAGCAGATTTCCTCCAAAGACATGAGCTAGAACAGCCCCTGTCTGTGTGAGTCATTGGATGCCCAGCCTTGCTTGATGGAATTTTCCATTCGTGTGCACACAGGGAGGTGCAGCAGGATCAAATGCAGGGTTTATGCACAGGCAAGCACTATTCCGAGCTACAGCCCTAGCCCTCACTACCTTTCACTCTGCAGAAAGCATTACTTTTTACTGTGGGCTACCGTTTAAGAAAGCACGTCAACACTGTGGACCCAAAGTTCTTAAAGGGCTTTTTGTTGTTGTTGTTGTTGTTGTTGTTGTTGTTTTGTTTTGTTTTGTTTATGATGAGGTTTCTCTGTAGCTCTGGCTGTTCTGGAACTCGCTCTGTAGCCCAGGCTGGCCTTGAACTCAGTGATCCCCCTGCCTCTGCCTCTTGAGTCCTGGGATTAAAGGTGTGCGCCACCACTGCTTGGCTGTTCTTAAAGTTCTAAGCTCATTTCTGTTCACACATATAAGGAATGAGGAGAAACAAAATGAAAGGATAGACACAGGAGTAAAAAATAACAGATAATACATTTGCATTTTACAAATTTTCTCTGAGGGGAAATTTACTTGTCAGACATAAAAACATGCTTTTTTTTTTTGCTTTATTTTATTTTATTTTTTATCAAAACCCTTAAGTAAGCAGGGTCAAATGTCAAGTCATCTCTCATTCCCACCCGCTCAACACTGCTGCCTTTGGCCAGAAAAAGCCCTGTATATTTTCTTGCTGTTTTCTGGGCACACAGACAAAAGCATACATTAGATAGACATGAACGGGCTTGAACCACATGAACGCAAGCCAAATGATACGATTGATTAAGGTGCTGTCAGTTCAGCATGTTTAGGAACATTTTTATGCTTGTGCTTTTTTTGCTGCAGAATATTACACAGCAGAGGCTGGTATACACCGGTTCAGCCGTCCTGCATTTATGTGCAATTACGTTTCCTAAGTTTTAGGAAAATGCTTCTGTATACATTCTGTATACACCTGGCTCTTTGGACATGTGCATGAGTATTTCTTTATGCTACATGACCACAGTTAGAACAAGGAAGACCCATTTTAAATACTATGTAACTGCCAACTGTCCACATTAAAAAAAAAAAAAAATTATCAGCTTACACTTCCAACAATGAAAGTGATCATTTCCTCATATTATCTCCAGAACTTGTGGTGGTATTGTGTCGCCCAAAATAGTGTGCACCCTAATAAACTTATCTGGGATCAGAGATAGAACAGCCACAATATTAAACACAGAGAATAGGCAGTGGTAGCACACGCCTTTAATCCTAGCATTCCAGAGGCAGAAATCCATCTGTTCAAGGATACAGCCAAACAAGGTGACTCACGCCTTTAATTTCAGAAAGCAAGCCTTTAATCCCAGGGAATGACGGCAGAAAGAGAAAGATATGTAAGGCGTGAAGACCAGAAACTAGAAACTTTTGGCTGGTTAAGTATTCAGGCTTTTGAGCAGCACAGTTCAGCTGAGATTCATTTGGATAAGGACTCAGAGGCTTCCAGTATGAGGAAACAGGAACTGGTCTGATCTTCCAGCATTCACCTCAATAACTGGCTCCAAGTTTGATTTTATTAATAAGAACTGTTAAGATTCCTGCTACAAGAATTATCACCAGTTCTTTAATATCTGTCATTTAAACATTTTGATAAACCTTCCTAATTGCATATTAACATTTTTCCTAGCCACTTCTTACAGCTCTTACAAACAGGGAACTATTATCTCCACACATTCTAATTGGTTCTTGCTTCTGCAGTCAAAACCTTCCCACGCTGGTGCAGTGGCTTGCATGGCTTCCCTGCTGAGCTTTCCCAGTGGTTTAACCACATGCCAGCAGATCAGCTCTGAGTCGTGTCCTTTTTCTCCCCACCCACCTGTATTTTTGGCAGGGTCTCACTACATCACTTTGGCTGGCCTGGAACTCACTAGGTAGACCAGGCTAACCTTAAACTCACAGAGATCTACCTGCCTTTCTTCCTGAGTGCTGGGATTAAAGGTGTGCACCAGCAGGTCGGGCACTGTCCATATTCTACCATATATACTTTTAGTACTGTTTGTGTCTTTTAAGCTAGTGTTCAGGTGGAGGAAGCTCCACCTCAGCCCTCCTCCCCCATCTCTCTCTCTCTCTCTCTCTCTCTCTCTCTCTCTCTCTCTCTCTCTCTCTCTCTCTCTCTCTTTCCACTGCCTCATCTCAGAAAACACGCCCAACGGTGGCTCCTCCTCAAGAGATGGACACCTACAGGGTACTTAAACTTTCCCTACCCTCTCACAACAACACCAGAAAGGCCAGGTGGTTTTTGGTCTCCTCTCTGGGGCCGAAAAATCATTCGGGAACATTTTACTCATTTAAACCTGGTCTTTATCTTAATCCGGTTTGATTTGGTTTGATTTGGATTACTGCATCAACAGAGAGACTCAGTATCAGGGTACAGAAACTTTTTAGCTAGTAAGAGTTCTTCGACGTTTGTTTGCTGTAGTTTGGAGATCTAATCAAGCTAAGCTAAGGGCTTCCTCCTAAACTGTTAAGGAGACTGAAGAGTTGGCATTTGCTAAGTGCTTTTCAGCAAGGGATGACAAGTTCTTAATGTGGAAATTTAGTGAGCTCAGCTGAATTAACATACACACTATTTACTGCCCAGCAGTACTCTAATCTATAGTTTTTTCTGGGCTTTTTTTTTTTTTCTCTTATTTTTATATATGTACTTGTTTATTTTTGTTTTTGAAGACAAAGTTTCTCTGTGTAGCTCTGGCTTTCCTGAAACTCACTTTGTAGACCAGGCTGGCCTCCATCTCACAGAGCTCCACCTGCCTCTGCCTCCTGAGTGCTGGGGATGAAGGTGTGCCCCACCACTGCCTGGAGGCTTTATTCCTTTTGGCATACATTAAGTCGATTTTCTATATTTAATTCATTAAGTTTTACAACTTGTATTTCTTAAGTCATATTTCTGTGAGTCCTTCAAATTTACTGCAACAGAATTAGACAATTATATTTCAGATAAATTGTAAATACTACTCCCTACAACTCAAAACCCATGTGTTTTATTTTTAAATGTTTTGAAATTTTATTTTCATGTAAGTTTTGTTGTTGTTAATTGCTTCTTGCTATTTTCCTTCATAATCTCCAAGGGCTTGTTTTTGGAAAAAAATATTACATTTTATTTTTTTTGAGTGTGCACAGTTCACACATGTGCACACTCACAGGGGGCAGAGGACAACTTGCAGGAGTTAGTTGTCTCCTATCATGTGAATCCCAGATCACTAGGCTTGAAGGCAAGTGCTTTTACCTTATAGAGACATTTCACTGGGCTCCCAGGCTTTGTCTTTTAATTTTTAAAAATCCTTTTAGTTTGATATAATTTACTCAATGATGGCAATCATCTCATATCTTTCAACAATAACTTTAAATATTAATGGCCTCAAGTCTCTCGTCAAGAGACATAGGCTAGTTGAATATGTCAGGGAACAAAATCCATCTTTCTGTTGTCTACAAAAACCTCAGCATTAAAGGTAAGTACCACCTTCAAGTGAAAGGATGGAAAAAAGTATTCTAAACAAATAAAACCAGGAAGCAAGCAGGTGTTGCTATCCTTCCATCCCATAAAACAGACTTCAAACTACAAGGAAGAGAAAGAGGGCATTTCATTCTAATCAAAGAAACAATTAATCAAGAAGAGATTATTACCCTAAACACATATGCACAAAATCCTGGAGTGCTCAATTTCATAAAAAGCATACTTCTGTAATTCATGGCACAGATTAACCCAATAACAGTAAGTGATTTAAAGACTCCACTTTCTCCAACAGACAAGTCATCCACACGAAAAAAGTAAACAGAAACATCAAAATTAATTGACCTCAGACATCAAATGGATGTAACAGACATCTACAGAATATTCCTCCCAAACACTAAAGAATACACATTCCATTCAGCAACCAATGGAAGCTTCTCTAAAGTAGACCATGTGCTGGGACACAAAATAAACCATGACAAATTCAGGAAAAGTGAAACAATTCCATGAAAACTATCTGAGCCCTGTGTGAGCAAACTTAAAGCTGGCAGCAAGCACATCTCTAATGAGTGCATAAACTCATTACTGACTGATGAGTAGATCCAAGAAGAAACCAAGAAAGAAGTTAAAATATCCCTGGAACTAAAGGGAAATCAAAACAATAGCACAACGAAACCCCTGATACAGGGGCTAGAGATGGGTAAGGAGTTAAAAGTACTATATACTCTTCCAGAGGACCCAGATTCAGTTCCCATCACCCACATGGAGGTTTAGAAACAGCTATAGCTCCAGTTCTAGGGGATCTGGTGCCCTCTTCTGGCCACTGTGGGCACTGCATGCATGCTGTGCATAAGCATATGCAACAAAATTCATACACATAAAATAAAATAAAAAATCTAAGAATTAAAATAAAAATAACCCTCTGGAACATACTGAAAGCAAGTCTAAGATGGGCACTTATATTCTTAAGTGCCTACATTAAAAAAATCAGAGCACAAATGATACAACTCAAAAATTTGGAAAAAGAACAAACCAAACCCAAAGCCAGTAGATGGCAAGAAATAATAAAAGTCAAAGCAGAGTTAATGAAACAGAAACAAAGAAAACAATGCAAAGTATCAATAAATCTGAGAGCTGGTTCTTTGAGAAGATAAACAAATCAACAGACCCATGGCTCAAGTAACCAAGAGAAAGAAAGAGAGCCAAAATTAACAGATCCAGAAATGAGCAAGGAAACATTACAACTGTTCCTAAAAAATAAAAATCAGAATAAGGGAATATGCTTGAAGACTGTATTCCATTACAGCTGGAAAACTTAAAAGAAACAGATGCATTTCTAGAGCCATCCAAATCACCATTTAAACCAAGAAGAGATCAACAACCTCAGTAGACTCCTGACATCCGAGGAGATTGAGACAGTAATAAAAACTATTCTCACTGAAAAAAGCTCAGACCCAGATGGATTCACAGCAAAATCCTAGACTTTGAAAGAAGATCTACAGCCAAACCTTAAATTATTGAAAAAAAAAAAAAACCACAGAAACAGAAGGAACACTCCAAACTC
Source organism: Onychomys torridus (assembly GCF_903995425.1). Taxonomy (NCBI): domain Eukaryota; kingdom Metazoa; phylum Chordata; class Mammalia; order Rodentia; family Cricetidae; genus Onychomys; species Onychomys torridus. The sequence continues at coordinate 134,394,633 of NC_050443.1, forward strand.
ATTCTATAAAGCCAGCATTACTCCAATACCAAACAAACAAACAAACAAAACCCCTACAGATGCAATAAAACACCAGCAAAACAAATACAGACACATATCAAGACCATCCGCCATGATCACGATGGCTTTATGAAGGATGGTTCGACCTGTGGAAGTCAGTAAATGTAATAAATCATATAAATGGGCTTGAATATCATAGGATTATCTCAACAGATGCAGGGAAAAACCTGATGAAATCTAATGTTCTTTCATGATGAAAGTCCTAGAGGGAATGGGGTTGGAGGGTCTAGACCCTGACGTAATAAAGGCTGTATATGACAACCCCACAGCCAGCATCTTTCTAAATGAAGAAAAACTCAAAGCTATCCTGGTAAATTCAAGAGTGAGACGGGGCTGCACACCATCCCCACATTTCAGCACACTGCTGGAAGCACTAACTGGAGCACTAAGGCAAGAGAAGGAGATTACAGAGGGGCAAAGAGGGGCCGAAGTCAGGTTATCCCTAATTGCAGACAAGATTTCCCATGTCAAAGTCTCCAGGTGGACAGGCCTTTTGTGTGCTTTCACTGTATGGCATGGAAAGAAGTCACCTACAGAAATTATAAATTCATTTTAATCTATTTTTTATTAGTTTAAAAAGGATTAGATTTTTATTGTGGGTTTTTTCCCCAACAAAATTTGCTTTTTAGGGCCTTCATATCTTATAAATACCTTTTCTTTGCCTTCTATCAACCACTTTTACAAGGTTCCATGGGTTTTCCAAAAGAATAGGCTTAGTATTATGATGGATAAAAAAGCATCTAGGTTAGATGACACCATCTTCTTCTTGCCTTCTTGGATTTTGAAGGTTGTTTTTTCCCCTCCCGCCTCAGCTCCCAGCACTGGGACTGCAGGCATGCTCAGCCACCCCAACATGTCTTCTTCCTTATCTTGACCAAGTGAAAGTTCAGAGGGATCTGATTCTAAGTTTTTACATTGTTCTATAGTAAAACTTGTTTCTGTGGTATAGAGTTCTCTACATTTGAACACACATTAGTGGATCCATGCTACCAGCAACCTGAGTCAGGCTGCAGAACAATTCACGGCCAGCCTCCCTCCCCAACAAAAACCAGGATCTCTCCTTTGAGAAGGCCACACCCATGTCTCACTTTCTTCCTGAATGCCTTTCTCAGAGGCCTTGAGCTTAAATCTGTGTTGAAAATCTCTTTGCAGATATGCACCCATGCACACACAATACATTAAGAAACATAGTGAAAGTATTTTTTAAAGTAAGGGGGCAAGATGGCTAAATAGGTTAAGGCACTTGCTGCCAATGCTGGTTCCCTGGAACTCCCATGTTGGAGGAGAGAACCAACTTCCAGTTGTTCTCTGACCTCCACACTTGTGCCATGGCACACAGACACCCATACATAAGATAAATGTAATAATTAAAAAGTAACAGTTCGACCCCAGAACTTCCATCTGGACCAGAGGTGAGTGCCTGGGTTATAGTCAGAGAGGCAACTGGGCCTGGGTCCCACTGCTGGACACAGGCCACCCTGGGAGGACCTGACCAACTTGGCCCCAGTTGCCCGCAGCTTCCATCCTGCCCTGGAACTCCCAACTGGACCAGAGATCAGAGGAACTCCCATCTGGACAAGAGGAGCTCCCATCTGGACAAAATAAGGAGACATCAGGGACTTCCCAAGACTCAGAGTCCAGCCCCCCAGCTCCTATCCAGCCAGCACTCTCATCTGGACCAGCTCTCCCATCTGGCCCAGAGCTTCCATCTGGACCAGAGAGAGGCTCCCTAAATCTGTCAGCTCTGTCTGGACCAAGTACACTGATAAGACCAAGAACGAACACAAGAGGAGATGGGCAGACATCAAGGCAGAAGTACATACAACAAAACAAAGAGCAATACAGCATCACCAGAACCTAGCCCTTCTCCAACAGCTAGACCTGAACATCACGGAATGGAAGAAGAAGAAGAAAACAACCTTACAAGTAACATCATGAAGAGGCTAGAGCCTTATATAAAAGAAATCAAAAATAAAGTAGAGGAACAGACAAACGAAAAATGGGAAGAACACTATAAAAAAAAAAAAACTAGAAGAAAGGACCATTAAAGCAGAAGAAAACAATAAATCCTTGAATGAAAATCATGAAAAAGCAAGGGAGACAATCCAAGACCTGAAGAGGCAAATAGAAAAAATGAAGAAGACACTAGCAGAAGGAATGCTGGAAATAGAAAATCTGAGTAAACAAACAGGAACTTCAGAGGCAAGTATAACCAACAGAATGCAAGAGGTGGAAGAGAGGATCTCTGGTGTTGAAGATACAGTAGAAGAAATAGATTCATCAGTCAAAGAAAACACTAAAACCAACTAAGTCGTGACCCAAAATGTCCAAGAAATTTGGGACACCATGAAAAGACCAAACCTACGAATAATAGGGATAGAGGAAGGAGAAGAATACCAACTCAAAGGTGCAGAAAATATATTTAACAAGATCATAGAAGAAAACTTTCCCAACTTAAAGAAGGAAATGCCTATGAAGATACAAGAAGCCTATAGAACACCAAACAGACTAGACCCCCCAAAAAAGTCCCCTTGGCACATAATAATTAAACAATTAAACATACAGAATAAGGAAAGAATATTAAGGGCAGCAAAGGAAAAAGGCCAAGTGACTTATAAAGGCAAACCCATCAGAATAACACCCGATTTCTCGATGGAGACTTTGAAAGCCAGAAGGACCTGGACAGATATAATGCAGACACTAAGAGACCATGGATGCCAGCCTAAACTAATATGCCCAGCAAAACTTTCAATCATCATAGATGGAGTGAACAAGACCTTCCAAGACAAAACCAGATTTAAACAATACTTATCCACAAACCCAGCCCTGCAGAAAGCACTAGAAGGAAAATTCCAACCTAAGGAAGGCAGATACACCCATGAAAATACAGGCAACAGATAACACCACAGCAGTAAACCCCAAAGAAGAGAAGTACACACACACTACCACCAAAAAATAAAAATAACAACAGGAACGAACAATCACTGGTCATTAATATCCCTTAGTATCAATGGACTTAATTCACCTATAAAAAGACACAGACTAACAGAATGGATACGAAAACAGAACCCATCTTTCTGCTGAATACAAGAAACACACCTCAAATTCAAAGACAGAAACCTCCTAAGAATAAAAGGCTGGGAAAAGACTTTCCAATCAAATAGTCTTAAGAAGCAAGCTGGTGTAGCCATCCTAATAGACTTCAAACTAAAATCAATCAAAAGAGATGATGAAGGACATTACATACTCATCACAGGAAAGATACACCAAGATGAAGTTTCAATTCTGAACATTTATGCCCCAAACACAAGGGCACCCACATATGTAAAAGAAACATTACTAAAGCTTAAATCACATGTTAAACCCCATACATTAATAGTGGGAGACTTCAACACCTCACTTTCACCTCTGGACAGATCGGCCAAATTGAAACTTAACAGAGACATAATGGACTTAACTGATGTTATGGCACAAAGGGACTTAATCCATATCTACAGAACATTCCACCCAAACAAAAAAGAATATACCTTCTTCTCAGCACCCCATGGAACCTTCTCTAAAATCGACCACATACTTGGCCACAAAGCAAATCTCAACAGATACAAAACAATTGGAATAACCCACTATGTTCTATCAGACCACCATGGTTTAAAGTTAGATTTAAAAAAAAAAAAAAAAAACTACAGAAATCCTACAATCTCATGGAAATTGAACAATGTTTAACTGAATCACCAATGAGTTAAGGAAGAAATAAGAAAGAAATTAAAGACTTCCTAGAGATCAATGAAAATGAATACACCACATACCCAAACTTATGGGATACTATGAAAGCAGTACTAAGAGGGAAATTCATAGCACTGAATGCACACATAAAGAAGCTGGAGAAATCTCACGCTAGTGACTTGACAGCACACCTGAAAGCCCTTGAACAGGAAGAAGCAAAGTCTCCCAGGAGGAACAGACGCCAGGAAATTATCAAATTGAGAGCTGAAATCAATAAAATAGAAATAAAGAGAACAATACAAAGGATTAATGAAACAAAGAGTTGGTTCTTTGAGAAGATCAACAAGATAGACAAGGCCGTATCCAAACTAACCAAAAGACAGAGGGAGAGCATCCAAATTAACAAAATCAGAAATGAAAAGGGGGACATAACAACAGACAATGAAGAAATCCAGAGAATCATCAGGTCATACTTTAAAAACCTCTACTCCACAAAACTGGAAAATCTGAAAGAAATGGATAATTTTCTGGATAGGTACCACATACCTAAGTTAAATCAAGACTAGATAAACCATTTAAATAGTCCAATAACCCCTAAGGAAATAGAATCAGTCATTAAAAGTCTCCCAACCAAAAAAAGCCCTGGACCTGATAGTTTCACTGCAGACTTCTACCAGCTCTTCAAAGAAGACTTAATACCAATACTCTTTAAATCGTTCTACACAATAGAAGAAGAAGGCATATTACCAAACTCCTTCTATGAGGCTACAATTACCCTGATTCCCAAACCAAGCAAAGATGCAACAAAGAAAGAGAACTACAGACCGATCTCCCTCATGAACATTGATGCAAAAATACTCAATAAAATTCTGGCAAACAGACTGCAAGAACACATCAAAACAATTATCCACCATGATCAAGTAGGCTTCATCCCAGGGATGCAAGGGTGGTTCAACATACAAAAGTCCGTCAATGTAATACACCATATAAACAAACTCAAGGAAAACAACACATGATCATCTCACTAGATGCAGAAAAGGCATTTGATGAAATCCAACACCCCTTCATGATAAAGGTCTTGGAGTGATCAGGAATACAGGGAACATACCTAAACATAATAAAGGCAATCTACAGCAAGCCAACAGCCAACATCAAATTAAATGGAGAGAAACTCAAAGCAATACCACTAAAATGAGGAACAAGGCAAATCTGTCCCCTCTCCCCCTACTTATTCAATATAGTACTTGAAGTTCTAGCCAGAGCAATAAGACAACATAAAGAGATTAAGGGGATACAAATTGGAAAGGAAGAATTCAAGCTTTCCCTATTTGCAGATGACATGACAGTATACATGAGTGACCCCAAAAATTCAACCAAGGAACTGATACAGCTAATAAAAACCTTCAGCAACATAGCAGGAAATAAGATCAACTCAAAAAAATCAGTAGCCCTTCTATATACAGTAGACAAACAGGCTGAGAAGAAAATCAGAGATACATCACCCTTTACAATAGCCACAAATGTTATAAAATACCTTGGGGTTACTCTAACTAAGCATGTGAAGGACCTATATGACAAGAACTTTAAGTCCCTGAAAAAAGAAATTGAAGAAGATGTCAGAAAGTGGAAAGATCTCCCATGCTCATGGATAGGCAGGATTAACATAGTAAAAATGGCGATCTTACCAAAAGCAATCTACAGATTCAACGCAATTCCCATCAAATTACCAACACAATTCTTCACAGATCTGGAAAGAATAATACTCAACTTCATATGGAAAAACAAAAAACCCAGGATAGCCAGAAAAATCCTGTACAATAAAACAACCTCTGGAGGCATCACAATCCCCGACCTCAAGCTCTACTATAGAGCTATTGTAATAAAAACAGCTTGGTACTGGCATAAAAACCGACATGTGGACCAATGGAATCAAATTGAAGACCCTGACATTAACCCGCACACCTATGAACATATAATTTTTGACAAAGAAGCCAAAAATGTACAATGGAAAAAAGAAAGCATCTTCAACAAATGGTGCTGGCATAACTGGATGTCAATGTGTAGAAGGCTGCAAATAGATCCATATCTGTCACCGTGCACAAAACTTAAATCCAAGTGGATCAAAGACCTCAACATAAATCCAGCTACTCTGAACCTGATAGTAGAAAAAGTAGGAAGTACTCTTGAACGCATTGGCACCAGAGATCACTTCCTAAATATAACACCAGTAGCACAGACACTGAGGGAAACAATCAGTCAATGGGACCTGTTGAAACTGAGAAGCTTTTGTAGAGCAAAGGACATGGTCAACAAGACAAAGCGACAGCCTACAGAATGGGAAAAGGTCTTCACCAACCCCACATCTGACAGAGGGCTGATATCCAGAATATATAAAGAACTCAAGAAATTAGACATCAAAATGCCCAACAGTCCAATTAAGAAATGGGCTATAGAACTAAACAGAGAATTCTCAACAGAGGAAGTTCAAATGGCTGAAAGACATTTAAGGAATTGCTCAACATCCCTAATTATCCGGGGAATGCAAATCAAAACGACTCTGAGATACCACCTTATACCTGTCAGAATGGCTAAGATCAAAAGCACAGAAGACAGCTTATGCTGGAGAGGATGTGGAGTAAGGGGAACTCTCCTCCACTGCTGGTGGGAATGTAAGCTTGTACAGCCACTTTGGAAATCAATATGGTGCTTCCTTAGAAAATTGGGAATCCATCTCCCCCAAGACCCAGCTATAGAACTCTTGGGCATATACCCAAGGAATGCTCAATCATACCACAAGGGCATTTGCTCAACTATGTTCGTATCAGCTTTGTTTGTAATAGCCAGAACCTGGAAACAACCTAGATGCCCTTCAACTGAAGAATGGATAAAGAAAATATGGTACATATACACAATGGAGTACTACTCAGCAGAGAAAAACAATGACATCATGAGGTTTGCAGGCTAATGGATGGATCTAGAAAAAATCATCCTGAGTGAGGTAACACAGACTCAAAAAGACAAAAATGGTATGTACTCACTCGTAGGAGGATACTAGATGTAAAACAAAGATGACTAGACTGCTACACAACTCCAGGGAGGGTACCTAAAAATCGGGACCCTAGGAAAGACACAGGGATCACCCAATGACAGAGAAATGAATGAGATCTACATGAACAACCTGAATGACAGTGGGAGTAATGAAGGGCAAGATTTGAGGGAAAGAAAGCTTAGGGGAGCAGGAGATCCCAGCTGGATCAAGAACAGAAAGAGAGAATGAGGAATAACAGACCATGATAAATGAAGACCACATGAGACCAGGAATAGGCAGAGTGCTGGAGAGGTCCCCAGAAATCCACAATGATATATCCTCTGTAGTCTGCTGGCAATGGTCGAGAGAAAGCCTGATCTGACCTAGTCTGGTGATCAGATGGCCAAACACCCTAACAGTCGTCTTGGAACTCTCATCCAATAACTGATGGAAGTGGACGTAGAGATCCTCAGCCAGGCCCCAGGTGGAGCTCCAGGTGTCCAACTGTCAAGAAAGAGGAGGGTCTGCAAGTGTGTGAATTGTTGAATCCAAGATTGCAAAAAGCACAGGGACAAATAGCCAAATGAATGGAAGCACATGAATTATGATCCAAAAGCTGTGGAGCCCCCTAGCTGGATCAGGCCCTCTGGATAAGTGAGACAATTGAATAGCTTGATCTGTTTGGGAGGGACCCAGTCTGTGGGACCAGGATCTGTCCTTAGTGCATGAGCTGGCTGTCTGAAACCTTGGGCTTACACAGGGACACTTTGCTCAGTCTGGAAGGAGGTGACAGGACCTGCCTGTACTGAATCTACCAGGTTTAAATGAATCCCCAGGGGTGCCTTGATCCTGGAGGACAGAGGAACCCATGGCTGATGTATGGAATTTAAAACACAGAATAATAAAGAAAAAATTATTTATTTTAAAAAAAAAGAAAATGAAAAGAACTACAAAAGGTCAAATTAAAACATCAAAATGGTGATCATAAAAAAAAAAAAAGTAACAGTTCAACTTGCTTCAAAAATCAACAACCCCCCCCAAACAAAACATCAAAGCCCTCCTTTGCATTGCATGGGCACTCTAAGGCAGGCAGCTTCCGTCCACTAAGCTGAGACCACCTTGGTTTGGGTTGTGCACACAGCACTCTATTAATGATGCATGCAGTAGCCTGAGCGCCTGACCCAAATGCATGATCCATACATACCCATCCCTGGGTAAGGTGCCCAGAACCTGTCAACAACAGTTGTTTCTGCCATGAGCAGCACACCCACCCACTGCAAGCCCTGGAGTTTCTCCTCTCCTTAATGCCAACATAGCTGGCACACTTTCAAGAGTTGGTTTACTTATTTTAAGATCTATTTTTACGAGTGTTTTGTCTGCCTGAATATCTGTGCACCACATACATGAAGCGTCCCCAGAGGCTGGACGAGGGGGTCAGAACCCCTGGAACTGGAGTTACAGAAGGTTGAGCTGTGACGTGGACACTAGGAACTAAATCCAGGTCCCTCTGCAAGAGCAGCAAGAGCTCTAAACCGCTGAGGGGCATGCCACAGCACACGTGCAGTGCAGGGCTTCTTTCCTCGCACCAGGTGGGCTCTAGGGCTTGAAGCAGGTCACCAGGGTTGATGGCAAGCGCCTTTACTCAATGAGCCATCTCCCCAGCCCAGTCTTGGACAACTTATTCCCAATAAATCCTGGTCCAGAATATGAGGGCCAATCCAGCCAGAACTGGGTATATGCAAAGCTATGTCTCCAAAGAACTTTTAGGGAGACTCTCTTACTTGCCATCTCATGCCTATGAATAATTGGAATGTGTGTATATGATTAAAAGCAGATGCATTATGGGAAGGGATATGTGAGTGAACAAAGAATGTCAATCAAAATAAGGGAATCATTCAAACTATGTTCCTAAATACCAAACTCCTCCCCTTTAAACCCCACAGAACAAAGCTCCAATATCTTCACCCCCATGACTTCCCTGTAATGGACCTGGTCTATGACTTTGCTATTTCACAGACTATGTACGCCTTTATTTACTTAGTTTTATTCTTGAATGAGAGGCCAAGAACCTTCAAACACCCAGCACAGTCTGACAACTGGTAGCACATTTGGCAGAGCTAGCCAAGAGGTAAGAAAACAATTCTTTCCTATCTTAAGGCTAAACTAGCGAGCTTGGTCGGAAACCTCGCCAGCGGCTTTGGGCTGTCTAACCTGGGCTCCTTGAACACAGCAGACAACAGACTTTAAAGTCAGGAGCAGCCACACAACGTAGTGGAGAGGGGTCCTCATTTAGGGAGGGAGCTTCTTTCCTGTGAGAAGAAAAGTCTGGTGTCTCTCCCTTTAAATCACCTGCCTGCCTCTACACACAAGCTTGAGGACTGTTCAAGTAGAACCACAGCACAAGAATAAATCATCCTCTTAATGTCCGATTTTCAGCAACAGACACTCCGTAACTTAGACACATACGAAATTAAAGAGAAAGCAGGAGAAATTGAAAAGGGGGAAAAATTTTAAAAATTAAAAAAATAAAATCTAAGCAGCCCATTAGGTTCTACTTCAAAGAGCAGAAAGAATCCCAAAGGAAGGCAGGGACCTCAGCGCTTAATTTCAGGAAGAGTAAAACTGGTGGAGTGATTGCAGATCCAGGTAAGACCCAAGGGAGAAGTGGAAGGAAAGGAGAGAGAAAGAGCAGGAAAGGAAACAGCCAAGTGGCCGCAGTTGGGATTTGCAGCAGCCTCTCCCATCCCCACCAGTGAACGGCAGGGACAACACAGGAAGGCTGACAGAATGCCAGAATCTGGTCCTGGGGGAAAGTGGGTGAATTCCCAACAACAGCTGCATCATCCAAGACAGAGATGGCGAAGAAGGGGGAGATGGACAGTGTCCCCGTTTCTGCTTAAAATGGAACCTATCTTGGGAGGTGGAGGCTGGAGGATGGCCATGAGCTCAATTTCAGCCTGACCAAAGCAAGTTCAAAATCATCTTAGTGTACACAAGACCCCATTTCATGAAAACAAAACAAAACAGGCTGAGCAGATCATAGAGATTAGATTCCTAAGGATTTTGAGGCAGCTCACCTACAAACACCAGCAGAAATCCTTAGATTAGTAATACGTCTGAGAAACAGATAAAATCACAAAGAAACAGATAAAATATGTAAAAATGCTGTTAGAGTGAGCAGACAAGGAGATCAAAGTGGAGAGCTTGAAATTAAGGCCATACCTGAGAATCTCTTCTTGATGATGACAAATATATATATATATATAGTGTGCTGTGGGTACTGAGAATCAAACCCAGGTCCTCTGGAAGAGCAGCAAGTGCTCTTAACCACTGAGCCATCTCTTCCAGCCCTGACAACTTTTTAAAAAAGCATACATACATATACACAAAGCCTTACAATTATTTCAGGGCAGATGAAATGGCTTACCAGGTAAAAGTGTTACTTGTGCAGCCTGGCAACCTATGTTTGCTCCCTGGAATCCATATAAAGATAGAGGTGAACAGACTTCACAAAGTTGTCCTGTCCCTTCCCAACCCTACATACACCATCACACATGTGTCCCCCAATAAAATTTACCTGAGGATCAGAGGAAAAAGCCAGCCACTATACTAAACATATAAATCAGGCAAGGTAGCACATGCCTTTAATCCCATCACTCAGGTGGTGGCAGGGATCTGTCTGGATCTCTGAGTTCAAGGCCACACTGGGAACAGAGCCAGGCATGGTGACACGCATCTTAAATTCCAACACTAGTTAACTATGGAGGTCTAGAGGTATGTACAGACAAACAGGAAGTGACAGAGCTGGGTAGGAAGAGGAATTGATATAGATGGACAGAGAGCAAATGATACAGCAGAACAGAAAGGCATATAGTGTGGGTATACAGGAAGCCTCCTCTTGGAGACTGAGGTGTCAGTGAGGTGAGGTTAGCTTGTGGCTTTTCCTATTCCTCTGATCACTCAGATTTTCACCCCTATATCTGGCTCTATCCATTTAGCAATTCGCCTACACATGGGCACCCCAAAAGACAGACACACACCACCACCACCACCACCACCACCACCACCACCACTACACACAAAGTAAAAGTTTAAATACATTTTTTTTTAACATTTAAGATTACTCCATTAAAAATTTTAAGCATAGAAAACAAAAGAGGGCTGGAGAGATGGCTCAGAGGTTAAGAGCCCTGGCTGCTCTTCCAGAGGTCCTGCGTTCAATTCCCAGCAACCGCATAGTAGCTCACAACCAGCTGTAATGAGATCTGGGGCCCTCTTCTGGCTTGCAGGGGTACATGCAGATAGAACACTGTATACATAATAAAGAAATAGATAGATGGATGGATGGATGGATGGATGGATGGATGGATGGATGGATGGATGGATAGATAGATAGATAGATAGATAGATAGATAGATAGATAGATAGATAGATATAGATAGACAGACAGATAGATAGATAAAAACAAAAAAAACAAAAAGAAGGCTAGGTGTGGTGGCTCATACCTGTACTCCTAACATTCAAAAGGCAGAGACCTGCTGTAAAGTCAAGGAGAGCCAGGGATGCATGCTGAGATAGTTTCAAAACGCAAATAAGGAAACTAGAGAGAAGGCTCACAAGTTAAAGTTCTTGCTCTCGCAGAGGACCTGGGTTCAGTTCCCAGCACCCAGATGGTGGCTCACAACCATTCACAACTCCAGGTTCAGTGGACCAATCACCTTCTTCTGACCTCCATGGGCATCAGACATGCATATATTTATGCAGACAAAACATTCAAACACATAAAATAAATACATCTAAAATCTCTTTTCTCAACAAACAAACAAAACTGAAAAGCAAAACCAAATTACAGGTGTGCTGGTATATTTATAATTCCAGGAGGGTGAGGAGTAGGAAAAGGCTGCATAAGATATAGGTCAGTGACAGTGACTATCTACTGTATACAAAGGCCCTGGCTTCATTCCATAGTACCCTTGTACACACACACACACACACACACACACACACACACACACACCACACCACACCACACCACACTAAAATAACACAACAATAAAACAAAACAAAAACCCAAGTAACAAACAACAAAAACATCTGGGCATAGTAGCACACCCCCTTAAAACCAGCCCCCAGGATTAAAGACAAGTAAGGAAAACTCACCTGCACTTCCATAGCAAAGCTAACAATCTAAAATGTTAACCTTGGCATTTGGGGCCACGGTTCAGTCCTGAAATCCCTAGCACCACAAAGCTAAAGATAAAACTGAAACTCGTTACATGTAAACTCCAGTTTTCTGCTCCCTCCCCCTCCCCCCATGTAACACGGACTGTAAGCCTCTGTGGTCTCCCTGGCCTCGGCCTGTATGGCTCCAGTGAGCTAGTGCACGTGTCTACAGTTGGTTCTGTACCCCTGAGTATGCTGCTGCCCATCTTAGGTGTCTCCTCTCTTCATGTCTTTAGTCACCAGAATCTAACCAGTTGGCTAGGACTATGGAGGATGTGAGGTGATCAATTTTAGATGAAGATACAACCTTTCTTCTTTTCAGATGGCCTCCATCCTCCACAACTAAATTATTGGCATTGCCACTATGGAGTAGAACAGTGTATTATTGGCATTGCCACTATGGAGTAGAACAGTGTATTAAGACATCATCCACTTGTGCGTGCCTCCCCTTCTACTGAAGGACTACAGTCTTTCCATCCCTGTGATACTCAGTCCATGATTAATGAACTCACAGCCTCCTTAACAATCAGGCAGGGCTGTCTACTAGAGAACCTAACAGCCCCGGCTTTTCTCACATCTCACCTCCAGCTCACTGGAGGAAAGGATTTATATGTGCTTTGCCAGGCAGGGATAATTAGCCTAGAAGTAAGTTCATGCTCCTCTATCCTCTGACCTGATGCAGTAAGGGGCAGATGTGCCTCAGTCAGCCCTGCTCTTGCACTGTTGGTGTCCAATGGCCTTTCTTTGGCATCCTCCTTGAGCTATCTATCTTGCTCCTAAGTGGGTAATTACATGATTTAGAACACTGGACCCAGTCCAAATTGCAACGGTACCACCTATTTCTAAGTTGTTACAACCTTGGGCCATTCATATACTGTTTCCTCAAATTCATTTATTAAATGGCCTAGTAAACCCTTACTAAAGCTGTTGCAAACTTAACCATAGTTAAGGACCTAGAAAGATGTCAGATGCACTGGCCAGGAATTAGGATATGCCAAGCAGGACCCAGCCAGGTGACTCCTCCTCCTACACTTGACCAAATGTTGCAGCCATTGAGTTAATGCAGTCACCCCCACCCCCTGCTTTACTGTTTTTTCTCCTTCACACAGTAGCAGTTCCATGAGGGAAAAACCTTATTTGCCGGGAGCAACCATACCAGAAAGTGACTTGTAAATTAGGCCTTCCATAAATGTTAGGCCTTCCATAAATACGTGTCCAATGAATTATGTGAGTGAAAAAATATGGTTCTTAAATAACAGTATAAATTGCCTTATAGTGTTTCCAGCTCTGTATTTTAAGATATCACACACTATAATAAAAACATAAGAAAATTTATTAAAATTTGAAGACAAAATCATAATTTCATAAGGTTAGACCTATGTCAGGTGTGCTGATGAATGGATGTTTTCCTGACATTCAAAATCAGACCCCAGAGTATCACTTTCAGAATGTTCTAGAGGATTGGGTTTACTTTTGATTGTCTTGGATGAGACAGTCATTAATCTGTTCTCTTTCTTGACAGAAATGTGGTTTTTCAAAGATTCGCTTTTAATTGGCTCATTAAGCAAAGACCTTTTATCCCCAATTCCTTTGCTTTTTGAGTTCACAGGAGAGTCGGGGTCGGAAAGCAGGTCTTTCCCGGAGTGCTTCTCAGAGGAGAGCTTTCTGGAGTATTCGCTCACCAAGCTCCCTTTCCCTGAAGATCTGCTGTGTTTGGAAGACACCACTTCGTCCTTTTGACTCCCACTTCCAGAAACGCCATCTGCTGAAGGAGAGGCTGTTCTAGCAGTGAGTCCTGGGGCAGACCCCTCCTGCCACTCAGGGTTGGCTCTGGAAGCTACCAATGCTGCTGGTGCAGAAACGGGAACTTGGAAGGTGTCGAGAGGCAAAGGAATCCTAGCATCACTTCTAATCTTCTGAAACTACAAGGAAAACAAAGCTTCTGTGAACAAAGCAAGCCACTAAAGAGTTTAGTATCTTTAGTTAGGGCTGTATATGTGTAATGTGTACATGACGGCGGAGGCCAGAAGAGGGCATAGGATCCCCTGGAGCTAGAGCTACAGGTGGTTGTGAGCCACCAAACATGAGTGTTAGCAACTCTACTCAAGTCCTGTGGGGGAACAGTTAGCTCTCGTACGTACTCCAGGCCAACTCTCCGGCCCTGTATCTGTGATCTCATTAAGCAGCCAGTTAACCACTCAGAAGACTTTATGGTCATTCATTTTCCTAATTATACAATGCCATGTGACTGGCAACTCCAAATTTAGTTATATGTGTATCCAAAGTTAGCTGTACAGTATTTTTACAATTTTGTGTTTTATATGATTGTCTTCCATTTTTCACATTACAAAACAAAGTAAAACCATTTCTAAGGAACCTAGTTGCTAGCCTCTCTGCTTCTGTGAGAAGTATCCAATGTGTGATATGACCGAGTTCTCAAGCCAGCAGCTCCTCAGACAGTCTTAGATTGGCTGCTGGGAGATGGGCTCTTGGGTGAGCCTTGGGGGGGGTCCCATGACAGGCAGCCCACCTCATCCACTAAGCGGGCGACTATGAGATACTGCTTGCTAAGTCTGTCTAGATTACTTGGCTTACAAGCTCTCTGCATCAGTCCTGGTACCTTCATCAGTGTCCCTTCATTGTAAGCTGACTGCATACAGATAGAGACCTAGATGAGAAATGAACACAACAGACATTTACAAAACTTTCAATTCCCATCATCTCTTTACTCTTCCATTTCTTTCTTTATTGAAGACAATTTTTAAGTATAAATTATCAAAAACCATCCAGTTTTGTCTTTTTTTCTTCTTTTTTTGAGATAAGGTCTCATTATATAGCCTTGGCTGGTCTGAACTCCCTATGTAGACCAGGCTGGCCTCAAACGCAGAGACACCTGCCTGTCCCTGCCTCCCAAGGGCTGGGATGAAAAGCATGAGCCACCATACCCGGCCCCATTTTCTTACTGATAATGACGCAGTTCCAGGAAATGGGCACAAACTTTACTCTGCCAGAGATCGACAAACAATACTTTCCCTGACCTGGGGAACTCTTGCTAGTGACTTGCACCAAGGTCTCTTGGGTCCACTTACTTGGATATTCTGCACCTGTCCTACAGCAGTCTGTTTCGGATCTAGTTTTTCTTCCTCGAGGGCTCTCTGTTCTTCCACAGGTGCACTAACCGTGGAATTCATCTGAGGACGACCTAGCAAGTGGAAATCTGACTGATCTATACCAGCCATAGTGGCAAGCTGTCCAAGCCTGGAAAGAGGAAGAAAGGAAGAAAAGGCAATCACTTGGCAACAACTTAAATTCACCCACACTTACAAGCATGAAATACATGCATAAATGAACACCAAGATTTAAAATCTTAGCAGCCAAGAGCCTACGTCACACAACAGCCCCATGCCAACTGCTGCCTTTGACTCACGCTCTGAGACCACTGGGTCAGATCATCCAATCCTTTCAGTGCCCCTATTCACCTCAGCAATTCATTAAATAGGTTTTCCATAGCAACCACCACTCCTTCATTTTTAAATATTTTAAATACTGTTTCAACGGCTTCAACCTCTACCATCTTCATGTACTGACCCTCTTTTCTCGGCTTTTCTCTAACATCAGCCTATCCCCTAAGACACTGCTCCACCCACTGCCCTCAGCTCTCCCTTTTACTCATTTGATTTTGACATTCATGAAGAACAAGTTGAACTCAAATTTTTTATGCTGTTAAGGGTTACTTTGAACTCCTGATCCCCCACCCTCCACCACCAAGTGCTAAACTACAGGTGTGCGCCATACCTGACTAGCATCTTCCTTTGACCCTCCTAGTCTCAGGTGAGAACCACTGACCTATGCCTGTGTCTCCAGCACCCTGGAGATTAACTACCATCCTAAAGCCTAGGGACAAGAAGAGCCTGACTCCAACTTATTGAACAAGCAAAATGAATAAAAGGCAAGGAAGCTCCTATTATTCTAAATATTTTCAATAAAAATCCTTCACTTACTCTTTCTTTTTTGTAACACATCAAGGGGTATATTTACAGCAGATAAAACTGTACACAATTCATATGCCCAAAGACATTAATTTAGTCTTCACCAAGGCCAATTACTCTTTATTACCTTTTAATAATGAGTTTTCTAATGAGACAGCTTTACCATTTTGCATTTCTTTTAAGTTATTTTCCATTAAAAAAACAAATCAAACTTATTGTGATAATCACGTATTAATACATCTCATGGAAGCTAAGAAGTGTTGAGTTCCTCAGCAAGCTACCAATAAAGCCACTGAAGAAAGAATGCCCACCCTACAGATATACCCGGCATCTTTAAGGAGGTCCAGGAAGGCGTGAAACTTCTGAAAAGTATTCTCAATGCTGCCCAGGACGCCTTCATCGTCCAGGATCATGTTCGTCAACGACTGTGCGTGAAGGGCTTCAGACAAGGAGAAATTTATATTTCTTAGCTGAGCATTTTCATGTTCCAGCTAAAAAACAAGGTTGAGAATGCACAGGGTAATTTCAATCTAAAGAAAACTTTTCAACACCTAAACTAAACTATTTAAAAATGTAACTAATTTTTAATTAATCTAACCCTCAATCAATGAAGAGAATAACCATGACACATAATAATCTTCCACCTGGAGACATTTGTTGAAATTCCCTATATAACAAGTAGATATAAATAAAGTCACTGGGGGTTGGGGATTTAGCTCAGTGGTAGTGCCAAGGCCCTGGGTTCGGTCCTCAGCTCTGGCAAAACAAAAAACAAACAACAACAACAAAAAAAATTAGTGAAGTCACTGTCTTACTAATGATTTTCCATACATCATATCCCTAACTGTTTAAATTCATACTGGATCATTGTGTATCAGAATTAACCACCTATTAGAAAATACAACAGTCTGACCAAACAAAATTATGATCCTGCTGCAGTTAATCCATTATGGATTAATTTTAACAAGCTGCGGTGGTTTGAAAGAAAATGGCCCCCATCGAGAGTGGTGGCCTTGTTGGAGGAAGTGTGTCACTGTGGGGACGGGCTTTGAGGTCTCCTAGGCTCAAGCTACACCCAGTGTCACAGTTGCTTCCTGTTGCCTGGGGAATCAAGATGTAGACATCTCAGTTCCTTCTCCAGCACCATATCTTCCTCCACAATGCTATGCTTCCCACCATGATGATAATGGACTAAACGTCTGAAACTGTAAGCCAGTCCCAATTAAACGTTTTCCTTATAAGAGTTGCCATGGTCATGGTGTCTCTTCACAGCAATAGAAACTAACACACAAGCCAAACAATTTTTCTACATGTATGTCTATGTGTTCACACATGGGCATGTGCATGGGCCACAATATGCAAGTGGAAGTCAAGAGGACAACTCTTGAAAGTCAGTTCTCTCCTTCCATCATGTAGGTTGCTGGGCTCGGCAGCAAGTGCCTTTACCCACTGAGCCATCTTGCCGGCCCCCAGGTTTATTTATTGTATTTATGTTAAAGTCTTTAATTGCAAAGCAACACTCTCCACTTTCTTGAGCAATTCTCTGTGGCTTCTTGCTCTCTTCATATCATCTGCTCATGTAACACATCAAATCTAACCCTGGCATTTCTCAGAAAGGCAAAATGTTCTTGATGTACTTTTGCCTTCTATAATCCAGTGCTCAATACTTAATGGATGAACACACATGTCTTTAAATACAATACAGACATTTTGAAGAGTCTTCCTTACATTCACTTTGTAGAGAAAGGAAAACTACTTGTAAAACTTGTTAGTTTAATGCAAGTTAGTCTAACTGTGCAGTTAGTTCAGTGTTCACGGTATAGACTTTTACCTCCCAAGGCACTCTTAGGAGCTTTTCATTATCTTAGACTTCTAATTTTTATATGTCTTTTTAAAAGAAACAAACAACTAACCAAGTCTGGCCAGGTATAACCCCCTAGCCTTAGGCTTCCAAGTACCAGCTCTATAGCCATGTACCACAATGCCCATCCTCGAGACTTTTTCAGATTATTTCCTAATTCACTATAAGAAGACACTTTTGTTATACACACAGTATAAGCCTAATAAATACATTTCATATGTGGCATTCAAAAGCCTGGGGGGAAGGGCAAGAGCTACTTCTTACATTTTTTTAAAATACACTTTTTGGAATATAATCACATGTCACTAAATGAATGTAAGGTTAAAACGATGCAACTCAGCTCATAAATGCCTTATCATTTTGAAGTATTTTAAAGTTTATTAAGTATAGAACTTGAAACCAAAACAAAACCAACAAATAACTCTGAAAATGGGAGAAAAAGATGTACTCACCTCACTGACTCGCTTGTCAGCCTTAAGCCGGCTCACTCGCTCCTCCTTTAACTGCACTAGGCATTCTTCCAGTTTCTCCTAGTAGGAAGAAATGGAGCAGATACGGTAGTTAAGGTACACACTGATCCCTCAACACTCCCAGCTGCATAGTGCACAAAGAATTCAGGGGCAGACCCAGAAGTAACCTCAGACTGCAGGATGACATATGTCTCTACTTGTACACACACCAGCTAGTGCAGTTGATTACTAAAATGTATCAAATCAGCACATCACAGACTCACTTAAATCCCACTCAGCTTGAGCTGCAGTGCTTACCATGCACATGCATATAACAGAGTTAGTGAATCACCAGTAAGAAATTCAGCCATGAAAGGGGAATTTTTTCTTACTTATGGGTTTCTGAGTTCCTCCTAAAATAAAACTCGGTAACAAACTCGGTTTGTTTTTCAGGGTTTCTCTGTGTAGCTCTGGCTGTTCTAGAACTTGCTGTGTAGACCAGAGATCACAGAGATCCACCTGCCTCTGCCTCCCCAGTACTGGGATTAAAGGCATGTGCCACGACTACCTGGCTCTATAACATTCTTAACATAACTGAATCTTGTAACTGCAACAAAAACCCATACTTAAAATGTAAACACTTTTAAACCACTTTATTGTAAGCCAAGCATTATTCTCGGTTTTCTAGGTACTAAATAACTTAAGCATCAGCATCCTTCAACCTGAAACAGACCCTGAGATTCCCTACTGCTGAGTAGCTCCCTAATGCCAACACTAATGCTGTGAGGGGCTATGATTAAGGTCACAGCAAGTGACCTTAGGATGGGGGTGTGTGTGTGACATCATTAGGTACCTGTTAAAAGGTATTAGGCTCTTCATGAGAAAGATTTTTAGTACAAAGGAGTTAAGACACCAGAGAACTTCTCCTTACAATCTTTGAAGAGGAGATGTCCCATTGAAGATGAAGGGTCCCCTGCCTGACAAGCAGCAGGGAACTGGGCCCTGAAGAGTCGAATTACACCAATATCAGCATGCCTGAAAAAGGACTCCTTGCCAGCCTTGCCAGATGGTTAACAGTCTGGCCCACTTTGTGGTTTCAGTTTTGTAACCTGTCTGGACTTGTACTTTAGAACTGTGAGCTTTTAAATGGGTGATATATTAAACCATCAAATTTGTAGCAACAAATTATTCAGCTTCTAAGCTTAGGAATAAAATAGGGTTAACTACTATTGTCATAAACTACTATAATTTAGTACTTGGTTGTATAATATAAACAAAATGTGTATTTATTAAAACATCACAGTGTATTTTTTTTTAGTTAGTTCTTTTGAGACATGGTCTCACTATATAGGCCAGGGTGGCCTTACTCATGGATCCCCCAGTCTTAGCCTCAAAAGCACTGTGATTACAGGTATATACCCCACACTTGTATGTGTGAATGCACACACATGAACATACACATGTGTGAGAGTGCATGAGGAGGCCAGAGGTTGATGTCGGGAACTTCCCTTCATTGCTCTACTGACTCCTTGTGGCAGGGTTTCTTAATCAAATGTGGAGCTCACAAACACAGGTAGTCTTGCCTGTCAGCTTGCTCTGGGGGGGTCCATCTCCACATTCCGAGGCTGGAATTACAGCTGGGCCACCACACACACCTGACATTTATGTGGTTTTGGGACCCAAACTCCAGTCCTTAAGCTTCCTGGCAGGTGCTTTAAACACCAAGCCCTCTCTCCAGCCAATGGGTTTATATTTTAGAGGCTTCTAAACATTTACTTAGACACAGAATTTTAACTTAAAAGTTTAGTTTGGACCACTGAGATGGCTCAGTAGCTACATTTCTAGCACCCACATGGCAGCTCACTACTGTAACTCGAGTTCCAGGGGATCTGATGCCCTTTTCTGGCCTTATTGGGTACTAGACATACATGTGGCACACATATACACACGAATGCAAAACATTCATACACATAAAATAAAAAAAAAATCTTTTACTATGTATGTGTGCAGGGGGTGGATTTCTGCATGTGTGTACAGTGAAAGCAAAGGGCAGAAGAACACACTGGGTCCCCTGGAACGGGCATTAGAGGTGGCTGGGAGCCACCTGACAAGCGTGACAGGAACTAAACTCGTCCTTTGAAAGAGGAGGACATGCTCTGAACTTCTGACCTCTTTCCACTGACAAGATTAACCTTTTCTAAAAAGAAAATGTTCAGTCCATTTTATGGCATGCTGTGTGTGTATAAGTACGTATGTGTGTGTGCGTGCGTGCATGTGTGTGTGTGCGTGCGTGCGTGCGTGTGTGTGTGTGTGTGTGTGTGTGTGTGTGTGACATGTGCCACAGTGCATACATGGAGGTCAGAAACAACTTCCCTTCCACCATGAGGTTCCTGAGACTGAACTCGGGTCATGAGGCCTAGCAGTAGGCACCTTTGCCTGCTGAGCCATCTCACTAGCACAATCATGTTCTTTACTGTTAAACTAAGCAAGCTTTTATGGAAGAGGAGGAAAAGACATTGCAAACGCCTCTACTTATGATTCACATAATGGTTTTAACACAGCACAGCTGGAGAAAAGAAACTACACTTTTTCTTTGCTTTGCAAACCAGTATTGTTACTGGGCTCGCTTCAGGGCATGGATGAGGGGTTAAAGGGCGTGAGAGACTGCACAACAGCCGCAGCATTGCAGATCTCCACCGACTCAACAGCAGTCTCCACATCTCCGTTTCTGACCAGCTCTCCACAGCACAGCCAAGTGTGATGACATGAAACAGCTTCTCCCCCTAGTGGGGGAATCAGACACAAGACACTTTTGTATAAAATGTTCCTTCTCTCGGCCCTCTTCCTGAGATAGTGGCTCACTGTGTAGCTATGTATGGCCTCTGTGGGGATATTTTATTTGTGCTCTAATAAATAAAGCTTGCCTGGAGATCAGAGGAAAAAGCCAGCCATCACATTAAACAGAAGTCAGGCAATGGTGGCACATGCCTTAAATCCTATCACTTGGCAGGCAGGAATCTGTCTGGATCTCTGTGAGTTCAAGGCCACACTAGGGAACAGAGCCAGGCACGGTGACACATACATCAACCATAGAAGTGTGGAGGTCTGTACAGACAGACAGGAAGTGACAGAGCTGGGCAGGAAGAGGAAGTGATGTAGCTGGGCTGAGAGAGTGAATGAGAGAACAGAACAGAAAGGCATACAGGCGTGGGTAGGTCTCTTTGGAAGCTGCAGAGTCGGTGAGGTGAGGTTAGCTCAGGTTTTCACCCCTATATCTGGCTCCGTGTTTTTTTATTTAATATAACCATTTAGAAATTCGTCTACAGGCCTCAAACTCTCCATCCTCCTGCCTCAGCCTCCTGACATTTACAGGTGTGCATCAAATAGATATTTTTAAGGCCCTGAAATAACCTGTACCCCAACAGCTTTCTGATATTGTCCTAGGATTTGACACTGCCAACATCAACACAGTCTATCACTAAACTATGATACATCACATCTACCATGACTACTAGCTAACTTTCCTATGGAAGCATCAAGGTGTGTGACGGAGAGAAATGTATTTCATTAAGCATTTATCCTATCACCTCCTGTGCCTAGCACAAAGTAAGCAAGCAATAAATAAAGAATGAAGAAGCCTTGGCTACAGAAGATGTGTTTAAGAATGTAGTTTTTGCCGGGGTGGCAGTGGCACACACCTTTAATCCCAGCACTCAAGAGTCAGAGCCAGGCGGATCTTTGTGAGTTCGAGGCCAGCCTGGGCTACAAAGCGAGATCCAGGACAGGCACCAAAACTACACAGAGAAACCCTGTCTCAAAAGAATATAGTTTTCTTCAAATGAACAGGTGGAAACATGCTCTCTTCCTTCAATCTCCATTTCTTTGCTTACTAGTTAGTAGTTAAAGTTTGGTTTTTGATTATTTTTTCCTAAAAACTGAAGATTCTTTGGCACAAAGTCCTGGCCCATTAGCTGGAAAATTCTGTAAGTCTGGGTCCTGATTTCCTCATCTATAGACTGGAGGTAAACATGTGATGAGTAAGTGAATTAACACAGACACAAACTCAGAAGAGTGCCTGGAATATACAATTGATCAATGCAAAATGAATAAATATGTGAATCCAATTGAGATAGACAAGCTTATAATCAGTATGTTCCCACTCACACATTCAGTACTCCAGGGCAGCCACACCTAAGGCAGGATTTTAACTACAAAATACTGATATGCCAAAATGTGCCTAGAAGAGTCATCAGAGAATACTCACATAATAACTACCTAGACAACTGCCCGAACCACCATTAGACCATCAGGGAGCAGCTCCTTCTTTGTCACATTTCTAACTGGACAGTGGAGCACAGTCAGGTGTCCTCCAAGCTGCAGGCTGCCCCAGTGCTTACTCCAAGTGATGGCTCCCCATACTGTGACTGGCTCAGTTAGGTTTCTCTCCCCCCACCTCCTTCCCCTTGTAGTTAAGTGCGAATCCCCTCTACCGTCTTTAGTGTGGGCTTACACGTTTTGGCTGATTCTCAAAGTGAAGAAATGCTGAGAAGGTCCTTGAGTAAGAAGCTGTCCAGCTGCAGTTCCTAACCTTGTCTTCCTCAGTGACTAGAGACACTTTTGACACATTATCTCCTGGGCTGGGTCACAGCAAGCTTGCCTATAGCACACATAAAGTGTGGTCTCTAGCATTTCAAATACACAGAAGGAAAATACAGAAGAACCCCACAAAACCAACCACCCTCTCTCTTATACCCCCGGTGAAGGAAACCAACACAACACACTGAAAACGACGAGGAAGGTTTGATGCCCAGGAACTTTACTTCCCTCTGTATCGTAGTTAGCAAGAAGCCACCCAGGCACTAACTGCAGGCGCTGAATCACAAGATGAAAAGTGTCCCGAATGGTCCACACAGGTTCTCTCCCAAGATTCTCTATGTTCTAAGTGATTACTTTGATAATCTCTATATAAGTATTGTGAATTTTAACTTAAGAAAAAGAAGTTGTGGCATTTATCATTGGGGGCAGGTAATGCTTTGGACTGAAACCTAGGGAATTATGTGCTTGCCACCAAAGGGGTTTATGATTAAGCTATATCCCCTAGTTGGCTTTAAATTTTTTTAAAATCAAATACTGATGCTTGCAATCACACACACACACACACACACACACACACACACACACATATATATATATATATATATATATAGGTAACTGCCCTTCAACCATGCAATGACATTTTGAGAAGCTGCCATCCGTGAACTAGAAATCTGGGCCCTTACCACAACACACCTGCTAGACCTTGCTTTGGACGTCCTAGCTCTCAGAAATGTGAAAATATAACCTCTGCTGTTTTAAGCCAATGAATACAGAAGTAACAAATGGAGAGCCATTTCTAGATTTAGAAGTTCTATACCGAGGCAGCACCAGTTCTAGGCAGCCACTGCTGGGCTGGCGGTGGGGCTCAGTGGTCGTATGTGTGCTGAACAGCAAGAGGGTAAATTCACACCCAAGTCCCCAGTAGCTTCCCCTAATTACATGAGAGTGACATAACACACAAGGAAAGCCAAGAGCTTCTAGACAAGGTCTCCCACAGCTTACTACAAACCAGCAAATAAAACAGTGTGCTTAAGTACAAAAATGTGCTATGGAAGTTAATTTTCCCTTTTGCCTACCCAAACAGAAAAATGGAAAGACATTAGATGCCAAGTTTTAAAGTGTAGTTTCTTAATTTTTTAATATTGTGAAAGGGGAGTATCAGTAGCAAAAGTTATTCCAAAGCTGGGTGTGGCAGCTGACATGGGAGGTTAGGGAAAAACCAGGAATCCAAAGCCAGCTTGAGGTACAGTGACTTCAAGGACAGCTTGAGCTACGTAAGACTCTATCTCAAAACAAAAGAACCTCTGTTCAGTTTTACTTCCACTAAAAACAAAGTTATATTTCCCTCATGATAAGAGAGCTCAGCTAGCACTATCAATTCTTTTCCTTTAAAAAACATCACTGGGCTGAAGAGACAGCCAGTGAAAGTCAGGACACACATAGGACCTAAGTGTGGTCCTCAGAACACGGAAAAAGGCTGTGTGTGCAGGGCACACTCACAATCCCAGCACCCAGGAGGCAAGTGGGCAGATCTCTGGGGCTCACTGACCAGGCAGCCCAGCTTAACTGGCAAGTTCTGGGCCAGTGAAAGTCTCAAAACCAAACAACAACCTCCTCAAACAACAAACCCAATGTGGATGACAAGTGAGGACTGACCCTAAGGCTGTCCTCTGGCCTCCCCACCATGTATCCAAGTATGTATGCATGTACGTGCGCATGCATGCATGCATGCACACATGTATACTTCACACACTCACTCACTCACTCACACACACACACACACACACACACACACACACCATATATATATATATATACACACACAGCACTGAATCAGCTGACTATATGACAGTACTCATCTCTTTAAGTTTGTTTTATGATCACTAAAGTTCTCCTTAGAGCAAGCATTCTGACTCTAAGAGGAGGAAAAAAGGGTGCCATGTTTTTACGCGTATTTTGTAAAGTATACACACTTTCATCTCACCCTATTCCTCTTCACCCCCGAGTAGAGTACAGTTAGAACAGAGGGGCCAACAGAATTCCAATGTACTGCCTGGGCCTGTTTCACAATCCTGCTTTTGCCAAGAAGCAATCACAACTTGAAATGGTCTTCTGTACCTTAAAAGGGACAGCTGTGTACCTGCAATGTTTCTTGTCTGCTGCTGGTTTTCTGAGGTTCTTCCCGGACACTTTCTGAGGAATCCTCAACTTCGTCAGTGTCTGAGGATGATGGACTCTCTACCGTTACAGTCACAGGAAAATCTGATTGCTTAAACAAAGAGGACATGACTTATTAGTGCCATAAGCCAAACACTAAACACACAGAGGCCAACTACTGAAACTGACCTGTCTGAAATGTCTAGTTATTACCTATAAAGGGATCTCACTGCTCTTTAGCCTAACACAGTAAGTAACACAAAACTGCCCCAACTTTGTTTTTTTCTTTTTGTTTTTCAAGACAGAGTTTCTCAGTGTAGCTCTTGTTGTCCTGGAACTTGGCTCTGTAGACTAGGCTGGCTTTGAACTCAGAGATCTGCCTGCCTCTGTTTCTGCTTCCCAAGTGCTGGGATTAAAGGCGTGGACCACCACCGTCCAGTTACTAACTTTACTCTTGCTTCAGAATCCTCACTACATAAGGCTGATTACTGGTTGGCACTGTCCATATTACTTTGCTAAATTCCTCCTAGATAAATCAAGTGAAGAGCCAGGATAAACACCGTTTCTCAGGTCAATTCTTGTACTGAAGATGATAAATCTACTCTCTAATGTGAAACATGAAGAGTGTGGAAGTATAATTTTTAGGAGAAAAAGAATGAACAGAATATAAAGCCAATAAGTTTATCTGTATGCTGTGGATATCGCTCTGTGTAAATAAAGTTCTGATTGGCCAGTGGCCAGGCAGGAAGTATAGGCGGGACAAGAGAGAAGAGAATTCTGGGAAGTAGAAGGCTGGGGGAAGACAATGCCAGCCGCCACGATGAAAAGCAACATGTAAAGACACTGGTAAGCCACAAGCCATGTGGCAAAGTATAGACTTAACAGAAATGGGTTAATTTAAGATAGAAGAAGCAGATAACAAGAAGCCTGCCATGGCCATACAGTTTCCAAACAATGTAAGTTTCTGTGTGCTTTCTTGGTTGGGTCTGAGCGACTGTGGGACTGGTGGGTAAGAGAGATTTGTCCTGACTGGGCCAGGCAGGAAAACTCTAACTACATCTGTAGTTGATAAATACTAAAATGGTTTTAAAAATTAAGTCACATACATATACACAACCTCATCTTCACTTCTCCGCACCCCAAACTAGTGTAGTAACAGC
The DNA here is from genome assembly GCF_903995425.1 of Onychomys torridus. NCBI lineage: Eukaryota > Metazoa > Chordata > Mammalia > Rodentia > Cricetidae > Onychomys > Onychomys torridus. Next base: position 134,420,879 of record NC_050443.1, read on the forward strand.
ATGAGTCTCCTGTCAGCTTCGATAAGGTTTCGCGCTAGCTAACTACTAATGTGATTATAACCCTACTGAAAATGTACGGACAGACAATGCAGGGATAACTGCAGGACATGCAAGCCTTCAGAGATAGCACGAGATGACACCAGAACATTTCAGTGTGCACAGCCTAGTGCTGACACCCGGGGTGGTACATCAGCTGTTCTCCTCCCTCCTTTGAGAATCTGTGACCTCCATGAACAGGAGGACACAGCACTCTGACAGAAGTGGCCTCTTCCAGAACTGAGGCAGTGGGACAGTGCTGAGGGATGCTGGCAAAATGGCTTTACCAGAGGCCATGGGAGTATTCAGCAGGTAACAACTAGTGTTCAGCATTAATCACTCTCTGACGGGGAGCCCCACCTGGCAAAGCCGTGGGGTCACTGACTGTAAATGACTGGTTGCTTCTCTTGTCATTTTTCTCACATGCCACTACATTTCTTCCCTAATAACAGCAATGGCATTTATTTTTCACACTGCTTGTGTGTTTATCTCATAGAAATAATCTATCTTTGGGCACACATATAGCTGTAGGTGATCAGGAAGATGATTTCTGCTTAAGCTCTATAATTCTGATGAATAGAAATAATACTAAGATTTTTTCATAACTGACATAGGAAAGTAACAGTATTCTCAGTCACAAAGACAGATAATTTTAGACTTCAGAATAAATTTAAAGTACACTAGCTGCCCCTGCAAATAACATACAAAGGACAAGTTCCCAGGTGTTTATTGCTGAATCAGGTCAGACATGAAACAACTCTGGTAGACATTACCCCCTGCAGTAATTAATATTCTGCACTCAGGGTTCAGCCAACTGTTTATTGCTTAGGTCCTGGGTTTTATGTTACTTTCTGTCTGGGAACCCTGACCACTTAGAGCTATGATGAAGGAAAATGTCTTTCTGTATGCTGTGAAAAAAAAATGTTGCTCTGATTGTTTGATAAATAAAGCCGTTTGTCCTATGGCAATCCAGCTTAGAGGCAGGCAGAAAATCCAAACAGATAGAGAGAAAGGGGGTTGGGGATTTAGCTCAGTGGTAGAGCGCTTGCTTAGCAAGCACAAGGCCCTGGGTTCGGTCCTCAGCTCCAAAAAAAAAGAGAGAGAGAGAAGAAAGACAGAGCAGAGGAAATTCTGCCAGCCGCCACCATGAGAATCAAGATGTGAAAGTACCGATAAGCCACAAGGCATGTAGCAAAGTATAGATTTATATAGAAAGGGTTAATTTAAGATATAAGAACTAGATAGCAAGAAGCCTGCCATGGCCATAGTTTAAACATAATATTAGCGACGGGTGGTGGTGGCAGCTCACGCCTGTAATCCCAGCACTCGGGAGGCAGAGCCAGATGGATCTCTGTGAGTTCAAGGCCAGCCTGGGCTACCAAGTGAGTTCCAGGAAAGACGCAAAGCTACACAGAGAAACCCTGACTCAAAAAAACCAAATAATAATAATAATAATAATAATAATAATAATAATAATAATGGCCTATGTGTATTTATTTGGGTCCGAGCAGCTGCACAACTGGTGCGTTAAAGATTTGTCCTGACCACGGGCCAGGTAGGACACAGGAAAACTTCTGACTATAGAGCTACGTGCACAGCCAAGTGTTACTCACTGGCCAGTAGTGCAACTTCCCTAGCCTGAGAGAAACTGTGTGGCTTATGTGTTATGAGAATAGGTTGGACTTTGAAAATGTAACATATAATTGTCCAGAGTTTGGCTACTGAAGTGTGTGTGTGTGTACATGCACGCGCACCCACGCGCACTGAAAAGGAGATGTAGCTGAGTGTATAGAGGGAAAAGTGAAAGAGTGAATGAACAAAAGAATGAATGAGTAAAGAATGAATGAATGATGTAGCAGTATGTGAAGGAATGTAGCAGAGTAGACATAAGAAATGTATATGAAAGAGATGTATGTATATAAAGAGAGATATATAACTGTATGTAAAGAATGCAGCCGTGTGGAGATTTGTAACTGTATGGAGACAAGGAAGATGAAGCTGTACAGAAAAGAGATGTAACTGTATGTAGAGATGTATGGCTATGCAGGAGAATGTGCAGGTATATCGCTATATGGAGAATGTAACTATGTTTAATGTATCTATGCAAAGACAGAGAGATATTCAGAAAGAGATTTTTTAAGATGAAGTAAAAGAGAAAGTTACCATCAGCAAGTGTGTGTGCTCTTTTCCTACCCCTCAGAAAAGTTTAGCCCTCAACGCATTCATGAATTTTTTTTTTGCATACCCTGGGCTGCTGAAAGCTGGCCCTCCAGTCAGCAATAGGACAGGGTCTGTTTGTGACCCTGACTTTAACACATGGAGTGTGTGTGTGTGTGTGTGTGTGTGTGTGTGTGTGTGTGAGAGAGAGAGAGAGAGACAGACAGACAGACAGACAGAGACAGAGAGAGAGAGACTGAAAGTGTGTAATGCATGCACATACCCCAAAGCGACATTTCTGGAAAACTTTAACATTTTTGCGTGGTCATCTCCATGACAGTAAGAAACTGTGGTCAAACCTAATTGTGAGCATCAGCTTATATGTTCCCTGGAGAAATAGTATCTACAGATGAACCCACAAGGCCTCCCCCAGGGTGTGTCATATACATATAACTGGACCATGGCACTGGGACAGGAATTGGAAAGCTTTAAATCCAATTATTTCAGAGAGGGAAATCCATTTACAAAGCTCTATTCAATGGACCCTGCACTTCTCCTACTCCAATCTCTTGTGTGTTAGAAATATGACCCATACATACCTTCAGATGATTAGATACATCCCGAGTTCTGTACAATGGAAAACCCCTAAAAGGATATCAACAAATAAATTATATTTTGATGTATACACACTACATGATTAAACTTATTTGCATTATGTACAATACCCATATAGAACCAGAGTACTAAATACCTCAAAATAACCTACGGAAAAGCCTGAACAGACTGAGCAGAATGCCTTGGTGACAGGTTACTCCGACACAGCTGGTTCCCAGGGATTGGTGGATACAGTCTGTTTTGCCATCTTTCCTTAGGGCGCTCCTTGGCAGAGGCTATGTGTGAGTCACCCCTCTCCACTTACAAAATCAACAGGACTCCTTGTACCAGAAGCTCCCAAGTGACAGCTGTCGGGACTGAGGCACAGGTCAGAGAACACCTCACCTGTTTCTTTTTGCACGTTCTGCAGTGCGCCATGGCAGGAAACCAGACACGCCTGGCGGCGGCAGAGAATCAGCAGTGTAGCAGTCGTTACTGAGCCCCTGTTTTCTCCCGTTATTCGCAGGTTTCTTCGTTGCTAACCCTATGTTCAAGGACGTGATAGAAGAAAATCAGGATGCACTAAAGGTCTACAGATTACCATTTGCACACTCCTAACACAACACAAATAACAACTGATGATGAGACCACGGCTGGTACAGTGTGAGCGATTTATAAACTTTGGTTTTTAAAACAGGGTTTCCCTGTGTAGTTCAGGCTACATTTGAACTCACGACCCACTTGCCTGTACCTGAAAAGTGTGTGGATGACAGGAATCCCTCCCAAAAAAGGCTGAAAGTTACTGAGTGGTTGTTGTCCTTGTTTCTACACATGAGTTTAGAGAACACACAATACACAACACACACACACACACACACACACACACACACAATCGGATAAAGGAATGAAATAAGAGGCTAACAAACTCAATACTAAGAATTAAAATGAAATATTTGTAGCAGGTAAACCTATATATTATATTAACACTTTATTAGAACAAATCACATATTAAAGTTCAAGTTTTTGTCTCTGATATCATTGAGAACAAATAACAAAGGTTTACTAAAACAGTTATATATAATCTTATCCCTGGAGATCAAGAGTTCTAGACCAGTCTTTAGTAAGATCCTATTTCAGAAAGAAAAGTAATAAAAGTAAAATAAAACAGAAAGATCATATATATATATATATCTGATCTTTTATACTATGTAAGTTTAGCGTGTATGTGTGCAGGGCATGCAGGTAGCCACTAGAAGACAATTTGCAGGAGTAGTAATCTCCTTCCACCATATGGGTCCTGAGACTAAACTCAGGTCATCAGGCTTGCTAACAACTGCCTTCACCCGCCGCCATCTCAGTGGCCCAAGATGGGTATTTCACAGAGTGTAACTCAGTGATAATCACTACACAGTCCTGTACCATTTCTGCATACATTAGTGTAACTATTAAATTACAAGAACTCTGTTCAGTCTGTGCTATAACTATTATTTTTTAAGATAAGGTCTCATGTAGCCCAGGCTAACCTCAAACTTGCTGTGTAGTTGAAGATCCCCTTGACCTTATGATTCTCCTGCCTCTACCACCCAAGTGCTTCTATGGTTGTTTTAAATTAATCACCTTTACTAATCTATGGCAGTATATGTGTATCATTTCTTTGATTTTCAGAAAAATGTTACCACATATTTTTAATTATAACTAAAAAAGTCTGTATGTATCTTGTCAGCTGAAAAAAAAACTATAGCAAAAGTTCCTATCAACTTCTTGAAGATGTACTCCCAACACAACTATGATACAATTAATATCTTACAAGCTCTGTCTCACTGAACTCTACACAGCAAGACACTGGTCGGCTGACCTCCATGTCTCCAGGTAACTGAGGCAGCGAGCAACAAAGCCAAGAAACAAAGTTCCTCTTACTCAGTGGCCTGTAAACTGCAGCCACAGCTCCACTCTCCCAGGAACACTACGCAAATTCTTGCTCTTCCAATTGTCTCATGCCTGGCTACATGTCATTACCACAAACACAGAAATGCAGACTGCACACACTTTTGACTGCACTTTAGAATACTGTATCAAAGCACAACTGAAATATTTTTAATACTTATCATGATATAAACTTTAGGTACTAGCATGATACTCCAAATTCCCACTTACACACTCTATTTGACTGTTCTGAACTCAAAGCAGGCAGACAGCTTACACTTTCTCTTCAAATAGCAAGCACTCAGCTACTGGTCAGGACACTCATTACTATTTACTACAAATTAACTGTACTTTAAATATACTTCTTTTTTTAAGACAGGGTCTCAGCTCTGACTGGCTTGGAACTCACTCTGTAGGCCAGGCTGGCCAAACTCAAGAGATTCACCTGCTTCTGCCTCCAGAACGCTAAGATTAAAGGTGTGCACCGTCATACACAGCCCACATACATCTTTTAATAAAACAAGAAACTGCATTTCTATGGGTGTTTACATGAGGTTTGTTTGTTTCTGCTCCATTAGAGGCACAGGATGGGGAATCCCATGCTTAGTAAAAGGAAAAATTATTTAGGACCAACAGTCTCTTTACAAGTGAGAGATGGGCTTGGAGTCATACGCAGCAAGGACCAGGCAGAAGCTTGAGAACCATACAATTCCCACCAATTGGAATTTAAAGTTATTTACTATTTAATTTTTCGCAATATTTCATCAACTTAAAACACCAACATAGGCCGGGCAGTGGTGTTTAATCCCAGCACTCGGGAGGCAGAGACAGGCGGATCTTTGTGAGTTCGAGGCCAGCCTGGTCTACAGAGCGAGATCCAGGACAGGTGCAAAGCTACACAGAGAAACTCTGCCTCAAAAAACCAAAATACCACTCTATCTAAGCCCCTTTCTTATCTATCTCTATGTTAACTATCTATTATATGAGTGTATATGCCAGTGGGGGGGGGGAGGTCCAGAATATCTTGTAGGCTTGAAGCTTAGATTAACTAATACTTAGTATTAGTTAAGTATAGATAGATAGATAGATAGATAGATAGATAGATAGATAGATAGATAGATATAGATATAGATATCACACACTAGAGACTTATGCTGGCTAGTTTTATGTCAACTCAACACAAGCCAGAGTCATTTGGGAAGAGGAGAGTCAAACTCTTTGAGTGCATTAAAAAGCACAGCCCTGCACTGGAAGACCACAGCATAAAGTGACAGGATGTCAGTCACATCTGGGTCACGGGGAACATTGTACAAAACAGTAGAAAGGAAAATACACTTTTTCTAAGGATAAAGGACCTGGAGGTGCTCTTTAACTGTTCCACTGTTATGCTAATGTCTTCATGTAAAACCTTTTCAAACACGTTTTTCTACAACTACACATGAAATTAAAAAAAAAATCTCTATGTTAACTACCTTTTTTTAAAATAACGGGGTGTGTGTGTGTGTGTGTGTGTGTGTGTGTGTGTGTGTGTGTGTGTGTGTAGTGCTGGCTATCCTGGAACTAGCTCTGTAGGCCAGGCTGGCCTCTGCCTCCTGAGTGCTGGGATTATGGGATTAAAGGCGTGAGCCTCCACCACTTGGCTTCATTAACAACCTATAAGTATATAAGTTCAACGCTACTATGTCAAGCATCCGTTTTTTAAATTTCTGGTAAAGGAGTAAGCAAAACATTATTTGTTATTATTGTTCAAGTATCTTGATTATGTGGCATCATACAAAGTCACCACAAACATCATTTTGGAAGTGGGTAACAGTAAACATAAAACTTATTTTGTTGCTTCTATTGCAGTCTTTATGGTTTTGCCATAAAGACTTTGAAAATTCAAGAGCATTTTAAAAAGGCCCCTTTCTTACTAGGCCTGGGTTCGTTCCACTGTCACTCTTTCTTACCATACTAGGTATGCTAAAGGGAGCATGTTCTAGAGCTGGAGTGTAGCTCAGCTGCCACAGTGCTTGCCCAGCACGTATGGGGCTCTAAGTTACCTCCTTACCCATCACCACGTAAGACTGGGCATCGTGGAGCATGCACGTAACCCCAGCACTCAGGCCACCCCTGGCTACATAGTGAATTCACAACTACCCTGAGCCAAGCCAAGACAAAGTGTTTTAGAATGTAAGTTACCGCCATGGTTCTGCCTATAACTCCAGCACTTGGGAGGCAGAGACCAGAGACCAGAAAGTCACTGCAAATTCAAAGCCAGTCAGAGGAAGACCCTGTCTCAAAAAAATATTAAGGACTTTTTAGAAATAAAAAAAATATTAGAGACAAATTACATAAAAGATATATATTTAGAAGAACCTGAAGTTTATACTATAGACATTAGTTTTCATCAGGTTTTCTCAATTATTGTATGAGTGTATGGGCCAGCGTGTGTGTGTGTGTGGGGGGGATCCAGAATAACTTGTAGGAGCTGGTTCTCTCCTTCCACCTTGTGGGTTCTAGGGTGGAATGCAGATTGCTCTACCTGAGGGAGGTGCATTTACCTATGTGCCAGCACGAACCTTTCAATTTGTACTCAATTACAAAACTAATAGAAGGCTTGAAGTTTAGATTAACTAATACTTAGAAGTTTATTTATATATATAACACACACTAGAGACTTGTGCTGGCTAGTTTTATGTCAACTCAACACACGCCAGAGTCGTTTGGGAAGAGGAGACATCAACTGAGAAAATGCCCCCACAAGAATGGCCTATGGGCCATTTTCTTAATTAACGATCCATGCAGTTCTGGGCAGGTGGTCCTGGGCATCTAAGGAAGCAGGATGAACAAGCCACGAGGAGCAAGCCTGTATGTAGCATGCGCCCATGGCCTCTGCTCTGAGCTCTTGTCCTGACTTCCCTGGATGACGGACTGTGATGTTGTAAACTGAAATAAACCCTTCCCTCCCCACGCTGCTTTTCATCATGGCATTTTGTCACACAACAGAAACCCTAACGAAGACAAAAATGTTTTTCTAGCTGGGCATGGGGATGTTTACCTGCAACCCAACTACTCAAGACCTTCAGACAAGGGGTCACAAGCCCCGGGGTAGTCTGAGCAATGCAGCAAGAACAAATTTCAAAAATAGCAAGCCTTCCTAAAGTGTTCCAGCTGTAGGTCAGAAAATTTGTCTTCAACATTGCTTTACATTAAGGCTTTTACATCAGAAATGTGATATCTGATTCAGTCACTTTAAAAAAAAAATCAACCTGTGGCTGTGGCTCAGTGATAGAGAACTTGCCTCCCATGCATGGGGTCCTGGGTTCTATCCCCTGCACTCTTTGCTAACCCTGCATCAAAGGGCATTCTAAATCTCAACTGTGCATGATGAAAAATAATCACCACTCAGGAAACAGTCAAGATGACAAATATTAAAAAAACAAAAACAAAAACCAGTAACGGTAGTTAGTTTATAAAAAAAAAAAAAAAAAAGGAAAACAGAAAGCCTTCCAAATGATTCATTTAATATTTCCACATGCCATGAATTTTCATAACCTAGATTAGAATAACTATAGTTTAGGCCTCAGAATGTGCTGTAATCAACATTGGTTATTACCTAAGAGATGAGACTTGAATATTAATGTCCTAAAAACATGCTAGGTGTAAGTTTTGGTGCCACTAAAAAGCCAAGACAGTTACCAATTCTAATGGTAGCTTTTCCTTTCCGACTGTTTCCAAGGACGATCGTTCTCTTTTTCTGCTTAGCGGTTTTCAACGGCTCCTTCACTGATGGGGACGTTATCCACTGGTACTGGAAGGGAGAGCCAGGTGATATCAGCTATAGGTCACAAGAGGACCCCACTTTAACTGGGCATGCGGAAGATATTTTACACTAATACAGCTTTGCAATTTGCAGTTCTCAGATCCCAAATGAAATAATGATACAATATTTAAAAACAGAGAGAAAAGCCCCCTGACTTGGGGACAGCTGTGCACATCACTATCCCACCAATGTGCCATAGCCACTGGGTTTTCCGTCAGATAGCAGAAAAGGATCTTGACAATTTTACTAAAAGCAGAAGAAAACTGTAATTACAGAGACATTCTTTTCACAGGACTGAAACAAGTGATACCTCTGACTTGGCACTCCTGCCATTCTGGAGAACTTTTTTGATAACCGCTTTCATCACAGAGTGGTCTAGAGTAAGAGAAAAGGGAGGCTGTTAGGTGTCTTCCGGTGACCGACCACTCCCGCAGAAGCCCACTAACCACTGCTTTTCCCATGAAGCTAAAGCACAGACTCATCTCTGCTTCCGAGCACTCCTCTTCTTCACAACTCAGTCAACTGTAACGCTTTGCCTACGTGCACCAGCACTTTAGGTCTGAAGTGGCTTTGGAAACCTCTGCACAGAAAACCAAAGGTTGCATCAAATGACAACTAATAGAGCCAAACCAAAGTCATGATATGGCCTCAACAATGCTCCTCTCTCCAGCTTCCCCTTTTCAGTAAATGGCACCACCATCTTGTCTAGGACATCTGAAAACAACCACTTCCTCCATAGCCAACATCCAATCTATGTGCACATCTTCTTACTCTGTTTCAACCTTCTGGCATCCTGCACACCATGGCCATCTGACTGAAACACCACTCAGACCATGCCTTTTCTACCTCAACTTTGTAGAGGTGCTGTCAGCTCACTGAGAAGAGCCATGCCCTTACCCTGGCATTGAAGACCTTACACTGTCAAGTCCCTGGCCCTGTTTGACCACACAGTGCATCAGCTTCTCTCTCAGGTTTTCTTTTTCTTAGCAATTCATTTATTACTTTATTTGTCCGTTTATCTGTCTGCTCTCTTGTTTGGGTACCAAGTGCATGCAGTGGCCATGGAGGTCAGAAGGGGGCAGTGGATCCCTTGGAACTGAAGTTACAGGTGGCTATGAGCAGTTGGCGTGTGAGTTGGGAACCAAGCCTGGGTCATCTGCAACCACAGGAAGTGTTTTAGCTACTGAGCCATCCCTCCAGCCCCAGCCTCCCCTTTCCTCAAGTACTCCATCCATCCTGCCCTCTTGTACCTATTTGCCGACTGCTTCCTTGTCCCACAATGCACCTCCCTCAGAACATCCATGGCACACCCCATTTTCCACTTATGTGTGAGTTCTCCAGCTGAGTTCCCCATCTGTCTTCTTAAATTATCTGTGCACTTCCTACTATCTGAAATTCCTTATCTGCTTATGCATTTACATTTGAATGCTTAGTATCTGAACCAGTGTTTTGACACATACAAGATCTAAAATTTCTTTACAAATTAGCAGACAAATGAAATGTTCTTTCCAAGAATTCAGAGATTCAGGGAGACGTGAGGAGAGTGCTCTTGACAGAATCAGTCTTATTATCTGGGCTCACTTAGAAGAAGTAGCCACCAGAACAACTAATTTCCAATCATTTAAAACAATGCATTACTGATAAAAGCATAAAAATTACCAAACTAGAAAATAAACACATTAAGTTTTTAAATTTTTCAATACACAAATTCACTTTGTTCTGCCATTTGTTAATTAATTTTAAAGAGATGACATACTGATAAGTGGATTTTTTCTTATATCCAGAACGACCAGGGTTCTGTTGGTCTCTAGGGCCTCCAGTAAAGCCTTGGCTCCTTCACTGGTGAGACCACACTGCTGCAGGTCAAGAGCTGTTGGTAGAAGACAACAGGTCACTTGCTGACTCCACACAGCTTAATATCCAGACAGTTTTCATTCATGCTTAGGACATTCCTGAACAAGACTAGTCACAGCAGTGTTAAAAAAAAAAGGGGGGGGGGGTTAGCTCAGTGGTAGAGTGCTTGCCTAGCAAGCGCAAGGCTCTGGGTTCGATCCTCAACTTCCAAAAAAAAAAAAAAAAAAAAAAAAGGAAATCAAAAGTATAGGAAATCACACAATTAAAAAAACTCTTCTATGATGTGTTACAGTGACCTTACCCCAGCCCCAAGCCAATGATTAAAATAAAAGGTAACTCCCCACTGTATGAGAGAAAGTATCACACAATGAATATCATTTCATGATTAACAAGGATGTTCATGGCAGTGTAAATACTGCACTTAATTCTTGGACTCACAATCCTGAATTCCAAAGGAATCTCAGAAAACTACACTTTAAGAAAGAGAGGGGCTGGAGAGATGGTTAAGAGGATTGCTGCTCTTCCAGAGGACCTAGGTTCCATTCCCAACACCCACATGGCAGCTCACAACTGTCTGCAATTCCAGTCCCAGGAGATCCAGTGCTCTTTTCTGGCCTCTGTGGGCAGTAGGTATGACTGTGGTACACAGACATACATACAGACAAAACACATCAATAAATAAAGAGTTCCTGCCCTGACTTTCCTTTATGAAGGGCTGCAAGCTGTAAGGTGAAAAAAACAAAAACCTTTCTTTCCCAAATTGTTTCGGTAAGTGCGCTAGTTTGAATAAATATATGAGGCCCTCATAGGCTCATATATTTGGTCACTCACTAGGGATAGGCTTTGAGGTGTCAAAAGCCCATACCACAGGGCGGTGGTGGCAAACGCCTTTAATCCCAGCACTCAGAAGGCAGAGCCAGGCCTTCTGTGAATTCGAGGCCAGCCTGGTCCACAGAGTGAAATCTAGGACAGGTACCAAAACTACACAGAGAAACCCTGTCTTGGAAAAAACAAAAAAAATCAAAAGCCCATGCCAGGCCCAGTGCCATCCAGATCAGGATGTAGAACTCTTAGCTACTTTCCCAGCACCATGTCTGCCTATGTGCTATGTGCTGCCATGCTTCCTGCCATGCTGACAATGTGACTAAACCTCTGAAACTGTAAGCAAGACCCCAACTAAATGCTTCCTTTTGTAAGAGTGGCCTTGGTCATGGTGTCTTTTCACAGCAATGGTGACTAAGACAGCAAGTCTTCTAGCTCAGCAACAGAAAGTAGACTAGACTAAGAAAAGGAACAAAGGCAGCCTTGCACCTGCAGGAGAGAGTTGACTCTAAAACTGATCTGCCCCTGCCTGACTCTGGACTTCCCAGGCCCCAGAACTAGCAGAAATAAACTCTTGCTGTTTAAACCACCAGTTTATAGCATTCTATAATAGCCCAAACTAAGACACCTCTTGACACAGAAGAAAGGTATACCCAACTAACCAAACAACCCATAGCCAGTAAATGTCACCAGAACATTAAATGAGGCCCACCTATAGCAATGAACCTGAACAGCAAGATGACAGGCAGTAAAGGCACTTGCTGCCAAGCCAAACTGTTCCAAGATAGTTGATCACAGTCTGTAAAGGTGCGTCATTGTGATTGGTTTAATAAAAAGCCAAACAGCCAATAGCTAGGCAGGAGGTATAGAGGGGCTTCTGGACAGAGAGAGCTCTGGGAAGAAGAAAGGGGGAGTCGCCAGACAAATGTTGAGGAAGCAGAGTAAAGGTAACCGAGCCACATAAAAGAACGTAGATTAAAAAATAAGGGTTAATTTAAGTTACAAGAGCTGGTGGGACAAGCCTAAGCTATAGGCCCATCTTTCATAATTAATAATAAGTCTCCATGTTGTTTTTTGTGAGCTGGCAGCCCAAAGAAAAATCTGTCAACATCAGATCACTCAAGTTTCATCCCTGGAACCTACATATTTGGAAGGAGAGACCCATTTTGGCAAGTTGTCCTCTGACCTCCACATGTGCACTGTGGCAGGACATGTACTTGGAACCACACCCTAAGTAAATACTAAATGATTTGTTTTGTTTTTGTTTTGTTTTTTTAATCTTAAAATTAAAATTGCAGCCAGCACTCAGGAGGTAGAGTCAGGTAGATCTCTGGGAGTTCAAGGCTAATCTGATATACACAGCAAGTTCCAATCTAGCCAGGGCTATCTAGTGAGACTCTGTCTAAAACAAACAAATAAACACCCCACATATATAGCATGTATATTTGATTATCTATTATATAGCATATATATTAAAATAAAAGCAAAGTGCTGATTATTTAAGTCAAGATCATATATGAAAATCCTTTAAAATGTGCATATAGCAAAAAAATTTTGTGTACTAAGTGGCATTCAAGGGCACCTGCATTCTAGATAAGGTTGGTACTGCTGAGCTCAAAACTGAGTACTAGATTTCACACACACACACACACACACACACACACACACACACACACACCCCTACCTGTAAACAAAAATAGTAGGGTTATAAAACATCAAGTTTGCCATAACTATTGCTATAATCTCTAGGTGCACAAACATCTATTTTTTTTTAAAGGCTGAAAATACGCCTAAATGAACAGTAGTTACTTCCAGATGTTTTGATTACAGGTAACACTGTTTTCTATGGAGAATATATAGGACTTTAAAGGTACAATAAAAGCTATTAGAGGATTTTCAATTTCTGAAGCTCATTTAACTTACCTCTAAGCCACAAATCCTCACTAAGAGAGTCTGCAAAAGCACTTGCACCCTGGTCACCAATTAGCGTGTTGCAATTCAGCGTGATTCGCCTTAAGCCAGCCATGCCGTCAAAATCGGGTCTCCTGTAGCGAAGACTCTCAGCCCAGGTTTCCTCGTGCCTTCTCATGGTCTGGTACTTCAAAGATAACAGCATGGAGGAGTCAGGTGTTGAAGGAGGACACGGGAAACCTAAAGGGGAACTAGGCATGCGATTACACACACCACATCCCCTAAGTGCAAATACGCCACAGTCTGCCCTCAGAAGGGGACAAAAGGTGACACATACCTCTAATCTAGCAGTTGGGAGGCTGAAGAAGGAGGGCTGAGGCAAGTTCCAGGCCAAGCAGCCTGGAGCACATAGCAGTGTCCTGTCTCAACCCCTACTAGCCCCAAACAAGCAAACAAACAACAACAACAACAACCAAAAAAAAACCTACAAAAAAGGCTTCATGTCAAATTGGTAAATACCTTTAGTCCTACTGTAGCAGTTGTAAGGTTTATAAGGAATTTATGAACTGTTTTCACTAGTTTATAAATCACAATAGAGCAACATCAGGAATCGGAGACCCTAATAGTATGAAGTTTCAGTTTCCGTCAGTGCTACAATGTTTCACCAACTGAACAAAGAAGTATTATACTTTGAAGTCTCATTCCTAAGATTAACGTGATATCTTTAAGAGGCAGAATCCCAAGCTGAACAACGGTTACATCATGGGATGAAACGCAAACTGCAACCTCCGTATGGATAAGAGAAAACAACACAGACCTCACTGCAACCCCATACCAGAGCAGGATGTGCCTCAACCACACCAGTCACTCAAGCCGAAGGAACAGTCACCTTTAAGATCTTGGCTATGTGACCGGCGCCTTGCCATGTCAGATGACATCCTGTGAAGTTGACAGTCTTGAGAGTCACAGAGTTCTTTATCCCCTGACAAACAACTGAAAGGAAGAAAAGACACACAGTGAGACCAAGAGCCCGCCAACCTGTCAATCATGGCTTAGTCACTGTCCTCGGTCTATGCTAGTTTAGAGACAGACTCCTGCAATCACTTTACAACCCTCCCAGACACTAACAGACTGGCTGCAATTTGTCAGTAACAAAGTACTGTTCTAGATCACAGCAAAGGCTTGATTCTACTAACATGCCAAAACTGAGCACTTTAAATATTGACATGCAGACATTACAATTGCATTATACAGCTGGGATAGTGGTGCACACCTTTAATCCCAGCACTTGGGAGGCAGAGGCAGGTGGATCTCTCAGAGCTGGAGGTCTGCCTGGTCTACATAGAGTTCTAGGCCAGCTGGAGCTACCTTTGAGCTGGACCTTGTCTCAAAAACCACAAACAACTGCATTACAGTTGTTCTACTTGGAGATGGCCGTGTCTTTTTGTTCTCTTTACCCTCCTCTTGCCCTCCTCACAATTTTTTTTTTTTTTCCGAGACAGGTTTTCTCTGGCTAGCCCTGGCTGTCCTGGAACTCGATCTATAGACCAGGCTGGCAAAGGTCTGCCTGCCTCTGCCTCCCAAGTGCTGGGATTAAAGGTGTGCACCACCATGCCTGGCTCCCACAAATACTTCTTAAAGGAAAACCATAAACTATGAGCAGACACGAACAGCTTGGTTTACGGCATTTCACAACCTTAAAGTGCAGATAGTCTGAGGCATGATAAGCTTCCCCGGTAGAAGTGAGAACAGATCAGCATCTGAGCAGGCACAGGAGGCAACTCAGGCTGACAAGCAGCCCACAAAGGCAGACGGGGGTCACCAAAGCACAGGCAAACATGGCAGCAGCCTCACAAGGCAACAGTAAAATGACTTGACTCACTCTCTAAGCCTCCATCTCCAATTGGACAATTGGCAAGAGACAGGTGCACCAGAGAGGCCGATTTACTCAATCCCTTGACAGAGGAAAAAAGCAAAATATGAATTGCGTATTTTCCCACCAAAACCAGCTATCAAGTGTCTGTGGGTCACATGAACAAGGCTTACCTTTGTTAGACTAGCCAAATCTCTCTCTCTCAGAATCAGCCCATTTAGCTCCAGATTTCTTAGCACACTTGATGAACTTAAGCAGCCTTTAAGGGCCTTACATAGCTGGAAGCTCACGTCCTTGGATCTTACCGCAGGAACCCGATTTCTGCAAACTCTGTGTGTATCAGAATCTAAAACAAATTCATTGTAAAATCAGTGATGTCAGTCAGACAATTTTAGTCTTAAACTCCCAAGTACTAAAGTACAGAAATGAACCATGTCCTTAAACAGAAAATTCAAAGCCACATGAGAGATAGAAACATAAGCCATGCATGGCATGGTTCCTTATGGAGGCAAAGAATCTGCACCCAAGGGAATGTCTTCAAGAAAACCCTCAATTTGCATATAGGAGAAAGAGGGAGAGTGGACTGTGCAGAGGGTTCCAAGCCTGACACCTGCTGGACAGCATAAATACTGCAGGTGTGAGGGACCCTTCAGGAGAGAAAAATGAAATTCAGAGGCTGAGGCAAGTCTGCAAGAGTTGGCTTTTTTGACACACGTGATGAGGACCAAGGTTGCCATTGGTACGATGAGAATGGTTAGAAAAACATGCCCCACTCTAGGACGAATTACACAAAGGGAATGACCAACCATCATCACCATCACCATCATCATCACTTCTAGCTTATCACATCTTCCCTTTCAGCTGGTAACCGGCAGACAACTAACATGTGCAATGTGCTTTAGTCCTAAGAATCCACGTCAGGCTTGCTTCAATGGCTTGTCAAATGTGTGAGAATTAAGAGTTCAAAATATGAGATTCAAACTCTCGGTTGCCTCCAACACCTGTTTCCCTTAGATGATACTACTCTTTAAAAAAAAAAAAATTGGGGCTGAGATGGCCAAATGGATGAAAGTGCACGCAAGGAAAACGGTGAGGATCTGTGAGGTAAAAGCCAGTAATCCCTGGGAAGCAACAAGAGATGGTCCCTGGGGCAAACTAGCTAGTCAGACAATGGAATCAGCAAGTCCCCCGAGTTCAAAAAACAAAAACAACCCTGTCTCGGTAAATAAACTGGAAATCAATAGAGGAATATACCCAATATCAATTTCTGGCCTCCATTCACATGAGAACATGTGTTTACACACAAAAACATGCATATGTGTGCACACACATGCCACATACATCCACACAAAAATTATTTAGAAATCTAAAAGAGGATGTGAAAAGTAGGTTAGCTGCTGGGAAGACAGCTCAGCGGCGCAGGGCATTTGCTGTACAATCTGGAGGTCTGGAGTTCCAGGTCCCAGCACCCACATTCACTAGGCCCCAGGGGGCCAGGGCTTGAACTCTAGTTTGGAGGGGGAGGAGACAAGCGAGGACGGTTAGGGCTTCCTGGTTTCCAGCCAAGCTGAGAAAACAGCCTACCGCCCCCCCTCGCCCCCCCTCCCCCGTTAGAGAGACAAAATAATGACCAGAGGACACCCAACACCTCTTCTGGTTTCCCTGTGTGTTCATAAGCTGATACTAAGATACACAAACACACCAATACTTTAAGAAAAAAATCAGTAAGGAACCATACATATTGGATGGTAAATTTTTTGGTTGCTGGTCATGAATGACCACTGAAGACTTGGCTTGGGGGTTATAAACAATTTAAATACTAAGAACTTGCAAACATGTTATCTTTAAAGATGGCTCGGCCTTAGGCGTACTTCCCTTTCTTGCAAAGCACACAAGCTCGGTTCCCAGCACCCATATGGTGGCTCACAACCATGTGTAATTCTAGTTCTAGGAGTCCCAACCCCTTCTCTGGACTCCACAAAGGCACTGCACACAAGTACATACACGAAAGCAAAACACTCACACACAATTTTCTAAAAATCATAAAAGACGTCCCTGAAGGGAATTTTTTGTTTTGTAATGCATTTTTTTCTTTCCATTTTTAACCCCCTTCTTTTCTGTATTAGGCTTGCAATGAAGAGGGAGGGGAGATTGTAAATTTAAAGCCCTATAGGAAAGAGGGCGGGGGCAAAAGCATCTATGGTTAAACCATTAGCTAAATTATACTGTATATCCCCCCTCGGGGAGCATAATTGGTCATCCTCCTCGCTCTAATAAGCGCCGATCTCCAGCCCTACTCCTTGTCTTGACTACTCCTGCAGCCAACCGCCAGAGGCGGCAGCCTGCAAAGGAGGCGGCGGCAAACACCCCTTTGTGGATGGGTGAGGCCGGCTTCGCAGGCTTCTGGTGCACCGGGCTCCCTCCTCTCAGACCGAACCCTCGCACCTCCCGGCTGCAGACCTGTCTCCCCGAGCCACGGTTGGAAGGAGCTCTTGATGGCCACCAGCGGCAGGTCGCGGTTCACCCTGAGCGTGCTGAGCAGCGGCGCCCAGTCCACCATGCGCAGCCGATCGGCATTGAAGTCCAGCACGCCGTCCCGCAGGCAGGAGCGCACGGCGGGCAGCGGCACCGAGTCCTGCAGCGCGCACAGGTATTCGTAGTGCGAGAAGAAGTCAGCCGCGCAATCGCGCCGCAGCTTCACTGAGTCGATCATGACCCCGCCGCAGCTCGAGGGACACCACCTGCCGCCTCGCGCCTCCTCCCGCCGCGCCCCGGGCGGTTGGCGCCTGCTCCGCCCGCTCTCCGCGCCACTGCTGCCGTTCCAGACACCGGCGAGCTCCCGCGGGCGGGCGGCGCGCGCACGCCGCGCTGTGCGTCGGCGCACTCGCTGTGCGTCAGCGCGCAGGCCACGCCCACCAGGGCAAGCCAAGGTCTGTGAGAGCCGGTGAAGGGTCCGCTGACGATGGATAACCGAGGTTCGGATGGACTGGTACATCTGAAAGAAGATGCTTAGAAGCACCCCACTGCTTATGCTTCCTCACCGAGATAATTCACAAGAGGGTTTTCCCAACTCCGTATGCAAACCAGGAGGCTTCCGTCGTTTCCTCTCTACTTTAGGTTAGACAAAGCTAGAGTTTAGCTTACTTAGGATTTTCCATTGATACTGGTTTTCAATGTTGCTTCTGTAAATGAACTTGAGGGCGACTCCCGTATCACAGAGAGACCTTTTCATGATTTTAGTAGAGTCAGGAAAGTTCAGCATTGTAACTATGGAAAGTGAACTTAGGATTCATGCAGCAATGAAAGTTGGTGATGGTGAGCTGTCCAGTGTCCAGTGTGGGTGCTGGGAACCAGACTCAAAGACTCTGGAAGAAAAGCAAATGAACTTAATGGATGAACTGTCTCTCCAGCCCCCATTTTAGTTACTTTTTTCCTTTGGGGGGGGGGTCCGAGACTGGGTTTCTCTGTGTAGTTTTGGTGCCTGTCCTGGATCTCACTGTAGACCAGGCTGGCCTCAAACTCATAGATCCGCCTGGCTCTGCCTTTCGAGTGCTGGAATTAAAGGTGTGCCCCACTGCCGCCTGGCTACTCAGATACTTTTTTAGAAGATTTGTTTTTATTTTTATTCATGTTGTATGTGTGAATGTGTGCCCAAGTGCTTGGGGAGGCCAGAAGAGAGCATCAGATCCCCTGGAGCTGGAGTTATAGGTTATTGGGAGCTGCCCAACATAGGTGCTGGGAACGGAACCCAGGTCCTCTGGAAGAGCAGTAAGTGCTTGTAAGTGCTAAATCATTTCTCTGGAACACTTGTAAACAAGTTGATAAATTCCTGAGGTATGAGTTTGATTTGCTGTTTATAGGCAAGAGATGTTATGAATGACTGGCTAAATGTCCATTATTTGTAAAGTCTTTTGTGTCCGTGTTCATTTCTTTTAAAGCTCAGTTTTGTAGTTTTTAGTCTGTCTGTTGTTGGCAAATTGTGAAGTGTTCCATAAATGCAGGACTTTATCTTCACTTTTGTTCCTTTTGCATGAACGGTGAAGATGATAGCTAACTCAGGTAACTAGTACTTTCTATGTCTGTGACATTATTTTATGCATTGTTTATTTTATTTTACTTTTGATACGGTGTCTTGTTGTATAGCCTAGCCTTGCCTGGACTTCCTCTTCCAGCCCCCAGAGTGACAGGATCCTAGGAAGGTACCACTACACTCAGTCAATCAGTTTAAATATAGAGGGCTCCACGTTCCCTCACAAAGAATGTTATGTATCTGCTTTACAAGTGTGGAAACCAAAGAATTGCAAAGTTAGCAGAAATCCTGAGACTTGGCCTAACATCCTGTGTTTGTATCCAGTCTCTAGAACAAAGATAGTCCTCAGTCCACAGCTTTAGACACTGTTCACAACCTTCCTCTCCCACCAGCTGAGTTCTACAACTTTTTTACCAACACCACATCGGCACCTACTCCACTAAAAATTTTGTACAATATTTAAGTTAAAATAGACAGTGACTTCATTTATCCACCGACTAGCTTGGAATGAAACATCACCATTTCTGTGGGGGAGCCCATGTAACCATTCTTCCTGTCTCAACCACAGTCTTCTCCGACACTGAGACAGCTGTGCCTTTCTGCAGTGCATATCTTAAAATCACCGCCATTTATACATGACACTCTGTCACGTTTTCTCCTATTTTTCGTTCTCTTTGCTGGGTTCATCCATGTTGACATGTCCATTTCCCTGAGAATACAATAATTCATCTCTTTTCCTGATATCCATCACTCTCTTATGCTCTCTCTCCCTGTTCTTCTTGAAGTTAATTTTTTTTTATACCATGCCAGGCCCTTCTCAGTCTCTCTTCTCTTCTTGCCTACCCATCCTAAGGGGAAGACCAGAGCTTTCTCATTGCACTTGGGGTCAGCTCTGCGTTCTTTAGCTTGGCAGTTGGACACTTTCATCATTGGAGTACTTTGTTGTTTTGTTTCTTGCTGCATTCCTCTCTGAAGAATCTTCTCTGAACAAAGCCATTGCTGGAAGTTTCCAGCATCCTTTCTTCCCTGCTGGGCCTAAACACACTGCATCATTATTTATGGGATAACTCCATTTCCCCTACCCCCCAGCATTAGCATAGCATGGGTACCATACCTGAGGGGATTTTCCCTTAATCAGGCTCTCTCTCTCTCTCTCTCTCTCTCTCTCTCTCTCTCTCACTCTCTCTCTCTCTCTCTCATTTAGTATCCCCTTCTCTGCTCCCAGGCATGCTGTATCACAGTACTTTATACATGCAACTATTAGCCTGTTTAGATGTACTCCTTCCTTAGTCTGTAGCCCTTCCAAGGCAGGGTCCACATCTCAGTCATGCCTATTTGGCACAGAATTGGTCCTGGGAAATAATGAATACACTAATTATTAGAATGACCTCCTCTAGCTCTCTGCAAACCATCAGCAAGTGGCTGCCAGTGGACACAGCTCAGGAAAGGCTTATCTTACTAATCAATGATCTAACGTTTTAATTTGAAATTAATTTTTACTTACTAATTTTCAGTGTGACAAGATTTCTTTGGAAGCTTTCTTGAATCTTCCCTTTGGTTGGATTATGGTCGTGCTGGCTAGTTTTATGCCAGCTTTCCACAGGCTATATTCATTTGAGAGGAAGGAACCCCAGTTGAGAAAAGGCCTCCATAAAATTGGGCTGGAGGCACACTTTCCTGAACTAGTGATGATGTGAAGGGTCAAGCCCGTTGTGGGCGGTGCCACTCCTGAGCTGGTGGTCCCAGGTTCTGTGAGAAAGCAGGCTGAACAAGCCACAGAGAGCAAGCCAGTAAACAGCATTCCTCCATGACCTCTGCATCAGCTCCTGTCTCCAAGTCCCTGCCCTGTTTGAGTTCCTGTCCTGACTTCCTTCAGTGATGGACTGTGGGTGTGGAAATGTAAGCCAAGGAAGCCCTTTCCTCTCCACGTTGCTTTTTGGTCATGGTGTTGGATCATCACAATAGTGACCCAAACTAAGACAATGGCTTACTTACTAGTGACTTTTACCTTCTGTCAGTCTCCAGTGGGCTCACCCACACGCTTCTCTGCACTCTGTGAGTGAAAGCTGCTTCTTTGTATGTGCTAGTTAGGTTTTTGGTTGTTGTGGTTGTGTGTGTATATGTGTGTGTGTGTGTGTGTGTGTGTGTGTGTGTGTGTGTGTGTATGTTTGGCAACTTCACACAATTTAAAGTCATCTGAGAAGAGGGAAGCTGTGAGAAGATTCCTCTATCAAATAAGCCTATAGGCAAGTCTGCAGCATGTTTCTAATTACTGATCAATGTGGGAGAGCTTAGCATGCTGTGGGGGGTGCCACCCCAGGCAGGTGGTCCTGTGTGCTATAAGAAAGCAGGCACAGGCTGCCCGTGGTCTCTAGGTGCAGGCACTTGAGAGAAGAAAAGCAGCAGCTCTGTGCCATGCCCTGTGGCTGAGGCAGGCAGGACTCAGACAGGAGCCCTGGCACTGGGTGATCATGCACCATTATGGTAAGTGACTGGGAAATGGAAGAGAGAGACAGAACGGTTCATGGGCTGGGTAGAGAGGCAGATCTACAGAGGTAAAGGTGGTGAGGAACAGGCTGACATGAATGGCCTGATTGCCACTCAAGTCCAAAGTGATGTCCAGGCCTAGGCTATTGTTGGGGCCATGTTGGTATCAGAGGGCCATGCTGCCACAGGGGTCATGCTGATCTGAGTACATTAGGCTGCCACCTGGGGCCATGTTGATGCCTGAGGACTATGCCACTGCTGGGGCCAAGCCGATTTGAGGGGCCTGCACTACCACCTGGGACCATGGTGACATCTGAGCCTGGGCTGCTGCCCAGGACCATGTCTGGGACTATGGTCCTACTATAGCCAGGGTCTGTATTGATGTCCATGGCCCATGTTGCCTCCAAAGACCACACAGATGCCTGGGGTCTAGGCCGCAACCTGTGGCCATGAAGGTGCTCGAGGGTTGTGCTGCCACTTAGACCATGCTGTGTAGTGGATAGCCATCCCAGCATTGGCCTGGAAGTTCCAACCCCCATTGAGGCTTCAGTAATGATCACACCCACAAGGCGGGGCAGAGGAGGGAGCGGAAGACCAAGGATCAAGAGGAGGTCGCTCTCTTGGTTCGGGACGCTGGACGCAGGAGGTAGACCGAGCAGAGTTCTCCAGAGAACACCGCCGGACTGTGCTATACCTTTGCCAGACCCTGCAACCTACCCCTTCATTTGTAAGTTACCCTACAAAATAAACCTCCCTTTTAACTACGTGGAGTGGCCTTAATAATTTCACCAATAATGCTGATCTGAATGGCATGCACTGTTACCTGGGGTGGGGGGGGGGGGCGCATGATATTGATCAAGCCAAGGCTGTTGCTGAGGGTCTTGTCTGAGTCTGTGGCCCTACAGCAGCCAGGGTCTGAGTTAATGTCTGTGGCTCTTGTTACCACTGAGGGCTATGTGGATGACCAAGATCTGGTCAGCTGCCTGAGACCATGTTGGTGTCCAAGGACCATACCAGTACCAGGGCCATACTGATCTAGGGGGCCTATGCTGACACCTGAGGCCATGGAGACATCTGGGCCTGGACCGCTGCCTAGGGTTGCCTTTGGGTCTGTGACCCTGCAGCAGCTGGGGTCTAGGGCAATATTCATGGCTCCTGTTACCACCGAGGGCTCTGCAGATGCCCAGAGCCTGGCCAGTCACCCAAAACCATGTTGGTGTCTGAGGGCCATGCTGCCACCAGGGCCATACTGATCTGGGTAGCCTGTGCTGCCACTAGAGCCATGGTGATCTCTGGGTCTGAGCTGCTGCTGAGGGCCATGTCTTGATCCATGGTCCTGCTGCAGCTGAGGTCTGTGATGATGCCTGTGGCCATGTTAGCACAGGGACTCATTGTAACCATGTGCTTAGCCAGCCCTGCCCTTCACTGGCCCTGGGATAGCTGGGCCTGCCCCTTGCTGGATACCACAGCAGGAGAGCAGTCCACACCCCTCAGGGGAGAGCTGCCCCCACACACATACACTCTGGAAAGATGGCCCACTCCTCGCCACAGGCATGCACCTCACCTGGGCAGCACACTAGCGCTGACCCTGTTATGGGTGACGCAGGTGAGCCAACCCTGAGGGCATGAGAGCAAGAGAGCTGACCACTCCTCCTCGTCTGCCATGTGGTGGCATGGGTGAGAGAAAGATGGCCTCCCTTCCCTCATCCATGACCACCTTTGCTGGTGAGACAGCTGGCCTTGGGATCATGAGAGTGGGCGAGCTAGCCCTGACCCTCACCAGCTGAGGAACACAAGAAAGCGGGCTTTTCCCACTGTCTGGGAAGCACACTGGAGCTGACCCTGTTGTCAGGATGCAGGTGAGCCAGCCCTGCCTGAAAGTGTGAGAACAGCAGAGCTGACCCAGCCTCTCCATCGTCTGCCATGTGGTGGCATGGGTGAGGGAAAGATGCCCTCCCCCCTCCACCTCTTGCTACCTTCAGGAGAGCTGGCCCTTCACCCACCTGGGCAGCACACTGGAGCTGACCCTGGAGCGCAGGTAAGGCAACCCTGAGGATGTGAAAGCAGGAAAGCTAACACGCTGCCCCCCACCCCCTGCTATACCTCCTACAGCCATCAAGAGAGATGGTCCTGTACCTTGCCTGAGCAAAACAGTAGAGCTGGCCCTGGTGATGTAGTATGGGTGAGCTGGATCTGATGGCCCAAGCGCCGGACTGCCCCCTGACCCCAGCTCCTTGCTAGAGGCTGCAGTGGGTGAGCTAACCAAGACAGTGCTGGAGAGCCCATCCAGGTAGTGAGGATAAGAGAAAGCTGGCAGCTGACCTACCCAGCTACCACCCAGGCCCAAACCAGGGCTGTGAGTTAGCCCACCCCAGTATCCACCTCATCTGTGAACTTCTGGAGCATGTGAAGGGAACAAATCTACAGACCCCAAACTTCAGGGTCTCCAAGACACAGGATAACAAGATATCCAAGAGGAGCCCATATGAGTGCCCATTATCAGTGGTGTAGCAGAAGCCAGAGGCCTCAAGCCATACCAATGACTCCAGTGACTCGTGGCAATGAACATTTGTGAAGAAGGGGATCATATCTATTTTGCTCACTCTTGAATCCCCAGCAACGAGTAGAGTTTCTGACAATATCTGTTTAAAGAATTAGTGGGTCAGTTATAACCTGGCAGTTCTCCTAGTTAAAAGCATCTCCCTTGTTCTCCCTATCAGCATCACTTCAGTTGGACCATTCATTATTTCACACTGGATTGCAAGGGCTACTTCAAATGGCAGGAGGTCTTCCTATACCCAGGCTCTCCTTATCCTTGACCTCCCAGAGTTCTTCCATTCCTTCCAAAACCTGCCATGACATCATTCCCCACAGAATGTACTCTAGTTGTACTTTTTGTTTGTTTGCTTGCTTGTTTTTTAAGTAGAAGTCTTTTATTGTATCATGCATATATCCCAATTGGCCTTTTGGTTTTTTTTTTTTTTTTTTTTTTTTTTTGGAGCTGAGGCTCGAATCCAGGGCCTTGTGCTTGCTAGGCAAGCACTCTACCACTGAGCTAAATCCCCAACCCCCTTCCCAAATTGGTCTTTAAATCTGGGATCTCATATCTGTAGCTGGATAACTTTGATCCTTTTTGGGGGGGGGGGGGGAGGGCAGAGCCTTATATAGCTATCCTGGAAATTACCATGTAGACCAGGCCAGCCTCAAACTCACAGAGATCTCCCTGCCTCTGCCTCAAGAATGCTGAGATTAAAAGCATCTGCCACCATACTGAATGATAACTTAGGTCTTATTCTATAGTCTGCTATATTCTTCCTAAAAAATAAAACAAAACAAAAACAAAAACAAAACAGATATTGTGGTGCTTTGAAAGAAAATGGTCCCCAAAGGGAGTGGAACTATTGGAAGGTGTGGCTTTGTTTGAGTAGGTATGGCTTTGTTGGAGGTGTGTCACTGTGGAGGCAGACTTTGAGGTCTTTTATTTAGGCTTTGCTCAGTGTCATAATCTCCTTCCTGTTGCCTGAAAGATGTAGGCCTCTCAGCTACTACTCCAGCACCATGTCTGCCTGCATGCTGCCATGCTCCAGACGTCATGATAATGCTCTGAACCTCTGAAACTGTAAGCAAGCCACCCCAATTAAATGTTTTTCTTATATGAGTTGCTATGGTCATGGTAGCTCTTCACAGCAATAGAAACTCTAAGAAAGATAATATCCTAGAATCACCTGATATGCTTATTTTATTTTTTTAAAAAACTGTTGTGGCTTGCTAAATCAAAAGCAGTTGGATTTGAGACAAATACAATATCGTTTCCTTGAGGATTAACTCATCTTTCTGGGTTTAAGATACTGAACAAGCAGCACCTGTCATCAGAAGCCTGAAGATGTATTTCCACCCAAGTCATTTCAGATGTCAAAAGAGACCATTGTCTTAAATAGTCATGTTGGTGGGGCAGTGATCACACATAGGCTGCATCTTGTAACAGAGCCCAGTGTAACACCCTTGAGTATGTCTTGTACCTGACAACAAATGGTACAAAGAGTGGCCAGTTCCTTCCCAGTTCTCCACCATGCGTCAAGCCAGAGACACTTTTTTCTTTCTGAGGGGGCTGAGCTCTGTGTTGATGTAACTGAAGCCTCAGAGGAGCCTGAGGCAGCTGATCAAATGGAATCTGAAGTCAAGAAGTTCTGGGGCCTTTCACAACAACTGTGCATCCCTTCCAAGTGATGTCAACATTTCTAGAAAGTTGACAGACTTATTGCCAAAAATGTTTTCTTTTCTTACAGAAGATATG
Source organism: Onychomys torridus (assembly GCF_903995425.1). Lineage (NCBI taxonomy): Eukaryota > Metazoa > Chordata > Mammalia > Rodentia > Cricetidae > Onychomys > Onychomys torridus. Next base: position 134,446,665 of record NC_050443.1, read on the forward strand.
GTGGGATGCAGGGGGATGTTATAGGGAGAAACCTGCTAACACTTTGAAGGTTGACATCTAAGATCAGGATTGACTTTGATGTGTTGTTGTTGTTGTTGTTGTTGTTGCTGCTGCTGCTGCTGTTTTAATTCCATGGCCTTAGTATCTATGTCTTTGTCCTCTTCCAAGTCTGTCCATCATTATGCACATCATTCTAATCACCATCCATATTGCCTTTTTCTCTGGGGAAAAAACTTTTCTGTGAATCCAAGAAATATGTCTCCTCATCACTGAACTTGCAAACAGTTAATTTAGGGTACATTAGGTATATGTCTTTCCTCTCTCCCTGGAATCTGAACTCTCCAAGGATGGTACCTCTGTTCTGTGCAGTCCTCTGCACAGTATCATATACAATCAGCTTGATCAGTATTTGGTAAACAATAAGTGGATGAGTGAGTCTCCATGAGAATGTGTTCTCTGTCTCTTTTTTTCATTTTCAAATTTCTGTAGTTTTGGAGTCAAGCTCCAACCTGTTGAGGGTTCTTGAGGGGAGGAGAGAAGAATGAGGAAGTACTAGATAGAAATATAGGTGGAGACAACAAGAAAGACAGAGACAACTGATAGCTTTGGGAGGGCCCTGGGTCATTACCCAGCTGCCTTGAGGTTTATTCTAATGGGCTTTTTATACACTGCCAAGAGGAAGGGCAAAAGACCCCCCCCCTTTCAAAATCAAAGCACAATGTACAGCCAAGTTTAGAGCCTTCAAAACAACTGGTAACCATGCCTTTGACTAAATCATCCCATTATGCAGCCCTGCTGGGTAAAACAAGCTCAGATTCTCTGACCTTGAGTAAAGTCTTACTAGGGAGCCTCTGTAGGCCCCTATACTGTAGTTAGGCCTATGTTTAGACAGTGTAATTCTTTATAGCATCACAGTGTCTAAGCTCACAAGAGTTGCAAATAGTTGCTAAGAGCATCTTTCTACCGTCATTAGGTCAGTTTGTTCTCTGTCTCAAGTAGAGAGAGCAAGATGCAGTGTCTATTAAATGTCTTTCTTCCTTTTACTTTTTGAAGCATTAGGAGTATAGGTGTTGTGCACCTGGGGAGATGTCCAAACTGATTTCTATTTCCCCCGGGAATCACTGCCATTCACAATCACTGCCATTGTAGTTTTGTCCTTTCAGAGTCACAAAAACTTACTTTAAATATATATAAGAAGAAAATGAATGGAGATAACTTTTAATCATACTGAAAGTTTTGGAAGATATTTTATGGCACACATAAAAAGTTTACCCAAGTGAAATGTGTTGGGGAAATACCAAAAGTTTCAGAAGTCCCAAAATTTCTAAGTGGCTTCAAAACAGGCATGATAGCAGCCACCTGTGTAACAGTGATTTGGAAGATGTGGCTTAATGGCCTTTGTTGCAAAAATGATACAGACCACCTAAAAATTTCAGTGACATAAACAACAAAAATGTATTTTTCCCCTGGGTCTATGGGTTAGCTGTAGTGAATATTGGAGCTCTGGCTGGCTGGTTCTTGTTCTGTGCTTTGGGTCATTTGGATGTCTATATTATATATCTCACTCTGGGGCCAATTATGAGGCAAGCATTGGCTCCCATAGTTATATGTTAGCTGAACCATGTTCATGAAGCACAGAGGTGAGTTCTTGTGTTGTAGCCACTGAAGCACAGGAAGTAGACAGATTCCTCCGAGGCTGTAAAAGCCTTTGCTGGCATTATGTCTGTTCATACACCAACTGCCAGCAACACCACAGATTGTATTAGTTACTTCTTCACTGCTGTAACAAAATACCTGTTCAAACAGCTTAAGGAGGAAAGGATTTATTTGGGCTCACAGTTCAATGGCAAAGTCAGTCATGGCAGGGAAGTCACAATGATAGGGTCTGAAACAGCTGATCACATTTGGATCCAGAGTCTGGCATAGAGAGTGACAAATGTCAGTTCTCAGCTAGTTGTATACTTTTTATTCTGTCCAGGACCCAGCCCGTGGAATGGTGCAGCCCATGGTTAAGATGGCTCTCCTTACCCCAATTTACCCCAATTAACCTAATCTAGATAACCCCTCCCAGGCATGCCCAGAAGCTAAGGTAGTATAGATAATATCTCAGGCACACACAGAGGCTTGCCTCCTGGGGAATTCTAGTGCCTGCCAAGTTGCCAAACAATAATAAACCTCACACAGATCTAAGTTGTATTTACAATAGGTGCAGATAGTTAATGTTGGGTGAACTTGGACAAGACTGTTGCATCTTGGGTGTTACATGGTTTCAAAGACATGTGGAAATGTGATAAACCCTATAAATGCCTTTTCACCTTTTGAGAACTTGTTGAACATCTGAAACAATTTCTATGGGAAGAAAGACAGCAAGCTTCATGCTAGAGTTACTGCTAGTACAGCATTGTGGGGAGATGGTAGAGGAGGAGGATGACAAGGTCAACAAATTTCAGGTTAATATGTTCTCCCTTCTTATCATCATTCTTTGGAATGACCCTGAAGAACTACAGTGCTTGTTTTATGTAATTTCTACCATAAAACATTATGATTTTACAAATCCACTTAAAACTTTCCTAATATAATCATCGTATTTTCTTATTTTCCATCCTTTAGCAGCTTAACCATTATTATTGTGTTAGATCAGAGAGTGGTAAACATAAGCTGAAGGAAGTCACTTATGGCAGACCATAAGAAATAAGGGCAGTTCCTCAAATGACAGCAGGCTGTGACTCCAGTCCACACAAATGAAACAAACACCAAAGTAATAGTGTAGGTAGTTATGAAAGAAAGTTCTTCCAAATTTCTTCTCCTTTTTTCTTTTTAAGTGATTTGAAAAATAATATATTTATAGTTGTCCATATAATCATATATAGAAATGTGGCATATTTGATAATACCATCACAGGGAGACACCAAGAACAAAGTTTTACCCAGACTTTTTCTGAAACCAGAATGCAAGCTGATTCCACAAGAAGATATGAAGAAAAGCAGGAGTAAGTAGATAGACTGACCCAACGAAGTCTGTAGTCATCATCTCTCCTTTCTCCTCTCAGCTTCCTGAAAAGCCATAAGGTTGCATGGGAAATAAATAACAATATATCCTTATATCAAATATTAATTCCAAAAATATACTAAGAAGTCATTAAAGGATTAAAAATATGACACTAGAAAACATCCACTCAGCATACAAGGAAACTTTTAAGGAAGGAAGCAATAAAAGATCTACAGAAAGCAAAGAGCAAAATAACACAAATCCTGTGACATCAATAATAGAATTAAATGTGACTGCACAGATAGTCAAGCTGGAGCTAAGAAGAGGTAAAGGTATGTGGTGCTATAGGAGACACAGTCCGGATTCAAAGACACAAATATACTCAAAGAAAAAGTGAAAAAAAAATTCATGCTGCCTGATGGTGGCAGTGCACACCTTTAATCCCAGCACTTGGGAGGCAGAGCCAGGCGTATCTCTGTGAGTTTGAGGCTAGCCTGGTCTACAGAGTGAGATGCAGACAGGCACCAAAGCTACACAGAGAAACTCTGTTTTGGAAAAAAAAAATCCATGCCAACCATAGCCATAAGAATGCTGAAATCAATTAACTAATACCAGATAAATGGATTTTAAAACACAAAATGTTACATACCAACAGACATTTTCTATTAGCAGATGGCTCAGCTGGTCAAAGTGATGGCTGTGTAAGCTTGAACTCCCAGTCTGATCCCTAGAACTCATGTAAAAAATGGAAGGAGAGAACAGATTCCACAAAGGGAATATTTCATGAATAAAAGGTCAATCCATTAGAAAGACACAAAAATTATAAATGTACATTTAATATGATTCTGTGTAATTTCCTTTTATTTTTATCTACCCCAGATAGAGAGGACATTGACAGAACAAAAGTATTTCATCCAAAATCCATCTTGGAGAAACATTGAGTTCATTGGCATGACTTACAGGAGCATGTGTGGAGGCCTACTTCCAAAGCATAGGTGACTTGGCAGCTGTATCACCAAAAAGCCTCACTGTGACATGGATACTGGCTCACAAAAACTGCATCACCAGGGTCACCAGAGTCCCTCCAGCATCTTAAGGCTGCTGCACTACCAAAGGAGCTGTCTTCTCCAGCAATCATCCACTGCTTATGTAAAGGGGTCTTTCAAGGCTTCCTTCTCCCTTCATGAGAGATTGCTAATAGCCAAATCTTGTGACCTCTTGAGAGACACCCACATGTGATTGCAGCTGCTCTGCTTTAAGACAACAAAAGTCATGACCAACCTGGAAGAAACAGCCACACAACTTAAGAGAAATAGATGAAGAAAACACAGACAAGATGGGGCACGTTCATGGTATGATCATAGACGGTCCTTTGTGTATATGTTATGGCTGTTAGCCTGGTGTTTTTGTGAGACTCCTAACAGTGGGAGTGGGTGCTTCTCTGACTCTTCTGCCTGCTCTTGGGACTCTTTTCCTCCCATTGGTTTACCTTGTTCAGCCTTGATATGAAGGCTTTTGCCTTGTCTTATTGTATCTTGTTTTGTCCTGTTTGGCTGTTGTGTTTTGGAGACTTGCTCTTTTCTGAAGAAGAATAGAGGGGGAATGGATCTAGGGGAGAGGGGAGGTGGTACAGGGAGCAAGTAGATGTGGAGGGAGGGGAAACCTGGGAAAAAACACTAGCAGAACTGAAGGGTAAGAAATAGTATATCGTTTAGTTGTAGAAGAATCAAGTAGGACATAGAAGACTTGACCAACACTGTAACAACAACCATTATAGCAACAGCAAAGTGCGCACACATCTCAAGTGCATGGAAGGCTTTCTCCAGCAGAGATCCTATGTTAGGGGACAAGGCAAGAACTTGATAAGAATGCAAAATAGTGTCCTTGAGAAATAAAACTCAAATCTACACAAAAATTTGTACATGAATGTTTATAGAAATATATGTGTAACATCAAGCTCTTAAAATAGCCCAATACTAGTGCATGAATAAATATGAGTCTCTGATAGAATTTTAAAAATCCTTTTGGAATATACAAACAGGTCTTTAAGTATCTGCTCATCCAATGGCTAAGACTGTTACCAGATAATAGCTGAGGTCTTTAACAGAGATTTGTCTGCTCCACTGTAAACTGCCTACCTGATATGTGCACCACTGTGTTTGAAAGTGCCTTGATTTTTAATATCCTTTAGTCTATTTCTATAAAAACTTTGTGAAATTGTTAAGTGCATTGGAACATGACATTTGGGGAAACTTGAATCTGAGTCTATAGGCCATGGTCACTCATATTTGATCCCCTTTGAAGCGAGAGCTGTGGTTGTTTTGCATCAACACTAGTATTTGCAGGGCCCAGAGTTTGACCTGCCACACCTTAAAAGCAAAAACAAAGGGCCCCAAACACATTCATATTCTCTTCCAGGATTTTCTATACTACCAAAAATCATGTTGCATTTTTTCTTCTGTAAAGTTATGCAGGACTTTGTGTCTACATACCGACACAATGAGCAAACGCAGCAGACATGAGTTGCTGTGACAAAGAGGAACAAACTGGATGGCTTAAAATCAGCAGAGACGCCAGGCCTGGTGACACATAGATATAATCCCAGAACTCAGGATGCAGAGTCAGAAGCATCACAAGTTTGAGGCCATTCTAGTACACATAATGAATTCTAGGCCAACCAAGCTTGCTCAGTGATACGTTATCTCAACACACACAAAAAAGCAACAACAAAACTCCCAGAAATGCATTACCTTATAGTTGTTGAGGTAAGGTGTCCAAAATCAAGGTATCAACAATGCTGGATTCTTCTAGCAGCTCTGAGTAGTCTTTTGTACATCTCTGTGGTGGTCTGAATAGGAATGACCCCATTGACTCGTGTGTTTAAATGCTTGGCCCATAGGGAGTGGCACTGTTAGGAGGTGTGTCCTTGCTGGAGAAAGTTTGTCACTGTGAGGCGGGCTTTGAGGTCTCGTATGCTCAAGCTAGGCCTAGTATAGCAGTCTTCTGCTGCCTGCAGATCAAGATGTAGAACTCTCAGCTCCTTCTCCAGCACCATGTCCACCTGCATGTTGCCTTAGACTACTGTTCATCTAGTTGAGGCGGACACAGTTTCTTTTATTCTAATCTTTAATTATTAACCCATATCACACATCACACTGTAAATATAAACAGAGTCCATATTGACCAAGTAAGGGAAGCTGGAGAGTTGAGTCCAGCTGCAGAGGCCAAAGGGCAGGACCAGGTCCAGAAAGCTGAATGGGAGGACAGACAGGGTGAGGGCCACATGGGTGAACACAGGGATAGACTCAGCAGCCGCGATATTGGTTTGAGCTGAAGCCCCAAGGAGAGTTGGGAGTTGGTCATTTATACAGACACTGATGTCAGATGCCAGGTCATGGAGGGCATTGCCATCACAGAGTTAGGTGCCCATCTCTTTATGGGGTCCAGGCGAGGGAGTTGCATAGTTTCCTAAGCCTAGTGTATCTGGTAAGCTCTTGGGTCTGTGTTCCCTGTTACATAAGTTAAGTATGCCTGGGCTGGTTATTTCTCATTAGCTTGACAGAAACTAGGGTCACCTGGAAGAGGGAACCTCTTCTGAGAAAATGATCCGGTTACATTAGCCTATGGGCAAGCCTATGGGGCATTGTCTTGGTAGATGATTGATGGGGGCAGCTCACTGTGGGTGTTGTCATGTCCAGGCAGGAGGTTTTGAGTTGTATGAAAAATCAAACCAAGCAAGGCAATAATCTGTGTTCCTCCCCCAGTCTCTTCTGCTTCAGTTCTTGCCCTGCGGGAGCTCCCACCCCAGCTTCCCTCAGTGAAGGCCTGTGATGGGGCATGTGAGCTAAACAGATGCTTCCCTCCCAAGTTGCTTTTTTTGTGGTCTTTATCACAGCAATAGCAAGCAACCAGGACAGTTCCCATGTATCCCTATAGTCTTAATTCACCTGAGCGAATTTTTAGGGGAGCACCCTTTCTCCTCCCAGGAATACATAATTTATCAGCCTTCTGAACGGATGGTATGTCAGAGAGATGGTCCTGTATCCTCAAAATGGTATCAAAAGCTGCTTGTAAAATGGAAGACTTAACTAACATGGCTATGAGTATGATTATCACAGATGATTAATTATTAATCTATTTTTAATTATCCATTACAATTTTAAATGAGCTATACAAACATAATACCTTAAACAAAAGTAGAAATATACACACAGTATAACAAAATTAACTTTAAGTTTGTATCAATAGACTAAAATCTATACCAATGTAAAACATTTTAAACAAGTTGTTGCTCTTTAGAAGTAGGTTCCTTCATCTACCCTTTCATCCTATTATATCTATATCATATCCCCTTTTCTTTTTTAGAAAGAGATCACATTTATAATCAACCTGGTTTAAATAAAAATATTGGTTTTTTTCTGTCCCACAGCAGAGGGCTCTTCTGATTTGGGACACAAAAATCTCTTAACCTTTTCTTTTAGCAATATGTCTGGGTTTAGAGAAGGAGTGAGCCAATTTCATCTCCAAAGCCAGCTTGATAATTTTGGGAAATTGGGCGTAGTTTCTCTTACTACTTCCTGCTGGAGGGGGGCGCTGTATCTTATGGGGACACAAAGAAAATTTTAGGATTATAGAGTAGTCCATTAAGGTGAACCTCTGAGCCAGTTGCCTTGAAACCATTCTGGATGTCAGATCATCTGGGCCATGGTGTCATCGGAGACCTTTCAGGTGGTCTTGGCTGATCAAAACTGATGTATCTTAATCTGGAACAAATCCATAGCCTCTGGCTTTCTGTAGAAACAAAAGCACAGACTCCTTTCCAAAGCAACATATCCTTATATCCAAATTTCGAAGTCAAGGTACCTTTAAAATTTACATATTTGTTTAACTCAACAGCTTTTATGATCAAATCTTTTTTTGCAGTTAAAAATCCCAAAGACAACATAAACCAGATTCTCTGTGTAATATCCATCTTTGTAAGACTGAAACGCTGCTGTGGCTGTTGGCTCCGCCCACCTCTGCTTTCCAACATGGCAGCGGTACAGTTTACTGCCAGCTCTGGGTCTGGAGCCATGTGTACCATCAACTATCAGAAGCATTTCTATCAAAGCAGTGCATATCCCAGAAACCCTTTTTTGTTTTTGTTTTTTGTTTTTTTTAACTCGCAAAGGCTAAATCCACCATGCAGCAGAGCAAAGTGTTGCTTGTAGACTCCTCATTCCCGCCACACTGCAGGTCAGACGCACACGCCAGAAACCCGCCACAGTAGCTCAGGCTGCAGCTAACTTAAGAGAGACAACTAGGAAGCTGTTTTTAGCTCTGTTTTAGAATCTTTTTTCTCAGGTTTTAGGTGGAAATTCTTGCCCCACATTGGGCGCCATTTGTAGTTAGAGTTTTCCTGCCTGGCCCAGTCAGGACAAATCTCTCTTACCCACCAGTCCCACAGTCGCTCAGACCCAACCAAGAAAGCACACAGAGACTTACATTGTTTAGAAACTGTATGGCCGTGGCAGGCTGCTTGTTATCTACTTCTTCTCTCTTAAATTAACCCATTTTTGTTAGTCTATACTTTGCCACATGGCTTGTGGCTTACCAGTGTCTTTACATGTTGCTTTTCATGGCGGCAGCTGGCGGTGTCTCTCCCCAGCCTTCTACTTCCCAGAATTCTCTTCTCTCTTGTCCCGCCTATACTTCCTGCCTGGCCACTGGCCAATCAGAACTTTATTTACACAGAGCAATATCCACAGCAGACCTCCACCAGGGCAAAACTGGACTTCATTCTTCAACAAAGAGATGAATTTCAGAGATAACCAAGTGTGAAACAAAGCTAGCATTTTGAGAATGAGAGTGAGAGCAAGTCAGTGAAAGAGCATCAACAGGACAATTTGATCTTCCCTGTGAGAGTTGTGCTTGTGTCTTTACAATGGGTGTGTATATTCTTGTGTCTTTACAATGGGTATATATATGTTTGTGTCTTTACAATGGGTGTATATATGCTTGTGTCTTTACAATGGGTGTATATATGCTTGTGTCTTTACAATGGGTGTATATATGCTTGTGGCTTTACAATGGGTGTATATATGCTTGTGTCTTTACAATGGGTGTATATATTCTTGTGTCTTTACAATGGGTGTGTATATTCTTGTGTCTTTACAATGGGTGTATATATGCTTGTGTCTTTACAATGGGTGTATATATGCTTGTGTCTTTACAATGGGTGTATATATTCTTGTGCCTTTCTAGCTTAACGTCTCAAAAGGTTGCTAAGAAACCGGTCTCCTCCTTTCTAATGTTGCCCAAAGTGTGTAATTCATAGCAGGGTTAAAGGCTCAGCAAACAGGGTTGGAGTAGATTTATGAGGCAACTCTTTGGGATTAGGGAAGAGGGAAATGCCAGAAACTCAAGTTTTGTTGAGACCAGGGTGTGTTCGCTCTGTGTTGTTTAAAGAGATTCCATTTTGCAAGCAGCTTTGACTCCATTTTGAGGACAGAGGATGTCGGTGTGCCAGTGTAGACAGGCACCTTCTAGGCAGCACACGCTGATAAACTATTTATTTATGACTGAAGACAGAGTGCCACCCTATAAGTTTAACAGGGTAAGTTAAGACTATAGGGCTGCACAGATGTATTAAAATCATACCAGTTACACCAGACTGTTCACCTAAGTGTGTGACACTCTGGAAGAGCTCAGCAAGTCCTAGGTGACTCGTTAGATTGACAGAAAGTTCAAAACTGTTCCCCCCCCCCCCATGGACGATAATCTTACTGCTCACTGACAAAAATGGAATTTGCAAAAACATATTCCTGCTCAGCAACCAACTGTACAAGCACACAGCTCTGGAGTCTCCATTCCTTTGCATCTAGTAAGAGACAGTCAATATTTATAAAGGTGACAGAATCTTTGTTGCCATAGCTCACAAGGACATATGTTTTAAAACAGGTGGCACATAGCCAAGAGTGATTACGAAGTTGACAAGCTGACATGAATTTTCTTTTATTAACTAGCCACAGGCCCCTTAGAAAACAAACAAAAGGGAAAAAAATCAACACCAAATGTTTAAAAGTGTGTAACTAAATGTTTTTCTCTGATGCAAACATCTCCCGAGTACTGAAGAGCCCATATGACCATGCAGCTGAGTCTGTTTGAAGTCTGCAGAATTTTCTGGATTAGGAAATACTTAGCTGAGCCTCAGGAGCCAGGCCTCTGCGTCTTGATATTTTCATAAATGAGATTCTGCGTACTATTTACTGGTAACTTTTACTGAGCCTTGTGTATGCATCAGAAATTCAGACACCTTGTGGATTTTAAAGTAAAGGTGAATTTTGTCCCCATGGGTTCTAGTTCAAAGAATTTTCTCTCAAATCCTGCTTGGTTTCTCTCCTTTCAGTTTCAGGGCATGCTGAAGGGAATGGCTTCTTTATATTGCTGTACTGTATTACTATCCCTATCCCCACTGTGTGTGTGTGTGTGTGTGTGTGTGTGTGTGTGTAGTTCCAGGCTTCTGTAACAAGTGCCTTTACCTGTGGAGCCATCTCTCTGCCCCCACCCCTGCTATTTTTTAAAAAGGAATGTTCCAGCTTTACTAGTAAATAACTGTTCCTCCCTGTATATTGCTAAAATTAACAGACTGGATGGACGTGGAAGCAACCCAAACCCACGCTTTCAGATCTTCCACTGGATTCCTCTTGATTTTGTCTTTGCCTCCAGCCTGAGAGAATACTTGATTCTGCCTCTAGGTGGCAGTGTTCCTTTACCAAGGACAGTTAATAAGCCTTCAAAGATAAAGACAAACACCACCCTGGGCCTCTTCATTAGCAACTTTTAAACCAGACTTCCTGGTTTGAACTCCCTAGGAGACAGTAGCATTAGACAGCAAAGCTAGAGTGAATGATCAGAGTAAAAAGTTGTTTTAGTTAGCCACTCTACATTGGAAAACAGGTAGATTGGTGATGTAAAGGGAGCTTGTTCAAAGAACTGAAAAACAGAACAAAACAACAACAAAACACCTCTCCCTTGTAAAGTGACATGTTTCTGCAGTGATTGGTGGTGGTATAGCATTAATTTCCCTTACAATAAAATGTCTCTAGCATTGTAGTTACCAAACATCTGCGTATGTGCCAAAGATTTACAGGAAAAGATCTAAAACTGGGTTTCTCCTACGCCCAGTTCCAAATAGAATGAACAAATATTGTAAATAAAAATACTGGGCACTCAGTTTGTAGCACGCATTGGTAGAAGGTCTTGTTAATAAAAACAAACCCGGAGCCAGGTATTGGGGTGAACACTGGAAGATCAGAGAAACAGAACCAGCCACAGCTTCCTCACCTCACCAGTTCCTCAGCCGATCCTGTTTCCTCAAACTAGAAGCCTCTGTGTCCTCATCTGAATGGATCTCAGCTGAACTGCTGCTTAAAAGCCTAAAAGCTTAACAGCCTCTAGTTCCTGGTCCTCACACCTTATATACCTTTCTGCTTCCTGCCATCACTTCCTGGGATTAAAGGCATGTGTCACCATGCTTGGCTGTTTCCAGTGTGGCTTTGAACTCGCAGAGATCTGGATGGATCTCTGCCTCCAGAATGCTAGGATTAAAGGCGTGTGTGCCACCATTTTCTGGCCTCTATGTCTATCTAGCAGCTGTTCTGTTCTCTGACCCCAGATAAGTTTATTAAAGTGCACAATATATTGGGGGACACAATGAATAAATCATCTTAGTGCAGTTATGACCTAGGCAATACTTAGAATTTACACAGTAGGTCTACATGTCTACAAGCCTTGTACCTGCAGATTCAAACTGCAGAGCAAAAGCATTCCAGGACAGAAATGTATCTGTACTGAGCTAGCTCTTCCTGGTTACTGTTCTTTCAGAAGCACTGCACAGTGACTGTGCACAGTGTCTTCAAAGCACTGCACATTGACTGTGTGCACAGTGTCTCCAAAGCACTGCACATTGACTGTGTGCACAGTGTCTCCAAAGCACTGCACAGTGACTGTGTGCACAGTGTCTATACAGTACTAGGTATAGATGATTTGAAGTCTGTTAGAGGATATGCCCAGGTAATTGAATTAGCATCCAAGGATTTGGGTTTGGATGGGTGGAATAGGTAAGGGCTGGTCTTGGAACCAAGTCCATGGATAGAAGGGAGATGACTGGCCTAAGAGCGGATTATTCATCCAGAAGTTTTTATATCATGGCCCTAGTCCCTGAATTTTATTTTATTTTTGATACAAGGTCAGGCTAGCATCAAACTTAGTGATCTTTCTGCTTCCATTGCCTTAGGACTAGAACTACAGGTGTGTAGCACATAGGGTTGGTACCTGTGCTTTTAGAGACTTTGCATTTCTAATGGTATTTTTGACCTCAGATGACACTTTCAAACAGGAAGCCCAGGATGGTGAATGCCTTTCAAATGTTTATTAGCCATTTTTGTTTGTTTTTGAGACTGTTTCTCTGTGTATCCCTGGCTGTCCTAGAACTTGCTCTGTAGACCAGGCTGGCCTACAACCCACAGAAATCCTCCTGCCTTTGCCTCCCATGCTGAGATTAAAGATGTACCTCCTGGCCTCCAGCGTATTCTTATTTTGTGAATTTTCTGTTCAGTCTCATAGCCCACCTCTTAATCTGTTGTTAGTTTTCATTTTCCTTTCTTTCTTTCTTTTTTTTTTAAAGGCAGGGTTTCTCTGTGTAGCTTTTGGAGCCTGTCCTGGATCTCACTCTGAGACCAGGCTGGCCTTGAACTCACAGAGATCTGCCTGGCTCTGCTTCCTGAGTGCTGGATTAAAGGGGTGCTCCACCACCCAGCTCCTGTTTTTGTTTTCCTGCACTTTTGGTGATGTCTTTATCTGGTTTGGATGTCCGGGTCACACTGGCTTCAGAAGAAGAACTTACGACCATTCTTCCTTCTCTATTTCATGGGATCACTTGAGTGGTATATGAGGGCTGCGGGCCAAAACTTCAGTCCCAGAATGATCCAGTACATCAGTACATTCAGTTCTGGTCTTTAGAGTTCCCCCATGCATGTACACACACACACACACACACACACACACACACACACACACACACACACACACACACACACACACACATACACACACACACATACACACACACACACATACACACACACACACACACATACACACACACACACATACACACACACACACACACACACACACACACACACACACACACCTAAATAAAAAATAAATCTTTTTTTAAAAAGCAATAAAGAAAAAATACTGTTAAAATTACAATAAAAAGGGAAAAAACAGAAAGGCAAAGGGGAAAAAATGATGACGACTTGTGGCATTGTCTTTCTGAATTCTCTACAACTGATCTGCCAGGTAAGTGGGGTCAGTTGAACCTGTGGATTCTTGTCTTTCCCAGCATGTGTGCTGGTGCCGATGCTGTACTTGCCAAGTGCCAGATATTTGCCAGTGGTCTAAACTTTAGTCCTGTCTCTTCTTTGTGTACCAGCTTCTGCTGGCCACACTTAGCTCTGGAGTTAGTGGGCTGGGCATGTTCATAGCCCGGGGCGGCTGATGTTCTAGCAGGGTGGTGTTTCCTAAGCGTGGTGGAGTGGGGGAAGTAACCATCCCATCGAGCTCTGCGAACTTACCTCCCTACTCTCAAGCCCCTGAACGTTAATGCCCCTGCCGGAGGAGTGCGCTGGAGATGTCCAGGAGTCCTTTGGAGCTTCAGGATTCCTTCACTGGTGGATCAGGAAGGTGATCCATCCTCTGACCTCAGGCCCGGGGCTACGGAACTCCAGAGTTAGTCTCAGTTCATGACACCGCTAACAACGTCTGTTGCCTGGGCTTTGGGGCTTGTCAGCTTCCAGCCATCCTGGCATCCCTGGGCTGTCTTTCACCTTTGTATGTGGCAGACTGAGTCCAAGACCCTAACTTGTAATTGTTTTCTATTCTTAGCCACCCTAACCCCCATCCCCCCCAACCCATTAAGTCAATTTAAAATAAGTTTCCTTCTTAAGATTGCGCCTGGCCACGTCCCTCTGTTCCCTCTGGAGAGTGGAAAAATGTAATTCCTGGACTTGTGAGAGGCTCAGCTGGTAAGGAGCTTATTGCCAAGCCTGCTGATCTGAGTTGGATCCTGGGAACGCACACAATAGGAGAGAACCAACTCCTGGAAATTGTCCTCTGATCTCCACAGTCACACTGTGGAATGTGAGTAATCACACACACTCACGCTGTTGTAAGATAAAACTTTTCCTTGGGAGATGCCGCACACATACCTCTATTCACCCCCAGATAATGAGATCACAACAGACCAAAGTACAGATACACTGAAGTCCAACTTGGTGAACCAATGCGATTTATTGGGGTTACTTACAGGAATATAGGTGAGCGGTCACTTAGAGAAGCAGAAATGACTCAAAGACAGCTGCATCACCAAGGCCCATACCGCATGGATGACAGTGCACAGCCTGCAGGCAGCTCAGCAGGTTGGAGAGTGTCTTTCCAGGTGACTCAGTTAGTCTAAACCTCTTCCAGGAAGCCGGCTGGTCTCAGGAGCTTCTTTGCAGCCTGGCTCCTCTGAAAGGGACTCTCAGCTTTTATAGCAGGCAGGGAGAGGCCTAATGGATCTGCTCAGTTTCAGGGACTTCCTGAAACTCTTTTCGAGTTGTTTACCTTCTTGTTAAAGAGCTTCCATGTAGGGTGGAATGTTTCAATATCTGAGGAAACAGTTACACAGCACACATGCGTGTGCACACACACAAAAATAAATACAAAAATATGTAACTCCCTCCCACTGTCGAGCATTTCTGTTAGAGGAGGCACTGTCTCAGCAAGATCTGGAACTGAATTTGAGACCTGGCCCACCTGGATTCCTACCAGATGAGGGTTCAGTTCTCTTGCCCAGCTGGGAAGCCAGTAGCAGGATGCTCAGCTGCTGATTGATCTCATCCCACTGCCGTTTTCCTATTTTGTTTCTCACCTGTCTCTTCCTCTTTTCGTGAATTTTTAAAGCTCTTTCTTTCTCCCTTCGGGACTGGATCTATTTTTTCTTATCTTGACTCTTCCTTCTCCACATTCCAAAGACAACTTCTAATCCATCAAGATGATACTCAGTAAGATACTCAGAAGTTCTGGAGTTTACAGAGGACTGATCTTAAATTCTCATCTAGTCATAAAAGGCTAGAGAACAATCACATGTAGCAATATGAAACAGGAGAAATACTGTAGAAAAGTATAGAAAATAAAATGTTGAAAGACAATTATTATGCAGGTCAGTTTTTTGTCAACTTGACACAAGCTAGGGTCATTTGAGAAGTGGTAACCTTCATCAAAGAATTGTCTCCATCAGACTGGCCGGTAGCCAAGTCGGTGGGGGCATTTCCTGATTAATGATCGATGTGGGAGAGCCAGGCTGAGCAGATGGTCCTGGGTTGTATAAGAAAGCAAGCTAAGCAAGCCATGAGAGCAAACCAGTGAGCAGCACTCCCCCATGGTTGTGCTTTAGTTTTGCTTCAGGTTCCTGTCTGTAGTTCTGCTGTCCACAGACTCTGTCCAGGGAATCAGAACACAGAAGGAGCAGCATTGCTCAATCCTCTCAGTGCTCACAGGGAGCAAGTGCCCCAGTTTTCTTCATGTAAATCATCAAGCCCCAAAGACCAGTGAGCCATAGTCGTCTCTATGTACTCAGGCCCCTTCTCACTCATCCAGTCATAAGAAAACTTACAGTTAGTTGCCTAGAGAGGCACAGGGGTGGTTGAGACTCTAAAACAAAATGCTGTGGCTGACGTTAAGTATTTCCACTTAACAGGCTGGGCCTCAGAAACAGAAAGGCTGTTTACACAAGTAAGGTATTGTTGAAGTCCCTGATGGCTGGAGCAGAACCTTCCATACCCTTGTGTGTTTACAAGGGAAGGTGACCCCACTAGACTGTATTCTGGGTGGAAATAGGTCTGTACTGGGACATCAGTGGCCAGCGCTTTGTGTTTAGGGTCATAACCACTTTACAGCATGTACCACAGTCATTTATTTGACACTATCAACAGTCCTGCTACTGGTCCCCAGGACACTGGCACAGACTTCTCTGATTAACAAGAGTAGGGTGGCATGAGAGATCACAGGGCCATTTTTCATCTACAGGTAAGAATTTTGGTCTTAGACCAGGCACACACCTTTAATCCCAGCACTTGGGAGACAGAGGCAGGTGGATCTCTGAGTTTGAGGCCAGCTTGGCCTACAGAGTGAGCTCCAGGACATCTAGGACTACATAGAGACCCTGTCTCAAAAACAAAACCACAAACAGAAAGAATTTTAGTAATAGGACAATGGAGGGCTCGTTCCTCCTTAGATTTGCCTGAGAAAGCCTTAGAGTGTCATGCCAGAGTGAAACTGGAAAAATGGTGCAAACTAAAAGCAGCGCCGGACTCGAGCGACACAGCAGGGTGACAAAGATTGGGTACAGACGTTAACACTCCCTGTTGTGTAGCCTATGTGCTTAGTGAACCTACGACACGATCTAACTGAAAACTTTGCCCTGCTCTTCCCCAATCTCTCCTCCTTCCTCTGTCCTAATGGGAGGCTCCTTCAGTCCCCCGTGTCATGTCAAGACACGGTCAGCTCCTCTCATGTCACACTACACATACCTTCCTTCCAGATCTCGATGAAGGTTGTCTTCATGCCTTCAGGCTGAAACCTGAGAAATGGGAGAGGAAACAGAAAAGGCATGAGAGTTCTTATTGGATTGGTGTCATCAATGAATGGCTTCCTTGAGTTACCCTTTGACCAATGGATTCTCTTGAGAATTCCCATTTCCTGTGGATCCTTCTCTGTTCGTTTTTCCACATAGACAAACAGATGTCTTTTCTAACTGGCTGTTTACAGCTCCTTCTGCAATGCCTAAACACCTAGCAATTCATCACAAGCTTCCTTCTGCCCAAGTTCTATTCCTCTTCCAGATGGCTCTTGGAAAGATTCCTGTTGCTTCCAGGCTGTCTCTCATGAGTGGCACAAATCTGGTCCTCAGGAAATACACTTCATTTGCCCACAGCCTCCTCATCAGTCAGCTTCTAAACATATCTGTCTCTCTGCATCTGAATCTTCTTGTAGGAATCAGATACTAATTTCATCCCTTAAGCTGAGGATGACGCATCTTAGACTCTCGTGTGAATCCCTTCACACCACTCCTTCATTCTAGAATCATTTTCTACTTCCTCCTTGCACCCCAACATCTATCTCCAAAATCCAGTTTCTCCTTCGGTGACCCTGTGCACTCTATCTCCTTTAGATTTCCCATTTGATGGATGAATTCTGCCATCCTCTTTAGATATATATATATTTTTTTTTTAAATTTTATGTTTTGCTTTGCATCTTCATTTCTAAGTCAAAACATTCTCAGGGGACTTCCCATTACATGAGCAATATTTGTACCAGTCACATAGCCATGATTCTACATCAGGCATAAGGCTGAGGGATGTGCGTGTGACATCATTGCCACTGCCAGTCACCAGCTACCCACACATTCTTTCACTCTTTATATAGTATCTGTTGCATTCCCTTGAAAACTATATCGAATCTTACCACTGTAGTGTGTTTGTCGTTAGCACATTCAAGGTGGGGGCCAGTTCTCCCTTTCCCCGGGTTCCTGGCCTCAGCCACAGGGTCACAAAAGTACTGAGGAAACTAGTCAGCTTATTCATTATTTTGCTTACGTTCTCAAAAATTAAAGCAAATTTCTTTATTAATGGATAAAGATATTTTTTACAAACAGCAAAATCCTAACAATAACAAAAAGATAATGTTGCAAAGAAACTTAGAAGTGGAAAACAGTTTCCATCACCAGAGAGAAGGGGTATCTGTTTTATTTAATGTTTTCTTTTTCATAGTAATGATAAAAATGAAATAATTCTTGGTTCCCACTACAAATTGTTTGGTTTATAATAATTACTATTATTGTTATTATTTTGGTATGAGCTGTGTTCTGAGTTTGGAATTTTAAAAAAAGCTCCTTAGAGAGCTGGAGATATGGTTCATTGGTTGAGAACACTGACTGCTCTTCCAGAGGACCTGGGTTTGATTTTCAGTACCCATATGGTGGCTCACAACTGTCTGTAATGTCAGTCTCAGAGAATCTGATGCCCTGTTCTCCAATGATACCAGGCATGCATGTGCACGCACACACACACACACACACACACACACACACACACACAGAGAGAGAGAGAGAGAGAGAGAGAGAGAGAGACACACACAAAAGCTAGCATGATGTGGTGGTGCATGCCTGCTTCAAACAAAACAAAACAAAAATCTCCAAAGGTTATGTAAAATATGTCTTGAGAGCAAGGTACCTGCCATCAATTTATTCTCCATGTTTCTTTTGTATTTTTGGTAGGTTGAAACCTGAAGCATGGGTTTTAGAACCCACTGGGAATTGTTTGTTAACATGAGAGAAAATCTATGTACTAGTCTGTACTTGAGGGATGTCTACAAACAACATTCATGATGGGTAGACATTGATGGAGATAAATTGGATCCTTATCCCTACGTGAAGATCTTCACCACTCCCCCAGTTCCTAACTCTCCTAAGAATGCTTTCTGTGTGGTAAGAATTAACTCTTGTGAGACCAGTGTGGGCACTGTGGACACGAACACTTTTAACAGTAACAGGTCATAAATGCAAAGATTTTCTAATTCAGAAGCAACTCGTGGGCAGCACCAGACTTTGAGCAAAAGATTAGAAGAGCCTGGATTTATTTCATGAGATGTCTCAAGCTTCTTTTTCTGAATGGTTGCACTCACAAAGAACTCTATAATCATAGTCCCATCAGATGATTAATCATTCTGGAAAGACAAAAATAGTCAGTGTTTTAGGGTTGCAATTGCTGTGGTAAAACATCATGACTAAAAGATATTCCATCTTTCACTTCCAGGTAACACTCCATCAGAGCAAAACTCAAGGCAGGAACCTGGAGGCAGGAACTAAAGCAGAGACCATAAAGAAATGCAGCTTATTAGCTTGCTCCTCGTGGTTTGCTCAGCCTGCTTTCTTATACGCCCTAGGACCACCTCCCAGGGGATGGTACCACCCATAGTGAGCTGGTCCCTCCCACATCAATCGTCAACCAAGAAAATGCCCCACAGGCTTGCCTACAGTCCGATCTGGAGGGGCTTTTTCCTCAGTTGAGTTTCCCTCCCCTCAAATAACTCTAGCTTGTGTCAAGTTGACAAAACACTAGCCAGCAGAGTCAGGAAATTTCATAATGCTTCCCCTTCTCAGGGAGCTTGACACCATAAAACTTCACAGCAATGGTGGGAGAATTGTGTGCGGGATACAGGCAGGAGAGTCACATGTTCACAGCATATACAATGCTGTAGATCGCTGGAATATAATTTACTATGGAGTTATGGCTCAGTATAACAGTTGCTAGGTCTTTATTAATAAAGCAGAACATACTGTAAACATATTCTGGAAGTTTTACAACTGAATTTCAAGATTATTGGTATTTTTATGATCCTAGGTGTTTTATTTATTTACAAACAAGAATAGGGTTTCCTTCCATATTATTTTGATTTGTGATGCTTGTAAGTTGAGAAGTAATTGTGGGTATGGCAGTAGAAAACAAACAAGGGAAAATTTATATTACTATAGCTTGGATTTTTTATTCTATACTTTATTCCCTTTGTTCTCAGGGTATTTTTAAATCTAAAATTGTGGGTTACATATACTAATGTGATTTCTATAGGAGCCACATTTAATTCCCTTTCCTAGGGAGTAATTATTTGCTTCCAGGGAGAGACCCAAAATGATTCTTGCTGCTTCTATTTTAGAATCAATGACAAGGTACATTAATGAATCTCAGAATTGCTCCCACAAGACTGTTTTCCTTTCTGTCTCCCTGGTGTGGCTTCTCCTCAGCATCATGTCAGGAATGGTGGTTCAGGCATGGTGCTTCCTACCTTCTGCTCTGTGCTTCCAGCCCACAAGCGTGGAGGTCCTTTTATTCTGCTGACAGTGCTAGAGTCTCAGCCCACAGCCTTACACATGATAAGCAAGTGAAGTGCCACTGAGCTACATCCTCGGGTCTTGGAATGTGACTTTTTAAAGCGTCTGCTGTTCAAAGGTCCAAAATCAATAGTGAGAAGAGCCGCAAGATGGCTAATGGACTCCCACCTCCAGATTGATATCTTAGGAATAAATGTCAAGGATAAAAATGGAAGTCATCTTTTCCAGGAGGCCTAATCATAAACATTCTCAGGCTATTTTTACTGGGGAATGTGCTGCGACACTGCTCCTGGACTCTTTTCTCAGAAGAACACAATCCAGAGAGACATCACAGAGCCTTCTACCAGACACACCAGGAGAGGAAACGTCTGTCTGCACTAGAGAGGGTTAATATTCAAACCAATAATGGGGGGAAACTATGCTTTCCCCATGTAGTTTAACAAATCCTGTGTAATCCCCACTTTTCCTCATCTGATATGGGATCAGCCCATTTCATAGTCATATTGTCAATAAAATATAGCGACAACAGAAAGGATGCAAGAGCAGACTTGTATGTCATTCTACATAGCTACACACTTCATTTGCATTTCCATCATGTTTTCTTGGATCTGAGATCTATGAGGAGGATGTAACAATAATTCTGTGTGGTTGGCATTAGCTCCAGGAAGCGAGATAACAACATAGCCAAGATATCAGTATTGCTTTGTAGAGAAGTCTTCTTTTCTGTTTATTTATGTAGTTACTTATTAATTTTAAATAAGTATCTTGTTATATATATATACATATATATGTATATATATATATATATATATATATATATTGTACTCCCTTTATAGATATTATATGTTATTTATTTTTGATGTAACAATGTTTTAGGTTATTGCCCCAATGGCAAAACCCTACCCACTGTAAAAATGGAAATGCATTTGAAGAGGGAGAGCCTGACCTGAGAATAATGCTGAAGGGGTTTCCTACTCAAAAACAATGTTTCCTCCAAGAAAGCACCCAGAAGCCCCTGTAATTGTGGTCTGAAGGCAGGTAGGCTAGCTACATCTCAAGCTGTTTATAAAATTTGGCCAGGTCATCCAGATGGTATGGATTTTGTAGATAAGAAAGATGAAAAGCATGGAGGTCATTGAGGGTATATCAAGGTTCCAGAAAGCCACTGAGACAAACCAAAGGGCAGCAGGGTCAGTGTTCCTGCAAGAAGGACCTAGAAGGCCATTGTATAAAGCTGGGAAGGTGAAACCCAAGATGTAATGGACAGCTGAGGATCATGGGAGACATTAGGACCTGTAGTGTGAATTCTAATTGGTCTTAATAAAAACCTGGAGTCAGATATCGGGGTAATGCTGAAAGATCAGAGAAGTAAAGGAGCAGTCATCTCTTACCTATCTGACTCCTCAGACCAAAAAGGGGGTGATCTCCTGTCTCCAGCCACCTTATATTCCTCTCTCTGTCCAGTCATATCACTTCCAGTCTGTCTGTACAGACCTCCAGACCTCTATGGTTCACTAATGGCTAGCTCCATCCTCTGATCTTGGGGCAAGCTTTATTTGTTAGAGCACAAACAAAATATCACCACAAGGACCTTTGAACATCCACTGACAGATACTTTAGGCTCAGAGTTGAATCATCCCAAGACAGGGAACGTATGGGCTGTAAACAGCAGAGCAGGAGGGAAGAACTACCCAAAGCCTTAAGAACACAGATGGTTCCATCATGACCCCCAGATGCCAGTCAGGGAGCTGAGTGGTTTGGGAATCACCCTGTGCCCTGCTGTCTTGCTTTGCTGTCTGGCTGTTGCTCACTTTTGGAGTAGTAATGTTTAATCTTTGTCAATATATATAGGAAGTACATGTGTTCTTAAAGCACAAAGCCAAGAGTGGTGCCTGATATAAGAGAGATACACAAAAAGAACTTCAGGAGTTGCAAGGAAGATGGACCTCAGCTTCCAGCCTACAACCCTGGATACGGATTTACAAAGTTTTCATGTGGTCCCAGATCTGCTTCAGGTTTTCAGAGCTGGTTCTGGTGGTCCTCAGATCATACTTTGAAAAGTTGTGGTCTAGTGGTCTTTTCCAAAATACAGCATTATAGTGTGTGTGTGTGTGTGTGTGTGTGTGTGTGTGTGTGTGTGTTTCTATATGTCTATTTGTTAGGAGAGGAATAACAATAACTTATCCAGTTTAAGAAGTTAATTTTATAATCAAATTTTAGTATTTTCTGTAACACAGCACTTACATACTATGATAGAAATTCTTCTTGCTATAACTACAAAAAATCATTCTCAGAACAAGAGCCCCTGACAAAAATCTTTTAGGTCAGATGTATTTGAGACTCCAAGTTTTTCATAGTAAGGCCTAAACAATCTATCTCTAACAGTGCTTGTACTATCAAAATTGTTCAGAATGTGTAACCTCTCTCCACAGACCAAGATGTCCCAGCACTTCCCTCAAAACCTTCCATGCTTACCTTAAAAAATATACAATTTTATGTCAGTGTTAGCAAGTTTTACTTATATGATGATTCTCTTTTTTGTGTATACATTTTTATAATTTATTCATCAGTTGTACATCTGTGCTGTGGAAGTCTTTCTGTATTCTGTGTAAATGTGTTGCTATGATTGATTGATAAATAAAACACTGATTGGCCAGTAGCCAGGCAGGAAGTGTAGGATAGGCGGGACAAGCAGAGAGGAAAATTCTAGGAAGTGGAAGGCTGAGTCAGGAGACACTGCCAGCTACCGCCATGAGAAATGGATGTTCAGATACCAGTAAGCCATAAGCCACATGGCAACTTATAGATTAATAGAAATGGGTTAATTTAAGATATAAAAACTAGATAGCAAGAAGCCTGCTATCTAGTAATTTGTAAGTAATATAAGTCTCTGTGTGTTTACTTGGCTATGGGACTGGTGGGTGAGAGAGATTTGTCCTGATCATGGGCCAGGCAGGACCAGGAAAACTTCAGCTACACATCTATTATCATCAGTTGATACATCTGCTATAAAAATGGAAAGTATACCTGCAGTGTTACAAGTTTCTAGAGACATTGAGGTCTCCTTTCAGGGTTCTTCTCTTTTTAATATTGTTACTATTATTAGTGTGTTGTGTGTGTGTGATTCAGTCATTTCTTTTCTTGCACCTTTATGTGGGTTCTAGCATCTGACTCAGGTTGCCAGATTTGTACAATGAGCACCTGCTGAGTAATCTCACTGGCCCATTTCCTTCCTTCCTTCCTTCCTTCCTTCCTTCCTTCCTTCCTTCCCTTCCCTTCCCTTCCCTTCCCTTCCCTTCCCTTCCCTTCCCTTCCCTTCTCTCCCTTCCTCTCCCCTCCTCTCCCCTCCCTTCCCTTCCCTTTCTTTGAGACAGAGTCTCACTATATAGCCCTGGCTGGACTGGTACTTTCTTATGTAGACCAGGATGACATCAAACTCACAGAGATTGACATGCCTCTACTTCCCTTAAGTACTGGGATTCAAGATAAGCACCACCACATCTGGCTATCCTCTCTATTATGATCTTTCAAAAATCCCTGAAGTATATCATTAGACCAGCACAATACATGGGTGTAGGTTTATAACTAGACATGATTCTTGCTACTATTAAAGGATTGCCTTGTATTTTATTTTGTTATTGTCTCTTGTGCCCACCTAATCTGCAGTTTCACAGAGAGGAGAGGTGCGCATCAGGGAAGGATCCTTTGACATTGGGAAGTAATACCCTCACAATGGCATGCCAAACCTCTTTCCCCAAAAGTCTTTTGTGTTAACTAAATGTGGACAAGCCAGTAAGTAGAGCTCCTCTGTGGACTGTGCTTCAGTTCCTGCCCTGAGCTCCTGCCCTGACTTGTAGACCTATTTCTAAATGGTCTTATTAACTAAGAAACACAGAGCCAAATATAAGGGTGAAAGCCTCAGATCAGGGAAATAGGGAAAGCCACCAGTCAACCTTACCTCACCAACTCTGCAGCTTCCAAATGTGCATTACTTCTGTCTACCCACGCTTTTATTGCCTTGCTGTTCTGCCCTCTCACTGCCTCTCTTAGCCCAGCTACCTCACTTCCTCTTTCTACACAGCTCTGTCACTGTCTGTCTGTCTGTCTGTCTGTATAGACCTCCAGGCCCCTGTGGTTGGTACTGGAATTAAAAGCATGTGTCACCATGTTTGGCTCTGTTCCCTGGTGTGGCCTTGAACACACAGAGATCCTTCCTGCTAAGGGATTAAGGGTGTGTGATGCCTGACTTCTTGTTTACTTAGAATGGCTGGCCTTTTCTCCCTGATCTCCAGGCAAGCTTTATTTATTAACATACAAATAAAATACCGCCACATTTCAGCACAAATAAAATATCACCACACTGACTTCCCTCAGTGATGGATTGTGACATGGAAGTATAAGATGAACCCTTTCCTCCCCAAGTTGCTTTGGTCACTGTGTTTTCCACAGCAACAGGCGGCAAACTGGAATACAAGGCATATCCCGTGTCCCATTTGCCTTGTCTACCCACCTTTCACAAGAAAACTTTCTACTAGGCTCTTTGACTGGCAACAGTGAGGCAGTCCTGGATTGTACCATCTTCTGGATCCGGAGAAACAACTGCTCACAAACAAACTGGTGTTGCCACAGGCGTTCCATTGCATTTTGTGTATAAGCCAATCCGTCCACGCTCCCATGTTCTGCTGACCCTTAGCAACTTCAAAACATCATAGTGGTCAGTCGAGTGGGTTTGGATTAGTCCAATTTTAGGGGTGTTTGTGGTCACTCCACCCAGGCTAGCGAAGATGTTCCAGACCACAGCTGCAGAGAAGGGGAACCGAGACTCCTTGAGAGGGAAGCAAGACCGGCGAAAAAGCGAACGAAGTAGGAAATGAGGATGGCGAGGACAGCAGACTCTAGTGTAGTTCAGACTTTAACTTCAACAAAAGAGAGAGTTTTGTTTAGGGACATCAGTTTCTCCTTAGTAAATTAGGGGGCAATTTATGTTTGTCAAGTTTGGGGAATCTTTTTTCTCCTCTTTAGGTTTATGCTACAAACTCCAGAGAGACAGTCTGAATATCGTTACTTTATGCAAGGGTATCTACATAATAAAATATCACATTGTGCTCCATAAATTTATACAATTTATATGTCAATGAAAATAAAACTATAGAGAAGAAAATAGAAGACGTATTTCCTGCTTGAAATAACCCATAACCTTGAACTAATTTCATGTCTGTTGTGACTCACTTTAGAGGCTTTTGGGGACAATAATGAAATGAAACAGATTCGAGGAGGGTTCTGAGGGATAAACGACGAAGTGATTAATACTGGGGGAGTTTCTCCTAGCCTGGGGGAAGCCCGACTGCATCAGAATATTGCTGGGCTCTGAAAGGGTCACCAGCTTGTCCCAACATGCCTGGGACAGCCTTCATTTCGCTGTCCCAGGAACCCATAGAAGAGTGGGAAAGAAGCCCGTCAGTGCGGCTCACTCCCCCTTTGACATCTCTGGCGGTCAAAACTGGAAATGGAAATGGAAGAAACAACCATGGTCTCCACTTACCTGAGAGGATAAGGTTGATAAGCACAGCAGTAAGAGTCGCTGACACACCCTGGATGTTTGTGTTGGGTTTCCATGAGGATGGGATGTTGCATTTGAAAGTCTGCCTCTAGGTAACTATTGGTCTCTTGCTCCCTGCCTCGGAACAAAGCTGAGCCTCCTTCCAGAGACAGGCCAGCTGGTCAGTTTCTAGTAGTTCTTACCAAGGGGGATGTTGTCTCCCAGGAAACACTTATCAATGCCTAGAGAAAGGTCTTGTTGCTCCAGCTAGGAGAGGTTGGTACCCTATTGCCATCAAGCAGGTAGAGACTAAGGATGGATGCTTAGGAGCATCTTATGGAGCACAGTTCAACAACTTACCCACCTTTCACAGGAAAGAATTACCTCACTCCAAATTTCAGTAGTCCAAAGATGGTGAAAGACCACTTCTCTCTCTCTTCTCTTCCATGAAGGTCTGTATGGAAGTTGGCCAGGGCATAAGCCGTTCTGTTTTACAAGTGTGCTGAGTGTGTTGCTTACATGCGGAGGTGCAGGTGGCTTTAGTTAGGTCTCTGGGACTTAGCATGTTCTTATGCGTAGATGGTTCTGGGAGTATCTTGCTGTAATAGCATAATGAAAAACTTTACTCCCTTCCAACTGCTAACCCCTGTCAATGTATCATCAACCATTTCCTCTATAGACCTTCCTATAAGCATGAATCATGCTCATACTTCCTATGTTTAACAAATAAGAAATAAAAACAAAGTTTAAAGCCCTGTCTATGCAAGGTAGAGTGGTATATACCTGAAATATAAGTACTTGAGAGGCAGAGGCAGGAAGATTATAAGTTCAAGGATAGTCTTGGCTATATACCAAGAATCTGTCTCAAAAAAATAAAAGAAAATGAAAATAAAAGTTTTCATCATCTTCCAAGTGGGACAATCACTTCTAACAACAGCCGACTCTCCTTTTCCTTGGAGCTGGGGCATAGATATATGGCCAGTAGATGAGCAAGCAGGTACTCCTGTGACAGACTTTGGCTTAGTGACTAAAGACATCAAAAATTAGAGATCAAGAGGCCAGCAAGAGGGTTAAGCAGGTAAAGGCATTTGCTACTAAGTATAATGTTCTAAGTTTGATCCTTGGTACTCACAAGATAGAAGGAGAGAACTGACTCCTACAAGTTGTTCCCTGACCTCCACATGAGTGCTGTAGCATGATCATGCATGCACATGTATACAAACAAACAATATATAAAGTTTTTTTTAAAAAATGAGGAACCAAGCTGTAGTGGTTTGCAAGAAAATGGCCCCCATCTTAGTTACGATTTTTTATTGCTATGAAGAGACACCATGACCACAGCAACTCTTATAAATAAAAACATTTAATTGAAGTGGCTTGCTTACAGTTTCAGAGGTCCGGTCCATTATCATCAGGATGGTATGGTGGCATGCAGGCAGATGTGGTGCTAGAACTGAGAGTCCTACATCTTGACTCAGAGGCAAGAGGAAGTTGACTAACTGTCACACTAAGTAAAGCCTGAGAAAAAGAGACCACAAAGCCCACAGTGATACACTTCCTCCAACAAGACCACACCTCCTAATAGTGCCACTCCCTTTGGGGGCCATTTTCTTTCAAACCACCACAGCCCCCAGAAGGAGTGGCCCTATTAGGAGATGTGGCCTTATTGGAGTAGGTGTGGCCTTGTTGGAGTAGGTGTGGCCTTATTGGAGTGGGTGTGGCCTTGTTGGAGTAGGTGTGGTCTTGTTGAAGGGAGTATGTCATTGTGGAGGTAGGCTTTGAGGTCTTATACATGCTCAAGATACCTCCTAGTGTCTCAGACCATTTCCTGTTGCCTACAAGATGTAGAACTCTCAGCTACTTCATCAGCACCATGTCTGCCTGCATGCTGCCATGCCCCCCACTATCATAATGAACTGAATCTCTGAACTGTAAGTGAGCTACCCCAATTAAATATTTTCCTTTAAAAGAGTCACAACAATAGAAACCCTAAGACACAAGCATGATAAATCATGAGGATAGTGGCATCCTGGTAAAGGACCCTCTAGTCCAGAAACAGAGTGGTGATAGTTTCTTTAGCTTGGTCCAAGGTTAAAGAGCCATTAACATAGTATAAGAGTTTTCTGTACAGTAGTTGAGGCTTTGGGACTTTAGAAGATCAGTGGGTGCTGGATTTTGCTCCTTGCTATGTGCTCTCTGAATATGGCTCTTCAGCTTTCCTAGACATGCACTGAGCTACCCAATACCATCTAACGTGATGATGTGTGTTGAATTGTCTGTTATTGGTTTCTGTCTATTGCCATAAGAACCTTGATTGTTTCTCCACTGAAGCACCTCAGTAATGTTGCAGCTATATAGCAGGCATTGTCAGGCTCTGTCACAAACAGGGCAGTCGGTGTGACTGTCAATTAGCCATGCCATATTTGATTAATATGGCCCCTTCCTCCTTCCTTCCTTTCCAGTGCATGCCTTCAGCATTAGTGATGCTCTGCCATGGAAACCCCATCAACTGCTGAGAGTTACGTGTTAATGTCACTTTTGGTTCCAAGTTCACATGGATTTTTGTTGTTGTTATTGGGTTCAAGTTCTTCAAGACTGGAAAACTTTACTTTTTAAAACCTTTAAAAACATGAATTTAGATCAAATTTTAACCTTTGTTTTAATTTTATGTTGTATGGGAATTTTGCCTGTATGTATATCTGTGCACAACACTCATGCCCTGTATGTGTATCTGTGTACAACACTCATGCCCTGTATGTGTATCTGTGCACAACACTCATGCCCTGTATGTGTATCTGTGCACAACACTCATGCAGGCAGTGCCTGCAGAGACCAGAAGAAGGCATCAGATCCCAGGGACTGGAGTTATGGACAGTTAGCGCTTGCCATGTGGGTGCTGGGAATTAAACGCTGAGCCCTCTAGAAAAGCAGTGAGTGCTCTTAACCATTGGGCCATCTCTCCAGCCCCTTCAATTTTAAAGTGACCATTCAAAAAGACACGGTGGGTTTCATTATGTCTTTTTTATACACATCATTCTAATTCATCTCCCTCTCTCAGTACCCTCCCCCATGCTTCCTGCTGAATGGAACTTTATCTTTTAGGAGTAAATTTGTTCTAATCATCATGCAGGTGAGAGCAATGAGGGATTACTCAGAAATGGCAGTCACACCAGAGCCATTGGTTTCTTTAGCATACTAGGAAATATAAAATTTAAAAGTGGGAGGAGAAAATAGCTCAATACTCTAAAAATTAGATGTAATACATTCTTTATCTGATTTCCCCCATGCCTCAATTCTTTCAAAACATTGTTTTGTATTTGTTTGTTTGCGTGTGTGTATGTGTGTGTGTGTGTGAGAGAGAGAGAGAGAGTGTGTGTGTGTGTGTGTGTGTGTGAATATGCTTTGGTGCACACAAAGAGTTTCTGGGGATTGCACCCAGGTTGTCAGGCTTGGTGGCAAGCCCCTTTACCCAGTGAACCATCTTGATGGCCCCTCATGTCTCGATGTTCAACTCACTCCTGGCTTAGGGTCTGTTCCCATTTCTGCAGCAGCTAGCTCTTTTCTAAATTGGTTTGTCTTATTGCCTTGATTTTATTCCCCTCATCTCTTCTGCTTAGACCTCGGAGCCCTGGATAGGCTCCAAGCACCACTACCGTGGGCTGGAAGGGGTGTTTCCAGACTGCTATTCCCTAACCTCAGAGAAGCTCTTCTGAGTTGGAGGGCACCAAGCACGACCGAGGTCCCTAAGACAGACTATGTCGCTATGCATGTTCCTGCCTACCCACTTATCTTCCTTAAAATATCTGTTGCCTACCTTCTGTGGTGGTAGCGGGGGAGACACCAGGAGGATCTGCCTTCCTTATGCTACTTCCTGGTAGGAATGATTATGAATAGGCCTCCCACATCAGACAGGCCCCAGGCACTCATGAACACAGAAAAGCACTCAACCATACCCAAATATTTGAATCTGTATGCAGCAGTACTTTTGTTGGTGAATAAACAAACAGAAAGGCCAATCCTATATAGTCTTTATGAGTTATACACACAGTGCCTTTTGTCCATCTGAAACTGAAGACACCAGGATATCTGTTGATGTATCCTCAACTCAGAGACTGCGCCACTGCAGTGTCCTCTGTAGCAAACCGCGTTCCTGCACTGTTTTCTATGGAGGCTGCAGGAACTTGGCAGAGCCGAACACACTGGTTTTAAGGTAGTTGTTTTGCTCTGTCCAGAACTCTTCTTGCCTTGCTCTTGCCCTGACTTCAGGCTCCCCCACATTCCACAGATGAGCATTTCTGAGTCTGTGTGTTCTCACTCTGGCCTCAGAGGTGGAAGGAGACTGCTCAGTCTTCAACATTCCTGGTGAGCGCTGCTTTCAGAATGCTCCGCTGACTGTAAAGAGCAAGCAAGCTTCTTTTGCAGAATGCTCCTTGAACCCTGCTTCCCTCAGGGATGTCTGCCCAGCCCAGCAATACTGTCCCAATCCAGAGTCAGCAGCATTCTTGAAATTCAAGTGAGCCGCTCAAAACTTTGTCTTTATTGTGAACAGTGCAATACTTCTGTCTGCTTTACCGGAGTCCACTGACTTCTTAGGGCAGACGGAAAGATCTGAAAAGGGGGCGACATTCTTTTTCTCAGGAAAAGCAAAGTGTTTGTATAAAAGAGCACCATCTATTTTTTTTTTTTTTTGCATTGGTATGTGCACAAATGAATGTGTCTTCTCATGTCTTATGCATGTGTTGGGGGTGTGCTCCTGTGTGGGAAAAGGAGGTCTGGTATCTTCCTTGATAGCTCTCCAAATTACACATTTAAGCAGTTTCTGACTTGAAGTTGGAGCTCACCAATTCCCTATTCCATGTAGGGATGCAGTCTTCCATCCTACATGCTGGGGTTTCAGGTGTGTGACTTCTTAGAGATGCTTATGGATATGAGTTCTGGGCATCCAAACTCTGGTCCTTATGCCAGCGTGGCAGGTGCTATACTCATTGAGCTGTCCCCCCAGCCCAACCCCACCTGCGGACAGCATTTATAGTATCTTATTAAAAACAAATAGTAGGCTTGGATGTTGCAAAGTTGGTCTCATGCTTGCCTAGCATGAATGAGGTTCTGGGTTCAATCACTAACATCACATTGACCAGGCAATAATGTACATCTATCTGTCACCCCAGCATTCTTTCAGACAGACAGACAGACACTGATGGGAGGCAGAAACAGGAGAATCTTTGAAAGTTCATGGGCCTACTTGTCAGCAGACTTGGCAATGTCATAAGCACTACCCATGTGGTACTGGCTTTGAAGACATAGAAGATACAAGACTTCAAAATAATATTACTCAGAGAATATATAAAGAAGGCTACTTCATACTAATTAAGAGAGCAGTCCATGAAGAGGACACTACAATTAGAAATGTATGCACATCAGACATAGGTGTACCCGATTTTATAAAATACTAGATCTAAAGACACTTATCAACACCAGCACATTAATAGTGAGTGATATCAATATCACACTCTCACCAACAGACAGATCATCCTGACAAAAAGTAAACACAGAATCATCAGAGTTAAATGATATCATAAGTCAATGGACTAACATTGATCCATAGAGCATGCCGTTCAAATACTTCAGAATACACTTTTTTCTCAACAGCTCACAGATCTTTCTCAAAAATAGATTATATAATAGGACACAAAACAAATACAAGAAAATTAATGTGATGTCTTGTATCATATATAACCACAATGGTAGGGCTGGAAGGATGCCTTAGTGGTTAAGAGCACTGATTACTCTTCCAGAGGACCCAGGTTCAATTCCCAGCACCCATATGGCAGCTCACACATGTCTGTAATTCCAGTTCCAGGGGACTCAACACCTCTGCCAAAACACCAACGCACATAAAATAAAAATAAAAATAACCACAATGGTAAATAACCAGAAATCCAGGAAAAAAATACAGAACACACAAAGGCTCATGGAGGGCTGGCAAGATGGTCCATGGGTAAAGGCACTTACACAGGTCTGACAACCAGAATTTGATTTCTGGATCGCACAAAGTGTTGAGAAAGTACCAATGCCTGAGAGTTGTTCTCTGGCCTACACACTGTGGCACATACACACCTGCACACACACACACACACACACACACACACACACACACACACACACAAATAGTTCACTCATAGACTCATGAACTATTGCAGGATGAATAGATCATTGATGAAATCAAGAAGGAAACTTTAAGATTTCTAGAATTGAATGAAAATGGCAATACAATGTATCTAAAACCTATGGGAGACAATGGAATCAGTATTATGAAGAATGTTTAGAGTTGCATGTATATACCTTAAAAGAAATGGATATATTTATAAACGCATATGACTTACTCAAATTAAAGCAAGATAAATTAAATAAGGTAAAGAGATTTAGAATGAACAACATGATTGACTAATGGTAATGATGATGATGATGATGATGATGATGATGATGATGATGATAAATCTCCCAATTAAAAAGATGTCCAGCCTGGCATGGTGGTGCACACCTTTAATCTCAATACTCAGGAGGCAAAAGGCTGAGGATCTCTGTGAGTTTGAAGCCAGCTTAGTCTACATAGTGAGTTCCAGGAGAGCCAAGATAACACAGAGAGACCTTGTCTCAAAGAAAGAGAAGGAAAGAAAGAAAGAAAGAAAGAAAGAAAGAAAGAAAGAAAGAAAGAAAAGAAAGAAAGAAAGAAGGAAGGAAAGAGAGAGGGAGGGAGAGAGAGAGAGGGAGGGAGGGAGGGAGGGAGGGAGGAAAGAAGAAAGAAAGAGAGAGAGAGAGAAAGAAAGAAAGAAAGAAAGGGAGATAGAAAGGGAGGGAGGGAGGGAAGGAGGAAGGAAGGAAAGAAGGAAGGAAGGAAGGAAGGAAGGAAGGAAGGAAGAGATGGATTCACTGATGAACTCCACTGATCTTTAAAGAGCTAACACCAATGCTACTCAGACTGTTGCATAAAACAGAGAAAGAAGGAACATTACCCAAATCAAATAAAGATACAAGAAAAAGTGAAAATTATAGACCAATCTAATGCAATAAATAATAGGTAAATAAATCTCACACAGTTGTTAAGATAATGATGTCATTTTCTATATATTTGGAAATGTGTCTGTTTTCAAATTAAAAAAGCATGGTCTCATGGGGCTGGAGAGATGGCTCAGAGGTTAAGAGCACTGACTGCTCTTCCAGAGGTCTTGAGTTCAATTCCCAGCAACCACATGGTGGCTCACAACCATCTGTAATGAGATCTGGTGCCCTCTTCTTTATACATGCTGTATATATAATAAGTAAATAAATATTTTTTAAAAAATAAATAAATAAAGAAAAGAAAAAAGCATGGTCTCACTGGAAAAAAATTTTGAAATGATAATTATATCATTTCCCCCTTCCTATCCCTCACTCCAAAATCCTCCCATATGCTCCTTCTTGCTCTCCTTCAAAAATTTGGCCTCTTTTTTTCATTAACTTTAATTAACTTTTCATTAATTATATATTCCTAAATACATAAATACGATCGGCTCACTCTGTACAATGTTACTTTTATGTGTGTTTTCAGGGCTGACCATTTGGTATTGGATAACCAATTGGCGTGCTCTTCCCCAGGGAAGACTGTTTCTCCACCTCTCAGCATTTCCTACTTGCCTGTAGTTCTTTACGTATAGTTGAAGCCTGTGAGTCCTTCCCTGCACCCCATCCATGTTAGCATGTCGTTGGGGTCATTTTTGTCCAGCTCGTGTTTAGGCGTTCATGTTGGTGGGACTTTATGGGTGTAGCTTCTGACATTACTAGGAGACACGGTCTCACAGCACTTAAGAATAGTAAGTAGCAGGCTCTCATTTAAAAAAGTCAAACAGCTCTTCCCTTTGTAAACAAGCAAATACATCCTTATTAATGGTGGTAAAGAGGGTATATTGGTTCATACTAATGTGCCCACTTATTAAGGCGTGCCTACATTGCAATGAGGCCGTACTAGAGGTGGTGAGCAACACAGTTTCTGCCCCAGCCCTGCTTTCTCATTTACTTGTTTTTTTTTTTTTTTTTATTACTCATAAAACCTAATGTACAGTAATTGGCTTTCACATTAATGCCATTCCAAGGACACAGGGATAAAGAAGATGAGGCCTTAGCAAACAGACTCAGGCATGGATATTGTAAATTTTCTCCATAATCTCTGCAGATGTTTCTGAAATGTTTAGCCTTAGGAGGCAAACACATGCCAGATAGTCAAAAGTTCACTCTGCTGAGAATTTTGTCTTCAATCAATGGGGATTGTGAAAAAACAAAACAAAAAACAAACAAAACAAAACAAAAAAAAACCCACCATCATCTCTGTCAGCTGCTGCAGCAGCACCATCATTATTCCAGAAGATTTTTAAAAGGCCACTCATGCTTGAGGCAGAATCTAACACTAGCCACTTCATTATCTATTAATGATTGAGACTTGCACAGAAGTGTTAATTTGTTGTGCTAGTCACCTGTGCCTTTTGATGTACCTGCAATAGGCAGATTCCACCCATCACAGACCATAAGCCTCAAATGACCTGTAGCTCTGGCTGACAGCTTGACTGGTCTGTAACACCTTGAGCAGATGATCCAGCTGAAGCTTGTGCAGACCATGGACCCAAGCAAGTGGAAATAATAATAATAATAATAATAATAATAATAGTAATAGTAATAATAATAATAGTGTTTTCAGTTGCTAGACTGTGATAGGTTCTTATGCTGCCTAGAACCTAACCTAAATTAATATTTAAAATTTGTGAACTGGGAAAGTTTGCATCAGGTTTATTGTTTATTACTCTTTGTGTGTGTGTGTGTGTGTGTGTGTGTGTGTGTGTGTGTGTGTGTGATCTGTGTAGGTATGGACATGCACATACCATGTGCACATGTAGAGGTCAGAGGTCAATTTTTAGGAGCTGGTTCTCTCACCTTTACTTGTATCTTAGTTTTTTGTCAGTTTGACACAAACTAGAATAATCTGGGAAGAGGAACCCCAGTTGAAAAGAACACCTCCATCAGATTGCTTGTAGGCAAGTCTGTAGGGTATTTTCTTGATTAATGATTGGTGTGGGAGGGCTCAGCCAACTAGGGGTGATGCCACCACTGGGAAGGTGTGTGGTGATATTTTATTTGTACTGAAATGTGATCTTATTTTATATTAATAAAGTTGCCTTGGGGTCAGAGCAAGCCACAGCAGAAGCCGGGCAGTGGTGGTGTACACCTTTAATCCCAGCACTCGGGAGGCAGAGGCAGGTGGATCTTTGTGAGTTTGAGGTCAGCCTGGTCTACAGAGCGAGATCTAAGAAAAGCACAAAGCTACACAGAGAAACCCTGTCTCGAAAGAGAGAGAGAGAAGAGAGAGAGAAGCACAAACCCAACAAGACAGGTGGTTCTGAGTGCTACAAGAAAACAGGCAGAGCAAGCCAGTAAGCAGCATTCCTCCATGGCTTCTGCCTTGAGTTCCTGCCCTGACTCCCCTTATGATGCGGATCAGGATGTGATCAGGAAGTGTAAACCAAATAAACCCTTTACTCTCAAGTTGCCTTCGGTCACGGTGTTTATCATTTAGAAAGCAAAGTAAGACAACATGGGATCCACAGCTAGAACTCATGTCTTACCAATTCTGTTTGGTAAGAATTTCTACCTGCTAAGCAATCTTGCCAGCCCTGCATTAGAATTTTAACGGCATATGGGTTAGTCCATGATGCATTTGAAAGACTGTATTCTATCAGGGACCATTACACGGCACCTGAAGGATGACAAAAGAAGGCAATCTGCACTGCTATGTGTGGCATCCACTGTTGAGTCTTGAAAAAAAAGTGGGAAGACAAGCCATCAGGACAGGGTTTGGGACACAAACTAGGTGTGACTAACTTTGTGAGGTAGGGGTGACTATCTTTCCAAGGGGAGGTGGAAGATAATGTCATGGAGCATTTTGGTGGCTGGTTCCCACAGATCCTTCAGGGTTGTCTGGGATATCTACTGTGGTCCACAGGCAGCCACTGAAGGAAGAACAGCAACACATTTGTGTATGCACAAAAGCAGCAAGTGTTTGGATCTCCATGGAAATAGAAACCAGGGTGTGCCAGTATACATCTACAACCTTTAGGAAGGCAGAGGCAAGAGGATTAAAAGTTCTGGGCCAAGGTCAGCAAGATGGCCCCGTGGGTAACAGCATTTTCCACACCTGAAGCCCTGAGTGAGTCTGATTCCTAGGACCCACACAGCAGAAAGAGAAAACTGATGCCCGTTGATTGTCCTCTAACCCCAAATGTGTGCTGTAGCACAAATGCATATGCACCAGCCTACACACAAATAAATAGATACAATAAAAACATTTCCGTAAAAAATAGTTTAAAGGAGATTTCCAAGCCAACATGGATCACACAGAGAGACACTGTAAAAACAAACAAACAACCCCCCCCAAAAAAAAAACAAAAAACAAAAAACAAACCAAAACTAGGCATGGAAATGTACATTTATAATGCCAGTACTTGGGAGATAGGGGCCAGGAAGATCAGTTGGAGGCTGACCTGGGCTATATCAGACCCTGCTGAAAAACAAAGAAACAAGATAGGATTAAAGGAGGTCTTTGCTGCACCTTCCCCCCCCCCCCCCCACCCCACCCCCACCCCACCCTGTTTTGTTGCTGTTATTATATTGCTGCTGTCATTGTTTTGACACAGGATCTCATGCAGCCCAGGCTGACTTTGAACTATGTAACTGAGAATGGCCTTGAGTTCCTGATCTTCTGCCTCTACCTCCCAAATGCTGGGATTACTGAGGTGCATGACCATGCCCAGTTCTTTCACTCTTTCCTCAAGTTGAGACTGCTGTCTCCCTGCTTCTTGGTTTCTTTGCTACTTAAAGTTACTTGTAGACTCATTTATTTTATGCATTTGAGTGTTTTGCCTGCATGTCTGTATGTGTATCATTTGGATGCCCGGTGCATTTGGAGGTCAGAAGAGTATGTCAGGACCCCTGGAACTGGAGTTGTGAGCCCCCATGTGGTGTTGGAAGCTAAACCTAAGTCCTCTGCAAGAGCAACACATGCTTTTAACTGATAACCACCTCACCAGCCCCATTCTCTAGCTTTCAATAAATGTGGTATCCTTTCCTTGGTGATATCCCAGGTGCCCAGCAGAAAGGAAATTTAATTCTTTGCAATCAAACATCAATTGCTTTCATTTTTGTCAGAGGGTAGGATGGAGTTGAGTGACACATCACAGTATTATTATATCTTACCTACTTTTCTATTGCTGTAAAGAAACACGACCAAGACTACTTACAAAAGAAATCTTTGGTGAGTTCGTGACCATCATGGCAAGGAACATGGCAGCAGGCAGGAAGGCGTGGTGCTGGAACAGTAGCTGAAAGCTTACATCTTATCCACAAGTTGGAGGGAGAGGTAAAGAGAGAGAGACAGAGACAGAGATAGACACAGTGACAGAGACAGAGAGACTGGGCCTGGCATGGGATTTTGAAAACTCAAAGCCCACCCCAATGACATACCTCCTGCAATAAGGCCACACCTCCTAATCCTTCCCAAACAGTTCCACCAACTGGGAACCAAAAGCATTCAAATATATGAGTTTCTGGGGACCATTCTCATTCAAACTACCATACATTATATATCTATACAGCTCTCTCCCACTTAAGGTAGTCATACTTACAAATCTGATTATTCTTAAAAGCAGAAAAAAGCTTCAAAATCCACCTGCTTTTTAGTGAGTAGAGAACTAAAACAAGATGTCCCTCAGCTTAACAGAGAATTCAAAACATATATTTATATTTTTAAAACAGGACTAGTTAAAACAAGAAATAGAGCTCTTTGGAGGAAGGGACTGGGAATCTGGAGGTTTGAAAGTGGGCTTTAGAGATAATGAGTGTTAGGGACTTAGAGAAAAGAGGCCAACGAACTCCCCAGTAAGTGCAGTGACTGGAGATGTTTCATCAACAAACATAAGCAGAGAAAGTTTCAAGTGTTTGCCATACTGTGCCAAGCCCTCCGTAAAAGCCCACTGCGTGGATGTAATTGCATTAAGATAATGGTGCTGTGCGGAAATCGAGACAGAAACAGGCTCCAAGTGCAAGCTGACTGGCACACGGGAGCATGGGAGGAGAGGTGGCAAGGAGCAGCCTCAGGAGCGATCAGAGCCGAAGCTGAGGGGTGGAGGAGGACTCCAGCTTCATAGGGCCGACGGGATGGGGCTCTCCATCTTTTATCTAAGTGTGAAAGGGCTGGTGCCCTCAGATGAATGGAAGTCTTGGAGGACACTGGATGGTGGATATTTGTATTCTATCTTTATGAACCGTAACTATGAGGGTTAGATCAATTCCGCCCTATGTATTTTTCTAGTTCACTGAATCCGATGAGCTGTATATTACTCATTGTCTTCATTTTGCTGGAAGAAAGTACAG
This sequence comes from Onychomys torridus, assembly GCF_903995425.1. Taxonomy (NCBI): domain Eukaryota; kingdom Metazoa; phylum Chordata; class Mammalia; order Rodentia; family Cricetidae; genus Onychomys; species Onychomys torridus. The sequence goes on from NC_050443.1 coordinate 134,484,620, forward strand.
TAGAAGCAAATGCAGAGAGGGTAAGCAACTTGTGCAAGGACAGAGTTGGTGGACATTGCCTGGACGCCCACCGCACCCCTCTCTGCCACCAGCTTCCCCCATGGCTCTTCTCTGTCACCAGTGCCCAGACGCCCACCGCACCCCTCTCTGCCACCAGCTTCCCCATGACTCTTCTCTGTCACCAGTGCCCAGATGCCCACCACACCCCTCTCTGCCACCAGCTTCCCCCATGACTCTTCTCTGTCACCAGTGCCCAGATGCCCACCACACCCCTCTCTGCCACCAGCTTCCCCCATGCTGCTTCCCAGAAACCACTCGATCTCTGGGTCCCTCATGTCTCATTCTCCCATGACCTCCTTGCCTAGCTTTCCCAGAACCCCTTTTCTGTTTTGTTCCTATCTCCATCTCCAGTATAATGTCTACCTCTTGGGCCCGCCAGCTTTGTTCTGGAAAACAACACAGCAGTATGCCAACTGGAGTTTTCTCTAAGACAGTGAAACTATGGGCTTTTACTTATTTTTATTTTTACATCTTTCCGAGATTTATAACCTTTTTTCTCTTTTAAAAATATTTATTTTTATTTTATCTATGTGTAATGCAGAGTATATGTAAATGTCTGTGGGTACTTGTGAGTACAAGTACCCATGGAGATGAGAAGAGGGTGTCAGATTTCCTAGACTTGGAATTGCAGGTAGTTGTGAGCAAACTGACACTGAGCGCTAGGAATCAAACCCAGTTCCTCTGCAAGAGCAGTACATGCCCTTAACCACTGAGCCGTTTGTAGCAGATATATACATCTGTCCGATTTGGAAAGTAGTCACCACAACCCAGCTCTCTGCAGAGAAGCAATAGTATGCTAACTTAACTTAGCCAAAAAGAAATCTTCTTTATTAGCCAGAGAATGAAAACAAAACAGAGAGAGGTATTAATTGGCCTGTTTACACCAGCGTTGGTCATTAGAATTCTGTGCTCATTACGAGGCTACATGCTACCATCTTGACATGGATGTACTGGAAATATGTATGGCTGCATGCAACGGACACGTCATAAAGTGACCCTTAGGACAAGTTTACTCGAGAACCCAAGCATGGAGGTGTACAGCATTGGCTTCACTTTCTCTGGTCGCCTGTGGTTTCCTCCATGACCACTAGGTGGCAGCTGTGGTGCCAAGCTCCAGAATGGCTGAGGAGGAAAGAGAGAAAGGAAGGTCTCCACCTTAGGAGGAAGAAGCCCCTTCCAGGGCCTTTGATTATAGCTTGGATATGAAGCATCCTTCCTAAAAGGCTCTGTGTTGAAATCCTAGCTCCAGTTGGATGGTATCACTGAGAGGTGCCTGAAGCATAAGCGTACTAACTTCATCAATGGGTCGGTCTGTTGATGAGTTCACAGCCGGAAGGGCTTCCCAACATGGCTACATTTCACAGTTACATAAACCACAGCGAGATCTCTTCAACACCCTGGTGTCTCTGTCTCAAACGGCTCAAGAGAAGTCCATATTTGAGGAGATCTCTGCCATGATTTACATATCTGTGAAATTACTGTCTTTACTATCTCGGTCCCTGTGGAAGAGTTTCTTTCTTTGTTTGTTGAGTTTGTTTAGTTTTTCCAAGAAAGGTTTCTCTGAGTAACCCTGGTTGTCCTGGAACTCGCTCTGTAGATCAGGCTGGCTTTTAACTCAGAAATCTGAATGCCTCTGCCTCCCGAGTGCTGAGATTAAGGGTGAGCTCCACCACCACCTGGCTGATTTTTTTTTTTTTTTCAACTCATTGGGCACATGCTTTTTTTCTAAAAAATGTGTGTGACTATTTTGGAGTATTAAGAGCAATTACTTCTGTGCTTGTTCGAAGTTAACAAAATACAAGGATATAGATACAATTTGAATTTAAAGCTGAAAGGAATGGCCTTTTCTGACCTGCAGGCAGGCTTATGTGCAGTGGGCAGAGCACTGCACCTTACTGGACTCTGTAGTTATAAATACCTATTGGTTTCTATTTAAACCCTACCCTCATGTCACCCAAGCAGACAGACTTGGGACAGTCACTGGGTCTCTGTTTTTCTTCCCAAGTACGACCACATTGAGCACATCCCCATTCTCTGCTTCTTACTATTAATTTAGTCCCTTTCATTGGCTTATTGAGAATGGGTGGCTGAGCCTAGTTTGTTTGGGGCATAGGCTGTGACCCCTAAGTCTAGTGACATTTCTAGTAATTTATCTACTGGCTAGAAAATAGTCACTTTTTTTTCTTTTTTCTTTTGGTTTTTTGAGACAAGGTTTCTCTGTGTAGCTTTGGTGCCTGTCTTGGATCTCGCTCTGCAGACCAGGCTGGCCTTGAACTCACAGAGATCTGCCTGCCTCTGCCTCCCAAGTGCTGGGATTAAAGGTGTGCACCACAGATGCCTGACAATAGTCACTATTTTTAAAGGAATACAACAATAGAAAATTCACAAAACCCAGCATCTAATCAAAATTAATACCTGTCCAAAGATATCCAAATGTTACATACATACTTGGGAGAAGCTCTCACAAATGAAGATGCAATCAATGGATCAGAACTTTAAATCGTCCATTATGAATGGAAACACATAATCTAGAATAAAAAGGAAACAGCACTTTAGGGTAGAAATGAAAAAATGTGTGTATGTATGTATACACACAAACCACTTAAATTAAACAACTGGAGATACAATAAAAATGCTTGGACGGAAAAAAAAAACCACTGAATGACATTAGCAAGAGACTAGACATTATAAAAGTAAAAACCAGTGAGCTTAAAAATCATACAAAACTTTTGAAGTACAAGGAAAAGTACATGGGGTGGGGGACAGTCTGGGAAAATAAACTGAATACCAGTGAACTCCACAAAGTATCAAGAAAACTGATGTGTATATGATTAGATGATAAACAAGAAAAAGAAAGAAGGCAGAAAAATATTTCAAAAAAGTTTAGACAAAACTTTCTTGACACCATGCAAACCATTGGTTCCTAAATGAATGACAGACACAACTAATGAATATAAAGAAAAGTGTATGGAGGAACATCTGGATCAGACTTCTAAAACCAAGGGAAAGTCTAGGTCTAGGGAGATACCTCAGGCACTAAAATGCTTGCCTTGCAAACACCACACTTAGAAGTCATGTACAAAAAAGTCAGGCATGGGCATGACTGACTACACTTAGGGGTCACAGCCTAAGTAGGCTGGTAACCCTAGGACTGGGGAGGCAGAGGTAGGTGGATCCTCAGGGCTCTCAGGCTGCCCAGCCTGCCTACTGGTGGGCACCAGCCTGGTGACAGGGAGGATAGCTGGTGCCAGAAGAACACCTGAGGTTGACCTCTAACCTCCATGTAATGCTCATACACATATGTATATTCACCCTCACAAATGTGCACTTACACATATACAGCCCCAATATGTTATTAAATGTAAATGGTCTATAAAAATCCAGATATAAATTGGAGGTTTTAGATTGGATAAAAAAAAAAAATCAAGATCCAGCTTCAGACTTCTGTAAGAAAGCTGTTTAACAGAGAAAGATACAAATAAATTAAAGCAAAAACAAAACAAACAAACAAAAACCTTTAACGATGCAGTAATGGCACTCACCTTTAATCCCAGCACTCAGGAGGTAGAGGCAGGCAGATCTCTGTGAGTTCAAGACCAGCCTAGTCTAGAGGTTGAGTTTTAGAACAGCCAAGGCAACACAGAGAAACTTTGTCTTGAAAATACCAGAAACCAACCAACCAACCAAACAAACAAAAAACCACCACAGCAAAAACCACCACAGGAAATCTAGAATGGCTACATTAATATCCAAGTACACTTTAGGGCAAGAAATAACCCCAGAGATAGGAAGGAACAATTCATAAAGAAAACGGGTCCAAATCATATGAACTCAATAATGCTGTGACTAAGTCATCTAAAATGAGATCCTAAAGATACATGAACCAGAAACCAAGAGAACTAAGTGAGAATTAAATCCACACTTCATTGAATACTTTAGTAGTTAGTGAATAAAATAAATATGCAAAGTATGCAGAAGGTTGTAGAACTCTCTTTAGTACTTAATTAGCCTTTTCTGGAACATTTTATCCAGCTACAGAACACACATTGTTTAAATGCACATGGGACAACTACCAAGAGATAACCCTAGCAAGATGAAGACACAGGCTTCAGGTTTGGTTTTCTGTGTTGTCTTGTGTTTTTTTTTTTTTTAGAATTGAAAGCATACGCTTCATATTCTGTGATTATAAAGTAGAAGACAGCAACAGAAGGACATTTGACAAGTGATCTAGAATTAAGACAATACCCTCTAAATAACCCACAAGGCATAGAAGAAATGACGGGGAAAATCGAAAATATTTTTAGTGGAATAAAACTAAAAAACACAATTTCAAAACACATCTGACACAATTAAAGTATTGTTGGAATTATTTCTACCATATGTAGGACCCTCTGTAGACCTTTCTTTCTCCCTCGGCCCAAACCCAGTAGGGCTTGAGATCTTATGTTCTCATCAGCTGGAGTCTAAAACAATTCTTTATTGTTAAAGCCAGCAAGATTTATGATTTTTTAGTAACAATGTATAATTTTACTTTTTCAAAATGATAAAGAAATTGACACCTAAAATTTCAGAGACCAGGGAAATCTTTTCCTTCCCTGGGGCTGTGAGTGAAACACCCGGACAGAAGCAACCTGAAGGGACAGAGTTTATTTGGGGGCACAGTTGAATGGGACAGTCCATCATAGAGGGCAGGTCAGGGTAGCGAGAACCTGAAGCAGAGGATTACAGTCAGGCAGGATGGAAGGACGAACCCTCCTACTCAGCTAGCTCCCTCCTTATGAATATCTGGATCCAAGCCTAGGAGTGACGCTCACTGCCAAGCCTGATGACCTGAGTTCAATCCCCAGAACTCACAAAGTGAAGGGAGGGAAAGAATGACTCCTTTCAAGTTGTCCTCTGGTCTTCTCTCTCTCTCTCTCTCTCTCTCTCTCTCTCTCTCTCTCTCTCTCTCACACACACACACACACACACACACACACACACACACAAATAATAATAATAAATAAACAAAAATAAACAAACAAAGACACTGTGAAAAAAGGAGAGAGAAAGAGGACAGTCTGGGTCTCACAGCAGCAGCATCCACAGGATGAGCACCCAGACAGAAGAATATAAAAGGATCTCTTGCTCCAGGTCCCACACTCACAGAACAAACAAATAAGCAAGCAAGCAAACAAACAAAAACACCAGACTACAACAACAACAACAACAGAAACTGGAGAGTCCTTAGGTGAGGTCAGAGGGGAGTTTTACATGAGCAGGTGTGCCAAATGAGTCAGAGAAACTTGCATAGTTACCATAAGCCTGGCCTCACTTATCCTCACTGCCTTGAGGTGAGGGAATTGCCATCACAAAGAGACAAATAGAAAAGAGTTGCAGAACTGTAACAGCTGTGCCAGGCAGCCGAAACCCAGGTCGATTTTTTCTTTTTTAAGTACAATAAACAAACAAACAAATAAATAAATAAAAAGGTCACTTTAGATAAACGCATGGGATAAATAAAATTTTCTGGCAGTCTACTACAAAACGACTAGCCAGGATGAAAAACCAATCAATCAAAAAAAAAAAAAAAGCTAAGCAAGAAGTTTAAAAAAAGAAGAAGAAGAAGAAGAAGAAGAAGAAGAAGAAGAAGAAGAAGAAGAGGAGGAGGAGGAGGAAGAGGAAGAAGAAGAGGAAGAGGAAGAGGGAGAAGGAGAAGGAGAAGATGGAGAAGGAGAAGATGGAGAAGGAGAAGGAGAAGGAGAAGAAGAAGAAGGAGAAGATGGAGAAGGAGAAGGAGAAGGAGAAGAAGAAGAAGAAGAAATACTCTGGATTAGGGATTTAGCTCAGTTGTAGAGCGCTTGGCTAGCAAGCGCAAGGCCCTGGGTTCGATCCTCAGCTGCAAAGAGAGCTCAGGATGGGTAGCTGAGCAGCTTCTAATCCAGGTATAAGAACACCATCTGTGTGGTCTCAGGCTGTTAGGGCTGATTTGAGTCTGGAGTCAGTTGGGCCTGAGACAGAATGAGAAGAAAGAACATATTAGAAAGGCAACCAGAATGGGGTGAGCTAACCAACTCATCCCCAGCCAGCAACTCCAAAGCTCCTAGTCTCCATTCAACAGCACATACCTCTTGGTAGAGAAACAGGCATGTTTCAGCAGCTGCATGTACCTGGTGTGGTGGTTTGAAAGAAAATGGCCCCCAAAGGGAGGGGTACCATTAGGCGGTGTGGCTTTCTTGGAGTGGGGATGGCCTTGTTAGAGGAAGTGTGTCAGTGTGCAGGTGGGCTTCCAGGTCTCATATATGCTCAAGCCATACCCAATGTCTGAGACCACTTCCTGTTGCCTGTGCACGATGTAAGGACTCTCACTCAGCTCCTACTCCAGCACCGTATCAAGCCATCCCAATGAAATGTTTTCCTTGTCAGGCAGAGGTTGGTCAGGATGGAGCTCAGGTAACCAGGAAATGTTTTGTTTACTCCCTGTGTAGCCGAAGTGCTAGTAGTTCTCAGGATGCATGCAGCTCTCAGAAGCCCTCAGTCCAAACTCCCCATGCCTCAGGCCATAGTTGGCCATAGCACAGATTACAGCCCCAACAGCCTTTAGGATATCTTCCTCAGTGTTGAAAATCATTTTCATGATATATGAATATGTGAGTGTTTCCGTCTTCCATGTCGTGTCCTTTCTCATCTCAAACTTCAGGCAAGGCTTCTTCCACATTTCTAACTTTGTGTACTGCAGCTCCCTCTTTTCCTCTGATGTTAAACACCGTGAGTAGCAGCGTTAGCAAGAATTAGAACAGGCCTAGGAATGAACTGAACCACTGTACTTGAGAATAAAGAACTTGGCCACTATACAGTCAAATGAGTTGCCTCAACCATAAAATCCCCATGGCGTGGTCCCCACCACCTGATTCCTCCTGTCTCCCATTCCCCTAGTCCCAGTACTGGAGTAACAGGCAGATTCCACCACCCTCAGCTTTCTTTTTTGTTTTAAAATTGAGAACATGCAACCTAGCAAACCCATTGGGAGGCTTGCCCAGACAGAAGTCAGGCTCACCCTCCCCAAGGCTCCATTGTCCACACAACACCCACTCTCTACTTCTTAAATGAACTCTGTCCATTCACCTCCTTCGATATGTTTATTGTCAGCTTTTAGATTTTAGCTTTTCTAGTGGGGGTATAGCCCAAACTCATCTTGACTTCAATTTGCATTTTCCTAATGAGAAATGGTAAGTAGTTTGCATCTCCTTAAGATCTCATTTGCAAGTTGTACACTCTTTGGTGCAGTGTCTTTTCAAATATGTTGTCCATTACTGAAAAGTTTATCTTAATACTGAGTTGAAAGATTTTACATGTGTATTGGATACAAGTCCTTTATCAGGTAAATGTCTTACATGTTTCTATGGCTTGGCAGTTAATCTTTTTAATGTTGTCCTTTGAAGACCAAAAAACATTTTGGTTTGATAAATGTCCTCTGTCAACTTCTTATTTACACAGGATGCTTTTGGTATTACATCTAAGAAATGTTTGCCTAGCCCAAGGTCACAAAGATTTTCATCTCTTTTTTACTTCTGAAAAGTTTATAGTTTCAAGCCTTGTATTGAGGTCCATAATTTGTCTTGAGTGAATTTTTGCTGTGTTATGAGAAAAGGGGGCTGGGTTGTCTTTTTTCCACAGTAGATGTGCAGTTTGGCCAGCCCTATTTGTTAAAAAGGAAATTCTTATCTTATTGTTTACCTTGGAGCCCATTTTCAAAACCCATTGGCCTTAAGTACATAAGATTGCTTCTGGTTTCTCTGTTCTGACCACTGATCTCTTCCTGCCTGGGCTAACAGCACTGTCTCCATCCCTGGAGCTTTACAGTGGGTCTGACCACTTGATCTCTTCCTGCCTGGGCTAACAGCACTGTCTCCATCCCTGGAGCTTTACAGTGGGTCTGACCACTTGATCTCTTCCTGCCTGGGCTAACAGCACACTGTCTCCATCCCTGGAGCTTTACAGTGGGTCTTCAATCAAGCCGTCGGGTCCTCTAACCCTGCTCTTTTCCACAGTGGTTTTGACTGTTTGGGGATCCTTGTGTTCACTACAAAAATGATCTGCTTGACGTTTCTATTTTTAAAAAAGCCTGTTGGATTTTTATAAAGATTGTGCTGAGTTAATAGGTTAATGTGGAGGCGATTGGCAACTTGCTAGTAAGTCTTCCCAAAGCATCTGTACTTATGTTTCTAAGTCTTGTTTCACTTCTCTCAATGGTCCTTCCTAGGTTTCAGGGTACAGTCTTCCAGTTATTCGGTAAATAAAATCTCAAGTATTTTGAACCTTTTTTATAGTATTTGGAAAGGAATTGTTTCCTTAATTTTGTTTTTTAATTGTTTGCTTTTAGCTTATAAAACTCAATTTGCCACAGTACAATTTTACTTCATTCTAATAGGGATGACTATCATGATAATGAGCGCTGGTAAGGGTGCCCAGAGAAGGGAGTCCTTGGACATTGTTCTGGGAATGTACACTGGCATAGTCATTATAAAAACAGAGATTTAAAAAAAAAAACCTAAAAAATAGAACTACCATAGATTCCAGCAATCTCAGTTTTGGGTATATAGCCAAAGAAAATGAAATCAGTGTGTGATCCCTCACCGCTAAATTAACTAAGAGATGCAAACAATTTAATCTTTTTGTTGTTGTTGTTGTTGTTTTGGTTTTTTTGAGACAGGGTTTCCCTGTGTAGCTTTGCGCCTTTCCTGGGACTCACGTGGTAGCCCAGGCTGGCCTCGAACTCACAGAGATCCACCTGCCTCTGCCTCCTGAGTGCTGGGATTAAAGGCTTGCACCACCACCGCCCAGCTAAACAACTTAATCTTATCAGTGATGAAAGAATAAAGAAAATGTGGTATGGGTGTTAACATAATAGAATACTATTTGGGCACCAAAAAAAAAAAAAAAGAATTAAAGTCTTCCATTTGTGACAGTGTGTATAGAATCAAAGATCATCATGTTAAATAAAATAACCCAAAAACAGAAACACAAGTACTACATGGTGTCCCTCATATATGGAATAGAAACTGTTGAATTTATAGAAGTTGAAAGGAGAACAGTACTTTCTGGAGGGCAAGGAGAGTAGGTGGAGGGAGGGTAGAGACAGGCTCCTCAGGGGATACTTAGCTACAGTCAGCAGCAGAATGTCCTGCTGTGCTGTTACCCAGGAGGGCAGCAGGGCGACTGTAGACGATGCTTTCGTATGTGTGTCAGCTTTTGAGTTGGTGTCAGTATTGCTGGCCCTCTTGAAGTCTGAAACAAAAATAGACAATATAAAGATGCTTCCTACCTCAGGGGCGTGAGGATCTGGTTGGGAAAGTCAGGATTAATAAAAGAAAACAACTGTATTTTGACGTGTATAATTCCTATGTTGACAAGCCCCGTAACAGGTATAAATGAGCACGTGCGGACACTGAACGGAGATGGAATGAAGCAGAGAAGCTCAGGGAGACTTAGTTAACTGAGGAAACTCTTCCAATCAGCACCATCAGCCCAAACCTAAAGCATGAGATGGAATACAGAGAAGGGATGCCAGACAGCAGAGGCCCAAGCAGAGAAAAACATTTACTGGACTAGAGAATGTGCAAGAGCTGTGTTTGAAGCACTAAGTGGCCCTGAGAGGAGGAGGGAGGAAGGAGCCAGCTCTGGAGGGCCTTCAGCCTGTTTCCCAGAAGACTTTACCCTGAGCGCTGTGGGAAGCCATCAGGGCTCAGAACCATAGTGCAGTTGACAGAACAGACTGAATCATGTTCTGGATCACTCAGTCAGGAGCAGCAAAGCTGCTTCAACTCTTAATAGAATACCCTTCAGACTTTAGGTTTTGATGTTCACCTCTGCGATGGCCTCTACTGGACGCTGAAACTCAGTCTCAGTCTCAGTTTGTTGTCAGTTGGGGTGCGTTTACATCACAGGAACTGGAAAAGTAAAATCTTGCTGCAGTGAGATGTGGCGTCATCTCTACCGCCATCCGTTCATTCTGCCCCAGTAATAGAGAACATAGAATTTAACTCCAAAATTCAGCTTTTCCTTTAGTGGCAAAAACAATTTTGAGATAGCTATTTCAGATTTCCTCCTAAGTGGCAATCCAGTGTCAACGTTTGAAGAGAGTTTTGAGCAGCCCCGGCATAATCCATTACATTAAGGGTTTATTAGTTTATCAGGCAAGTGAGGCAGAGGAGGACAAGATTTTGGAAACTCAGCAATTTTTTGGAACTAAATATTAAAAGGCACAGTCAGAACAGAGAGAGAAAAGTAGGTTTTATACCCAGGAAATTTAGACTGCCAAATGCCACAGTGATGTTGGGAAACCTGGGGGGTGGGGGTGGGGAGGCACCATCCGGGACCTTCTGTGAGTGTGCTGACTGACTTTGAAGCTGGTGAGGAGTGAAGAGCTTCTAGGTCAAAGGTCAGAAAACTTGGGGTCCCAGGAGCTCTCCTACCACCTAATCATGTGAACTCAGGCAAATTTGTAAAGCAGAGTCTCCCTTCTAGGCCCAACATACTGAGTGCAGAGCACCACATTCTGATTTGAGTACTCACATTACTCAGTCGGGTCTAATTCATCAAGCAATAAAGAGATTTAATATTTAGCTAGTGATTTTGAGTATGACTTGACAATTCAAGTAAGTGGTAGCCTCATAATTTATCGAATGCATCAGCTTGCCGAGAAAGTGCCTGGGGTTCTGGCTTTACTTGGCTAAATATTGTTTCCTTGAAATGCGACCTCCCACTCTCAATGCAATGTTTTCCTTTCTGAGTGTAGAGAATGAGGCGGCCTTTTGAAAGGGTTTTAGGAACTTGAAAGTAGAAACAGCATCTCAGCTTCCTTTGCTTCCACATTATATAAAATACCTAACTTCACTGCAACCTCTTTACATACACACAAACACACTCATCATTGCCTAGATCTCCGCAAGGTACTAAAACAGCATAGACAGGGTCACCATTGAGTGTCATCAACATTACTTAGAAAGGCTTGAAAACTAAAACCATGGATAGCTAATGGCCAGGGGTGGGAAGTGGGGTCTCACTGAAAGATACAATGCTTACTGCATAGTCTGCATTGTGCTGGATTTGGCTCTGAGGACAGTAAAGATGCTCACTGAAGAAGTCAAAGGGTTGCTTGGATGTAAACATGTTTTTTGGAGACAGGGTCTCACTAAATTGCTCGGGCTAACTCAGATTCAGTCTTCCCATCTGACTTCTTGAGTGTTTACAAGCATGTGCCACCACAACCAGCAGGAGAATTTCTAACTGTGCCTCTTTAGAGGCTGAACTTGATGGTACCTTGACTTAATGGTACAATGACAAAACCCCAGCTCAACCTGGTCAATGTCTGCTATGTCTAACCCCCAATAAGACAAGACTGCCCACTGCTACATGCTAGAATCTCAATGCACAAACGTTCGCTGGGGCTTTTATCCATAGGTCTTTCTTTCATGATAGGCATTGCATACCTGTCAGAATCCACAGAGCAGCGTTATCCAAGAGAGAGTTCACAGACACTCATCTAAGTCAAGACAGTAAATGAAGCAACTGAGAAATTACTGAGTGTTCTGGGAAATGCATATGCACTTTAAAGCGAATTGCTCCTTTAAATCCTTTGAGTATCATATTTATGGATTTGAAAAATTACTGATTTACTTGATGAAGAGTTTAGCAAATGAAGAAATTGAAACTTAATTTCCAGATGCTTTGATTGCTCCTAAATGCTTTTAGGATTTTTTCTTTCCATGTGTTTTAGTGTAATACATCAAACACTTTAGAATCATTAGCTCTGGAAATACAAACCCATTACTTAATCACACAATAAGTGAATCCCTGGCATCCAAGCTGGCCAAGGGACCTGACCTGGAAGTATCTTTTCTAGACTCTGTTGGGAGAGTCATCTGTCTCCTGCTTTTCAAATCACTCCCCATCTCCATGGAAAATTTCAGAATGTTCTCACAGCTATAAATCTCTAGCCTAATATGACATGTGTTAGCCTACTAGACTTCACAGTCCAGGGAGTGGAAGCTTTTGGTTTGGTTAATTTCCTACAACTGAAGGGCTAGCCTGCCTCCTCTTTCCACCATCCCTCAACCCAGCAGCAATAATCGTACTACGCAAAGGTGTCCTGAAGATGGTTCATACCAAAAGTTACAGCTGGCTCCTGGAATCAAAGTGCGGAGTTCAGAATTAGATCCAGACTCCTTGTAGCTGTGTGTCCCAGGGGGAAGCTCTTTTCTCTCTCTCTCTCAGCCTCAGTTTTACTATTTGTATAATGGAATCACCTCCACTACAATCATTATAAGACTCCAGCAAGATAATATAGTAACACACATCCATGCACACACACAAGTGCACAGCCTAGTTCTTGGTACACATGCACACACACACACACACACACATATGCACACCCTCCACACACACATGTACATGCATATAGTCTAGTTCTTGACACACAGTCAGAATTTACAGCAGGATACCTACTCATGTTAATGTTGTCTCTGCTATTTCTAATTTTTGTCTGAAAATTGTCTCCACTCCCAAAAATTCACACAAAGTCTCTGACTCTTACAGTGGAAGAGAAATGAAAACTCTTGTCACCCAATTCACTTAATTTTCAGATGAGAAAACTCATGTCTTTCTGATCCAAGAGAGCAGCACCCTTCACCAGAGCTGAAGTTACAGGCCTTTCTGTTGCAGGCCGGAGTCTGCTCATTCTTCAGTGTGTGCAGAATTCTCTCTTTTCTTTCTTTGTTTTTCTATTTATTTCTTTCTTCTCTTTTCTTTTTTCTTCTTTTTTTAAAGGTCACTTTCACTTTTAATTTTAACTAGATATCCTGTGAGCCTTCAGCAAATCAAAATTGCCATGGGGGAGAAAAATCTGAAAATAGTACAAAATAATTAGCAAGCAGAAGCCTGACTAGAAGAGAGGAGTGTAAGGTCCAAATAAGTTGACTTAAAACATTATAGAATAATGTCATTACAAGTGCTGATAGTGTCTTTCATTTTCTAAAGGTTTGGGTTTCCCCCCCACCCCCAGAAAAATGCTGTCTAGTGTAATGTCTAGCATCTATGTGCACATGTACATGTTAAATTTCCCCTACATATCAGCAATGCTTGGGGTCAGGAGTGCTTCAGGTTTCCAAAGTTTTAAGTTTAGAATATTTGCATAGGTACAATGAGCTATCTTTTGAATGAGACCTAAGTCCAAATATAACATTCATTCATGTTTCATATGCACTTTACATACATAGGTCGAAGGGAACTTTATAACAATATTTTAAGTAACATTATGGATGAAACCAAATTTCAATGAGTAGAATTTTCCACTTGAAGTGTCCTATCAGTGCTCAAGAAGTTTAAGATTTTGGAGCATTTGAGTTAGAGGTTTTTGAATTAGGGATTCCAGTCTATTTTACAAATATGTCTTAAGAAGTCCCCACCTGCCCTCCTCCCTGCTGTGTTTCAGCTAAAAAAGAATTAAGGTTTTGAAGGAGAGGAAGAAGGACAGACATAATACTCTTCCCCTGTGATAGAAGGGAAGTCACCAAGAAATAGAAAATGGATCCCTCATAGTTAGGAAACATCCTTCCTCCTTCAGGAAGCTGGTCCACTGAAGCCCAAGCAGAAGAGGAAAAGAAGGATAGAGTCTTGCTAAGGCTGGACCAAACATCTCCTAGATAGCTCAGACTTGGAGCAAGAGCAGGAAGAGACCATATTGCTCCACCCACCCCTCTTCGGTGCAGGTCAGCATTAGCTTCCTTTTGTTCCCCTGGACCTCCACCCTCTGCCTTCAGAAGAGGTGGCATGGTCTCTTTTGGCCTCTGGGTCCTGGGGACATTTACAAGATACATCACAACCACAAAACACTGCTATGGTTATTTGAACCGGGCTAAGTAAGGGTTTCATACTTACTTACTTACTTTGCTTTCATAATCAAAGTATGCCTACAATAAATTTCACAAGCAATATGACCAGTGTAGGAAGAATGAACGTTACCTTGGTCTGTTTGGAAGAGCACCTACCCGGCTGCCACAAGGCTCTGGGTCCTATAGACAGCACCACAGAAACCCAAACCAAGCTTCACAAAAACTGGAGCCTGTCTGCCCAGACTTCTTGATTTCTTGCCTTTGCCCCTGGGAGCCTTTTTATGTGGTGACTGGAACCTAGCCCATCTTCTCTGAGTCACCATATCACACCAGTAAATGTGAACATCATTCATTCAACCATTCCTTAATCCAGGGAGCTTCCTTTCCTTTTCTAGTTTTCTTCATTAGAAATAAAGTGTCCATGACCATTTATGCTCACCAGCTTTGTGGATGTGTTGTCAGGTCTCTAGAAATGGCATTAAGAACACTAATGGTGAGGACTGGGATGCAGCTCAATGGTATAGTGCTTGCCTAGCATGCATGAGGCCCTTTATGTGAACCTCAGTATTACAAAAACGTTCTGAATAGAGGTTATCATGAAAATTGTACTAATTCACACTCTTAACACATTGTGCATGGAATTGCTCATTTTCATCTCATAATACTGGTGCTAATATACAGAATGTTTTTCAGTGAGGGAAATAGAATCCATATCCTAGTTCATATCAGGCAAGTATCCTACCACTGAATTATCCACACAGCCTTCGCCAAAGATTTTTTTTTTAATCCAATTGCTTATAAAGTATGTCTTATTGTTTAGTTTCCAACTCTTTTTCCATTTAAGCAGATTTCATCTTCCCTGAGATGTTTGTGTGTTTATGTGGTTTTCTGTTTTGGCTTTCGGTTTTTGGTTTTTCCAGACAGGGTTTCTCTAGCTGTAGGTAGCTAGGTAGCCCTAGCTGTCCTGGAACTCACTCTGTAGATCAGGCTGGTCTCGAACTCGAACTCACAGAGATCTGCCTGCCTCTGCCTCATGAGAGCTGGGAAATGTTTTTGTTTTTTGAGACAGGGTCTCAGACTGTAGCGAGGCTGACCTGGGACTCATGTAGTTCAGGCTGTTCTCAAATTCACTGCAATCCTGCTGCCTCAGCCTCCTGAGGACTGGAATTACAGACATGAGTCATCACACCCAAATGTGTGTGTGTGTGTGTGTGTGTGTGTGTGTGTGTGTGTGTGTGTGTATGTGTGAAGTCTTCCCTCATTTTTTACGTAGATTTTTGTATTTTGTCTCTTTATGATGATTTCAGAGCTATTCATACACTTGCATAGCATATTTGATTTCATATATAGTATGTTACTTTTTAAAGATTTTATTTATTTATTTATTTATATGTACACAGAAGAGGGCGCCAGATCTCATTGCAGATGGTTGTGAGCCACCATGTGGGTGCTGGGAATTGAACTCAGGACCTCTGGAAGAGCAGTCGGTGCTCTGAACCTCTGAGCCATCTCTCCAGCCCTATACTATGATTTTTTATCACCACCTTTTATTTTGGTATCTTTTGATACATAAATTTGATACATAATACAATGACCACAGCATGCTGCTTATCAAAACATAGGTTTATTTGTTCGCTTTATATTTGCTTACCAGTTTGCATGCGCATCTGTGTACGCCATGGTGTGAGTCTGAAGGTCAGAACGACCCTCAGGAGTTGGTCCTCTCCTACCATGTGGGTCCTGAGGCCTGCACTCAGATCATCAGGCTTGGAGACAAACACCTTTAGCTGCTGAGCCATCTCATCCGACTGAAAAGAGGATCATTCAGCTTGTGGCTTTGGAGAGTGAGAGTCGATGGATCAAACCTCAGTGGTCTGGCCTCTGATAAGAGCCTGCCAATAGGGAACATCCGTGGCAAGGACATGGAAGACACACAAGTTCCCTGGCCAGACAGGAAATCAGAGAGATTTCCGGCGGTTCCACAGTCCCCAGAAGGGTGAAGGGCAAGGCATAAATGACTCAAGGCTTCCTTCCCACTCACTCTACTTCTTATGCCTCCCAGCACCCCAGCACATGAATCTTTGGACGAAACCCTAATTATATCTGCACCAAGGTCTTCTAAGTTTTTGAGGTGGGATCTTTTGTCAGTGGCTCCTGGATTCTGTGTCTTTCTTGGGCCAGCTGTCATTAGCTCTCCCAGTTACATAAATGAAAACCAAGGAGCTATCTCTTGCCCCAGTTTCTAAGTTCTTTTAAAATTGGTGCTTAGAATTCAACCCAACTGAATGTTATGCTTATAATACACATAATACATAAGTCTCCTGTTTTCTGGGACTACAACTTTTTCGAACCATTTTGGACTGTTTGTTTCAATCAGATGTTGCTTTTCTAATCATCCCATTGATTATAGCTTTGATTCTGAACTATCCCTTTAGGTTCCGTTTAATTTTGCCTTTCTGTAACTATACAATATGGGTTATTTAAGGTTAAGTTAAATAAACTATATCGAAAATTGCAGTCAGGTCCTTTTCTTCCTTGTATCTGTTTTGCTTATTCTAGTATTCTGGATTCTAAAATCAGTTTTTCAAGACCATGATCTCCTTTACATTGTTAGAATTACGTACTTGTAGGTTAATTTAGAAAGTTGACATCTCAGCTGGGCAGTGGTGACCCATGCCTTGAATTCCAGTACTCAGGAGGCAGTTCGAGGCCAGCTTGATCTACAGAGCGAGTTCCGGGACGGCCAGGGCTACACAGAGAAACCCTAGCTCAAAAACGCAAAACAAACAAAACAACAACAACAAAAACAACAACAAAGAACTCTTTCAGTTAGAGACAAGTATAGCTTTCTATCTGCTCAAGGTCTTCAAAAGAAACCTTACTTTCTTAGGGACCTCACACTGTTCTTGTTGGTTTATTCCTACCCCCGGGGGACTTTTTAAAGAGTTGGTGTTGCCATTAGGAATGGGAATCTGTTGATTTTATTTTTCGATAGAGAAAAGCAAAGGAGGAAGAAAAGAAAGATTTGAATGAGAAAGAAATAAAAAGAAAGAAGGGGAAGGGAGGGGGAAGATGGATAACAAAATGATGAGAAGGGGAACGAGTGTGTGCTTCCAACCAGGAGGCCTTGAAGGCTGAAGGTCAGGATGAGCAGGGAAGCACAAGTGGAGCCGGTTCGGACTCAGCCTGGGAAGCATGCGCATTTCTTCTCACCAGCGGTGCGATCTTGCTCCAGTTACCCAGTTACAATTCTCACTTGTAAAACATGGAAAATAACTGCGCTGGTGACCCTAGGTTCAACTGAAATAGCCTAAGGTGACTGCTTGAAGGGCGCTCTCCACAAAAGGGGGTCCTGCGCTGTGTGTCTCTTCTGCCCTTTATGGCTTTCGCCCTGCTCCTTGGTTGCTATGGAAATCCCGGAGTCCGCCTTCATCTTAATGTGTTAGGAGATGCATCTTCCAAGACTGAAAAATATACAGGCAAGCATGCTAAAGGTTCTTTTAAAATACTGTAGGAAAGACACTTAGGAGTTTACAATGAATCTGGAAGCCAAGTCTCATAATCCTGGGCGGGGAAGTCGGGGGGGGGGGGGGGGAGTCACCCACTACACAAGGAGGCATTGTTGAGATGTGGATCCTTATTTAGGACTAAATCCACACTGAGAAGCACTCTCTATTTCTACCCAACAAACGGAGCCTTGTTCAGGGGACAATGCTGGCCACATAGCCCTGGAAAGCGTCGCATTCCCATGGCGATGGCAACCCCCACCCCCACCTCACCCCCAACAAGGCAGCATCCAAAGCCTCTCCCTCACGGATATCCTAAGACTCCAGGGATGGAAAGCAGAACTGGGACACAAGTTCTGGCCACAGTCTGTTCACTCCATGGTTCAAATCTTCCTGGAACATCAGGTTTATGGGGTATGAGAAAGAAAGAGAGAAAGTGAAACCTAAAAATTGACTGAAATGTCCCAAAGGAGCGCTCTCCCAGAGGCGTGCACGGTTGTTCTTCTCTATGGCTCTCTTGCACAAGAAGAACATTTGAGAATCAGCCCGGATTTAACATCCCCTCCCCTAATGCCCCACCGTGCTGGGAGCGCTGGAGGAAGCCTGTTCACCTGTCTGAGCCTCATATCTATCATCTGAAAAATGGTGTTAATAACTGGGACCTCAGAGAACCGCTGCAAGAATTAAATCACTCAGATATAAAATGCGCTCAATCAAATTCAGAACTATTCTTTTGTCACATGGGGAACTGCACCCGGAGCCTGTGAAGTCTTTGGTGGTTTAGGATTCTACTTTTCAAAGAAAAATTTGGTTTCTGCAATAGCTGAACATGGACATCACATGACTCTGTAGTGAATGATGTATCTTATAAGGTGATTTGTATTTATTTATTTATTTATTTATCTATCTATTTATCTATTTACTTATTTATTTTGAGACAGGGCATCTCTGTGATTTTTGCTTCTTAAAACAGAGTGATCCCTGCACACTTGTGGATGGCCCTAGATCCTTGCATATGTGGGCAGCACAAATTGCCTTGGGGGTAATAATTTTTTTAAAAGTGAGAACCCAAAGTTGAGAGGGAATGAGGAGTTCGGCAGTGGATCTGGGGGAAGAGTGGGGCATTAATATGATAAAAAAAATGGATTATGTTCATGAATTCTCAAAGAATTAATAAAATTCTCAAAGAATTAGTAGAAATGCTATATTAAAAAGGGTTAATTTCTCTTAACCACTGAGAGCTGTTTCTATATGACCCATACGCTGATGTTTACCCATTGAACCTATATGTAAGCTGTATTCAGAGTTCAGTACCATCCACCACATGTTCTGCCACTAGCTAGTCAAAGGCCTGAATTCAGTTCCTGCACCCTATATGCTGGGTATGGTGACTCAGATCTGTAACTATGTACTGGAGAGACCGAAGCAGGTGGGTCAGAGATTCAAGGTCATCCTTTAGCTACTTAGTGAGTTCAAGGCCAGCCTGGGCAATATGAGATCCTGTTTTAAACAAACAAAAACACAAAAAGAAAAACTGCATACAGCACAGTATCCATTCCTCTCTGCCTCCTCCCCAACCCCTACTTTTTTCTAGACAAAGTTTCAGGCCGACTTGCCCTGGAATTTGCTCTGTAGACCAGGTAGCCTCGAACTCAGAGATCTGCCTGGCTCTGCCTCCCCAGTGCTAGAATTTAAGACATGGACCACCACACTAGACCTGTTTTCAAGAGATATATCAAGCAAGAATGTTAGAAACAATAATAAATGAACTACATTTTCTTGGGGAAGAATGTTTGTTCTGCTGAAGTTTAACAATAGCAACACTCTTCTCAAATTCCTAAACTGAACAATGTAACTCATAAAACTACTTTGCAGTTTCCTTTAGAAAATGGCAATGTGAACATTCATTGTGAAGGGATGTCGGATTTTCTCAAAAGCCTTCTCTGAATCAATGGAGATAATAGTGTGTGTTCTGTCCTTGGGTCCATTTGTGTGATGTGTTAAATTTATTGATTTGTGTATGTTGAACCATCATCCTTGTATCTCTGGAATTATGTCAACTTGATCATAGTGAATGTTCTTTTTATTTATTGATTAGTTGATTTATTTTCAATTTTGTATGTGTGTGGGGGAGGGAACATGCCTGTGAGTAAAGGTGCCCACAGAGACCAGAGTTGGTGGATTCCCCTGGAGGTAGAGATACTGTTGCCAAACATGAGTGCTGGGAATTGAACTTGGGTCCTGTCAGAGCAGAATGTGCTCTTAACCACTGAGCCATCTCTTTAACCCCTAAGGTTTATTTTATTTATATTGTGAATAATCTTCTTGATGTATTCTTGAATTTGTTGAGAATTTTCTTGAGAATATTTACGTCTATGTCCATCAGGGAGATTGGTCTGTAATCTATCTGGGCCTGGACTTTTTAAATTGAGACTAAAAATGTTTTATTAGCACATCTGTTAATTATATATAGTAATGATCTACATTATGATGTGTTCCTGCATGCACAGAATGAGGTTTGATGTGTTTACCCTGTTCCCCTGTCTTGGTCTCCTCCCACTTCTACTAATCCTCTTCCCAGGTGGTTCCTCTCTACCTTCAAACCCCGGTCTTGCTCATAGGAACATGGGCGCATTACCAGCAGCCAAGGAAAATCTCTGTCTCCCCACTAATCACTAACTTCCTATGAGTCCTCAGTAGAGTGAGGGGTCCATGAACTCCTTCCCTTTCTATGGCAGGGTATTGACAGGCCAAATTTTGTGCAGGTAATCATGGTTGTTGTAAGTTTAAGAATGTGACTGCCTTGTCTGCCTGGAAGTCAGCACTGCACACCTGAGTTAGGAGGGCTTTGTTTTGTTATTTTGTGGCTTGCTATACATTTGTTTACATCATTTATCTCACTTTGGTTTAATAGGTCACAGGCATCTAGAAATCATCCATTTCTTTTAGATTTTCCAACTTAGTGAAATATAAGTGTCTTTAAAGTATGTCCTTTTTATTTTCCTCATTTTTGTTATACATATTTGCTTCAAACCAATGAATTTCTAAACCAGGTTCAGGTAACCGAAGGGCCTTTATGAGTATTTGATATTGTCTATACCCAAGATGTGCTGTGAACCCAGTCTGAACTAAATAACATCTTTCTAAAGACAGGCTTAGAAACACTAACCAGTAATTTAGGATGTTTCCTTTCTGTGGCAATGGGTTTGAGTCACACCTCAGGCTAGGTATAGCCAAAAGAATAAGGTACACTCAGGACAAATTCAGCTACTGATTGTGATTTCCTGAATTTCAGTGGTATCTGTTACAGTGTTTCCCCTTTTAATCGCTATTTTCACTAATTTGAGACTCCTAACCTCCCCTGCTTCCCCAGGGGTGGGGGTTGATTTGTTGATCTTGTTTCTCTTTCCAAAGAAATAACTTGGTTTCCTGAAATCTTTGTATGGTTTTTTAAATGTTCATTTTATTAATTCTGCCATTATCTTAATTATTTCTTTTCAACTACTAATTTTGAATTTTTTTCGAGGTCCTAAGGTGCATCATTAAGCTATTTGAGATTCCTCCACTTTTTAATGCAAATATTTATAGCTATGAATATTCCTCCTTAGGATTACTTTCATTGTATCTTATAGTTTTTGGTATGTTGCATTTTCATTTTCATTTTATTTAGGGAGTTGTTTTTATTTTTTAAATTTTCTTTCTTGATTTCTTGATTTCTTCAACGACTCATTCATCATTCAACAGTGTATTGTTCAATGTCCATGAGTTTTTAAATATTCTATAGTTTCTATGGGTTTGGGGGTTTAGTCCACTGTGGTCAGATAGAGTACAAGGAATGATTTCAATTTTCCTGCATTTCTTAAGATTTTCTTTGTGTCCTAGCACATGATGTATTTTTGAGAAAGTTCCATAGCTGCTGAACAAAATGTGTATTCCATTCAGTTCAGATGGGATGTTTTGTAGATGTCTGTTAGGTGGATGGTCTGTTAAGTATTTGACCTATGATGTCACTTCACTCTGATGTTTCTGTTTATTGTTTTGTCTAGATGACAACTCTATTTGTGACTGCAGGGCACTGAAGTCATCCATGATTATTGTATTATGATTAATTTGTGTTTCTGCATACAGTAGCATTTGTTCTATGAAACTAGGTGTACCCTGTGAACCATGGTGGTGTGCATGTGTTTAAAACTGTAATGCCTTTTTGTTTGTTCCTCTATTTAGTATGAAATGGCCTTCTTTATCTCTCCCAACTAATTCTGCTTTGAAGTCTTTTTTTTTTTTTTTTTTTTTTTTGTCAAATATTAGGACTTGCTTATTTCCTAGTTCCATTTGTTTTTTCCATCCTTTTATCCTAAGGTTGTGTCTGTTTATGATAGTAACATACATCTTTTAGAGCAATAAATACATGGATTCTATTTTGACTCCAAATTGATAGTCTATGTCTTTGAGGAACTGAGTTCATTAATATTCAGGGTTATTCTTTGAAAACAAATACTAATTTCTATCATTCATTTGATTTTATACTAATTGGCATGTTCTATTATTCTTTTGCTTAAGTACCAACATAACTAGTCATTCTTTCCTGTTGCCTCATGGATGAGTAAGCCTTTGTCTTCAGTCCAAAGGTTTCTTCAAGGGTCTTCTGTAGAGATAACTTCATGCTTATGAATTCCTTTGGTCTGTTGTTATTGTGCAAGCATTTTCTTTCTCCTTCTATTACAGCAGGTAGTTTTTTTGTGTTTAATAGTTTGGATTGGCAGTTGTCTTTCAGAGCTTGAAATACATTTATTTATGTTTTTATTGTATGTATGATTGTGTATGTACACATGCATGTGTGACAGCATGAGTGTGGCTGTCAGAGGACAACTTACAGAGCTTGGTTCTCTCCTTCTCCCATGATGGGGTCCAGATATCTACCTTGGCATGAGGCTTGGCAGCAAGCATCCTTACTTGCTGACCCACCTCAACAGCCCTGAATACATTTTTCTGAATGCCCCTGACTTCCAGAGTTTATCTTGAGAAACCTATTGCTGTTTGAGGGGCTTTCGTAAGTGGCTTTGTGTTCTCTTCCTCTGCTCTGTAAAGTGTTTGAACTAGACAAGACATGAGGATGTTATTTTCTGATCTTGTTTGGTGCTACACATGCCTCTGGTATCCAGATGGGCACTTCTTTCCTTAGACCTGAGGAGTTTTTGTCTATGATTTTATTGAAAATATTTTTCTATGACTTTTAACACTATTCTCCTCTTTCTTCTATACCCACGATTCATAGATTTGGTCTTTTCATTGTGTCTCAGAGACGCTGAGTGTTCTTTCATGCTTTCTCATCATCTGCATGTTCTAATCCCTCTAACTTGTCTTTTAACTCGATAACCTGTCATACCCATGATCTGTGGATGAGGCTTTCCACATAGCTTTTTCTTCGGGTTATTGAGCCTTTTCTTTCTCCTATTTCAAGTTCTTAAATTTTTCTCTTTATTGAAATCTACTTTCATAGTCTGTATTGACTTCCTTATTTCATTTAGCTCTTTATGTTTTCTAAAGTTTGAGTCTTCTTTGATTGAATGTAATTATAATCATTTTTTTTGTCAAAAGTTTCATTGAATTTTTACTCTCATTGGAGGACCTATAAAAATAGTAATTTTACAGGAGTTCTGTTGCTTTGCATTTTTTGTGTTTCTTGTGATTTTTTTATTGGGACTTCCACACTTGTGGTCAGGTCTTAGGGAATTTTTGTTTTGTTTTGTTTTGTTTTTATTACTCATACTCTCTCAGCCGGAGTGTCTTCAGTGTTCAAGAGGGGCTAGGTACCAGTGAGTTTGCAGTATTAGACTTCTCTGCTAGGCTGGTGATTGGGACCCCAGGCTTAGTCGTAGTACTCCACTGAAGATAGATTAATGTCTACCAAATCACTTTCAAAGTGTAGGCCCACTATGAACAAATCAAATAGTGCAGTAGCAAACCCAAGCCTTTGACCTCTAATCGTTTTAGAAAGTAAGGTGTCCTCTAAGATATTACCTACTGTGGGTATGAGTGGCGTGGAAAAAAAAAAAGAGGAAAAATGGAAGATAGTTTGGAGCTGATAGAGAAAAGTAGAGGAAAGAAAAGTAGATCAAAGGGAAGCAATAGGTATGAGGAAGGGGTGAGGTGGTTTTGGCTAAAGAGAGAGTAAAAAGGAAGAGGTAAAGACATGCAATAAGACAAAGAGTTCCAAGTCTTGAGAAGCTGAGCCACAGAGACCTGCAAAACACATTAGCCTACATTAGTTTGGAAAGCCCATTGAAGAGGAAAAGGAAAAGCTAGAAAGTGAGAACAGAGTAAGACAGAGCTGCCCGCCACAGTGGCACTGGGTAGAAATAGAAGGAAGAATATGGAGGAGAGAGAACACTGGGAATGAGTGTTTCCTTGCCTGATTGATGCTTGCAGCCTCCCCTATTCTCTGTTCCTTCAGGGGCTCCCTGATGCCTGTCACACCCATCACAGATCAAGTCACAGATGTTGGTCACAGCTCTGGACAGTCCCCTGGGAAGTCCTTTGGAGTTCAAGTTGAAAATCCTATTCTTGGGCTGGAGAGATGGCTCAGCGGTTAAGAACACCGACTGCTCTTCCAGAGGTCCTGAGTTCAATTCCCAGCACCCACATGGTGGCTCACAACCATCTGTAATGAGATCCGGCGCCCTCTTCTGTGTACATAATAAATAAATAAATCTTAAAAAAAAAAAAAAAAAAAGGTGCAGCCTAGCTAGGTGGTGGTACACACCTTTTAAAAAAAAAAAGAGAGAGAGAGAAAGAAAATCCTACTCTTGACTCTGAGCAGTCTTTATTAAGGTTTAGGTCAGGTCACAGGCAGAGCTGACCCTGATGGTGGTGGTCCTTTATAGGTCAGGTGAGAGATGCTGGTCAAAATCTAAATGGTCCTTCAGAAGCTCCACCACAAATGCTGGCCCCTCTCCTGAGCATTTCTTTCCAACATCGGGCATGCTACTTCAAATCTAAGTTCTCCTGTAGGTAAGCACGGCAGGGTTCCAGTGTAGACATTCTTGCCTGTAGTCTAAAGATACCCTGCTGGCCAAGTTTTGGTGGACAGTCCTGGAACACTTGTTCTGGAGTTCCTGAGAGTGTGCAGTTCACTGCGTGTTTGGGGCTGTCAATCTGTGACTCAGCAGGAGTCTTTTTAGATGGCATCTTGCCACTGCTCAGGCTGAGTGCTGGGCTTCTTCCGGCTCTGCTGCTACCTTAGGTAGCTTCTGTCTCCCTTTGATTACAACACCTCAAACTTACTGCTACACACGCCCTCTTGGACATTGAAAACACTTGTTCTGAGAGGATAAGAGTGATAAAAACAAAACAAAATAATGTTTATTATTTTCCCCCTTTAAATATACATCGCTAAGAGTAAATGTTTATTGTCTATGGTTCTTTGTCTTAAGTGTGGCCCCCATGACTCTGTCTCATGGGAGGAACCAGTACCCCCAGAATGAACCAATCTCTCCATGACAGATTGTGGGGTTTTTTTTTCTTCTTGTTTTGATTCTTAAAGTTTCCTACGTTACTTCATTATTAGACTAGAGATTTTTGGCTGTCCCCCACCTCTTCTGCTAGCTATTATCCAGCTTCCCCCAGCTTATTCCCTGGAGACTGACAGACCATGGCTGCATGTTGTTTGCTATCATGACTCTCTCTTTTCTTTGCTTTTTTTTTTTTTTTTAAAAAAACTGGCTGTATTAGCTACTTTTCTATTGCTGTGATAAAAATCATGACCAAGGCAACTCATAAAATAAAGCATTTAATTTGGGGCTCATGGTTCTGGAGGGTTAGAGTCCATAACCATCATGGTGGGAAGCATGGCAGCAGGCATTGTTGGAACAGTAGCTGAGAGCCTATATCTTGATCCATGAGCAGGAGGCAGAGAGAGCTAACAGGGAATGGTTGTCCTCTTGAAACCCAGATACACATTCTCTAACAAGGCCACACCTCTTCATCCTTCCCAAACAGTTCTACCAATTGGGACCAGGCATTTAAACACATGAGCCTGTGGGGGATACTCTCATTCAAACCACCACACCGGCTTAACTTTTCAAAGGATCACTTTAGTGGCTCTGGATATGAATGGTTCTCATACTTGACCTTGTACCGGCATCACCTTGGATGGCTTTTACACCATCCATCACCCAACCTTATCTCAGGGTCTTGATTAAAGAAGTCATTTTCAGAAGACTTTCCCCTCTTTTGAATTGTCAGGTTCTGTGGACACTGATGATCTGGGACCACTTGTCAGAACCACAGAGGTCAGGACTGGTGTGCGACAGGATGATCTGAGAGGCAGGAATCCTGTTAGAGGACCATTCACAGACAATAGTTGTGACTTGACCAGGTGTCAGCAAGACATGTGAGAAGTGATTAGATTCTGGACAGGATCTGAACACCTATCGCAGGGGACTTGCAGAATAATACATGTGACAGTATGAGAGACAGAAGTGATTGCAGAATTTTAGACAGAGCAACAGGTCAAAGGAGTTGCTAATGAGTGAGACAGACTTTCTGCTGGGGTAAGAGGAGAATTCAGTGGTTTAGTACAGAATCTATTGAGTTATGGTTCCTTTAGATATATAGAAATACACCAAGTGAGTCTTTGTTTTTGAGCAGCTTGGATCTCAAGGGAAAGTTCAGGTCTAAAAAATAGAAAAAACAGGGCTCATTAGTGTACACCTAGTGCCAAGAAGACTGGCCAGGATGATCACTGGTGAGAGGAGATAAAAAAAGATGCTCCAGGTAGCAGTTCCCTAGCTGAAGGTCAGGAGCCTGTGGTGAGACTGAGAAGTGGTGACCAGGGAGGTGAGAAGACAGCTTGGAGAGCGTGGAGTCCTGGATATCGAGGGAAGCAGGTGTTTCCTCAGTTCGGGTTCATGTGCCACCTGGCCACCTTGTGTTAACAATTACAAGTTCCCACTGTGGAGGAGCTCTATCGAGCAGTGTGGCATATAGCAGATTTTGAAGTCTCTCCTCTAGATAGGGAATTCCGTCTAGATATGGTGGCAACTACGGTAGCGGTATCTTATGCCATGGAGCTGTTTTTAGTGTTGGAATTTAAACTCACTCTCGATTCGAGTTAACCACTGGCAGACAGAAGCTCTTCTTCTACACTTGAGCAATCTGTCTAGTTGACTGTTTTTTGAGAAGCAGTTGGTCTCATTTTGCAAGATTAAGCTATAAATCTGAGAAACCTTGTGTGTGGTCGGACTGCTGGGAACTTGTATGGGTGCACTTGATAAATTTTTCAGAGGGCAGGGCTTTTCCTGTTCTGTCCTTTCATTTTCTGGCAGTGATTCTTGGGAGTCTATCCATTTTTTTTTCCGATGTAAAAACAAATTATGGAAAAGAAATGCTTCAGATGGCTTATTCATTAAGTTCTGAGAAATCCCCTGGGTTTGTTTTCATTTGTAGAACGGGATAGCAGCAGCCACGGTCATAGCACCAGGGGACCTGGGTCAGACTGGCCAGAACAGAATCTGGGATTCATGATGGTAAGGAAGCAGCAGTGGGACCCTGAGGCTCCGGGGAACAACCCACCTTTGTGTTGAGAGACAGAATCTGCAAGAGCAACTCAGCATAATTCAACCAAGAAGAGACAAGGAACACAAGGTCCAAGACCCACCCTGTGTATCCAGATGCCAGCCAACTGCAGGCACGACATCAGCTTCCTTCTCCAAACTCAGTCCCCAGTGCTCTCTGATCAGTGAGTTGGCAGGCTTGCTTCCCTGGGACAAACACAGCAGCTGGCAACTCAGGACCCTGGTCGAATAGCCATTTGTTGTCTTTTATGGAGATATATCTGAAGATGAGTCAGTCTTGCTCAGGAAAACCTTATAGAAAATCCACATCACACAATTTTATGTAACTTCTTTTTGTGAATTACAATTTCTTGGGATTCGTATTTAAATAGGAGTCATGCATGAAAATGCCACATTTGGCTTTTTGTTTGGAGGGACAATTCTATGAATAACTCAGCATTATTTCTTTAGGTAAATCAGATATATATAAACCACAAATGGTGGGGACTGAGATTTGCTCCAGAAGAGGTATATGAGGACAGCCTCATGGGTGTCATTTCTCTTGGGAACTGGAGGAGCCGAACTGCTATCCTCAGGAGCTGCCAAGGCTTCGTAGGACTGCGATGCTTCTCTATAAGAGGAGATGTGCTCATTATTCTGATTTCCTTTTAAGATGAGTTACTGAGTACTCAGGGCCAAGTATGCGGTCAGTCCATGTCTTCTTATTCAACAAACATTTGAAAAATATTTCAGGTATAGATCTCTTGTATTGGGTATGTTAGTAAACAAAAGTGACAGAAATGTCTGCCCCTTTGGGTTAAAAATTCTAGTGGGAGGAAAACTAATACCCACAAACGTAGCTGTTAGACTAGATAATATGTTGGAAAGCTATAAACATGCTACGGACAGCGTCCAGTGTGCTAGGAGGTGCCGGGGGTGGGGGGCAAGTTGCAAATTTAAATAGAAATGACAGGGTTGACTCTGTGGACCAGGCGATTCTGGAATGAGTGTTTGCTGGAGGCAAAGTGTTAGATAAATGGATGGTGGGTGCTCACAGGGGAGACCCCTGTGGCTGAAGTGAGGTGAATGAGAAGAAAGCAGCGGGGAGCCGTCAGCGAAGCAAGAGGACCCTTCCTTGTGCAGGGCCTTGCTGGCCGTACTGAAGACTTGACGTTCAACGGAGTGAAATGCGAGGCTTGGTAGGTAGGGCATTAGGTCATGATAAGATCTGAGACGCATTCTAGGAAAGTCATTCTGGTTTCTGAGAACCATCTCTTGGAAGGAAAGTTTGATAAGAAGACAAAGAAGGAGGCTGTAGCAAGAGTCCAGGCCAGGAGGAGGTGAAGCCTTTACCTAAGAGGGGGCTGTGGGACGGAGGAGGTGTATGAGTGACACGGGCCAACAAGGGCACCAAAGCATTTGGGTAGGAGTAACCGCAGTGAGAGAATTTCCATCAAGTGAGATGAGAGACATCTTGGATGGAGGGGGAGGAAGGAAGGAAATGAAAACTGTTTTTAGACACAGTTTGAGGCACCCCAGTAGTCATGTCCAGAAGGCAGCTGTGTGTGTGTTATCAAGAGGCATGCTGGTCACAAGATAGCAATGTGGGGCTTGTTGACATATGGATAAAAGAATTCATTAGGAAGTTTAGCAACAAGGAAAAGAAGTCCAAGGACTGCTCCCTGGGCAAGAGGAACAGAGCTGGGAGATGGGTGATGAACAAAGACAGAAAAAGGAAGAGCCAGAGGGACCCGAGGCAAATGAGTGTGGGTGTCCTGGCCGCCCAGAGAAAGCTGTTCAAACAGAGGTGATCAAATGCCAGAGACTTGCAGGGAAACTTCTTCCTCTATGGATTGCAGAATGGTAGCACCTGAATGATAGTATGAATAAGATAATTTATGTGACTTTATAATCACAATTTTTGATGTTAGTAAGGGCTCAAAATCACAGTTAGTGTTTTTATTCTCAATATCTCTGAAAAAAAACCAAAAACAACCCTCACTACAAAGCTGCTCAGTTCCTAAGATGACCTCCAGGGGGCACTCGAGGCCTTTCTTCCTTATCCATTTTAGCTACAAGGCAAAATGGATTCGCTCTGCAAACAGTCCTTCTACTGAAAGTCTACGCGATCCAGCGCTGTGGGTGTCCGAGTGGACCAGAATGTTTTGATCTTGTTAAAATGCAGATCCGGGTCAGGGAGACGGCTCAGCGGGTAAAAGCGCCGGCTCGGCACCCCTGACGACCTGTAATCTCAGTGCTCCTGAGGGGAGACCGGGCGTGAGGAAAATGGCTGGAAGCTTAGACTCAGCTCCTGGAGTAGGCAGTGGGGCAGAAACAAGAAAGACCTTGCCTCAGGGGGGTCGTGAAGTCTCAAAGAAACCCAGGGGACAAGTCGCACTTGGTACCTGTAGCTCCAGCACTTCTGACCCCGCCCCCTACCCCAAACCGCTCCCTGGGAGGGGGGCGGGGGTGTGTGGAAGTGGGGGTGGGGTGGAGTTTCCCTTCCCTCCCTCAGGCCCGATCCCTGCAAAACCCAACCATTTGGCTACTGAGGTCGGTTGGCCTCTTGGCCCAGGCCACCTCTCTTGGTCGTTGGCTTGTCTCTTGCTCTCCCGCACCCTTCTCTCCTCCCATGGGCCATCTTCAGCCTGGACTCTTCCCCCTGCCTGCCTTATCCCTTGTATGTACAATAAAATCTTCTCCATGCTTTGTAAGAGTAGTCGTGCCCTCCTCCTTTTATTTCATTTTTTATTCAGAAGGAAGGTGAGAATCAACACCTGAAAGGTATTCTCTCATACAAACATGCTTGCACACACATAAAGTAGACAAAGGAAAAAAAAAAAAAAAATATATATATATATATATATATATATATATATATATATATATATATATATATAAATGTTTAAAACAGATTCACAGTGGGCCCAATTGTTACTGTCTAGGGGTCTTGATTGGCTTCATTTTCTCCACCAGTTAAAGAACTAAAGGCAGGAAAAAATCTCTATCATGACAGGTAGTAGAGAAATCTTGAACACCATCTGTGACGACTAGTTTTATGTCAGCTTGACACAAGCTAGAGTTCCCAGAAAAGAAAAAAACATCAATTGAGGAAATGCCTCCATAAGATCCGGCTGTAGGGCATTTTCTTAATTAGTGATTGATGGGGGAGGGTCCAGCCCATGGTGGGTGTTACCATCCTTGGGCTAGTTGTCCTGGGTTCTGTAAGAAAGCAAGCCATGATGAGCAGACCAGAAAGGAGCATTCCTCCATGGCCTCTGCATTAGCTCCTGTCTCCAGGTTCCTGCCGTGTTTGAGTTCCTGTCCTGACTTTCTTCAGTGATGGACTACAGTGTGGAAGTGTAAGCCAAACTTTCCTCTCCACTTTGCTTTTGGTCATGGTGCTTCGTCACAGCAATAGGAATTCTAACTAAAGCCTGAAGGGTCTTCTTCCCCTAAGGTAGGGTTGGTGAGTTTGAAGAAAGATGGGATGGTTGATTGGCTCACAACTGTTGTAAACACATCCTGATCTGGCCTTGAACTTGGTGAGCCAGTCCATCATTGGGGGGGTCCTATTGGCAGGAGAAAAAATCCAAAGGCTTTTGTTTTGAGCTGCCAGGCTTTTGTCTCAGGTCATGAGGGTGCAGAAGAAGCCGTCCACCTGGGACAGACACCATCTTTATTACCTAGTCATGGCCCCTTTGCCTATCTGTCTGCCTATTGTGGAGCCTGTCTAACTCCTAGACCCTCAACACCACCAGAGATTCTAACTGAATAACTCAGAGGGGACTAGGGCCCTTGCTTTTTTCTACCTGGAGGAAGTCTAATGCATATGCTGCCGCAATGCTGGAGTATGAGGAAAGAAGAGCTAGCCTACACCAAACATTCGATTCCTGTTTTCTCCTGGGGACTTCTCCTTTCCTCACTCTCATGTGGCTAGGGTGGGAAGTCAGCCCTTGGTCTTACCGGGAACTGGGAGGTCTCAATAGGGCACATGGGTGGAATGGTTGGCTTGGGCTAGTTTTCATCTGTCTACATCAGAGTGGTGGCTGCCATTTTCTTTGTGGCCTCCAAATCTGCTGTGTTTGGCCTGAAGAGAGTTGACCTGCCCAATGTTTTTAATAACATTTGAGCTTTGTTCAATATTTAAATCTCAGATTTCACATTCAGACCCATATTTCCTTCTTTTGCGGAACAACAGGGGGTGAGACGCTGTCCCTCATCCCACATTGCAACACCACTCCTTTCGATGGCCATGGCTGTGATTTGCCACTACTCCCTTCCTTTTTTCTTGTCACCAAATCAAGACTGAGTGCTACTTGACATGTGTCGTCATACTTATATTTGTGGTTTCCTTGATGGCAAAGAGAATGAAGTAGTGATTTGGAAAGTAAAATCAGAACAAGAGGGTCTAGTGTTTCAATTTGTATTTCTTTCTTTCTTATGTCAGACCCCTTCTGTTCTTGGTGTTACTGCCTGGGCTTGCTTCTCTGGTAACTGTTTCTGACCTAGTGCTTAGTCTAGAGTGAAGAAGTTTGTCTCCCAGAGACAAACAGCATGGGCTAGAAGATGCAGATCCAATGAGACAACTGTGTTGGTAAAGGAGATGAGGGAGGAATCTTGGGAATGGGGTTAACCAGCTGGAAGAGCTGTCCCTGTGGAGAGAGCAGTCTGCCTCCCCGAGAGAAGGTCTCAGAAGCTTGATGAACCACCGGCATCTAGACAGGGCTTAGCCTTCTTTTTTCTTTCTTTCTTTCTTTCTTTCTTTCTTTCTTTCTTTCTTTCTTTCTTTCTTCCCTTTCTTCCTCTCTCTCTCTCTCTCTCTCTCTCTCTCTCTCTCTCTCTTTCTCATGTCCTCCTTCTGCTTCTGTTCTTTCTCCTGTTCCCATACACTCACACAGGAAACTCAATGAGCAACAGCGTTTGCATTCCTGATAGGCACCATTCCTTGAGCAGGGTGTGGAATCTGCCACTGGACCCAGGGCATTCTCCTGCAGAGCCCAGGCATGTGCCTCTGTGGATACTTGGTGATATCTAGCATGGGTAGCCAGACTCCTCTCCCTTGCAACCCCTCACCCCTGTGCCCCCCCTTTTTTTCTCCTGTTTCTTGGTCGAGATTAAGGGAAAACAGGTTGGAAATGTAAAACAATGACATTCGCTATTAGACTGGCCTATTTATGAGAAGCTAGCAGAACGTTCAGTGAATTCAAAACTGAAACAGTTTCATGGGAAGAGGTACAGGTGGCGTGCCCTAACCCCCACCACTTCCACATTAGCTGCCTAGGCTCACCTGCAGAGCAGCGCCTCTCTGCTGAAGGCTCTGCAAAGAGGCTGTATCTTTGTGAATCCCTTCCAGCAGTGTCCGAGAGTCTTTCACAGCCCTGGATGTCACAAGTTCTTCACTATGATCTAAGTTGTAATTTAAGCTTCCCTGACCAGTAAGGACCTCAGACACCTTTCGTGTATCTCCTTGCTCATTTTTAAAAATTAGATCATCCAAAACAGACAATAATAAATAAATGTGTATGGTAATTTTGTGACTAGGTTGTGATAGTTGTTCATCTGTCTGGCTGCAAGTTCAGTAATTTATGAACGCATTATTCCAGTTCATAGCTTCACTTCATGCTTGTAGTGGTGTATTTCAGAGGGAATGTTCTTTATTTTGATGCCAACATATCAATTTTTTTTCCCTCTTTAAGCGACTTCTGTTGTTTTGTATCTCAGAACTGTTTGTGTAATTTGTGACCAACCACAAGCTAGAGTCAACACTTTCATGTTTATTTACAATTCATTTGGGTTGATTTCTGCATATGGTGTGATAACCGAGTCGAGACTGACTTGTTTATAATAGGATATTTCTTCTGGTTAGTCCTTTGTGGTTTTTGTTTGTTTGCGGTGAAGGTCTCATTGTGTAGCCTGGACTGGCCTGGCATCTGCTGTTTGAAGGCTGGTCTTGAACTTGTGAGAAGGATTCACTGCCTTTGCTTCCTAGCTATAGGAATGAGTCACCACCCCAGCCTCTGTTTAGAGTTTGATACATTATTAGTTTTTTTCATTCTTTGCTTCCCAGATCTAACCAATACCAAGATTTTTAATGCATATTCTTATAGCAGGAATATTAAATGGTCTTATTAATAAAGTCAAACCTGAGGCCAGTTATTGGGGTGAATGCTGGAAGATCAGAGAGACAGAACAAGCCATAGTTACCTCACCTCCCTAGTTCCTCAGCTAATCTGTTTCCTCAGACTGGAAACTTCTGAGTCCTCATCCAGAATGGATCTCAGCTGAACTGCTGCTCAAAAGCCTGGATGCTTAACCAGGCAAATGCTTCTAGTTTCTGGTCTTCACGCCTTATACATCTTCCTCTTTCTGCTGTCACTCCCTGGGATTAAAGGCTTGCTTTCTGGGATTAAAGGCATGTGTCTCCATGCTGGCTCTATCCTTGAACACCCAGAGATCCACCTAGCTCTGCCTCTCAAGTGCTGGGATTAAAGGCATGCACCACCATCACCCAGCTTCTGCTGTGGCTTGCTCTGACCCATCTTCTAGCCACCATTTTTGGCTCTGTATCTAGTGACTATCTGTTCTCTGACCCCAGATAAATTTATTAGGGTGCACAATATTTTGGGGAACACAATACCACCATATATTCTTGTGATCTAGTTCCCATGTATTTGAAAACAAATGTGTGCATAAACACACACACACACACACAGAGTTTATTTTCACATGTTCTGAGTTCTGATAGCTAACTATCTTGGTATATGTAGATCCTGTTTTCGTCTTTTAAAAGCCATAGTCTTTTCATATTACATGAATTCACTACCTTTATTCATCCATCCCTTTATTGATGGATGTGACAATAGAATCCATATTTATGAGCACAAACATTATCACAATAATTGCCATTGTCCATGGTCCTTGTACCATGTAAGACGTGTCTAGGATACATAACAGACATTCACTTCCTAGGTACTAGGATGGGCCACTCACTAAAATTACAGAATCAATTGAGAATTCACTAGTACAGAGTGGTTTATGCTTTACATCTTCACTCTGAAATTACTGTCAATATAATAGGAACGAAGTAATTTTATCTCTTCAAAAACTTGCACCACCTGATTGCTTGTGACATTGGTGGTTTCTGAATTAGCTTTTTCTGTAAGTCTCCTCTCCACTAAGCTGGTGATTTTCATGAAGAAATTTGTCAATATTTTCTGTCTAGAACTGTCCATCCCTTCACCTTCCTTACAATGAGCTCTTAAAGACATTTCCCTACATTTTCTTATATGCTTTCCTACACATAATATTTCAGTTGAGTATTTTCTCCAAAGTAAGCCTGTGACACATCTTTCTTACACTGAAATCCATAAATCATAAGTATACAGTTTCTTCGGTGCTGACAAGTGTGCTCATGCAATCCCCGCCTCCATCAAAATCTGTAACATTTCATCATCCTCTCCCCTTCGTATATGCTTCTTGTGCTCCCTGGCAGCCAGCCTGGTTCCCAGAAGCCACCACTGCTCTGATTTGCTTTTTTTTTTTTTTTCTGTTGTGGTTTATTTAGATTTGCCCATTCTAGATTTCACATGAACAGAACCATACAATATGTGTGCGTTTGTGTCCAATTTGGCTTGTTTCATTTGACCGGATAGTTTTGAGATTGATTTCATTATTGTGTGGATGGCTCATTGCGTCCTTTGTTGTCATAGCTCCAGTGGGTTCCTAGTGGACATGTTTCCAGCTCGGGCCTGGTATGAATTAATTTACTAAGGACGTTCCTGTTTTGTTTTGTTTTGTTTTAAATTGTTATGCATATGACTGTTTTGCTGTATGTAGATCTGTGTACCACATGCATTCCTGGAACCCTCAAAGGCCAGAATATGTCAGATCCCCTGAGACTCGAGTTATAGATGGTTGTGAGCCACCATGTGGGTGCTGGGAATTGAATTCAGGTCCTCTGGAAGAGCAGCCAGTGCTCTTAACTAAAGTGGCAATTAACAAGGCAATTCCACATAGTTTATTTTGGGGCAACTTACAACCATCAAATGGGTCAGTTACAGGATCTGGGAGAGATGAAATGTAGTCCAACGTGGTTCTCTGGAGAACTCTGACTTGGTCTACAATCCAGCATCCAGGATCACGAGGAGCCAAGAGAAACTAGCACATATACACCCCAGGTGTTAAGGGCCCAAAAAGGCCATGCTCCAGGGGCAAGTCATGGGCAGGTGTAGCAGTTACCTGCTGCCTCTCTAGGGGCAGTGCTTCAAGGTCAAAGCTGGAACAGCAACTCACTACACTTAACCTCTGAGCCATCTCTCTAGCCTGTTTTGCTTTTTTGAGATAGAGGAGACAAATTTTCCTATATATCCCAGGCTAGCATCAAACTTGCCACCCCTCTGATTTGGCCTCCTGCATGCTAGAGTTACAGGTTTGCTGCCACAACCAGCCTCCACAAAGCTTTCTGCGGGTTTAGTTTCTCTTTTCCCTCAGATTAAATTCTAATAGTTGAATTTCAGAGTAGCTGAGTATGATGGTCATTGGGCAATGGCATGGCTGGGATGTGTTTGCTGAATATGAGCCACAGAGCTTTGCTTTCTTACTGCTGTGTTCTCCACCTTTTCTTCCCATCCTCCCACCTCTCTAGCTCTACCAAGGTCAAGAGCCGTGACAGCAGCATGATTCGATTGTACACATTTCCTGGGATCTGGAAACACCACTCCAGTGTGGGAGCTACTGTTACAAAGCAATGATTTTCAAACATAACAGAGGGAGCAGAACCTCATTTGTCAAATAAAATCTCCTGAGGATAATATTCAATGTTTTTACAAATGCTTTTTACAAATGGAGACTCTTAAGTAGCCCCTACTTTCCACAGAACATGTTTTGACACACTTTGGCCTAGGGAAATTAGTACTTTGGCAGGGGCTTGTTGTGTTGCAGTATCTAAATTTTAAGGACATGTGCACTTGTTGCTGTGACATTTTATGTGATTGGTTAATGTCATAAGCATTTGGGAAATGGTATACATGAGAGACTAAATTATAATTCTCCAACTGTGGAGATTTCAAAGCAGTTGAATTGATTGGGCAAAACATCCCAGTTGGAGTTACTAAAATGAAGAAAATACATTGGAGTTTATTTAGCTACAAGTCATCTGGAGCTTTCAGGACTCTGATTTTCTTATGATGAAAAGAGACTGAAGTCACAGAGACCTGGGACGGTGCACCCAGAGCGGTCACAAGAAGCAACTGCAGCTCCATGTTCTGTTGAGCTCCCTGTGGGTCAGCTTAGCTTTGGCTTCTTAACTCTGCCCCCTAGACTCCTCCCTTCTCCCCTCCTCCTCTGTTTCTCCTTCCTCCTCCTCTTCCCCTCCTCTCCCTCTTCTTCCTTCTCCCTTTCCCCCTCCTCCTTTCTTGCTCCGATTCTGAGGGTTTGCACCTTTACTTTGACCCCTCTGGCTTCCCCATCAACATTCTCGGATGACTTGAGACTCACACATCTCGTCCTCACGTTCCCTTGTCAGCTTAGAAGCATCTTCAAATCTAGTTGTTCCCCTCTCTTGGGTGTCAAACTTGTACCTGAAGGCATCTGGATTGCTGCCCCAACTTGGCCCACTTTTTTGTTGTGGGCACCTTCAGGGGCTGCAGATGTCAGTGAGCACATGAAGAATGCTATGTTTAGGAATCACTACTCTTTTTCCTAAAGGAGTATACCAAGATGAGGGCAAACAGATTTCAGTGACATCATTGAAATTATCTCAAGTTCTCTTACACAGCAGAAGTCAGACATGATTGATTAATCCTGGTTATGGCCTTGGCCTATAATGATACCTAAAATTATTTAAATAGTTAAATAATGCTATTTAAGTAGATTGGCATTGTGTTAGTATTTCTTCACAAAAATGTTTGGTCTATAATTTAAGCACACTATAGTGGCTAAATTAGAGTTGTAGCTACACAGCAGAGAGGGCTGGGGATAACTTTCAGGAAGAGAAATTCCCAGGTCTAGATTTAAACCAGGAGGAGAGTGCAGCAGTGCTCAGTCCCTAACTTAATGAAGAGACAAAGATGCTGTGGTTAGCATTGCAGGCTCATAGATGGAATCATCTTTGTCCAGCTCCTAGATAAATCCCATAATCGGATGAATTACATGACAGTCTGTCAAAGCCAGCCTTGAACAAGGGTTCTTCTCTCCACAAGAAATTAAAAGTTATTAATGTGGCCTGTAATTATTATTTATATAATTAGCTGTAATCAGATGGGGAAAAAAACTGTTCAGGCCTGAGGGTGTGACTTAGTACTGGAACTCTTTCTTCACATGCACAAGGCTCTGAACTCATGCCAGCACTTTAAAACAAACCTGGAATATTATTTTGAAGAAAATTCACTGAATTTTACTGTTGCTGTTGTCACAATACTGGGAAATGGACTCAGGGCTTTGTATAGACCTGGTAAGTATACTGCCACTGAGCTACACTTCCAGCTCACATGTATTTTTATTTGAGACAGGCTGGCCCTGAACTTTCCAATCACCCTAACCTCAGCCTCCCAAGTAGCTGGTGTTCTGGGCCAGTGCCATTATTCTCAGCTGCTAATTATTTTTAAAATGTCCAAAAAGACTAAGACACCCAGATCCTCCTATTTAATATAACTGTACAAGCTTTCTGTAGGATCTGCTGTGGTTAACAGACTCTGTTGTGTCTCAGGCTAGCCTTGAACTGACTATGTAGCTGAAGATGGACCTTCTGATCTTCCTGCCTCCTCCTCCTGAATGCTGAGATTACAAACTAGTGCCATGATGACCGGATTATGCCTTTCTGGAGATCATGCTTCATGCACATGAGGTGAATATTACCAATTGAACTCCACTCTTGGCCCTCATTCCAAAGTTTTGATGAAATATCTTCTAATGTGGTGTGTGGTGTGCAAGTAATGATAATTAACTCCAAGTGTGTTACAAGATAACTCCCACCAGAACATATAAGTTGAATTAGTTCCCTTTAGTTTCTGAAGATTCTTAGGTCAGAAACACTAGCAACTGTATCAATAAGGTTCCAACTGGCGTGTACCAGATTTTGGAAAATTATTTCTGTGTTTAGTTCCTGTCCAGAAATCTTTCTAAATGATAATGCTAGTGTGGTTTGAGGTGGGGCACAATGGCCATCTGGGGTGGTTTTCAAGTTGTTTTTGAAAATTATTTTTGTCTTCAACATGAATCCTCATTTAATTTAATCTTCTCCCTCATATTCTCCAGGGTCTTTATTAAATCACCAAGTACATTTTAAGCAAATAAAATTTAAGGTGTGAGCAAATGTGGATCTTCAAGTGTCAGGAGAGAGAAACCAACTGTGGGAACCAGAGCAAGCACACTGGAGGAGTCCAAGGTCCTGCTTGCCTCTCTCTCAACACTTGCCTGTCCAGGTGACTTATTGCTCCATTTCCCTGTTTATATGAGTTTACTTATCAACTTTCATTCTAATGAGAACAATACAGCTAATCTTTTTAAATGTACAGTGCCAGCCACTTCTATTGTTCTAACAGCTCGAACAGAACATAAAGATGCTAGCATATGCCAGCCCGTTTCCTGATCCCTCACCCTGGCATCCTGCAATAACTGCCCATTCACAGTCAACTTGAAACACGATGATGCCTTTCGCTTATCGACATTTTAGCACAAACTGCATTTCTACAAAACTTGTTTCCGTAGGAAGTTAAAAATTAGTCATGGTATTGTTGTCTTGGAGTCTTGACGTGTCCCAACAAACAGACTGAGTCCAGTGTATGCATTTTACAGTCAGAAAAAATGATGGGCAGAAAGTACAAATGGTTAGCGCTTAGGTCCTTCATGTCCCCCCAAGTGATGGTAGCTTCTAAGAGGATAAGGACAGAAAGAGGGCTGTGACTTACTGGCTCCCAGCCTCGTCCATGAAAACATGAGCCCCAAGTTCAGGGGGAGAGCCTGCCTCAAAGGAATCAGCAAAAGAATGAGAGAGGGGCTAAAAAGATACTTTCTTCTGACCTCAGCACACATGGGCACAGTGCACATGTGCACTCACACACACACACAAATATCAATGCATAAATAAAACATCTCATGAAAGACTTCTTTCATTGGTAGCCAGTAAAAACAAAGTCTGAAGTATGGCTGCCCATAGGGGTAGAGGACTAACCTGGCACGGGCAAAGTCCTCAGGGTGATTCCTAGCTACTGCACTGGAAAAACAAAACCAAACTAAAGCCTATGATAGTGTGGGCAAATGTCTGTTTTGTTGTTGTTGTTCTTCGAGACAGGGTTTCTCTGTAGCTTTGGAGGCTGTCCTGGAACTTGCTATGTAGACCAGGCTGGCCTCAAACTCACAGAGATCCCCCTGCCTCTGCCTCCTGAGTGCTGGGATTACAGCGTGCGCCACCACCGCCTGGCATGTCATTCTATTTTAAATGGCAATTTATCCCCAAATGACACAGGACATTCTCAATCATACCTACATAGTCAGAAGAAAGAAAATACAACATATGAGTTCTTATACCTAAAATTAAAGTTGATGTTCCTTCAACACAGGTTAGTTTACAAAGTAAAACATAGAAAAGATTCTGATTACTCCAATTAGGTCATTCTAAAAAAACCTTTTGAGTAATTTTTTGATTGGCTCATAATAGTACAATGTGATGTTTTAATATATTGAATAAATATCAAATCAAGATAATTACTATAAATTAATTATTATTAGTTTAAATTTGACATTTCTGGAATACATCTGAAATTAAATATACCTATGTTTATTGATTGATTTATAAAGACAGTCTATATTTTATTTTCTGTTTTTTGTTGCTACTTCATAACTGTAATTTTGCTACTGTTATGAATCTTTTTAAAAATTTATTTTATTTTTTATATTATTATTATTATTATTATTATTATTATTATTATTATTATTATTATTTTCTGGAGCTGAGGACCAAACCCAGGGCCTTGTGCTTCCTAGGCAAGCACTCTACCACTGAGCTAAATTCCCAACTCCTTATTTTCTTTTTTAAAAAGTTTATTTATTTTTATTTTATGAGTGTTCTGCCTGCATGTATGTGTACCACATGTGTGCAGTACCAGTGAACCCCAGAAGAGGGCATAGGAGCCCCTGGAACTGGAGTTACAGACAGTTATTAGCAGCTGTATGGATGCTTGAAGTAAAACCCAGGTCTTCTGGAAGAGCAGCCAGTGGCCTTCACTGCTGAGCCATTTCTCCAGCCCTAAGTTTTATGATTTTATTATTTCTTTACAATGAATAAATTTTAAAATCCTGTCATGTGTATGTGTGTGTGTGTGTGTGTGTGTGTGTGTGTGTGTGTGTCCTGAGTAATCTAACGCAAATGGGCAACTGACCTAAAAAGAAGTACAAGCTGTTAAGAAATATAAGTGTCTCTGTTTGTGTATGCATTTCTTGTGGCCCTTTTAGTTTCTCTTTTTTGTTTGTTTATTCCTTTTGGTTTTATTCCTGTCTTCGTCTCTTTTTTATTTTCCTGTTTTGTTTTGTTTTTTTTTTTCTTAAGAGAGAAAGAGGCATGGAGTTGGAAGGGTAGGGGGGTTGGGAGGAGATGAGGGAGGTGAAATGATAATCAGAATATATTGTATGGAATTAACTTTATCTTCAATAAGAATAAATAAACTAAACAAAGAAATGTGTGGGGGAAATGTTCAGCACATTTACTCATCAGGAAAATGCTAGTCAGAGATACACTGAGATTCAATTTTGTCCCAATTCGAAGATCTGTTATCAAAGTACAAAAAATAATGATGCTCGTGTGGATGTGTGTATAGGGAAAGGGACTCTTATTCACTGTTGATTGGAATGCAAATTAGTACATCTACAATGAAAGTCAGTGTGGAGGGTCCTCAGAAAAGTAAATCCAAGAACCGCTGTGTGCTCCAGCTACACAGTTCCTGGGCACACACCTGAAGGTGTGGTTGGTATACAATAGTGAGAATTACACGCACACTGTCCTATGATGACTCACAGAGCCTGGGTGTCCACTGACAGCTGAACGGATAGAAAGATGGCATCGATACACAATGGAGTGCTACAGGCGAGTGACGTCCTGTCATTTTACAGGACAATAAATGCAAGTAGAGGCCATCTTATTAAGAAAAATAAGCTAGACACAAACAGATAATTGGTACAAGCCTTTTTCTCAAGGACAAAAGCTTAAAAAAAAAAAAAAAAAAAAAAAAAAACCAAACTAAGCAGCAGGCAATATGACAGTGGTGGAGGATCTCTTAGGACTGGAAATAGGGTCAGGGTTGGGTGAGGCAAGGGTAGGAAAAAGGGGAGACTTAAAGTATGCATGGGAATGTCACTGTTCAGCAATGTATTTCCATAGTTAAAATGAAAAATACTGCTTTAATTGTTTGAAATATACAGACTATTTTTATCAGCTCTTCGAGCATTTTCATGTGTTTTGATCGTATTTACCCTTCCCTAGACTCCTGCCAGATCTACCTCACCTTCCCTTCCCACCCTACTCTGTGTCTTATTCTTTGTTTAAGTCCGTCAATTCCAATTCATACTTCCCATGCACTCTTTCTATCACTGTT
Source organism: Onychomys torridus (assembly GCF_903995425.1). NCBI lineage: Eukaryota > Metazoa > Chordata > Mammalia > Rodentia > Cricetidae > Onychomys > Onychomys torridus. The sequence goes on from NC_050443.1 coordinate 134,526,199, forward strand.
AACCATGGCCACTACACTGTGCTGTAAAGCAGCCCAGTCTATACTAACACGGTATCCACAGACCAACTTCCTCTACCCCTTCTCCCACACTCCTCTGGACTTCTATGAAATTAGCTTTCCTTTTCTGTTTGTTTTTCTGTTTTAGTTTTGAGATTAGGCAATTTTTAAATCAGAGAACACACTATTTTCTCATTTAATGAATATTACTATATTTGACATTGCAGGAAATGAGATCAAATTAGAAGAGATTATAAGCAAATAGGAAGGGGAAAAAAAACACCCCATACGGATGTGCAGGGTACAGCAAGTTTTGCTGGCACAGGGCGAAGGCACACACAGTGAAGCCAACTTTGAAGAATAATCATAAAGTTGTCATGCTTAGTTCTGGAAGGTTCTGAATAAAGAGGATTCAGTAGGAGAGAAGGCATGTGTCTCACACCAGGAAGGTGACATGTGGAAAAAAAGGAGCTAAGGGAACAGCAGTGTCTCCAAAGTGTCATGGTGTATTCCTACAGCAATTCGCCCACCATGCAGCCAAGTTAGTTTTTGGTGCTTTATTCTTAATCCCCTTATATACATATTACACTATCATTGCAGTTCACTGTCAGGTCCTCCTTTGGTAGCACCACTATCTCCAGATTCCTTCCATGTTGTTTCCAGGAAACAAAGTACTGGCCATTGAAGGCATTTTTACAGCCAGTCATAATTGTTATTTTTGCCATAGCACACCATAGCAAAATCAAAGTGGTTCACTCGCATTGCTCTTAATAAGCATGTAATATGCTGTTATTTCAAGTTGCATTTTAGATTCCAGCTGATTCACTTGATATCTTTTTATATGAATCATCTTTAAATTTGTGATGTAGTTAATTGCAAATAATACAGAAATTTGTACAGTACGTCAGTCTTCAACTTTCTTAAGTCTTTGTCATAGTTAGGGCATCAAGTAGCTGGGCATGCATAGTGGCACATACCTGTCATTGTCCCCACCCACTCCTGCCAAATTATTTCCCTTAAATGAACTATTAGTAACAATTAGAAGGATTCTTCCAGAGATTTTCTGTGTGGCTGAATAAAAAGATAAGTAGATAATATATGCATCTGTATGTATAATTTTGTTTCTGGTGTTTTTATGGTAAAAAGTGTACAATTAGCCAGCTGGACTCAGTCTAGATGACCGAAACTTGGTTGAAAACATCTGAGGGACCGTCATTAGAAGCCCATGGAACATCTGTCTTCCTCACTGTCAGATCTGAGCGGATCATTGACCTTGGCACATCCATGGCTCAGCAATTCCTTCCCTATGAGTACAGTGTCTCCTGTCTTCTTCATGTGGTTCAGTGGTCAGGGAAGCTTGAGGCTGGAATCCACAGTAGTCCTGCTTGTTCAGCCCAGAGTGCCCTTCTCGGGAGACCTGGGCTTTCTCCAGACTGGACCTTAGGTCGTCAGAACATGAGTGGCACGTGAATAATTCCGTATCACTCAGGGCTGCCTTCTTGGCCTGAAGCTCTGACCTTGGCTTTGCCTATGACACTAGGGTCAGTCAGAATGTCTTTGATTTTGAGTGCCACCTGGGCAAAAGGGTTCTCAAATTGTTTTGTTTTGTTTTTGTTTTTTCCTGCAGTGATCATACTATACTGGATGTTCCGTGACTTCCTTTTACTAACCAACAACAACCCTGCCGTGTCATAGAGAGCTGGTTCCTTAAGGTCTCCCTCCACCCCCCACCCCCGCCCCATGCACTTGATACCTTGTTGACATGGGCGCTTAAGCTGCAGTTGGTTCAGAGAATTGCTGATGCACACAGGTTGTTTTTGTTTTTGTTTGTTTGTTTGTTTGTTTTAATGAAGCTTGTCCTCAACTATCTCCAAAAGCATAATGATTCCATAGCAACTCTGCCTCTGCCTTGTACATCGCTACAGGGGAAAGTACATGCAGAGCCCTAAGAACTGGAAAGCACTTCACTAGCACCATCATGTTCTGCTGAACTTGACAGCTACACATCTGCTGAAGGAGCTGCCTAGGAGAAAGGCATGGCTTTAGCGAAAGCAGACGTCTCAGAGACGTCAGCAGATCGTCCAGCATCCCCTCCCTGACTGCAAGCTCAGCAAAGTCGTGAGTGGGAATAGTCTGGCCATCCCTTCTTTCTTTGCCTGCTCCCTCACAGAACTGTTTCATCTTGTGCAAGTTCACAAAGAGGAACTCATAAGCAGAAATGAAAGGGCCAGCCTTCAAAAAGTAGAACCTTGCAACCAACTCTAGAGCTGATGCTTATCTTATCACTAAAGTGTGTTAATCTACTCTGAAGTAATGATGTCAAATCTTCTTACTTTTAACGATTCCTTCTCTATTAGAGCAGGCGCATGTGTATCACCCTGAGGGGCTCTGTGTTTCTTAATTTTTACAGCAACTATTTTTTCTGTGTATTTGAGTTCACATAGAATTCAGTATCTTGCCCAAACCCACCTTCTTCAGATCCATGCTATTTCATTAAGACCTCTTTCTGAGCCAGGCAGTGGTGGTACACACCTTTAATCCCACCATTCAGGAGACAGAAGCAGGCGGATCTCAGAGTTTGAGGTCAGCCTGATCTACAGAGTGAGTTCCAAGACAGCCAGGGCTTCACAGAGAAACCCTGTCTCAAAAAACAAACAAACAAAAACTCTCTCTGCTGACTTTATAGTATAACTTACCTATAATGAGTACTAGATGAATATTTAAGCAGTTTTAATCTATACTGTCCTAGAACAAGTTTGGACTTTCATCTTTTTAATTTAAATGTCCCTTTTATTTTTCCGGTACTGTGGATTGAACTCAGGACCTCCTGCACACTAAGCAAGCCATTGAGCTACCTACTCCCCAACTTTGTGACCTATGGAATTCTGGGGGAGAAGTTAAGAAAGACAGAAGCCGGGTGTGGTGGCCCAGCCCTTTAACCCTGACACTCAGAAGACAGAGGCAGGTGCATCTCTAGGTTTAAGGCCATCCTGGCCGATAGAGTGAGTTGCAGGACAGCCAGGGCTACTAGAGAGACCCCCTCCCCCCAAAAAATAAGAAAGATTAATGCAGGGGGAGATGGCTCAGTGCGTAAGTGCCTGCCACCTGTGAGACTCCAGTTCAACCCATTAGAACACACCACCATTGGTGGGTGGGCAGATAGACTGGGAACAAGGAAGGGGAAACCCAACCCCAACATGGGGGTGTCAGTCACAGGAAGTAGACACACCCCCACTTAATGCCACACCCCATCCCTTTCTGGCTGGCATCACAACAGACAGACTGGTGTTGTGGATTGAACCCAGGACCTCCTGCACACTAAGCAAGCCATTGAGCTACCAATCCCCCAAATTTGTGAAATATTTTATTTAATACAGGTTCTTGCTATGCATCCAAGCTGGCCTTGACCCTCCACCCCAACCCCACCCCATCTTAGTCTCCCAGGTGCAGGTGCTGAGAATACCGGTATATGTCAACCCACCCACCCATTTTACTTCTTAATATCAAACTAGCAGATGAACTTCCTGAGGCTTTGCACTGTGTGCGTAGGAGATTTCAGGCAGTTTTCAGTGGGCTTCCTCAAACCAATTTAAAAAGTGTATTTCCTACGTATGTTTCCCACACAGTATTGTGAGTGCCACTGCTCCTTGATGTCTTCAGTAGGAATTTGGATAGTCCCTCTGAGGTGTGAAATCAGTGCATTTTGTAGACACTTAATGAAATGCAAATTTGAGGTTGGCAAGTAGAATGGTTCCCAGGCACAGTCTGAAGATCACATCTAACAAAAGCAAGTTGTGAATGACATTCTAGCCTAATGGGAAGCCAGCTAATGAAACACACAGACCCACAGCGTTAGAACTAGGGGATGGAAACAATTAATCCATCCCGTCAGCATAGAGGCAGACTCTATTAAAAGAAGATCTTCTTGATGTCAGAGCTGTGTTCTCATGAACAGTAAGACACTGACAATCAGAAACCATGATCTGGTTCAGCCACATCTCAGCTAATGCAGGGCAGTACCCCACAGCTTGATCCCCTTTTCTATTTCTTCACGGGACATAAAATACATGAGCAAACACACATGTACACATATACAACCTAAATGAGCAATCTGTGCCGTAATCAGGTTGGGATTGGGGTTTTTGTGATCATCTCATTGAGTTGGGGTTTCTGTGATCATCTCACTTTCCTCCTTCAGAGTGTTCTTGCTCAATTGCTACCTTCATGTTCAGTGAACCTGTTTCTCTCATTGTCCTATAGTTTACATCATTTGATTGCACCATTTCAATATTTAGTTCACTATCAAATATAAGAACAATTTTACAACTATGGCATGCACATATTCCATGTAGAATAATCCTGTGCATTCGTGGGCATACTCAAGAAAGCTAAGTGTAGCCAGGCAGTGGTGGCACACGCCTTTAATCCCAGTACTCGGGAGGCAGAGGCAGGCAGATCTCTGTGAGTTTGAGGCCAATCTGGACTACAGAGTGAGTTCCAGGAAAGGCACAAAGCTACACAGAGAAACCCTGTCTCAAAAAAACAAAAACAAACAAAAAAAAAAACAAACAAACAAACAAAAAAAGCTAAGTGTATTCTATCCCCTTCAAGTTACTTTTTGTTTATATTTTAGATAGGATCTCATTGTTAGCCCAGAATGGTTTGGAATGTGCTCAATCCTCCTGCCTCTACCTCCCCAGTACAGATAAATTGCACTGAAATTGCAAGTGTGAATTACTACATCCATGAAAATTCTTTTTTAAAATTGAACCTTATGTTTAAAATAACTCAGAAAAAGTAACTGTTGTTTTATGAAACCATATCATTGCTTTTTTTTCTTTTTTTTCTTTTTTTTTTTTTTTTTGAGGGCATTCACTATACACCTCACCTGGCCTTACACTCTCATGGTTCCACCTTCTAAGTGCTGAGATTACAGAGTTCACCATTATGCCTTGCTTATTTATATCTATATTGGATTATAACCCATAAGATTTAGTAGAACATCCATCCATATTCAAGGATTCATGTTTACCTATAAATGACCCTGAAGGTGTGTGACCTGTAAGTATTTGTCATTTGACATATTTGAGGCTGTCACAAACCATCATACCATTTAGCCAGAAAATGAGATGAAGCAAGACTCAGCACTTAAGCTTCACCATGACCTCATGGTTTTCTACTTCCTCCACCTGTCCCCTGTGATGAGTCCTGTTAGATGTGGCTACTACTGGACTGCAATAACAAAAGTTTAGGAGACCGGGGTCTGCAAGACAGCTCAACCAGTAAAGGGGCTTATCTTCAAGCCTGATCCCATCATCCACATAGCGGGAGGAGAGAACCAACTCCTATAAGCTGTCTTCTGACCTCTGCATGCTCACTGTTGCATACACATGCACACACACACACACACACACACACACAATGGATGTACAAAAGAAGAAATACAGTAGACTAGATAGCTTATATACAACTAGATAGCTTATCTTGAAGGCCCTGGAGACCTGGAAGTCCAAGATCAAGACATCCCATATTGTTTGTGAGGGTTATCTTGCAAAGACTCCTTTCCTGGCAAATAGATGATTGCATTTCTAGTGTCTCCTCACATGGTACAAGAAGAGGCTTTTGCAGTATCATGACTTCTGGTGCCCTGTACATGCTAGAAAATTAAGCTGTCCAGAATACTCATGAAAACTTGTATAAGTAGGCACACTCTTGTGGAATCTAAAGATACCTTTAGGTTCTCTATGCTTCTGCATTTTTTTTTTTTTTTTTTGGTTGGTTTGTTTTTTGAGACAGGGTTTCTCTTTGTAGCTTTGCGCCTTTCCTGGAACTCGCTTTGGAGACCAGGCTGACCTCGAACTCACAGAGATCCACCTGCCTCTGCCTCCCGAGTGCTGGGATTAAAGGCGCACACCACCACTGCCTGGCCACTTCTGCATTCTTTTAGGGTAGATTACTGAGAGTGGACGTGACCATTCCCAAGTGCAGCAATGACTTCTCATTGCTCACATGGGACACTCATCTCAAACATGGGGCTATGACTTAGGGACACCTCAGATGTTTTGTAGAAATTCCAGTCTTTAGCTTGTACTCCAGACAGCATAAAATTTCTAAGGACAAGACCCAGGCATGGATATTTTCAATGTTCCCAAGTGGTCCTGATATGCTGGCAACATGAATCACTGTTACTATCATCTTCTACACTGAGTGGAAAGAAACATAAGCACTCCAGATAGAAGGGCAGCGTATGTAAGTGTGGAAAGAATGCTGAAGTCAGACTTGGAAAATTTTGATCTAAAGTGCCTCCACTTACAGGCCACGTGACACAGGGCAGAGTTCTAGCTTCCTGCTGCACCAAAAAACTACAAAGTTAAACAATCATCTTTTCATTATGCCCAGAAATCGCATGATTAGGAATTCAGACAGTGCAGGGGTATGACTTTTCCTGGTCTGTAAGACCAGGTTTGGAAGACTTGAATGGCTGGGTTTGTCCTGGGTGAGTAGGCTCAGTGGGGGCTATAGGCTCCTCCAAGTTGTGTGCATTCACCACATGGTAACTGGGCTTTTTTTCACATTATTTCAAAGCTTCAAAAGGGAGTGTTTCAATCAAGATGAAACACCAATAGATGCTACATGGCCTTATACAGCTGTGATGGTTATTCTTGGTTGTCAACTTGACTACATCTGGAATTAACTAAAATCCAAAAGTGGATGGCACACCTGTGAAAGATTTTTCACTTAATTTGAAGTAGGTAGATCCTCTTTCAATTTGGGTCTTGAGGCAGGGAGACACACTGTTAATCTGGGCCACGCCTTCTGCTGGAAGCCTATATAATGCCTGACCCTTTAATACAGTTCCTCATGTTGTGGTGACCCCCATCCACAAAATTATTTTGTTACTACTTTATAACTGTAATTTTGCTACTGTTATGAATCGTAATATAAATATCTGTGTTTTCCTATGGTCTTAGATGACCACTGTGAAAGGGTCATTTGACCCCTACAGGGGTTGGAGCCACAGGGTGAGAACCACTGCTATCTAAGGACATGGAAGAAGGAAGCCTTTGTTCTTTGCCTGCTTGCCCTTGCCTTGCTAGCAAGTTCATTCCTTCACTGGCATTAGAGCCTATTTCTTTGGGATTCCAGTGCACACCGAAGACCAGCAGAGACATCCAGCCTCACAGACTGAGCAGCTATTGGATTCTTGGACTTTCCACTCACAGCCAGCCATTGTTGGATTAGCTGGACTGCAGCCGGTAAGTCCTAATAATCCCCTTTCTATATATATTAGAAAGATTCAATCTGTAAATTCTGTTAGTGTAGAGAACCCTGACTGGCACAACAACAAAGGTTTGGACCTCATATAGTATCACTTACTGAGTATGATACTGATAGAATCACTAAAATACCTGTAGGTGGGGGAATTGTGGAGATCCATTTCCACAGACTGATGACAGTCAGCCTCCATCTATGTTGGCTATTAGTTATCTATTGCTAAATAACAAATTTCCACAAAACGTAATGGCTAAATCAAGACCCATTTATCATCTCACGGTTTCTGTAGGCCAGGAACTTGGGCTTGGCCTGGACGATTTCTATTCTTCAATGTTTTCCTGCAAGGTGTTGAGTTTCATGGGGCTACAGGTATCTCTGGCCTCACTAAAGAAGGCTTCAAAGCTCATGTAGTTGTTGGTAGGATTTAGTTCTTTGTTTTGTAGGCATCATCATCGATGTGGTGGCCTGCTTCCTCCGAGCATGCAAGCTAGGGAGCAGTTGCACAAGTCTGCTTAAAAGAGACAAACCACAATCTTCTTGTTTGTTTTGAGGTAGAGTTGACTGGCTGCAAATGTGAGATTCTCCTGCTTCAACTTTCTGAGAAATGGAATTACAGGAGAGTGCCACCATGTCAGGCTAAATTAATCCTCCTAAAACTTAGTCACCAGGTGAGAGTCTCATCAGCTCTACTATAATCTATTGATAATGAACAAGTCACTGGGTCTGGTCTACAGAGAAGAGCATCATAAAAACAGCATGCATCCTAGGAGGTGGGGGTCAACAGAGTCAATGTTAGAAACTGGCCCATCAAACCACTTAATAAAATAGACTATTAACCCAGTCCTGCCAAACTCACAAGGTTTTTATGAGAAGCTGATAATCTGGTATATTCATTGTGCATTTCAAGATGTACATCACAGTACATATAAAAGTGAGTGACTCAGGCCAGCAAGACAGTTCTCTGGGTAAAAGCACTTGCAGCCTAACATTTATCTCCAGAATCCACATAAAGGTGGAAAGAAAGAACTAACTCCACAAAGTGGTCCTCTACCTCTACATGCGTGCCCCAACATGGTGTATACATATAGTCATAGTAGTCATAGTAGTAATAAACAAGTAAATACATTGTTTTAAAAAAATAAATAACTAGTTGGGGATTTAGCTCAGTGGTAGAGCGCTTGCCTAGCAATCGCAAGGCCCTGGTTTCGATCCTCAGCTCAAAAAAAAAAAAAGTAACTATATGACTGAGATGTTGCTCACTAGTAGTGTTTAACTAGCATGCATCAACATAAAAACAAAAGGAGAAAGAGAGACAGAAACACACACACACACAGAGAGAGACAGAGACAGAGACACAGAAACGCTAGTGTGGGGTGCCCTAGAGTACTGGGAAGGGAGAAAGATAGGTAAGAAAAAATTTAAATTAATAATTGTGAAGGGACAATAATTTTGAATCAGTGATTCTTCTGTGATTTTCTTTTCACTTACAGCCCTCTACACTATTAAATAAAAAATATGACCTCTCTCATTCCTGGGAGAAATGGAATTTATTTTATGAAAATCATTTGCTACTGCTTAGACCTATCACATGGTGGACATTTCTAAAGTAAACAGAGTTAAAGGTCAATGTGAATCCTCTTACGAATCAAATTCCAAGATGTTTACATCCTACAAAGGCCAATCTTCAGACACACTATTGAAGAGTTCTTGTTTGTTAGAACAGTGTTTCCTAGTTCTTCTTCTGTTCTGTTGGGATGGGAGCTGCTTGAGACAGGCGCTTGCTCTGTAGCCCAGAATGGCCTCAAATTGTGACCCTCCTGCTTGGGCTTTCTGGGGGCTGGGATTACAGACAAATGGCAGCACACATGATAGGCCGGTGATACCAACCAGTGTGTTGGTGGTATCCATCCTATAGCTGTTTTTGTTAATGAATATGTCTTAGTCAGGGTTTCTATTGCTGCAAAGAGATACCATGACCCCAGCAACTTTTATAAAGGAAAGCATTTCACTGAGGCTAGTTTACCATTCCAGAGGTTTAGTCCATTATTGTCATGGCGAGAAGCATGGCAGCGTGCAGGGAGTCATGGTGTAGGAGAAGGAGCTGAGAGTTCTACAATTTGATCTGCAGGCAACATGAATTAAACTGTGTCACTGAGTAAGCTTGAGCATATATGAGACCTCAAAGCCCACCCCACAGTGACACACTTCCTTCCACAAAGCCATACCTCCTAATAGTGCCATTCCCTATTAGGCCAAGCATTCAAACACATGAGTCCATGGGGGGCATACCTCTTCAAACCACCACCAGGATGCTTCACTTTTTTAAAAAAAGCCAGATAGCTTTATTTTTACCGGTCAATCAAAATTAACACAACGTTATACAGTATATACAAAGAAATCTTTATAAACTTATGCTTAAGTGAAATGTTTATACCTAATAAGATTTTAAAACTAAATTATGACATCTCTCGTTCCCCTGCACATTATTATGGCTTCCCTTGGCTGCTAGCTCCCTGAACCTAAGTGGTTTAGGCCTTGTCTTGGACAATTTAGAAATGAAGTGATGAAGAAATGAAGAGAGTAACCACTGAGTTTGTGGGCTCCTTTGTATTAAAAGTGTGGGTTGGAGTTCAGCTTCAAGCCACATAGTTTAAAAAAAAAAAAAAAAGTTCAGCTCAGAAACAATAGCCACTTTGAAGATCTGACCATGTTAGCAGAAAACCTTCCAAACCTCAGCATCTGGACTGATACGAAAACCGTCTGAAAAACGTCAGTACCATGGAACCTTTGAAGGAGCTGAGCTGTCTGTAAAGCCTGCGTCTTTAACTATCAGGCCATGAACCACAGAGGCTCATGCTCTATCTGAATGGCTGTGACCTACAGAACAGGATCATTGACTCAGAAGCAGAGTGGTGTGGGCGAAGGAGACCAGAGACACAAGGTGGAGAGGGACAGTGAGGAGGAAGACATTTTGAAGTTATATTAATGTTTATGGGACATATATAATTATTGTTTTATGGAAAAACCTCAACAGTAACCAACATTCTATAGCCTTGTTTTGTTTTTGCTTCCTTATTTACTTTTGGGGTATTTTGTTGTTGTTTTGAAATAGAATTTTCTGTGTAGCCAAAGGTGGTTTCAAACTTGTGGTCCTCCTGCCCCATTTTCTTGAGTGTTGGGACTACAGGTGTGCATCACTGTGCCACTCTTCTAAAATTAATTTTTTTAAAGTATTATATATAAATACAAAATTGGGAGCTGACCTAAAACAAAACAAAATTTTAAAATGTACAAGCTTGGCATGGTAGCACCTGCCTATGGGGGGTAGAGGCAGAAGAATCAGGCATTCAAGGTCATCCTTGGCTACATTGTGAGTTCAAGTCTAGATGATACACTGTCTCAAAAAGAATCTCAACAAATAAATAAGTAAATAAATATTGTACACACTAGTAATATTTCCATATGTTTATGGGCAAGAAATATGAACAAGAGAATGAAAGTAACTATGAAGATAAAGATGTAGAAAGGTAAGCAGCCAGCTCATGGGGAGAAAGAATGTTCTGGGCATGATGGAGAAAACAGGTGGAGATAAGAAGAAAGGGTGAGCCAGGTGTTGGTGACGCATGCCTTTAATCCCAGCACTCAGGAGGCAGAGGCAGGCAGATCTTTGTGAGTTCAAGGCCTCAAGGCCAGCCTGGTCTACAGAGTGAGATCCAGGAAAGGCACAAAGCTGCACAGAGAAACCCTTACTCGAACCCCCCCCCCAAAAAAAAAAAAGAAGAAGAAGAAAGGGTGATTGAAGGTCATGCTGATGCCAAGGTTCTGGGCTGCCACCTGGGATCATGTCGATATCCGAGGACTATGCTGCCACAGGGGTCATGCAGATCTGATTGTCCTGCACTGCCACCTGAGGCCATGGAGACATCCACGCTCAGCCTGCTGATGAAGACCATAGCTGGGTCCATGCTACTACCACAGCTGGGGTCTGTGTTGATGTCCTTGGCCCATGGTGCCACCAAAAGCCATATGGATGCTCAGGGTCTAGGCTGCAATCTGTGGCCATGTTGGTGTCTGAGGGTCATGCTGCCACAAGAGCCATGCCATCACAGGGGCCACGCCGATCTGGGTGGCCTGTGCTGCCACATGTGGCTATGGTGTCATCCAGGCCTGGGCTGCCACCAAGGGCCATATCTGAGTCTGTGGTCCTACCGCAACTGGGGTCTGTGATGATGTCCATGGTCCGTGTTGCTATAGGTGGTCATAGGAACTGTGAGTGTTGAAATCCTAGAGCTGTTCTGAGCCAGCCCTGCCCCTCATTGGCCCTGGGATAGCTAGCTCTGCCTCTCAGTGCCTCTGCAGGTGGAGAGCTGGCCCAGCCCCCCATGGGAGAGCTGGCCCTCACACTCAGATGTCCCCACTCCTTACTGTGGGTGTGGGATAGCTGGTCCCCATGGCATAGGCCTAGGAGAGTTGGCTCTGCCCCTTGCCTGAAGGGGGCCAGTTCCAGTGGCCTGGACCAACCACCTCACCTATCACCCAGACTCACATCTTGGGGCTTGGGTCAGCCCACCCTAACAACTGCCATTCTATGACCTGCTGGAGTTCATAAAGGGACTGGTCCTGGGGAACAATAATCACAGAATGCCTATGACTTGGGGCAACAGCAAGATATACAAGAGGAGTTCCAGCGATGGCAGTGTGCCAGAGACCTCGAACCAGACCTATGACTCATTGCAATGAACATTTTGGGGGTGGGGCTGATTGGACAAAAGGGTATACTGAGTGACACACCGCAGCACCCAATGCCACTAGGATGAATGAAGAGATGTGGGGAAAAATGGAGGAATGAGATGTTTTTGGTTTTTGGTTTTTTGTTTTGTTTTCAATAGATACTTGGAGGGGGATTTCTTCTGGGGGAGATTGCTGCAGGGGTGAGGGAAAGATATGGAGGGACTGAGAAGTGAGTGGGATTGGGGTACATGATATAAAATTCCCAAAGAATTATATTTTTAAAAAAGGTGAGGATGTGCATAAAGACGAGGAAGAAACCAAGCCAAATGAAGAAAGGAAGAAGACAAATAAGGCAATGGTGGCCCTGTATAACCCACAGAAAACCATGGCTTGACTGCACTTGTTGCTCATAGATTCAGAAGCTGGTTTTTGTTTTACTTTATTTTAAAATTGTAATTGTGATGATACAAACTATAAGCTACTCACCCACCTATTTGTGATGGCTGTTCTTGGTTGTTAATTTGACTATATCTAGAATGAACTATAATCCAGAAATGGAGGGCATGCACAGCTGTGATCTGGACCTTGAGGTGAATAACACATTCCTTTAATCCAGACTTTGAGGCAGGAGGGCACACCTTTAATCTGGGTCACACCTTCTGCTGGAAGCCTATCTAAGGACAATGGAAGAAGGAAGGGTGTGTGTTGACTCTTCCCTGCTTGCCTTCCCTTGCTAGCACATCCATTCCTTCACTGGCATTGAAGGCCACTTCTTCAGCATTCCAGCATACATAGACAATCAGCTGAGACACCCAGCCTGGTGGAACTGAGAAACTACTTGATTCTTGGACTTTCTATTCACAACCATCCATTGTTGGACTGTAGCCTGTAAGTCATTCTGATAAATTCAGATAGATAGATAGATAGATAGATAGATAGATAGATAGATAGATAGATAGATAGACAGATAGATAGATAGATAGATAGATAGATGAATATTTCCTCTGACAGGCCACCTTTCTCTATATATCTTAATGCCTAGACAAACACAGAATATTTTTTAACAAGTTTTTAATTCCTTCACATCTTCTGGCATTCTGCTTAGATACTGGATGCCATACTGGCTAATTTTATGTCAGCTCAACACAAGCCAGAGTCATTTGGGAAGAGGGTGCCTCCATAAGAATGGTCTGTGGGCAAATCTATAGGGCATTTTCTTAATGATTGATATGGGAGGGCCCAACCCATTGTGAGTGATGTCATCCCAGGCTGGTGGTCCTGGGTGCTGTAGGAAAGCAGGCTGAGCAAGCCACTGAGAACAAGCCAGTAAACAGCACCCCTCCATGGCCTCTGCATTAGCTCCTGTCTTCAGATTCCTGCCCCGTTTGAGTTCCTGCTCTTATGTCCCTCAGAGATGAACTGTGATGTGGAACTATAAGCTGAAATAAACCCTTTCCTCCACATGTTGATTTTGGTTATGATATTTTATCACAGCAATAGAAATACTAACAAACACGGTGCCTTGTTGGTAAAAACCAAGCCATTGTTCAATCTCCAGACGCTACTTGTTGTGCATATCATTTGCATGGTAGATCCATTCTGTTTCCCAAGACTATTATTATAGAGCATCCTAGGTGCTTTTAAATATGACACAAGGAAAAAGTACTTCTGGCTACAAATGCATTGCTATTATACTGAGTGGGCACCAAGAGATCCCATCCTATGGGACAGGACAGAAAAGAAAATGAAGTTTCCAAATCCCATCCACAACAGTAAAAATAATAAGTGTGTTAACTTGAACCATATGGTATTGCTGATATCCCACCATTTTTACTTATAATATTATCCTGTGGTTCAACCTAAAAATGAAGTCGTAATATCAATAATCCCATCCCCACTTTGCTGTTAAGATTCTCAGTCACAGCCCAGCAGTGGTGGTGCACGCCTTTAACCTCAGCACAAAGAAAGCAGAGGCAGACAGATCTGAGTCTGAGGCCAGCCTGGTCTACAGAATGAGTTCCAGGACAGCCAGGACTAAACCCTATCCTGAAAAACAAAACAAACAAAAGAAAAAAGAAAAAGATTTTCAGTCATATCAGTATACCAAAGTGACCAGAGCATACAAGAAACAACAGACTCTACAGGGTTTCTCTGGTCCCAATGTGGTTTGTATGTTAATTGTTCTTGATTGGAGAGGAGAGGCACCCAAGCTCTCATAGCAGAAAGGCAGTTGGAGATCATCCCTGGTCTTTGAAGAGCCCCACTGCAAGGCAGCCATGAATCAAAATGGATATCTTTATTTTACTGCTGTTGCCCTCTGTGTCCCATTAGAATACTCTGAAGTTGTGTACGCATGGTCATTGGCCTGCTGTGAGCCCACATCAGCAACTGAACACATCTAATTGCAGTCATTAATGCGTATGCGCTAGGCACGCTAATCTCTTAGTCCTCAAACTAATGTCTGAGATAGGTCCTCCTCTCTCTGCAGCCACTCTACAGAGGGGGAGCTGAACTACACGACGGTCCAGTGACTTTTTCAATCTCATGTTGCAAATAAGAAACAGAAGCCAGGACCTGAGCCCAGGTGGGCTGTATTTTTCGAAGGAGGTGAAGTCAGTGAGGAGGAGAAAACAGCCACGAAAGAGTTTCTGAAAGTGGGTTTGCAAAACCAGTTGCAGAAGAATAAGGTAGAGAGCAGCAGAGGAAACAAGATAAGAGGCAGTGGGTTCTGCCAGAGGAAGAGAGTGAGAGGGGAAAAAAAACCTTTGAAAAGCAGATTCAAGCAATGACTCATATCTGTCCTGCCTGGCTAGGTTCCCGTCCATTTAGTACAACACAGTCGATGCTGCTGAGTGAGCAAAGGGATGGGGGGGACACATACATCCCCCAAACAATGAATTGCTCTGCCCAAGAATCTGCTAGCTGCCTGTCCCTGGAGATGAAGAGAGCAAGGAGGCCTGCACAAAAGAAGTTTAGGATGCCTTATGATGTAACCCAGGCCAGGGTGGAGTCGAAGCTCTCATCATGATAAGGCCAGAGAAGACATTCACAGGAACCCACCAGGGTTCTTGTGTGAAAGAAACATGTGTGTAACCTGGAAATAGTCAGAAGAAGACCCTGAGGTCAGTTTTTGCGGCCCTGAGCTGTGTGCAAGTGCAGATGGGTTAGAGGGGATTGGCGCCATGTGTGAACCGTGAAGGAATGAAGCTTGGAAAGCAATCTGCTTGATCCGCTGACTCAACCCATTTCACAGAAATCTAAAGATGACATTTCAAAGAGCCTTTTATTTCCTGACACATACCACCTCCTCGCCCTCTCCCTCCGTGCCTCCTCTTCTGACTTTTCTCTTTCCGCTTTCTTCCGGTTTTCCCCATCTCTGTTCCTCCCCCCTTCTTTCTTTCTTGTAAACAACTAATTAAATTACAATTAATAAAAATGACAGTGCCTCAGATGAGAAATGAAAAACGACTTTAGGAAGAGACAGTAAATGGGGAAAGCACCATTTTTGAGAGAAGGCATGGGAGTGAATCATCAAAGGAAAGTTCTAGAAATCAGGGATGGGGCAGGGATGCAGAGCGGAGTTGCCAAAGATGTGGGGAGAAAATGGAGCTTTTATCCAAGGCTTCCCGTGCTAGTGTGGTGAGCGTAAATGGCATGCCTGGAAAGCAGAAGACGACACTGGAAAGTTGACACGGCCACCTGTGGTCCTTTGAAAGAAAATGGCCCCCATGGGCTCACAGGGAGTGGCACTATTCAGAAGTGTGGCCTTGCTGAAGTAGGTGTGACTTTGTTGGAGGAAGTGTGTCACTGGGGGTGGGCTTTGAGGTCTCAGATGCTCAAGCCAGGCTAGTGGCTCACAGTCTCTGCTGCCTGCAGATCCTGATGTAGAACTCACAGCTCCTTCTCTAGCACCAGGTCTGCCTGCATGCTGCCATGCTTCCTACCATGATGATAATGGACTAAACCCCTGAAACTGTAAGCCAGCTCCAGTTAAATATTTTCCTTTATAAGAGGTCCTGTGGTCATGGTGTCGCCTCACAGCAGTAGAAACCCCGACTAAGACACCAGCAAAAGGCTTTTGTCGGGTAGGGTTGGTAACAACTCCCAGGCATGCACACCCTCACTTCTCCTTTAAATGTGCAAGTATTTGGTCAGGCACAGCCTTGTTCCAATGTCATTCAAATTCATTTATACTTTGTCATGTCTGAGTGACCGTGATCCACATACATCTACAGAGATGAGGCTGCACTGTCCAGTGTGGCTTAGCTAAACAGAAGAAATGGTGGTCCAAGGCAGTTTAATAAAATCCTAGGGGGTTGGGGATTTAGCTCAGTGGTAGAGTGCTTGCCTAGCAAGTGCAAGGTCCTGGGTTCGATCCTCAGCTCTGGAAAAAAAAAAAACCTGGTGGGTACCCTTCTGAGGAATTTCATACAGAGGTGAGATATAGTCAGATTTTAGTCCAGAAGGAAAACTTAAGACAAAGAACAAATAGCCCCAGTTGAATTTCTGCTCAACTGACCCCTTTGTAAGGTGTGACTCTTTAAATCATTGTAACAAGAAGGGAAAATAACCTTATTACATCTTATTGTTTAACACTAATGAAGTAAATGAACACCTTAGGTTTCTCCACCCATTCACCAGCCATCAGCACAAAGGGATTTAATAATCATCCTAAATAATGTGACTCCTCAGACCTTCTCTTCATTCTCCTTCTACTTTTGTGTACATAAATTTGTTAGATTGTGCACACAAAGCTATGGGCTGTGCCTTCAGGGAGGCCTCAGAGGGTTATTTTGCTCTGAGAGGGGTGGTGTGTGTGTGTGTGTGTGTGTGTGTGTGTGTGTGTGTGTGTGTGTGTTCCTCTAACCCAGTTTGAAGTCATCAGCTCCAGGTTTCTGCATCAATCCTTCAGGGAGATAAGGAACAGGAAACCCAAGGTTATGGCTGTGGAAATCTAGGAAGGGAGGCACTGAATGCCTGTCTAGGACACAGAAGCTTCACTTCCCAGCTCTGTCTCGTGTCTCCTGCTTAACGTTCTCAATCTTCCCACCTCTTGCTTTTCATCCACAGTTTCTGAGTGTTGATGCTGCCCAATATTTACTAGCTGTTGAATTAGGCAGTGGGCCCCTAATGTACACAGTTCTGGAACAGATGCACATTCTCCTCTCTCTCCCTTCCTTTCTGTGGAGTCAAGGCAGTCATAGCAAGTTCCTGGCCTCAGTCAGTTGACTCATCTCCACACATGTTAAACTGAACTAGCATCTGGAAAGAAAACAGGCTCTTTTTCTTTTTAAAATTCTATTTCAATAAGCTGGAAAGATAGTCAGTTGGCAAACTGCTTGCCCTGCAATCATTAAGACCTGAGTTTGAGCCCCAGAACCCATGTTAAAAAAAACCAGGTGTGGTAGCTGGGCATAGTGTAGTAAGTTTGCAATCCCAGTGCTGGCGAGTGGAAACTGACTGGGGCCCATGGGCCAACCATCCTAGTTTGAATGGAGGTACCCTGTGTAGGAGGATGATGTTTACCCCAGAAGACACAGATTTTTTTTTTTTCGAGACAGAGTTTCTCTGTGTAGTTTTGGTGCCTGTCCTCCTGGATCTCGCTCTGTAGACCAGACTGGCCTCGAACTCACAGAGATTCACCTGGCTCTGACTCCCACGTACTGGGATTAAAGGCATAAGCCACCACCACCTGGCAAGAAGACACAGATTCGTATATGAAAATCTCAGTGCTAGGTGTGGGAGACCACTGAATGAGTTATTGGTCAGTGAGGCCCCAGAGTCTCACAAAAGGACACAAGCTACTGCCATTGCTCTTGGCTGTTTACTATAACTAAGTTGTTTTGGTGAAAACACAGCACATTTGGGTTGCAGCACATAAAGAAATCAGGCTGGAAACAAAAACAAAAACAAAAACAAAAAACAAGAAAGGAATCAGGCTGGAACTGATCTAGAAATGTCTTCCCTGCTGGGTAGCTTCCAAAGTACTGAAATGTACTCTGCAGGGGGGAGAAAAATGATAGACTTATCCAGGAGTGGCTCCTGTGTGCTATACTACTGACCCGCTAGGCAAGTGTGTCCACAATGCAATAATGGTTTGAATGTTGTGGGGGTACCCAATATTTTCTACTTGGATTTGAGAGCTGCTCTGTAGGAGGGAATTCCTCCTAGTACCATCAACATGGTCAAAAGCCCATAGCTGGAGAGGTCCTGGACTGTAGAGGAGGAATATACTACTGCTGACTTGCTAAACATACGTTACCAAACTACCTTCTAAATACATGTTTGTACCCATAGATTAGTGCTGTTCTCAACCTTGGTCAGAGAAACTTCTTCCTGCTTTGGCCAGCAGTCAATACAGAGACTCACAACTGGTCCAAGGATAAATAGCTATAAAGTGCTTATCCCTAAATGACACAGTAGGATAAGCCTCACAAAGCCCAGGGAATAGAGCAGAAGAGGAAAGAGCCTGAAAGCCAGATGATGGGGAAAGTGTACAAAGTGCTACCTTCAGAACATGACAGATCATTGTAGTGATACAAACCCACAGTATCGTTACGTAACAGGAGCGAGCCCGGCAATAGTTCCAGCATGGGTTGTGGAGGGGCTCATGAGCAGCTATCAGCAGCTGGTGGCTGCTGTAGGCGGAGTTGGTTTTTTTTTTCAGGAGTGTGGCTGCTGGTAAGTGGCCCATGCTTATGCAGCCTGCACTAATTGGACTTAGTGGATTATTGTTATTATTATTATTTTTAGCAAAGAGCATTGTTGTAGGGTTTCAAGAGTGTAGGAGTGGGGAGTTGGGGCTAAAAGACATTATCTATTTTATAAAATATAGATTAGAAAGTAACACCAATGTTTCTCAAACTGTATTTAAAAGCAGAAAATTAAAGAAGACATTGATCTGAAACCAGATAGACACAACAACAACAAAAGAAAATTGAAGACTCATTGCCCTAATATATCAAAATACCATTTACAGTGACCATGTTGACTTCATTATGAGATTCAGGGAAATCAATAAGTGTAATACATCACATAAATAGACTGAAAAGATCCATCAAAGATACAGACTTTGAATCAAACCCAACATCACTTCATGATAAAAAGAAACAAACGAAAAACTAAAGAAACTAAGAATAGGAAGAGCATATCTCAACATGGTAAAAGATTTATATGATAAATCTATAGACAACATTCTACTAAATAAGGAAAAACTCAAAGCATTTTACTATAATTGGGAACTATCAAATAAAAGACATCCTTTTATTTGATAGTGCTTAAAGTCTTAGCTAAAACATTAAGGGAAGAGAAGGAACTAGAAGGGATATAAATAGAAAAGGAAGAACCAAAGTGTCTTTATTTGCTGTCAGTAGGATTCTATAAATAAGGGATAAAAAGATTGAACCAGAAAGCTCATAGATCTGTTAAACATTTCCAACAACATTCTGGATAATTTCTGCCCCAAATCAGTAGCTTTCATACACAATGGTAAACACACACAAAGGGAAATCAAGGACATAATTACACTCACAATTGCTTTTTAAAAGGATCTTGGCGAGATGGTTCAGTGGATAAGAGCAGATCTACAGAAGCCTGACAAGCTGAGTTTGATCCTAGAATCTACATGGTGGAAGGAGAAAACTGACTCCAAAGTCCTCTGATCTCCACACATGCTACATAGTACCTCCCACTACATCACACACACACACACCCCAAAAACAAAAAAATAAAATAAAAAATCCTTTAACTACCTTGGAATAAACCTAACTATGGACATGAAAGGCCTTCACAATGAAAATGTTAAAACACTGAAGAAAGAAAGAGAAGAAGACATTAGAATATGGGAAGACATCCTAAATTCATGATTAGAAGAATTATTATTGTGACAATGTCACCCTTGTAAAAGCTATCCAAATATTTAAAGAAACTCCATCAACATTTCAATGCCAGTTTTCACAAAAATAGAAAAAAAATCTTAAATTCATATGGAAACATAAACAACCTCAGGTAGTAAATACACTCTTGATGATACCACAGACATCATCATTCATTATTCTAAATTATACTACTTAGCCATCTAGAAACAAAACCGGCATGTTATTGCACAAAAACAGACATGTATGTAGATCAATGGAGAAGAAGAGGGGACCCAGATATTAATCCACACAGCTACAGTCATGTGACTTTGTACAAAGATGCTAAAAATATACATGGGAGAAAAGGCAGTCCCTTCAACAAATGGAGCTGGGAAAGTGATGCCCATATGCAGAACAATGAAACTAGGACCTTGTCTTGTCAATTCCAAGTGGACCAAATGCTGAATGAAAAACCTAAACTCTGAAACTGTTAGAGGAAAGGCAGAGAAGGCATCTCAGGAAGGAGGAGTAAGGACTTCTTTCTTTAATTTTTAAAATTTATTTTATATACCAACCACAGTTTCCCCTCCCTCCTCTCCTCCCATTCCCTCCCCCCACCTTCTTTTTACCCCCCCCCCATTCCACTCCTCACAAAGGGTGTGCCTCCCATGGGAGGCAACCTCACATGGCATATTAAGCTGAGGCAGGACAGGCTTCTCCCTGCCGCACCAAGGCTGAGCGAGGCATCCCACCATAGGGAATAGGTTCCAAAAAGCCAGCTCCTGTGCCAGGGATAGAGCCTGGCCCCACTGCAAGGGGTCCCACAAACTGACCAAGCTGCACTACTGCCACCCAAGTAAGGACTTCTAATGGGGACTGCAGCTGTTAGAAAAATGCCAGCAACAGCTGGCAAAGGGGACCTCATGAAACTGAAAAGCTTTAAACAGCAAGGAGAAGAGCTGAATAAATGAATAAAGAGACATCCTGGATGATGGGAGAACATCTCTGCCAGCTAGACATGTGATGATGACTGACATCCACAGTATGCAAAGGACTCAGAAAACTAAAGAAATAAAAAATAAATACAACTAATAAATGGGCTAACAAAATGAACAGATGGCTCTCAAAAAAAAAAGATGAAAACCAAACATCCAATATATATTTTTAAAAAAATGTTCAACCTCACTAGGTACTAGAGAAATGTAAATCAAAACTGCACTGAAATTCTATATCACGCAGTCGGAAGGACAGTCATCAGGGAAAATATGCTGGTGAAGATGTAGACAAATAGGGACCTTTATACACTTCTGGTGGGAATGTAAACTGACAATCAGCTAGGGATACCAGTCTGGAGATTCTCTAAAAAAATCTAAGAATAGATCTTCCATGTGACCCAATTGCACCACTCCTGGGTGTTTACAAGTCCGCATGTCACAGAGAAACTTGCAGCTGTTTTGCCATGTTATGGAACCAACCTAGATTGTCCAGCAACAGAAGGACAAAGACCATATTCTACATACCTGATGGAAAGGTGTTAGAATTTTTTAGAATCAAGCTTTGTCCCGTTGATGCAACTGGAGATCACCATTTTAAGGAAATTTAACCAGTCTCAGTGGCTGGGGATGTGACTCCTTCAATAAAGCACCTGCTGTGCAAGTGTGGGGACTAGAGTTTGGATCCCTGGAACCCACACAGCAGCCGAGGATTCCCTGTAATTCCAGCACTTGGAAGGAAGTGACAAGGAATCCCTAGTACAAGCTGGCTAGCTAAACTACACTGATCAGTGAACTCTGGGCTCTGTAAAAGCCTGCCTCAGTAACTACAGTGGAGAGCCATCAAAGGAGATTCCTCAATGTGTGCCCACATGTGCATCTGTACCTTTGCCCTTGGGTACCCACAC
The DNA here is from genome assembly GCF_903995425.1 of Onychomys torridus. Lineage (NCBI taxonomy): Eukaryota > Metazoa > Chordata > Mammalia > Rodentia > Cricetidae > Onychomys > Onychomys torridus. The sequence continues at coordinate 134,547,958 of NC_050443.1, forward strand.
ACAATGAACACGCATACACACACCTCCACATACACAAAGACAGATATCACATGTTCTTTCTTATATGTAGTGTTTAGACTGTATTCAAATATGTAAATTTATGTGTGTGTATATGCCATGAAGGTAGATGTGAAATTGTCTCGGGGAATGATGTGGGCTGCTGGGTAGGGAGGCTGAAGAAGTGGGAAGTGTGGTTGGAGCATGCTCTTACTATTTATCCTTGTCTGGAAGTATCCTTATGTAATGCAGTAGCGTATAAAATGAATATATACCTTGAAAATTTAAAGACTTGAAAAACAAACCATAATCATATGCTCCTTAGGTGTCTGATTTCTCAGGATTCCAATAAATGTTTCAGCAGAAGCCCGAAGCACATGTATGAACCTCAAGAGTTCTGTCATTTCTGATAATTCAGCATTAGGATACTGGAGAACTAACTGTTGGTATCTTGGTTTTACATAAAATAACTTTTAGAGATTTAGTAAAAATGTGTTTTCCCCAGTGTGCAGTTGACTGACCTGTTGATGCATCCTCACCAGCTGCTGAGGCAGTTCCCTGCTTGGTGTTTCTGGTAAATTATTTAAACTCTGTTTTGATGCAGATCTGCCAAGCCCTTAGCTAAGAAGCTCCTGAGGGGCTTCTAGCCTCCAAATCCCATACTGCCTATCTTTGAAAAGCTACCCAGGAGTTCTAAGCTTACAATTGGGAATTTTCTTCCAGGGTTCCTGTAAGCAGCCAGGTTAAGTAAGACCACCCCTTCTTTTTGATGGGAACTCTTTTTATACACAGTGTGAAGATGTGCCTATATGCTTCCTCACTTGCCTAAGGCAGGTTCTGAACAGCCAATAACTAGGCAGAAGAGGATTGGCGGGACTTCTGAGCAGAGATAGGAACTCATGGAAAAAAATCTGAGGCAGGAGATTCACCAGTGAGACTCGGAGGAAGTCGGACACATAGTACTGAGGAGATAGATGTAACAAGCCACCTGGAGAACATAGATGAATATAAATGGATTAATTTAAATTAAATTGACAGGGGTTCTCTGTGTAGTTTTGGTGCTCATCCTGGATCTTGCTCTGTAGACCAGAGATCTACCTGGCTCTGCCTCCAGAGTGCTGGGATTCAAGGTGTGTGCCACCACCACCCAGATAATTTAAATTAAGTTTTAAGAGCTAGTTGGGAATAAACTTTCATACTTAATAAGAAGTCTCTTCATTTACTTTGATGTTGGCTGTTGGCTTGCTGTAAATTGCCTTTATTATGTTTAGGTATGTTCCCTGTATTCCTGATCTCTCCAAGACCTCTATCATGAAGGGGTGTTGGATTTTGTCAAAGGTCTTTTCAGCATCTAATGAAATGGTCATGGGTTTTTTTCTTTCTGTTTGTTTATATGAGAGACCTTGCCTTGGAGGAGGTGGGAATGGGAGGGTGGGTTTGAGGGGAAGGCTTCTTTTATATGTAAAAATAAGTCATTATTTGGGAGCTGGTGGTCCAAGAAAAGCCTGACTATATCTTTTGGGCCTTGCTCACACGTTTATTCACTGGGTCTTTTTTTCATCGTTGACTTTTTGGTTCCTTTCTTCTGCCTGTCATTCCCAGGTGACATGAGGGAACTCAGAGAGCAGTAACCACTGCTGCAGCCCTGCTAAGATGTTGGACAAAAAGCAATCCTTGCCACAAGCAGTCAAAGAGATGGTTTTATTATCCTTTGTGGGCACACACATGTATTGTTTTCTCAACTTTGGTAGGTAACCTTGGATGTGTGTTGGCACTTGGTACTGATTCTAGTCTGAAAGGACTCTTCTAATCCAATAAATAATAAAGGTGAATCATACAAACCATTAGTGCCGAGCTAATTCAGTCTGGATTCAAACTTGCTTGCCGCAAGCCAAGAATGTGGCCAAAGGGTTTCCTGATGGCTTCAGAGTCTCAACTGGCCAGTACTCATCAGTTCACAATGTGAAAGCTGACCTTCACTTCTGAGGAGAGGGAGCTGGGGAGAGCTGGGCACCTTAGGAGGGTCCAGGTGGAACTGATCCTAAAACTCTAGTACCTACCAGAACCCTGAGTGGAATCAGGCAACCCAATCTGAAAGTCAGTCCCTCGGGTGGAGAAAACAGTAGGTTGTAAGCTAACTGATGTGAGTTCTTGTGAGTTTACTATTGTACTCCCAACTGGCTTAGGTACTGCATGGCACTTGCCTGGCTGGGCCTTGACAACATCTAGATTAAACCTGAGGACCACTCCAAGGTCTTCTTCACTACACGTATCTCTCTTTGCCTGATGTTAAAACACTAATTTAGGTCATAAAGTAAAATGATGACTCTCCTACTCTCAAAACAGCAGTAATTAGCTCCTTCTCCTCTGAACTCAGCCTTGCCAGGAGCTCTACATTTCAAAACATCATGTTCTTAGTTATTTAAGCTCATGGGCCTTCAGCTTGCTCCTTGATAATGCATGGGAGTGGCTGATGTTTTACATCAGCAGACATTCAAATTTCCATCTTCTAGGGAGTTTGTTATATCTGATCCTTTGTCTCAAATTCAGACTGCTCGACGAGCATTGCACGAGGGGGAAGGCAGACCCAATCTTAAAATTACAAAGCAGTGGAGACGGGAGACATAGTAAATATCTCAGCATTTTTTTATTTTTCCATCAAGATCAAACTTCTAAAGGGCAGAGACAATGTCTTATTTATTTCCACCTAACCAAGATGACTAGTTTTGTGATACTTGGCATGCAAAATAACTTAGGTTGTTTACATTATAATCCTTCTGAGAAGGGAAGTTCCCCATTTATTGCATGTTCCCTTAAGTCCTTCAGGTTGAGGCCAAGGATCCAAGTGGCCTGGTGCTTTTTGTGGCTAAGGGGTCAACCCTGCTTATTATGATCTAAAGTAGAAAGAGAATATCATTTAGAATCCCCATACTTTACAGTGTTATTGTGAAAATATTATGTGTATGTCCCCCATCACTAGCCTTGCTCTATGCTGGGATGCAGTATAGTCCCATGATCCTAATGTTATAATTCTTTTATACAAAGAAATGACCATTGGCCTTGACAACATTTGAGAAGTGTTGTATCAGAAACCAAGTGTGTGTATAGAATTAGCTCTCTGAACTCACTTATTTCTGACCTTAGGTTGATTTTCCTTCTCTTTTTGATGAAGGGACTTTTTTTTCCTTGCACCTAACTTTTGCTTGAACGTTCACCCTAACAAAACTTTACAAACTTTCAGTTCTCCAAGAGGAGAAGGCAGACTCGCATTTTCCCTTTTCCCAGAAGGCTCCTTGGCTTTAGAAACATCTACTCGTCTTTCAGGAGGCTTGTAGTGGACAGAATCCTTTGTTCTCTCTCCTTGTAGCTCATAGATTATACCTCCCATGCTCCAAGAATGCTGAGCTTGGCTGTAGAATTTGTTTTGGCCAGTGGAATAAAAACAGTTGTGACAAGCTGAGCTTTGAGCTGGGATCTTACAACTCTTGCTAGCCTACTAGAACTTCTACCATTCACTCACATGAAGGAAGGACATGTCCTAAATAGCAATTGCTCCTTTAGTCATTTGAGAGTGAGAGACTTGGGGCTTGAACCAGAGTTGTGACTTGATACCTATTCCAAATGACACCAATATAAATCTATAACTTAGCCGAGGCTAACTGACATCCAGATAGATGAGCAAGAAATGAATGCTTACCTGTGTGTGGTGAACACACCTGTAATGTCAGCATGAGGGAGACTGAGGCAGGGGGATCATGAATTTAAAGTCAGCCTGGGCTATACAGTTAAGGCTCTGTTTCAAACGAAAGAAAGGTAGAGAGGCATGTAGAAAGGAAGGTGGATTTTTTTTTACATGCCACTGAGATTTTTGAAGTTGTTACTCAGCAGTAACACAGTGACAGCTGTCCAAGAGAAGGTGTGACATTATGATGAAGTGGCTCTTTCCAGTGTATACCATCCCTGGGGGGAATGGCAGCACAGCCATGTCTAACAGCTAGGCTGTAAGCCTTTCCTTTTTAAAAAACTAGAAGGTTGTTCATTGGACTCACTACAGCCTCCTCTGCCTATCACATGACCACCTGGGGACCTAGATGGGCATAGAATAGTTCAGAATATTCCTTTATGCAAAGCATGGGCCACATGTACATCTTCCTGACCAAGAAAGCTCATTCTGATACATTTCCTTACTCAATACAAAGTTGTTAGAAGCTTTATAATTTTACAGTGTGAACCAAAAATTCTTTGAGGAATGAAAGAGCATAGGGGAAGTTCCATGGAGATCTCTTCCAGACAATTCTGGGCAGAGGGGCCAAGGTAACACAGGGGATGTCACACTGACAGATACGAAGTAGAAACACTTGCTTTCAGCTCTTGGGGAAATCTCTACCCTGTTGCAGTTTCTCTGAAAAAATTTAAAATGTTCGAACACAAGAAGTTGACTTATAAAAAATGCTTGGAAAGAAAAGGAGTTAGTTAACTTTATTTTCCTTTTCTTTTACACTGTTCTGCCCTGCACTGGTTAGAAAAGTAACTTGTCAGCTTGGAGATTTAGCTCAGTGGTAGAGCACTTGCCTAGCAAGTACAAGGCCCAGGGTTCAATCCTCAGCTCCAAAAAAAAAAAAAAAAAAAAAAAAAACAAGAAAAACCAGAAAAGTAACTTGTCAATGTTTCTAGTTAGTAAGATTGGTCGCCATAGTAAAATAGCATACTTATACAATCATGCTGTGGCTATCGCTCTGTATAAATAAAATGCTGATTGGCCAGTAGCCAGGCAGGAAGTATAGGTGGGACAAGCAGAGTAGAGAATTCTGGGAACAGGAAGGCTGAGTCAGGAGATGCTGCCAGCCACCACCATGAGTACCAACATGTAAGATACTGGTAAGCCACGAGCCACGTGGCAAGGTATAGATTTATAGAAATGGGTTAATTTAAGATGTAAGAACTAGATAGCTAGAAGCTGGAGCCATTAGTCCGAACAGTTTAAATAATATCAGAGTCTGTATGTTTATTTTATAAGTGGGTTGCAGGACTGCCGGGGCTTGGCGGGAGCTGGAGAGAAACTCTCCAGCTACACAGTCATGTGGACATACTTCCTGCCTCCTGGATACAGTACTATAGACTCCCTTATAGAGCCCTTTCTCAGTAGCATCAGTTGCCTTTGACTAACGAATTGGCTGCCTTCCTGCAGGTGGCAGATTGTTAACTCTACCAGGCCAAGTCATACCCTGAAGACTTCCGTAAGCTAAATGAAGGAGTGTTGATGGTATCCTTGCCAGCCTCATCAAGTTTCATTAGTAGTTACAAAATAGTAAAGGGACAGGGTTTCAGGAGAGTTGTTCATTTGTTTTAAGAATATTCTCTCTTAGACTCTTTGGGTGAGCTCCCCTCTCACAGTGACTTCTGATTCTCTGAGTATTTCTCTTCTTTTATGTTCATTGAACATAGAGGTAAATACATATGTCATTTTCATCATTTGTAACCATTTCCTCAGGGCAACATTGAGTGTTACCCTAGCTTTCCTTGAAGAAACCATCCTTTCTGACTTTAAATCACATGAGCCAATTAATAATATTATTATTTTATTTTATTTTTTATTTTTTGCAGCCAGTGGCTTCTGGGTACAATAGGCCAGCCACAACTCTCTATTAGACATTTAGAATAGGGTCTGAGGTTCCATCTCAGTACTGAATTGTCCTGTTGAATTGAGATGAAAGCTCTCAGCAACTGTGCACAACTATCTTTAGATATGTTAGTGCCCTGATGCTTAGAGTCAGAAGATGTGTTTCTAGTGAACACAAAAGAGGGCAAGAATGAAAGCTGATGTAATGGTGCACAAGTTTGTAATGCCTATTGAGGATATTTGTGATATTCTAAAATAAAAATTGCCCCCATAACATGATCAGGGGCTCTGGGTCTTCATCATAGCTTCATGTGGTTTCCAGACTGTCTATCAAATATGTTGATAGACTGTGAAGTCTGCCTTTCTTATTCTGAACCATTTTTAGAATGTTTGTTGTAATGGACATACATTGTTTTGGGATTCCCCATGTCCATTTGTTGATCCTCTGGTACTCACATCCTTGATCTTCCTTGGGGAGACTGTCCTTCACGGTTAAAATTTTTTTGAATTTATTTTGTGTATGTGGAGTGTACATGCAGAAGTCAGAAGCCAACTTGTGGGAATCTATTTTCTCCTTTCCTCAGGAGGACCACAGGGCTTAAACTCAATGTCATCAGAATTGGCAGCAAGCACCTTTTTCCACTAAAATATCTTGCCAGGTATCCTCCATGATCTAAGGACAATCACTCGTAGACATTTGCAGTTACATAAGTCAATAAAATCAATCCCTCTTGCTGAAGCCAACATAAGCCAGGTTTCTGCCTCTTGCCAATTTAAGGAGTCCTGTTTAACTTAATCATTAAATGCACATATCCATTCCATAACCTAAACTAACCAACTAGGTTTATGGTCTGTGGGGGTGGGGGGGGGTCACAGCTGCCTTTGAGCAAGGCATTGGTTTAAAAATGTACATCATTGCTGGGCGGTGGTGGTGCACACCTTTAATCCCAGCTCTTGTGAGGTAAATGCATACAGATTTCTGTGAGTTTGTGGCCAGCCTGGTCTACAGAGTGAGTTCCAGGACAGCCAAATTTATACACAGAAACTCTGCCTTGAAAAAAAGTCAAAAAAATTTTTTAAAATGTACATCATTTAAGAGACAATATGTCTGACTTTTTAAGGCTTGACTAACAAAAGGCACACTGAGTGTTTGGTTGAAAATCTTTCTTCTCAATTTCTTTTTTCTCAGAGTGGAAATTGCTGTCAAAGATATGTCAAGAATAAATTTTGGCATGTGATTCAGACTTTGTAGAGCAAATGTAGTCTATTGTACATGTCCACACGTTGACTTCATTTAGTCCTTAGCAAGTGAAGGTGTCTTCCGCAGTTATTAAGATATATTCAGAGGGGCTGGAGAGATGGCTCAGAGATTAAAAGCACCGACTGCTCTTCTGGAGGTCCTGAGTTCAATTCCCAGCAACCACATGGTGGCTCACAACCATCTGTAATGAGATCTGGCGCCCTCTTCTGTATACATAATAAATAATTTTTAAAAAAAGATATATTCAGAGAAGTTAGAACTCATCCATCCATTCACACTAGTAGCTGTGGCTCATGTAGGGCAATGTTTACACTGTCAAATTTCTATAGAGTTTTAACTACCATAGTATATATGTTCCTGCAGTGATAAAGACATAGACAAAAATATCCAAGGACATGACTTGGTCATATCATAGACATATGCTTTCCATACCCACATAACACCAATGTTTGAATTCTTCTGACTTGGTCACATTATTTTTGTATGATATCACTAAGGAGAGCAACATAGCAAAATGCAACTACTGGGAAGAAGAGTGAACACAATAAAATAAGGAGACCATCAAACCAGAATCCAGAAACATGGTTTTCGGTTTTGTTTTTATGTTTGTGTTTTCTTAGCACCTGAATAGCAATGCCTAAGGCTTACTACACTTTCAAAAATTGACTATTTTACTAACTAAAATTAAAATAATCCATGTACTAGCACTCATGATTGAGATATTTCTGAATTTCTGCACATAACATTTATCACTTTTTACTTTCAGTTCATAAAGGTCAATCGAGAGCAAGCCTACAACTTGTTGGTACAGCATGTGTTAAAACATGCAAGGTCCTAAGTTTGGTCCCTAGTACCACAAATGCACAAAATGTAATATATTGTACACCTCAGTTCTGATATTTTAAATTTTAAAACATTTAGCTTTAAAATTGTTATTAAGGTCATCTTATTTCATGAATAACATCATATATCTACAACAAAAATATAGTTTTATAGTCTTAAAAGTTCTTCCAAGATAACTTGTAGGGTTTTTTTTTTTTTTTTTTTTGGCCTCTAGATTGTTCTCAAACTCACTATCCTGCCTCAGTTTCCAATAACCAGCTTAAGATCGAAGTTTTTATAGAGCCTTTTAAAAATTAAGATTATAAATGACATCTTCTGATATAAGAAATTTGACTTATAATATCAATGTCACCAAAGAATTATTTACTACCTTAAAGCTTCTGGTTTTAATTTTCCTTTTCTCATTTATGAAATGAAAAAAAGTTGTAACCAAAAAACTCTGTCCTAGTCTTAAATAAGAATTTCATTGCCTTAGAATTTAAAGACCACTGATATGGTAGTTGTTTCGATTATATAAGGGTATTTTCCAATTTGTGTTTCAAACAGAAGCCAGAGTACCAAACTCTAAGTCCAGAATGAAGCCAGACAGAGAGAAAGTCAATAAACTGGACAGAGAAGTGAAATCAAGATAGGAAACAGCTGGAGAGATGGCTCAGAGGATAAGAGCACCAACTGCTCTTCCAGAGGTCCTGAGTTCAATTCCCAGCAACCACATGGTGGCTCACAAACACCTGTAATGAGATCTGGTGCCCTCTTCTGGCCTGCAGTCATATATGCTGTATACATAACAAATAAATCTTAAAACAAAAAAAAGAATTCCAGATTTGTTAAAAAAAAAAAAAAGATAGGAAACAAACAACTATAAGCCAGAGAATTAGACTAAAGAAAGCATATTTTTAAAAATGTTCTTATTTGCACACATTAATTACATATTAGTGAGTTTTATTATGTCATTTTCTTACATGCCTATAATATAAGTTGATCACATTCACGTATACACCCATTACCTTCTTTTGTCCTGATGATCCCCTTTCTCTTTCCAGGTAGTCCCCCTTTCTTTACTTGTGTGTGTGTGTGTGTGTGTGTGTGTGTGTGTGTGTGTGTGTGTATCCTAGGGAGTTCTATTAAGATTATTAACAGGAGGGTGAGTAGAGGTTTGTTTATAAAAGTGTGGGAACTGGGCAGTGGTGGTGCATGCCTGTAATCCCAGAACTTGAGAGGCAGAGCCAGGTGGATCTCTGTGAGTTCGAGGCCAGCCTGGTCTCCAAAGCAAGTTCCAGGAAAGGCGCAAAGCTACACAGAGAAACCCTGACTCAAAAAAACAAAAACAAAAACAAAAAAAAACCAAACAAACAAAAAAAAAGTGTGGGAACCTTTCCAGTGACTACTGAAGAGAATATTTCTTCCTCCTTCATCAACTCCTTAACTATATATAAATCCTCGGGGATAGGTGCAGTTCCATGAGCCACAGCCCCTTCCATAATAAAATACTGACACAATAGTCTAATCACAATTATCATGAGTTCAGGGGCTATGCCATCCCTGGAAGTCAGCACTCCATACCACTTTTCCTCCCTTCCTCCGACTCTTAAATTCTTCCTACCCCTTCTTCCACCATCATTCATTCCCAGTACTTTAATTAGTTATGATTCACTTTAGCCACCACTGAGCACAGCAAAAAGAGGGTTCTCTGATTAAATGTGACAACAGCATTAATTAGTCTAGGGTCACAAACACAGGTATTTGATGGATGAGTTTAGCAAAACAACAGCAATAGTTTTCCCTACTTTGGGCTGATAGCATCTCTACCCAAGGGCTTTCGACAAGGTCTACAGTACCAGATGTGAATACATTCCCACATGGAGTGGGCACCAAATCCGGTCTAAAAAAGTGGTTGGTTGCCACCATAACAGACTTGCCGCTACTGTACTAGCAGGCTCATCCCTCCTGGCCAGTCAATACTCTTTCACACGCAGTAACAAGTCCACAACTGAGAAAGACACCGATGACAATATTTCCGTAGCAGCCTCCATAATAGCTCCTGGCGTCATATGGGATGCCCAGCAAGGAAGAAGCATCTAACCCACTTCCAGCTTGGTCTCTTTATGCCCTATAGCCAGGGTATCTCCAGCAACGAAGTCTCATGATCTAGTTCTGAGTGACAATAAACAGTAGCGCCAAGTATTTGCATTGTTTGTGGAGTCTCAGTTGATTTCCAGATCAACAACTCATAGGAAGGTAGCCTGCTCCTGGCACATGGGTTTTTTTTTTTCCAATAGCCTATGGCTTCTGGGAGCAGCTTTATCTACCTGCACAGAGTATCTTTGTTAAAATTCTTTTCTGAAAATTACCTTTTTGATCATCCTGTCAAGTACCAGAGCTCGTTCTGGCTTCTCTATGCACCACTAGTTTTGGTTGATTCTCTCCCATATTTCCCTCTTCCCTCATCTCCCTGATACCCTTCCTGCTCAAACCTTTCCATCTCCACTATCCCTCCTTCCAATCTCATACCAAATGCATTCTGTTACCTGCTTTGGGATGCTCTTTCTGCATGCTGTGAATATGTGTTGCTACCATTGGTTAATAAAGAAGCTATTTTGGCCTTTGGTAAGACAGGTTAGAGCCAGGGGGGAAATCCAAGAGAGAGTCAGGAAGAAGAAAGGTTGAGTGGACACAGACAGTAGCCCAAGGAGCAACATGCCAGCAGACTGGTAATGCCATGGCCATGTGGCAAAACACAGAAAAATAGAAATGGGTTAATTTAAGATGAAAGAGCTGGCTGGCAAGAAGCCTGATCCATAGATCTAACAATTTCTAATTTATATTAAGCCTCAGAGTGATTATTTTATAAGCTGCTGCAGGCTAGGCAGGACATAGGAAAAACGTCCATTTATAATTACCCTCCTCTCTTAAAGAATTTTCTGTTGCCTCTCATGGGCCTCTTTCTGTTTCCTAACCTTACACATGCCCGCTCCCACATAAATGCATGCCTATAAAACTTAGAAGCTAGAATCTGCATGAGAGAGAACATGTGTGTTTGTCTTTTAAAGCATAAGTTACCTCACACTGTGATATTTTCCAGTTCCATTCATTTTCCTACAAATTCTTAATTTAATCTTTCTTTATGGCTGGATAAAATCCCACTGTGTATATCACTATATTTTCATTATCTGTTCATCAGTTGGTAAATATTTAGGCCAGTTCCATTTCCTTGCCATTGTGTATAGAACAGCAGTAAACATGGATGTGCAATTATCCCTGAAATAGGATTACAAAGCTGTGCTGGCTAGTTTTATGTCAACTTGATACAAGCTAGGGTCATGGAGGCAGGCTGTTGTTGTTGTTTTTGCTCTTTTGGGGGCCCACCACACAGCTCCCAAATAAATCACACACAGAGGCTTATTCTTAATTACAAGCCCAGCCTTCACTGGGCTTATTTCTTGCCATCTTTTCTTAACTTAATTTATCCTGTTTATCTTTGGCCTCGGGGCTTTTATCTTTCTCTATTCCTGTGTAACTTTTTTTTTCCTTCTTCCTCTGTGTCTGGATGTGTAAGTGGGTGGCGGGGTGGCTGGATGGCTGGCCCCTGAAGTCTTCCTCCTTCCTCTCTCTTGTTCCTTCTTCCACTCCTCCCAGAGTTCTTCTATATATTCTCTCTGCCTGCCAGCCCCACCTATACTTTCTCCTGCCTCACCATTGGCCATTCAGCTCTTTATTAGACCATCAGATGTTTTAGACAGGCACAGTAACACAACCTCACAAAATTAAACAAATGCAACATAAACAAAAGTAACACAACTTAAAATAATACTCCCCAACGGGGAGCAATGATTAGCAGGGACATCAATTGAGAAATTGCCTCTATAGGATCAGGCTGTAGGCAAGCCTATAGGGCATTTTCTTAATGACCATTGTAGCCCAGCCTATTATGAGTGGTTCCATCCCTGGGTTGGTGATCCTAGGTGCTATAAGAAAGCAGATTGAACAAGTCATAAAGGGCAAACCAGTAAGCAGCACCCCTCTATGGCCTCTGGATCAGCTCCTACCTCCAGATTCCTGCCCTGTTTGGATTCCTGCCCTGATGATGAACTATGGTGAACTATAATGTGGAAGTGTAAATGAAATAAACCCTTTCCTCCTCAACTTGCTTTGGGCCATGGTGTTTCAGCACAGCAGTAGAAACTCTAAGACAGAGTCTTTTTTGGGTTTATGTCCAGGAGTGGTATACCTGGGTCGTATGAAAGTTCTGTGTTTTTTTTTTTTTTATCTCCACATAATTTACATAATCGCTGTGTCAATTTACCCTCCAACCAACAGTGGATAAGAGTTCTCCTTTCTCTACATCCATGCTAGCATTTGTTGTTCATTGTTTTCCTCATGATAGCCATTTTGACTGGAATGCAATGGAATCGCAGGGCAGTTTCAATTTGGACTTCCTTGATGGCTAAGGTTATTGAGCACTTTTTACAATATTTATTGGGCACTTATATTTCTTCTTTTGAAGGCTGTTAAATTCCCTACCTCAGCTTCTGATTGCTGTTTGTCTCCTTGTTATTTAGATGTTTTAGTTTTAGGTATTTGGATATTAATCTTCTGTCAGAATAATACCTGCTAAAGCTTTTATCCCATTCTGTAGCATGCCTTTACTTGACTGTCTCCTTTGTGGTACGATTTTTTGTTTGTTTGTTTGTTTGTTTTGTTCTGTTTTACTTCATGAGGCCCTATTTGTCAGTTGTTGGGATTATTTCCTAAGTGATTGGAATCCTATTTAGAAAATCCTTAATTATGCCTACATATTGAAGTATTTTCTCAGTTTTTCCTCTAGTTGTATCAGAGGTTCAGCTCTATATTAGGATCTTTGATTCCTCTGGACTTGATTTTTGTACAGGGTGAGAGATACGGGTCTATCTTTATTCTGTATATGGTTCTCGAGTTTCCCCAGCAACATTTGCTGAGGAGATTATCTTTTCTCCAATGTATATTTTTGGCATCTTTGGCAAAAATCCTATGGCTCTAGCTGTGTAGGCTTATGTATGATCTGGGTCCCTAGTTCTGTTCCATTAATCTACATCTGATTTTGGGCCAGCATCATGCCGTTTTTATTACTATTGCTCTGCACTGGGATTTGAAACAAAGCATAGCAATATCTCCAGAGTTATTTATTTATTTATTTATTTATTTATTTATTTATTTATTTATGCCTAGGATTGCTTTGACTACCTGGGGTCATTTGTACTTCAATATGAATTTTAAGATTTTTTTTTTTTTTTTTGTATTTTGCTGGAGAACAATTGTGGGGGCCCAGCTCCCACATTTATTTACTACAGGAACTCTTGAGGAATGAGGAATAAGAAACTTAGTTAGAAATAAAGAGGGGAGAGAAACAGAGAAACACAGGATAGCCTTGGGTAGGCCCAGATCCTTATCCACCAGCCCAGAACTTTATTCCAAAGGGCTATTATATAACAATGCCAACGGGTAGAGCAAAACACCTCCCCCTTGCTAGTTATAGTCATGTGTAGACCCTTACAAACACCTGGTACCCAGGCCCATGGTCCAATTATCCTCTTATGCAGTCCTGCAGAATACAGCTACTAGGAAACCTAGTGGGCCCCAAGAAATGATGTTGGAATTTTGATGGCAATTACATTGAATTTGTAGATTGCTTTTGGCAAGGGAATAATTTTCACAAGGTTAATTCTTCCAATCTATAAGCACAAATCATCTTTCAATTTCCTTCTTTAATGTTTTGAGTTTTTCTTTGTAAATATTTTTTACTTCCTTGGTTAGAATTATTCCATGGCAGGTTATTAAGATTGAAATTGTTTTCCTGATTTCTTTCTCATTATGTTTATCATTGGCATAAAGGATAACTACTGAGTTTTATATGTTATTTTTATGTTCTTCCATAAAACGTTTTTTGGGGTGTGTGTGTGTGTGTGTGTGTGTGTGTGTGTGTGTGTATGTGTGTAAAATGTTTATTAATTCTATAAGTTTGTGTGTATGTGTGTAAAATGTTTATTAATTCTATAAGTTTGTGTGTATGTGTGCACACATGCATGCAAGTGTGTAAAGGTCCTTAGGATCTCTTATGTATAAGGTCACTTCATCTGAAAATAAAGATTTCTTTCTTTCTTATTATCCCTTCTTTTTCCCCTTACATCTTACTGCTCTAGCTAAGATTCTAAGTACTGTATTGAATAGGAATGAAGGGAATGGGCCACCTTGTAATTCTCAATTTTGCTGGAAATGCTTCAAGTTTTCTTCCATTTAGTATGATGTTGTGTTGTGTGTTTGTGGCCTTTATTAACCTGAGTCATGTAATTGCCATTCCTAGTCTCTTATTGACTTTTATCACAAAGGAATGCTGTAATTTGTGTGATTGCTGTCCTTGAGTCCATTTATGTGATGTGTTATATGTACTTGATTTCATTTGCTCAGCCATACCTGAATCTCTAGAATGACATCAACTTGATTACAATGGTGTGTTCTTTTTGGTGTGTTCAATTGTTATGAGCCACAGGAATATGAAGTAGAAATTCAGCTGTACTTGGAAGAATCAAGGAATTCTTCCAGAGGAACCCAAATCTCAAGGAGTATTTTGTGTTATTTGCATTTTAATATATAAGCTGTTTCCTGCTTTGAATTTCATGTGTACTCTCATACCAATAATGTATTTATCTGAAATACCTCTCAAGCATCCTAGGGCAAAATGGCAGACAGAATGAGCTTTTCAGACCAAAACTGATCTGAATTAAGGTAAACACCCTTATGGAGACACGGCCTGTCCCCTAGGAGTTAAGTGCATAGCTTTGTTTCTTGTGCAAATGAAGCTCAGACCCTCCTTTCTCTCACAGCCCAAGTGGCATTCCAGAGCAACTGACTCAGAACAAAAGGGTTTTTTGGCATACCAGGTACAGTGAATCCATGAGGCAAACTTCTTAGCTCCAAGCAGAGTTATCGCACCAGGCCAGAAGGCAGCAGGGCAGAATTTGCAGACTGTAGGGGTATTGAGACCAGGTCATAGGAAGAGGTACAGGAAGGAATGAGGATGGAGAAGAATGAAGATGTAGATGAGGACAGGGACAAAAAAGAACTTAGTTGAATTATGAGAGGACAGGAGGAAAAGGGACAGAGAGGAGCTAAGTATGAATACAGAATTGAAGCTATGTAGATAGAATCTTAGAGGAAGAAAGTAAAAGGACTGTAGAGCTCAGTGTACTTAGATTCATTCCCTCAGATTATTCTTGCCGTTGGTAACATCTCTTCTGGACCCCTGGGAAGGAGACTATAGAGGCTGGACCCCAATAGTTTCAAATATCCAATTAGGTTTGCAAGTATCTTATTGAGAATATTTGCATCTGTATCCATCTGGGTAATTGATTTTTCTACATTCTCTTGGCTATGCTCATTCCTCCTTTATCTAAGTATTGCTTCCAGTATTTTCAGTGTGGCTGGTTTGGGGAACATGGATTCTTTTAGCCTGTTTGTATCTTGGAAAGGTCTTATTATCCTTCAATTATGGTAACTAGTTTTGCTAGGTCTGTGTTGACATCTGTGGCTTCTTAGAACTTGAAGTACCTTGCTCCAGGATCTTCTGACTTTTGAAGTTTCCATTGAGAAACTGGCTCTTATTCTGAAGAGTTTTCCTTTATGTGTGACTTTAATGTGATATTTTTTCTCTTAGTTTTCACTATCTTTGTTTTAAATATTTAGTGCTTCAGGTATGGTATGTTACAGGGAGTTTCTTTTCTGGTCTTGTTTATTTGGTGTTCTGTTTGCTTCTTGTATCTGTATGGGTGTGTATTTCCTTGAGGAAGTTTTCATCTACAATCTTGAAGATCTGGCTTATGTCATTGGCCTTCGATTCATCTTCATCTGTGTCTACTATAAGTAGATAATTTGGTCTTTTCATGGTGTCTCATAGTTCTTGCATGTTTGTTTCATGTGTATGTATCTATGTATGTTTTAATTTTCATCATCTTGGCCTGTGTGATCGAATTCCCCTAACTATCTTCACGTCCTAATACTCTGTCTTCTACTTGAGCCATGGTGAGGTTTTCTTTTGAGTTTTCTGATTGACTTCTAGAGCTTTTCAGTTCCATCTTCATTTTAGATTCAGTTCTCTTCTATTTTTCTCTCTTTATTAAATTTGGTTTTCAAGTCTTGGATTATCATTGTCATTTCATTCAGTTGTATGTTTATGTTTTCATAGAAATCACTCAGTCACTTATTGCTCTCCTCTCTAAGTTCATTGAACTGTTTATGTCCTTTTTAAACTCCTTAAATTCTTTGATGAAGTTTATGATAGTTCTTTTAAGTCCTGTCTCCTGGGGTTCATATATATAATTGGAGGATATATCTATAGGACTGGCAGATTGGGAGGAGATAAACTATCTTGGCCTTTAATATTGTTTGTGTTTGGAGGATGGATGTTTCTTTCATTGGTTGTCTGTCTGAGGTAGATGATGTACAGCCTATGCTACTGAAGCAGGGCCCAAGGACCTACTGGCATGAGCAGACAAGGACACAGTGATTATTCAGGCTGAGTCCATGCTCTGGTTCCTGAGTTCCAAACTATGACAGCAGGTTGAATATGGTGCAAGTGAGATAGGGTCCAGGACTCACCAGACTGGACTGGCACACAGGATGTGTCACCTAGGCCAAGCTTGGATGCTGGGATCAGCACAGTTGTGACTGATTGGACTAAACCAGCTAACTAGACGAACAACTAGGACTCAGCCTTGGGCAGTGAGAAGGATGCATGTGAGACAAATCATAATAGGGGAACACAGAGGATAAGCAACTAAAACTGGATAAGCCTGGATGGTTGAGAACAGCATAAGGGGGGCTAGCCAGACTGGGATAAAGCACAGGATTTACAAACCAGAATAGGACCAGGGATTGGAGAGTGTGCAAAGTGGGTTAGAGTTCCCAGAACTTACCAGACCACACACTAGCACAGGAAAAAAAATGCCCTGGGTAAGGTCTAGAGGTTTGGTGTGGTGGGGATGGACTAAAGTCAGGTGACTTGAAGAAACTAGAGAAGGACAAAAGTTGTTGTCTCATATTCTTTGTGTTTCTTAGTTGTGATTTGCACATCTGCTGTCTGGCTACATCTCATAGTTTTAACTTTCTCCATTCCCCCACCCTTAGTTTGTTTTGTTTTATATGAGTCTTCCTAGAGTGTTGTCTTTACTGGGAATTAGATTTTCCTGCATGGGTGGTGGGGGGTGGTGATGGCAGCATTGTTGTGGCTTACTAATTTACCAGCAGTCTCAGAGTCTCAGCCTTACCTTGTTTCGGGAGACACTTGCACATTTCCCTGTGCCTCTGTTAATGTTTGGGAACGGCAGTGCTGGGGTAACAGGTGTAGAAAGTGTAGTTTATAGATTATTTAAAGTTATTGGGATTGATGTTTAGTTAGGAAAGTGAAGAGCGAATAAGGAAAAGAGGAAAGAATGTGTAAAATTGACTAAGAAAGAAAGTATGTAGATTTAGGATGTGAGAGGTAGTTGAGAAACAATTATGGATGTAGAAATAGACAAGCGAAGATTTTGTAGGGAGGGATAAATAAGGGACAGCCATGAATGTCCTTTTGAGTTGGTACAAATAGACTACAGTAGCTTAACAATTAACCTACAAAGCTGTAAATGTAATTTGCTAAAGGTAGCAATTTTAGAGAGGAAGAAAATAAATAACTAAAACACTAGAAAAAAACCTAAAAATTAGAAAAAGTCATGCCATGGAACAGAAGGTATATTCCAGATGCAGGTAAGGTGGTCTCTGGGAAAATGGGGCAGGTCCCTTCCCTGGGACTGTCATGTGTAACTGTCTCCACAGGTGGCAGTGAGGGCTAATAGCTCTAGCAACTCACACCAGTTAAGTCAGAGGACACTTCTGGATGAGAAGAAGGTCTGTGAGGATGGATGTAGATGTAACCGTCTTGTTAAATAAGAAACACAGAGCCAATTGCAGAGTTAAAAACCAAGAGGTCAGAGCAATAGCTGAGAGCCTTACCCTTCACTGCTTCTGCTGTCTTCTCTCCACAAGAGACCTACTTCTGTGTGTCCTGTCTTTTTTATAGACTTTCTGTTCTGCCTTGTCATTGGTTGTAAGCCCAGCCACATGACCTCCTTGTCACTGCCTGTCTGTACAGACCTCCAGGTCTTCTATGGTTGGTAGTGAGAGTAAAGGCGTGTGTCGTCATGCTGGCTGTGTCCTTGAACACATAGAGATCCATCTAGCTCTGCCTCCCAAGTGCTGGGATTAAAGGTGTGCACCACCACCACCCAGCTTCTGCTGTGGCTTGCTCTGACCCCAAGGCAACTTTATTAACGTACAAATAAAATCACATTTCAATACAAATAAAATATCACTATAGATGGAGGACTACCTGCCGGAAACTCCTTGCCTTTGTGAGTCTTGTCCTTTGTGGTTTAGGGATGGAACTTTGCAGGCAAGGCAAAGGGAATGGAGGGCCACCCGAGAAGGTATGTCAGCAGAGGTCAGCAGAGCCCTGGGATCCAGCGGGGGGGGGGGGGGGGGGGGGGGGGGCTCCTTTCAAGATCTAACTGTGGCAGTGGGGGAAGGATGGGAGCTGTTCCTTCTGGGTGGGTAGCCTACCCGGCTGGGGTTCCTTCCTTGGACACACTTTATGCTCTCATACTTTTATGCTCCTCTGCCCTGGTCTATAGTGTTTGTTTTACCAGCCCTGTTTTCTCTGACATTTGCAATCCTGCTTCTTCATGGGTCATTTGTGGAGACCATATTGACCCCAGTCTGCAGATTCACAGGATGGCTGAGGTGGCTGGCCATGGGCCCAACACCCACAGGAGCGGCAGTGGTGGGACTTATTGTATGGTAGCAGTGGCAGTAGTTTTGGCAAGAAGGAAGCTGTGATGGGTGGATGAATTGGGGCACATGGGTGGTGGTGGGGGGTGTCTCCTGGGTCCCTTCATAGTAGAAGTTTGCTGGTGGTGCCTCTCGTGCAGGGAATGTGTTGGCAGCAATGACTATAAATATTTGGCAGAGTGGCTATGACTGCCAGTGGAAGCAATGGCAGCAGCAGCAGAGGGTGTGTGCCAGC
Source organism: Onychomys torridus (assembly GCF_903995425.1). Lineage (NCBI taxonomy): Eukaryota > Metazoa > Chordata > Mammalia > Rodentia > Cricetidae > Onychomys > Onychomys torridus. The sequence continues at coordinate 134,566,768 of NC_050443.1, forward strand.
TACTGTACCTGGGAGAAGTTCTCTAGTGTGCAGGGCAAAAGATGTTCAGTGAGTCAGGCAGGTGCCAGGAGCAGTTTGGTCGGGGCTACAGCAGCCCTGGCCCTCCTTCCTTTAACTATCTTTTTGTTGTTGTTGGTTTGGGTTTGGGTTGGGTTATGTTTTTATTTTATTTTTTTCCCAAGACAGGGTTTCTCTGTGTTGTTTTGGTGCCTGTCCTGGATCTTACTCCATAGACCAGGCTGGCCCCTTAACTCTTTAACCCATAGCTAAGATGCAGTTTTGTATCTACCATGTGGAAAGTACATGTGCCTAGTGTTTATGTGTACATGTGAGAGGATATGTGTATGTGGGGGGTGCAGAGGCTTAATTAAACATCTTTCTCAATCACTTTCCTCATATTTTTGAGACAGGTTTTCTCACTGACCCTGGAACTTACTGATTTGCCTAGGCTGGCTTACTAGTGATCTCCAGGGATCCAGATGTCTCTGCTCCCGCAGAGCTAGACTTACAGACATGTGCCACTCAGCCCAGCTATCAGGTGCTGGAAATTTGAACTGAAGTCCTTACCCTTGCATGGTAGACACTTCTGACTGACCCATCATCCCAAACCTGATGACCTGAATTTGATTCCTGGTTCCTCATGGTGAAAAGAGATACCCAGCATTGCAAGTATCCCTCTGGACTCCACAACATGTGCCATGGCATGCACGTGCCCCCAACCCCATACACACAAAAATTAAAAAAAAACTTAAATGTGATTAAATGTTTTAATTATTAGGATTTTCCTCAAATTTCATGAAATAGTTTTATTTTGAACTAAAATACTGAATGGCATCCAGGCATAGTGATATGCATTTGTGCTGTGGGATGTTCTGTATGTTAAGTGTGTTGCTCTGATTGGTTAATAAATAAAACACTGATTGGCCAGTAGTCAGGCAGGAAGTATAGGCAGGACAAGGGAAGAGGAAAATTCTGGGAAGTGGAAGGCTGAGGCAGAGAGACACTGTCAGCCTCCACCATGCCATGACAAGGGAGATGTAAGGTACTGGTAAGCCACAAGCCACATGGCAAAGTATAGATTAATAAAAATGTGTTAATTTAAGATTAAAAAGAGTAGATAACAAGAAGCCTGCCATGGCCATACAGTTTGTAAGCAATATAAGTCTCTGTGTGTTTACTTGGTTGGGTCTGAGCAGCTGTGGGACTGGTGGGTGAGAAAGATTTGTCCAGACCATGGGCCTGGCAGAAAAACTCTAACTACACACTTGTAGTTCCAGTGTCCTGGGTCTCAGGGGTGGAGGGTCACTTGATTCCAGAGGAGTTCAAGACCAGCCTGAGCAGCATGGTGAGAGCCCATCTCAAAAGCTCAAAAACAACAGTACCAACAGGAAGCACAAACCACCTCCAGTTTCCCAGTCTTTGGAGATATAGCTATTAATGGTTTGGGGCACAACTGTGTAACTCACCCTACCTCACATGCACAGATGGTTGAATCTTTCATAATGGTGCATATTCTTCATACCTAAGTCAGGAGGTTCTCAAGTTCAAGGCCAACCTGGCTACATAGAGAGATCAAATCCTAAAAAAAAAAAGAAAGAAAGAAAGAAAGAAAGAAAGAAAGAAAGAAAGAAAGAAACTTGGAAAACATTATAAGGACCATTTTGTTCACATTGGTTAATACTTGCCTTTTCATTTAACAAATACTTGTATTTGATAGTATAATTTTCATCATTATTAAGTATTTATATATAACATGGTTACTTCATATTTTTCAGGTATATATATAATGTAATATAGTTAGCTGATTCTCAGAATCCTGCATATCCTTTCAGCTTGGACCATGACAATCGGTGATTCAGCCAATCCTTGAATATTTGACCCTTGGCTTGTTTACATATTTTTATGTAAACTGCTTTACCTGTTATAGGTAACCAACCATACAAAGAAATACTTTTCACAGCCTGATAACATCAGATACATTTCTAAAGATATCATTACTAGATTAAATAACATTTTTTTAGTCTTACCATTTTTTCATGTACTGTTGTCAAATTTCTGTCTCATGAGAGCATTCAAGATGGCTCAATGAGTAAGGGTAGTTGGAGTCAAGCCTGAGGACCAGAGTTTGATCCCTAGAACCTGCATGGTGGAAGGGAGCACGTCAATATTGTCCTCTGACTGCCACAAGTAGTCCATGGAATGCACATGCACACACATGCACATACACATGAATAAATAATGTAAAAATAGATAAATAATATATTATAATTATGAACTGAACTATGATAAGAAACATGGTCTCAGCCGGGCGGTGGTGGTACACACCTTTAATCCCATCTCCCCTGTAAAGTGTGGTATCTGTTTCACAGCAGTTTTTATTATTCTTTTTTGGCCTTGACTCACTTTTCAGAGAAAACCATTTTTTAATATAATTTATTTAACTTTATTTTATGTGCATTGATGTGAAGATGTCAAATCCCAGGGAACTGAAGTTATAGACAGTTGTGTTACAGACAGTTATTAGCTGCCATGTGGGTGCTGGGAATTGAACCTGGGTCCTGTGGAAGAGCAGCCAGTGCTCTTAACTGCTGAGCCATCTCTCCAGCCCCCCACGAAAGCATTTTGAAAAGTTTTATGTGTATGAGTATTTTGCCTACATGTGTGTATGTGCACTGTATATATGTCCAGTGCCCTTGGAGGCCAGAAGAGGGAGTCAGATCCCCTGAAACTGGAGTTACACATGGTTGTGAGCCACTGTGAGGGTTCTGGGAACCAAACCCAGGTCTTCTGCAAGAGCACCAAGTACTCTTTAAATTTAAGAAAACCAGTACATACTAATTACTATACAAAACAGAATATTCAGAGTCCAGAAATGTTTTCCTGAGAACAAGTATAATATAATATAATTCTGGGAGGATGACAACATACACTGGACCTTCTTCATTCCTTTGCTTTTCATTTCATTTCTTCTTTCTCTCCTTTCTTTCTTTCTTCTTCTTCAGTTTGTTTGTTTGTTTGCTTGTTTGTTTGTTTTTGTTTTTTTTTTTGGTACAGGGTCTCATACAGCTCTGATTGGCCTAGAACTCCTAGAGATCTATTTGCCTTAAGAACTGTAATTAATGGTCTACACTTCCAGACTCTTTCTTACATCTGAAAGAAAGAAAAATAAAAATAGATCAACCTAGCACTGTAATATCTCTCATCAAGGAAAGAGAACCATTATGGAATCCTGAGACAACATTTCTTTTCCTACTCCTATCTCGGAAGCTTGAAGTCTGTAGTTCTGGGACTGCAGTGACTGGAACCGGCAGCCTTGTGCCCATCCCTGTGGAAAGATGTACCCTGAAGTAAATACCTTTGGTGCAGTGACATGGCTTAGATGGGATTTCAGAGCTAACAGGCATCTGAACAATCTTCCCTATCATCCCCATTCCACCACATGCCCTAGACTACTCCAATCAGACCCTACTGAAAATCCTTACAAGGCTAATTCTAAGTTAATTCAGGTTAATTCTAAGTGTGACTGAGGTGCATTTGAGTGATTCCAGACTTTTAGATGCTAATCACTTGGCAGAACATGGAGTCCAAGAGAACTGGTGTGTGATGACTTCAGAAAGATTTAAGCAGGGAATGGGTTGAAAGGTTCCTGGGAAAATTACTTTTCCTTTGCTGAATCTGGAGTTTGATTTTAAAGTTAATTCAAAGGTTCCATATTTTTCAATTTTTCCTATGAGCATAAGTGAGTAGGTAGCTTCTGACGCAGCAAGAGGAATAATAAACAGGACTCCATATCTTCCCGGGATGCACTTTTTTTCCTGACTAATTGGTGACATTCTTCCCTGGATCTCTGCAAAATATCAATGCTGAGGTCTAATCCTTTTGAAGCCAAATAAACTGATCGTTCTTTTGGATTTCTTAAGAAAGAAAGAGAAGGCTTAACTGGGAGACTTTTTATTTGCTTTGGGATATTTTATTTCTAGATGCGGAGAGTTAAAAGTGTGTTTGGCATTGGCAGAATAAAATTTTGAAAATCCATACAGAAGAAACCAGGGATATACTTCAACTATGATGTCTGGTGAATCTGTATTAGAAGGAAGCCTGGACTGTTTTAGAAGATCTATCAGGAAGACTTTTCACTGAATGGTAGGTTTTATGAGAACTCCTTAAAATCAAATGACTTGTGATTTCTTAATCTCAACTTTCGGCACACTGCTTTTTATTCAGTAAAAATGGTGGTCACTATGATTTATGGACAGACGGACAGGTTTATAAAAATGTCTAAAATTATTGAATTCTTTAAGTAGTTTATAATGATGAAGAAAAACCCAACATTATAATTAGAAAAAAGTCAATGATTTTGTTCCTAGGTTAACTCTAAGAAGCACCAAGACCAAAACAACTTATAAAAGAAAGCATTAAAGATTTAGTTATTGTGTATTATGTGTACAGTGTTCTGCCTGCATGCCAGATCTCACTACAGATGGTTGTGAGCCACCATGTGGTTTCTGGGAATTGAACTCAGGACCTCTGGAAGAGCAACCAGTGCTCTTAATCACTGAGCCATCTCTCCAGGCCCCTAAAGAAAGCATTTAATTGGGGGATTGCTTACCATTTCCGAGGGTGGGTCTGTAATCATCATGGTGGGGAGCATGGAAGCTGACAGTCATAGCACTGGGACAGTAGCTGAGAGTTTCTAGCTTTTCTGAAAGTTGGGGCCAAAGAGAGATAGATAAAGATGGAGATGAAGATAGATGATAGATAGATAGATAGATAGATAGATAGATAGATAGATAGATAGATAGATAACTGGGAATGCCATAGGCTTTTGAAACCTCAAAGCCCACCCCCCAGTGACACACTCCTCCAACAAGGCCACATCTCCTAATCCTTCTTAAATAGTTTCACCAACTAGGGACCAACTATGAGACTACGGGGCTGTTCTCATTCAATCACAACTGTTATCTTAAAATCAACAGTTAGTATTTAGCAAAGATGGTGAAGAGGATTTCATATGTTGCTGCTGATTTTCTCTTCCATGGAGTTTATTTTAGAACATGGAGTTCTATACATAGTATTACATATAAGGAAGTTTATTCATCATGAAAACAAATTGGGAACAACATAAATTTCAAACAGCTTATAAATTTTAAACAGATTATAAATTTGAACAGTGGAACACCAAGTAGACACTGACATTATTTTTAAAGCACCATTAATAAATTAAAAACTCACGAAAAGCAACAAACTAGGTACATAAATATTTATAACAAAAGCAGTGCAGTTCTAGGAACAAATAACCATCCACAAAGGCCTGGCCAAAAATGAGGAAATCTCCAAGAGAACACTATGCAATACCAGAAAGTTTGTGCTGGACAGACCCACCCCTGATGTGTTGTGAGGGGAAAGAACAAATTACAGATTGAGTCGAATGGTATACAGCATTTAGGTAACTTTTGTTCATTGTTGTTGTTGTTGTTGTTACTATTCTTATTGAGGTTCTGAGGGCGAACCCAGGGCTTCGAACATGCTAGGCAAGCAGTCTACCACTGATTTGAAAAAGTCCTTTTGTCTATGGATGCATAAGTTTGTGGAAGTCTGCCAAAGAAGCTAGTGACACCAGTTCCCTGTGATGGTCAGGGACTGGAAGAAGACTTCCCGTGTGAAACTGAGGGAAAGAAAGAAGGAAAGAAAGAAAGAAAGAAAGAAAGAAAGAAAGAAAGAAAGAAAGAAAGGAAGGAAGGAAGGAAGGAAGGAAGGAAGGAAGGAAGAAAACAACGAAGAAATAAGGGAAGTATTAGTGCTAATGGTCTGGAAGGAGGGGAGTGGGGCCAGGGAGCTGCTGCTGCAGTTCAGGTGAGTGAGGAGCAACCCCATCCTCAACAGGACTGGCCTTACTTCCCAGCCGGGTTGGTAATTCTGGCTTCGGACATCACCAGTCTCTCACAGTAACTCTGCTGTTGCCGCTCCCAGTCTTGTCTGCCCTTTGGAATAGCTGGGGGCAGAAACATTACTAAATAAATACTAAAGCTCACCCAGAGTCCAATCTTCTAGTGCTCTTTAATGCACCCCAGGTACCCCTGATATGCAGTCAGGGGCCAGCCTGCCTTTCTTTACATCTTAGACCTTGATTTGATGGGAGATACAAATGCCTCTGCAGAAGTACTATGTGGCTGTGGGCTTCCTGAGAACAGGTAAAGGATTAAGTAAACATTGATCTTTCCAAAAAAATATAAATACTTGTTGGGCAGATGACTCAGTGGTTTAAGCCCTTGCTGTAGAAGCAAGAGGACCTTAGTTTTATGTGGCAGCCAGCTTGTAATTCTAGCCTCAGAAGGCAGAGAGAGGATTCCCAAAGGAAGCTGACCAGCCACATGGAAAATGGGATTGATTGAGAAGCCTGCCTAAAAAAAGAACAAGATGGAAAGCAATGAAAGATCCCCTACATCAACCTTGGGCCTCCACATGTGTGTGTACAAATGCGTATGTGCACCTGCATATACATGTATACTCATATATATGTTAATACATATGCACATGTACAAACACATGAAAAAAGAAAGAAAATTTCCAGCACCAGAGATGGAACTAGAGCCTCAGCCATGAAGCCAAGAGCTCTAGCACTGAGCTACAACAGAGCCTGAGTACATGTTTTGGGACCAGGAAAGCTGGAGGCCAAAGATGGCTTCCCATGGAAACTAGTTCTTTTAAATAAAGAAATATCACACTAGAACTTGATGGTGAGACTCTGTTGCTGACGTCACCCTTTGTATGTCACTGGACTTGGAGGAATAGAGTTAGTACTCACTAGGAAGCTTCCTCCCTGATGGTTCATAGTAATAGAAGGTGCTGTGCAGGCTGCTGGGGGGGAAAGTTAGCAACAGTCTTACCCGGCTATGAACCTTGTGAACTCTAATAATGACTGCTGTACGAGTATGATACTATAATGGCATGAATATTATGGGATAACCAACTACTTTCTGACTAGATTCAAGGCCTGCTCTACAGGAAGAAACACAGGCTTGGTGCTGTCAATCTGACCACCCATGGTTGGAGAGCTCACAGATACAAGGATAAACTTACTATTATTATTCTGCCAAATTGTAGCAGGGGTGTGAGGGAGGAGTTTCCTGGCCCCCTGACTGAGGAGGTATTGACGGGTGATGGTTGCTGGAGAAGAGGCATCAGTTTTCTTTAATAGTGTGGCTTCTGGCAGATCAACCATGCTCTAAAAGGGATGGACCCTCCACACAGAAAAATATGGACAGCACAAATTGGAATTGATGAGCTATTGTTTTAAAAGGAGGATATAATGTTGGGAGGGGGGGGTTGCTAGATGGATCTGGGAAGAGTTTGGGCAAGTATGATCAAAATACATTGCATGATTTTTTCATTTTTTTCCATATAATAAAATAGAATATAATAAGATACATCATAGTTGGACAAGACAAACCAACAGAAGGAAAAGAGCCCAAGAGAAGGCACAAGAATCAGGGATCACTCATTTGCATATTCAGGGATCCCCTAAAAACATGAAACTGGGAGGTATAATCTACACAGAGGAGCTGGTGCAGACCCGTGCAGGCCCTGTGCATGCTGCCTCAGTGTCTGTGATCCACATGAGCTTGCTCATGTTGATGTAGAGGGCCTGTTTTCCTGGTGTCCTCCATCCCCTCTGGCTCCTACACTCTCTGTCTCCTTCTCTTGAGGGTTCCCCGAGCTCTAATGGGAGGGATTTGATGGAGACATCCCATTTAGGGCTTTCTGTTCCAAGGTCTCTCTCTCTCTCTTTTAATACTGTCTGGCTGTGTGTCTCTGTATTCGTTCCCATCACATTTCACAAAAATTTTAAAGAATTAGTAAAAAAAAAAAAAAAAGTTTAAATAAAGGAGCAAATGTATGAAAATTTCAAGTAATTTTAATAAAAATTTTATTAAAAAGAAAGCAATATCAGATAAATAAATTGTAAAAAAATTATATTTCAGCCTAGCCTCTATTACTTCCTGGCTGTAAAACCCAGGTTAATTTAGAGACCTTTAGCTACCACACTGCAAAACAGACAATTGATCAGCTCAGAGGTTTTGGAGATGGCCCGAGGGTGGGGTAAATATTTCTTGTTGCACTCTCCCCAGCAGTAGAACTTTCACTTAGCGCTGTAGAGACTAGCTGGTTTTCTATGAAGCTTTATTTTTAAGAAAAACTTCCAGAGTTGAAAATGTTTCCTGGATCTCATCACTTCTTAGCTTCCCCTGCATATAGCCTCTCTCCTCATGCACCCCTCACATCCCACCCCTGCCTCCCATTCTCCCCTCATGCACCCCTCACATCCCACCCCTGCCTCCCATTCTCCCCTCATGCACCCCTCACATCCCACCCCTGCCTCCCATTCTCCCCTCATGCACCCCTCACATCCCACCCCTGCCTCCCATTCTCCCCATGCACCCCTCACATCCCACCCTGCCTCCCATTCTCCCCTCATGCACCCCTCACATCCCACCCTGCCTCCCATTCTCCCCTCATGCACCCCTCACATCCCATCCCTGCCTCCCATTCTCTCCTCATGCACCCCTCACATCCCACCCCTGCCTCCCATTCTCTCCTCATGCACCCCCTCACATCCCACCCTGCCTCCCATTCTCCCCTCATGCACCCCTCACATCCCACCCCTGCCTCCCATTCTCTCCTCATGCACCCCTCACATCCCACCCCTTTCTCCCATTCTCTCCCTCTGCACCCCCTCACATCCCACCCCTGCCTCCCATTCTCCCCTCATGCACCCCTCACATCCCACCCCTGCCTCCCATTCTCCCCTCATGCACCCCTCACATCCCACCCCTGCCTCCCATTCTCCCTCATGCACCCCTCACATCCCACCCCTGCCTCCCATTCTCTCCTCATGCACCCCTCACATCCCCCCCTGCCTCCCATTCTCCCCCCTCATGCACCCCCTCACATCCCACCCCTGCCTCCCATTCTCCCCTCTTCCACCCCCTCACATCCCACCCCTGCCTCCCATTCCTACTTGTATTCCCTATGGTGGCACCTGAACGTCTGGCACCTACATCCACATAAGACATGAGAAAGCATAAAACGAGTTCTAAACACACAAAATGGAGCCAAATGTGGCTTCCTGGTATCGTGTCTCTCATGCCAGCTGCAGTACAGAGCCACCTCCTGTCTACTGCCAGCATGTCATGAACTAAGCCTTGTGGAGGGTTCTCACAGTCTCAGTGTCTCCCAGCTGCTGCCTGTGGGCTTGAGCTGCCATCTGAGCTCCTCCAGTGAGCGGCATGGTGGGTTTGGAGTTCTGCTCGTGCAGACAGAAAAGGTTACAGATGCTCAGTAAAGACAGATCCAGACAGAAAAACCTCTAAACAGGTTATAGTGTGTTTAAAAATGCACAAAGGCTTGGGAGAGGGGAAAAAAAGGTATAGACAGTCATTATTTTGTATATATATATATATGTTTGTTTTTGTTTTTTTAAATAATGTAGCCCTTAAAAAGGAGTAAAGTTCTGTATGTTATTGTGCTGTTTTTAAGTTTTTTGGCTGCTAAGAGACACTGGATTATTAAAGCTGCTAGATTAAACCAACCTATATATTAAAAAAAATCTTGACTTCAAAATGGAAATCAAAACATGTGTTGCTTTGGGGGAGAGGTTATGCTTTTATTTCCACAGGAAATGAGAGGCTGTGGTTTCATTCCAGATTGACATGGATCTGGATCAGTTTGGTCAAGGAAGACCCCCTGAAAATCCTAACTACAGACATTAAAAAAAAAAAAACCTAAAAAAACTACAAAACACACAACATATATTTTAACTACTCAAACACAAAACAAAAAAAAATCATCTTTGGCTAACTTGTAAACAATACACAGTCTATACTCATATTAATACAGATATGTATGTTACCTTTAAAAGTTTATGTATTTTCAGAACAAAGGGACCAGTTACCAATGACAAGAAATGCCCCCAGGTGATCCAGCATCTCACAATGTCTCTGTTTTAGTTTCCTCAGAGTTCTGTATTCAGAACAGCTTCAAGGCTGCTGGCTGAGATGGTCCAGCCTCACAAACTACTGCAGCTAAAACCTAACAATTATCTTGATTTTCTCAAGATTCCCCCAAAGATAACAGTGCCCAAGGACAACAGGAAGCAGTCTAGAGGAAACAATGCCCATATTCCCAAAGGATGAATTATGGATGTTTGTCTTTATTTAGGGGGGTTGGTTGCAAATTATTACTGGTCATGGCAAAAGCAAAATAAAACTAAGCAAAGGAGTTAGATTCAAAGATCTCTTTCTGAAAGAAAAAAGGGAGGATAATATAGAAATGATAAGATATAAGGATAGATTATTGAATCTACTTTAATCCAAAAAATAATGACTAATCTTAAATATTTTATATTGGTATGGACTTTGGTTTATTGATACAAATTTAAAGTTATTTTTGTTATACTGTATGTGTATTTGTGCTCTTGTTTAGGGTATTATGTTTATATAGCTCATTTAAAAATGTAATGTATAATTAAAAATACAGGTTAGTAGTCATCTATAATAGTCAAACTTGTAGTCATATTAGGTATGTTTTCAAGGTTAAACAGATATATTTTGATAGATGGTCTTCAAACACTTCAAAGACTTACAGAATATGGCATTTAAAATGTTTTTAAAACATAAGGCTTTTCTTGACAGTGAGACATATCTGCTCCTGACAGCACCAATTTACTTCAATATGGAGTTTACTTTCTTTGTGGCAAAAGCTAGCCATTTGAGCAAAAAAACTGCCCTTGCCTCAACTGCTGACAGTATGCTGTCCAACTGGACCAACAGGATGCAAAAAAAGGTGACTGCCAAACTTTGCCAAGACAAGGTAGGACAGTCCTTCAGAATTCCCTGCTCCTCAGAAAAGTCTGTCAGATATACTCAGCCTGTGGGCCACAGTTAGATGCCCCAATGTTACAGATATTGGGGTGACTGTCCAGGCAGCCAGATATTCCTGTCATTAGGTAACATTTCACCCTTCTGGGGTCTTTGATGTAGTTAACCACCAAATAATTAGACTTAAAGGTAAATTAGGTATAAAACTTTAGATTCACAAAGATAATATAGATAATATTTTCTCTAAATTTGTCAAATACAAATGGACTGGATATTGAAACTTTAATTCTTACTTGATAACTGCTTTTGTTGTTAATAATTTTACTATGTTAAAGTTAAAACTTATTTGGAGAAATGTGGAATATTCTTTTACACTGTGTAAACATATGTTACTGTTAGCTGGACAGGATAAGGTTAGGCAGGAGAACCAGCCTAAAGACACTGGGAAGAAGAAGGGTGGAGTCAGAGGAGTTGTGAGCCAGACACTGAAGAAGCAACATGGGAATTTATAGATGAGGTAAATGAGCATAGATTAATAGAAACAGGCTAATTTAAAATGTAAGAGTTAGCTAGTAACAAGCCTGAGCAATCAGTCGAGCATTTATAATTAATAATAAGTTATAGTGATATTTTATTTTGTATTGAAATGTGATTTTATTTGTATGTCAATAAAGTTGCCTTGAGGTCAGAGCAAGCCAGAGCAGAAAGCCGAGCAGGTGTGGCACGCCCTTAACCCAGCAACTTGGGAGGCAGAGCTAGGCGGATCTCTGTGTGTTCAAGGACCAAGCCAGCATAGCAGACACACGCCTTTAATTCAATACCAACCATAGAAGACCTGGAGGTCTGTACAAACAGGCAGTGACGAGGAGGTCATGTGGCTGGGTTACAACCAATGAGGGAGGAGAACAGAAAGTCTTTAAATAGACAGGACGCACAGAAGTAGGTCTCTTGCGGAGAGGAGGAACCGCAGAAGCAGTGAAGGGTAAGGTTTTCTGCTTTGGCTCTGACCTCGTGGTTTTTAACTCTTCAACTGGCTCTGTGTTTCTTATTTAACAAGCAGGATACATCTACAATAAGTCTCTAAGTGGTTATTTTGGGAAGTGGCTGGTAGAACAGAGCTGATTGCGGTCCTGATGATAAACTCTGCCTACACTGTGGTGCAGGATCACACCCAGGGCTCTTCACATATGGAGGATGCACTCTACCACTGAGCTTCATTCCCATCTTACAAGCCTTGATTTTGGTTGTTAGATGTAGTGGGTAGCCATCCCAGCATTGGCCTGGAAGTTCCAACTCCCATTGAGGCTTCGGTAATGGTCACACCCACAAGGCCAGGTGGAGGAGGAAGTGTAAGACCCAGGATCGGGAGGAGGGCTCTCTCTTGGTTCTGGGACGCTGGATGCAGGAGGTAGACTGAGCAGAGTTCTCCAGAGAACACCGCCAAAGGATGGCTACCCACTACAGTTACTGTTGGTTTTAGGGTTTTGTTGTTGTTTGTTTTTGTTGGTGGTTATTATCTATCTATCTATCTATCTATCTATCTATCTATCTATCTATCTATCTATCCATCCATCCATCTATCTATCTCTATCTATTTATTTGACAGTATCTTATGTAGCATAGGCTGGCCTTGAACTCACCCTGTAACTGAAGATGACTTTGAACTTCTGATTCTCCAGCCTCCCCAGTGCTGGAATCAAGTTATGCTCCACTACTTGCTTGTTCCCAGCCAGTCTAAATGGAAGCCAAGTAGTGAGCCTAAAACCAAGTATTTTCTACATGTTCTTGTCATTTGCTTTTGCTTATTTTCTTGATGCTGTGTGTATTTTTGGAGAGGTTGTAGAAAGTTTCACTCTTTGGGTTTGGATAGCCTCCTCAATCCAGTTTTATTGTTTCAGCTCCAGAAGCAGCACTAGTATAGTACAGATTTTTAAGCTGTGAAGACTGCATCCCCCCGCCAAAAAAAAAAAAAAAATCATTTTTTTTTCTAACATGATCACAATTCTCCACTTTTATGCCATCTCATTGATATCTTTAAGGATTTATTTTAAAAGTGTCTGTACATGTGTGTGCCTGTGTGAGTATGAGTGCCCTTGGAAGCCAGAATGAGTTGGATTTCCTGATACTGGAGTACAAGCAGTTGTTCGCTGACTGTTGTGGGTGCTGGGAACTGAACAGGGGTCCTCTGCAAGACAGAAAGCACTCTTAAGCCACCCCTCCAGCCCCTGACCAATAACTTTAAATCTCAAGATCAGGACGATCAAGGTTTTGCTCTGGATGCACGATTTCAAGTACCAAAATCCTCAATGATCATGATAAATAATATTCTAATGCATGAATTTAAAATAAAAATTAATGCAAAAATCCACCTAAACATTTAAAGAACAAATCATCAGAATATGTAAAAGAAGCAGGATCATGTTAGTATTAAGCCACACTAGAGGCTACATTCTGAGCTCATTCTGTACTGCCCACTAGGTTCATCACAAACTTGATTCTTAGAAATTAGTGTAAGGATGAGAAGATGGAAATAATTTGTAAATCAACTATTATGAAAAATATCTCGTGGAAATTTTGTGCCTTGAAGAGATTTTGGTGATTGTGACAAGTAGAAAAAAAAAAAAAAACAAGAAATTTAAAAAAAGAGAATGTTTTCTGTCTAATTTTGTTAGATTGGACATTTTATATTTATCTAAAATTGAATAACTGCTGGGCAGTAGTGCTGCATGCCTTTAATCCCAGCACTTGGGAGGCAGAGGCAGGTGGATCTCTGAGTTAGAGGATAGCCTTATCTACAGATTGAGGCCTGGGACAGCTGGGGCTACACAGAGAATCCCAGTCTCAAAACAAAACAAAACAAAACAAAAACAAACCCCCACACACACAAACAAAAATTGAATAGCTATCACATCTTGACATACTTACAAAGGCAGGTTGAAAAACTAAGAATAATAGCTATTGATAGGCTAATATTAAGACCATCTCAATCACAAAGAAGACAGAATAGCAGGCACTTTTGTAGTTAGAGTTTTCCTGCCTGGCCTAGTCAGGACAAATCTCTCTTACCTGCCAGCTCCACAGTCGCTCAGACCCAACCAAGAAAGCACACAGAGACTTACATTGTTTACAAACTGTATGGCCGTGGCAGGCGTCTTGTTATCTACTTCTTCTATCTTAAATTAACCCATTTCTGTTAGTCTATACTTTGCCACATGGCTTGTGGCTTACCAGTGTCTTTACACGTTGCTTCTCATGGCGGCAGCTGGCAGTCTCTCTCTCCAGCCTTCTACTTCCCAGAATTCTCTTCTCTCTTGTCCCGCCTATACTTCCTGCCTGGCCACTGGCCAATCAGAATTTTATTTACACAGAGCGATATCCACAGCACACTTTAATTACTTATATGTTTTCTAACATCATATTTTGTGTCTTATCAATTTATCATACACTGAACAACTATCAACTTCGATTATATATTGTGTCTTAATATCCAAGGTATAACTGATCATGGTGGAAATAGCAACTTTCCTATAAAGTTGGCTTGGAATTAATATGTGTTTCCATCTGGTTTGAGCAACAAGATTTCTCCCCAGCTTTTTTGATTCCCCAATGATGTCTAATTTCCCTTGGTGAATTCATTTGAGGTTAGGGTTTGACAAATTGGATTGAGGAATATTTTACAGAAAAAGTCAAGCTCTGATGGGTACCAAAGGCTAAGTGGTGTGAGCAGTTAGTGAAAGGCCAAGCCCCATGTGGCCAATTTCTTTGATTAAAACATATACTTAAATGTTTTTTAAGCATCAGTTAAACTCAAGTGCTATTCTAGGCATTGGATTCAGGTGGGAACAAAACACAAAAAATCTTAGCCTTTTAAAGCTGTACATGAAAACCATTAAAGGAGATGGGAAAATGATTATCTGATATAGAAATAAGGAAGGAGAAATAAATCACTCTGACACATTAATTCAAAATTTCTGCTTTCTACTCACTGTCTCATGTGCAATGCCCATGGGTGGGCAGGCATGTTAGTAAAGAGACTATGATCTGGTCCAGATGATGCACAGTTGGACACAAACTGGTCAGAACTGTTACTATGGGCCTGTGGTTTCAAGTTCTTGGTTAGGAACTAAAATCCATATTTCTTTTCTCTTCTCCTAATTCCTTCCTACTCCTCCTCCTCTTCTTCCTCTCTTCCCTCCTCTTCCTCCTTTACCTCTTCCTCCTATTTTTCCTTCTCCTTTTCCTTCTCTTCCCTTTCCTTCTCCTCCTGCTCCTCTTCCTCCACTCTCTGCCCCCACCTCTGACAGGGCTTCATAAACTCAGTCTGCCCTCAAGCTATATAGCCAAGGATGACCTTGAACATTTAATCTTCCTGTCTCCACCTCCTAAGTGTTGGGATTGCAGACATGTGCCATTATGTCTACTATATGGGATGCTGAGGATTGAATCCAGGGCATTGTGAGTGCTAGGCAAGCACTCTACCAACTTATCTACATCCCTAGTCCTATGTTAGTCCCTGATGTTCAAGTTCTGGAAGCTAGCTAAGACTTTTTAGTAAGCACCTGAATCAAAAATCAACACTGCTGGGCACAGTGGTGGGCA
Organism: Onychomys torridus; assembly: GCF_903995425.1. Lineage (NCBI taxonomy): Eukaryota > Metazoa > Chordata > Mammalia > Rodentia > Cricetidae > Onychomys > Onychomys torridus. The sequence goes on from NC_050443.1 coordinate 134,582,244, forward strand.
CCTCAAGTCCCAGCTTCTCAAGACGATGAAGTAGGAGGAGAGCATAAGTCCAGGAGTCTGGAACTATGTGAGCAACACAGTGAGACCCTGTCTACAGGAAGAAGTATACATCTGCAGGCACAAAATATATTTGGATAAAGTCAGAGGGTTGTCTACATGCATTTCCAGGGCTTGGTAAAGCACTAACGTCAGAGGTACCCTATTTCATCTAGGATCTCTTTTGGATTTGCAATGTGTGTATTTTTCTCTTGCAAAAGACACTGTGCTTTGTGCCAGGTTTTTCATCCTCAAGTTGACCCTGAAAGGCTTTTAACTAGACAGCTGATTATACTGTTTCTGGGGTTACAGAAATGTTCCTCTAGGTGGCGCCATTTACAGCTTTCTCATTTGACCTGGGTCGATTTCCTTCTTAAGGAGTAAGCCTTCTTTATTTCTTGGCCAGATAGTGGTGCTGGCAATTCTGCACAAAGCAGCTCTTTCCCAGCTGATCTAGCATCGGCAGTATCTCAGTCTTATTTCCAACTGGCCTTTTAGTTTCCCCATTTGTTGCTTACCCATGCTTCCTGGTTGATTTTAATGTTACCTTGGACTACTACTCCAAATGAATCGTGTGAGCAAGTCATTCTTGATGCACTAGTTAGTCTTAAGTGCTTCTCATTCACATTGTTTATTCTCTTATGCATGTGGGTTATTAATTTTGTATTGTTTATTCTTTTATTTGTGTGGACTGTCTACCCAAACTGATTATAAAGTCTTTAAGAGCTCTCTGTATGCCTCAGGCACCTGGCATAATACACTGCCTAAAAGGCTGTCTGCCAGTGATGTAGGTGGTGACATGCTTGTGCTTATTCAACATCTAAAGAATATATGTCCTAGGGCTGCAGAGATGGCTCAGAGGTTAGAAGCACTGGCTGCTTTGCAGGGGACCTGGGTTCAATTCCCAGCAGCCATATGATGGCTCACAACTATCTGTGACTCCAGTTCCAGGGGATCTGATGTCCCTTCTTGCCTCTGCAGGCACCAGGCACACATACGGTACACAGACATACATGGAGGCAAAAAAACAAAACAAAACAAACAACACCCAAAAACCAAAACACATACACAAAATAAAATGAGAATTAATTAAAAAATATTATCTGTCCTAGGCTGGGTATGGTGGTGAATGCTTTTAATCTCAGCACTCTAGAGTTAGGTAGATCTCTGTGAGTTCAAAGCTAGCCTGGTCTACATAGCAAGTTCCAGGCCTACCAGGGTCCAACTCTAGTCTCAGCATTCTTTTGGGTCCTTGAGAGTGGTTCTTAGCATGAGCACTCACACACACACACACACACACACACACACACACACACACACACACACGACACAGACACATGTTAAGAAGCAGCCATGCTAAGTGACTAGGAACAAATGTACCGTACATGGCCTGCTTTCTGGATTCCCCTTCAGGCTTTTCTTACTCAGATGGTTTTAGAAGAGATTTTTCATTTCACTCTTGGACTCTGCCTCCACAAGATTTCAATATGCCTTTCTTTCCTTCTTTTTTTTTCTTTCTTCTCATCCCCAAAGGCTGGGCAATAGATTGGGGTGCATGGGCTGGGTAGGTTTCTGATGTGGGATACCACAGGGGAGATAACAGTCTGTTTTCTCTGAAGTTCAGAGCATCCAGGGCTTTGTGGTTTGCCTTTCAGCCATACAGTAATCACCTTCGAGTTCTCAGAATGGCTTATCATCCCACAGTCTGTCTCCAGAGATTTTGATTTGGAATTGTTCTTTAAAGTGGTGTACATACACATTTATGGACAGCATTTTCTTTGTTCTGTTCTTTTCTTCCTTTCTTCTTTTCCTCTCTTCCACAGGGTCTCTCCTTCAGTGGGCCAGACTGGTATTCCAGCCAGGCCTGAGTATTTCCCACCAAGCTAAGCCTATACAGTGTTTAGGGTACATTGAAATGTACCTGTGATATTACCCAACTCTTCCAAACAGGACGATGACTTTTACCTCAACGTACACACAAGTTGCTTCTGTTTTGTCTTCTCCTTATGACTTCAGAGACATATCGTACGTCAGACTTTTGCCCGTGGAGTGCAAGGGTCTGTGCTGTAGGCTCCTGACGCCTCCTTTCTGAATCTTAACTGTATTTACTCATAGCTGGCAGTTAATCCTTGTTTGTTGATTTAATGAACTGGAATTTTTTAACATGAGCCCTGTTTAGTTGCATAATTTGGAGTCCATTCTTCTCAAACGCACTCAACACCATAATGAGTTTCAGTATGGACTTCATTTGTTTGATTTAGGTTATGGGGATGTTTGCTTGGCAAATGCTTTCCAGATACATCAAAGGGTTTGGGATAGATTTAGGTTCTCGCTCGGAATTTTCTCTTCCTGTTTCCTTCTTGATGTCCTTTTATAGCTTTATCCTGTGGTTGCTGGTATTCCTATTTCCTGACTTCTTCCCAAAGAGTGATCCATTCTCCTGCTGATTGTGTTATCAATTTAAATATCTGGTATGTGCCAGGGGTTGTCCCTGAGGTTGAGATAACAGTGACAAAACAAAGAGGTCAATTAAGCCAAAACATAATTATCACTGACATCATAATGGCACTGTTTGGCTTAGTTTCTGCACTTTTTCCTATTTTATTTTCTCCCTTCCTCCTCTTCTTTGATACAAGGTCTCATACTGCTCAGGTAGCAATCCTCCTGCCTCAGCCTGTTGAATGTGGAGCTTATGGGCATGAACCACCATCATCCCCGTCTCTTTCCCTTTATTTCGTACTACTGTTCTTCCAGAAGCCATCCTTAACTGTCACGGTGAAGAAGGGTCAACCTCATATTACTAGGCTGTTTAACGTAGTGTGCTGGTACCAGAAAACAAACACTTCAATGACCCGAAAAGTTGGAACCCATCAAGAGGCTCTTGGAAACTTGGGCAGCTTCATTTTTCTCTTGTGGATTCAGATTCCTAGCTGGAGATACCGAGGACAGTTCCGTCCACAAATCTCTCGGTAGCTCCCTCACCCCCCACCCCGCGAGCCAGCGAGAATCGCTTCTCTTCCCCAGTCCAGAGTATCCTCGCATCTTCTAAGAGCGCTCTAGGGTCAGGGGCCACTGGAGGCAGCTTCTAGCCCAGTGGCGTTTCAGAAATAGGAAAGGGCAGCAGGGCTGCAGGGCGGCCCGAGGCGCAGCGCGTGGGCACCGCGCAGGGCTCCCGTGGCGCCAGCGGCCGGAGGGCAGGCCGAGGCCGCCATATTCTGGCCGACCACGCCCCGGAGGCCCGCGGCAGCCGAAGGTCGGTGTCCGCCTGCCCGCCCCGCTCGAGCGGCCGTGACCGTCGCGCCCCGGACCGCGCGGAGGGAGGTGGCTGCGGAGCGGGGCCGGCAGCCGGGGGCGGGGCGAGAAGCGCGCGAGCCGTCCAGGAGGGGCCGCGGCACCGCCTCTCGCGCTGCGCCCGCCCCCCTGCGCCCGCCCTCCTCGCGCCGCCGCCGCCTCCCTCCCGGATCTGTGCTCCAGTTCAGAGAAAGGAGAAAATGTGTGTGTGTGGCGAGGGGGAGGGCGAGCACTGAGCAGCCGCGGCGCGCCTGGTAATCGGGCCGGGTGGGCGTCCGGCGGAGGCGGGGGCGGAGGCGGGGAGCGCGCGGCGGCCGGCTGCCCGGTTTGCGCGCGAGCCGAGTGGGCGCGGGCAGGCCGAGGGCGCCCGGAGCCGAGTCGGGTGGCGGCAAGGAGCGGACGCGCTGGGCGCGCGGAGCCGTCGGCGGTCGCTCGCTGCGGGGCCGCCTCGGTGGATGAGCTCGGGCCGCTGGGCGCACAGCCTAGGGCAGCGGCGGCGGCGGCGCGGGGCTCCAGGAGGGCCGCGCGCTCCCCGGGAAGGCGGCGTGTGAGCGCGGCCGTACGCGGCGGCCTTTCCTCGCGCGCCCCAGGCCCCCGGCCCCGCTCGTCCCCGGCCCGCCTGGGCTGCGGGCCCGGCCGTCGTCCTCCCCGCGGCTCCCCTGAGCTCGTCCCGGACGCGCGCCCGGGCGGCGGGGCTCCGCGGCCGCCGCTGCCTCGGGGGAGCGAGGGCGGAGGGTGTGTGTGCGCGCGTGTGAGCAGGGCGCCGGCGGGGCTGCAGCGAGGCACTTCGGAAGAATGACTCTGGAGTCCATCATGGCGTGCTGCCTGAGCGAGGAGGCCAAGGAAGCCCGGAGGATCAACGACGAGATCGAGCGGCAGCTGCGCAGGGACAAGCGCGACGCCCGCCGGGAGCTCAAGCTGCTGCTGCTGGGTGAGTACGGGCCTCGGGCCCCGATGCCCCCCGCCCCGGCTCGCCGCTGCCCTCCCCGCGCGCGTCCCCGGCCGGCACCCGCACCCGCGCGCGCGCACACAGGGGCCGAGGGCCGGGGCTGCCCGGCGCGGAGCCGCGGCGTGAGCTTTTGGTGGCGGTCAGGGCCGAGCTCCGAGCGCCCGCCGCGTCTGCGGGACGGCTGAGCGTTCGCGCGAGCGGCGCGGGTGGGCGATGGCGTGCGGTGCGGTGACCCGCCAGCGTCCATTGTGGAGCGTTGTGGGGTGGAGAGGGAAGGGTGGAAACGGGGAGCAGACTCAGGACTGGATTCTGCTAGGAAAGGTGCTGTGGGAGCCGTGGCTGGGGCTCCGAAGAAACCCAGTTACTGTACTGGGCAGGGGCGGGGCGGGAAGGCTCGCCCAAATGTGCTCTGCTGGAGTCACTAGGCCACTGAGAGGAGCGACCCCAGAAGAGTTGCTTGGCTGGTGGATGATGACAGGCGTCTCTTCTGCACCATTCCTTCTGGATAAAGATGAGGGATCAGGGAGGGTTGTACTGTGTGGTTGTTGACAGCGGATGGGTATCTTTTGTTTAATGAGGCGACCCAGATGTATGCCTGAATTCACTGCAGTTTCTACTGGAAACCAGCACAGCCTCTAGTTACTCTCCTGGAAACAAACAGAAACCTTTTGTTTCAAACGGACATTTTAGTATCTTGCCATCTGGGCTCCAAGAAAAACGGGAAGAATTCAAGAAAATTTCCCTCTAATCTCGTTAAAAAAACCCAAAAAACAAAACAACAACAACAAAAACCCGACAACTCAGCATTCTGTGTTAACATGAAGTTAGCGAGAAAATTCTGTTTTCAAATAGGAATTATATTGGTTATTATCTGAGAGAATGTTCATAATCAAGCGATCAGGGTTCACGTACAAGCTAGCATGACATAAGTCTAAGCTATTATGGTAGGAAGCATGGACAGCTTTGCAGGAATTGTCCTGAAAAATAGCTGCACTTGTGTTTATTTGTATGAGTAAAAATAATGCTTCTCAAACATTTCTGTAAGAAAAGGATATTACATTGTTATTTCGGATTTGAGAAGCCCTATCCCCCCCCCCCCCCCCCTTAATCTGGAACATTCAATCTGCTGGCTCCAGGAACCCATTACCTTTGGGACTGAATTGCTTATGTACTGGATCGCTTACAATCAAGAGCAAAATATCATAATCACAAATGGTTACCAGTGCTGTCTCCTTGACTTAAGTCTTCATATTGAAATACTATTAGGTAAATGTGCAAATATAAAGTACTCATAAAGAACAGAAGGCAAAGGGCAGAATAGAGAGGTGGGTTTCCAGGGGAATGAAGCCAGGGGAACAGGAAAATTGGATAAGTAAAGCCTGTCCACCCTTGTCATTTCTGTTACTTCTCATGGCTGAAAACTGAATGCCTTTTAATTTTTTTTTTTTTTTTTTTTTTTTTTAAGAGAAGGGAAAAGCATGGGCAAGTGGAATAAATATGTAGTGTTCTAGTATACAATTAAGAGGAAAGACATGTATTTTAGAGATTTTCTCTGAGACTTGGGTTTTAATTTTCCTTTGTTTACAGTCTTCATATGTTTGTGTTTACCCAGGAGCAGGGCATTTGAGGTCTTGTTAACCAAACTTATTTGCCTGAAATTTGACAGTTCGAGGTTTCCCAGCAGCTACAGTTGTGTTTGTCAGAGGGCCTAGGTTTAACTGTCTGAGAGGGACTGCACTTACAGAGATGCTTAATTACATGCTATGTATTTTAATAATATATCATGCCTTTAAAAATGAACGTGGAAATGATTGCTGAGAATAAAACCCCACAGTTTCACTGCTAAAAAAGTGGTAGGTCTAAGTGTGTGGCTGCCCTCCCCCACTTATTATATTTGAGCAGGGTTTCACACAGCCCCACCTCGCCTATCAAAGACAGACTGTAATACATGGTAGAAAAATTTGCTGTTTATTTAGCATCTCCGTTCATGAGCAGCATTTAAAAATCACAGTTACCTGTCAAAAACAGGCACCCTGGACATCATTAACAATCACTACTATTCTCAGGCTAGATAGATTTCTCCCCTATATGCAGTACCCACACCATTTGTATAGTCATGATAGACATTAAGTGTAAATTTCTCTGTGTGTGTATGTGGGGATGTGACTTTCCAGTTTATGAGTTTAGCAAGGAACTAAGTGTTCATTTGAACAAGGGAGGATTTTGGGGAGGGGCTCCTTTGGGAAATTCCTGGTCTTGGTGCTCTGTGAGTAGTCTTCATTTCCTCGTTCTTTTGTTGAATTTACCAACCCCCATCCAGAGATATATTCCCCCATCCGGAGATATGATCCCCAAAGAGAACATACTCCTTCACAGTTTTAAGCTTTCTTCACCTTTGATCATTTGTTTACATGGAGGGATCACTCCTGTGTTGAAATGAAATTCTGTGTAAAATTGTTTTCAAAGTAAGTTTCAGTTCAAGGCTGACATTCATGGAAAGGGTTTGCCCCGCAGAGATGTAATGCATTGTTCACGTAATTATTTATTTCTTAGTAATGTAGCAATATCACCAAACAGTTGTTATCTGACTAGGTAATCAAGTGTGGCAGTAAAATTTGAGCTCTTGAGTCATAATCCAGCACTTACACCAGTTTGCCCCACATTTATTCTACGGTTGCTTACACATTTGATTTCATTCTTCTTGAAGAATGATCTCTGACATGTCATCACAGTAAGAGTTTCTTCTCAACTTTAATTTTTATCTTGTTCTCTTTAATTCATTCATATTAGTGTTTGTTTTCTTTGACACCTCAAAGGAAACTTTGTGTAGGACATAGAATAAACTAGAAGGTATTTGATATTTAATACCTTGCCTTTATAGTTGAAATATTATGAATATTCATTAGATATTTCTGTTGTTGATACGTAGGTCATAGCATTTAATTATTGATTTGTCTTCAGGTTTCTGGGGAACAAATGGCCCTGAATGCTTTAGGTCATGGATATTCACTGGGAAGTTTTATTCAGTTCCTTGAAGGTACTACCTCTCTCCTCACTGACCTGTTATTTTACATGTGTTTAAAATCTCTACTCTGTAGACCTTAGTCATCAAATTAGCAAAACCTTTTTATTTATGGATTCCTCCTATTGAAAACAGGCAGCATTTAGGTCAGTCTTAAATGGAAGGATATATGTATTTGGCGTTTGAAAGTGAATTACATATACATTTAAATTTCATTTCTGCAAGCTTCTGAGGGTAGGATTGTGTATGTTTGTTCACTACTGAATTCCACCTTCTAGGACAGCAATATTTGTTGAATAAATAATTTTGTGATCTTGAAAAAAATCACATGTAATTCTTTGAGCCAGTGAGTTACACATGCATCCCAGGGTCCTAGACGTCTGTGCAGTATGTTGTGTTTTGTGCTGGCTAGTTTAGAATGGGAACAGCTTTTGATATTGGGAGTCAAACCCAGTATCTCATACTTGCTAGACAAGTGTTCAACTCTATACTTTTTATTTGGAGACATGGTCTCACTAAGTTGCCTAGGGAAGCCTTGAATTTGGATCCTCATACTTTATTTATCTTCTTGACCAGCTAAGATCACTGGCCTGCACCACTAGTCCCAGCTCAGTCATGCTCATAGAATGTAAATTTCAAGAAAACCAGTCAATTCTATACTTTGATTACTGTTTATCATATAAAGGCCAGTTTTAATGTACCATATTTTTACTTGATTTTTTTCCCCCATGATACATTGATCATAGTGAATTTTTAATATTCCTTCTTTGATGATCAGATTTTTGTGATTAATACATACACTGACATGAGGGAAACTTTAGTGGTTAAGTACAGACTATTAGGAATTGGAATTTGTATTGAAATTTACAGGTGTAAAGCAAGAAGGGACCTGGAGGGCTGGGAGTGGCTGCTCTGTCCAAGTAAAGTTAGAGAGTATTGCCCTGTGCACATTGAAGCACTCTTCCAATTCCCCCAAAGTAGCTGTCAGGGTTGCTTGCCCTGAACCTCCTGCTCTGGAAATATCAAAATATGATGTTGCTGTAAAGACTGAGTGTAGTGGGTAGCCATGGTTTTTGTTTTTGTTTTTTTTTTAAATGCTTTTTCATCTTTTAAAAGCTTTGAATACATTCCTAAAAATCAAGATTTATTTGCATGTGTTTCCTCCTTTGGGAAAAAAAAGAACAACTGAAATGGGAACATGGCTTAGAAATCTAAGCCATAGCTCTGACTGACAGCCTTCAGAGTAAGATTTTTTCACAGAGCTATGTGGATTTCCTATCCTTTTCTGTCATATACATGTCAGTCTTGGACTTACGGATCTTCATCAGAGGGTTTTTCTGTGTGAAGTTATTCTGTGTGAATCTATTCAAATATTTGTATGTAGGGGTTGAAAAGAGAACCAGAAGAGCAATCTAGTAGCCATTTTGTTTACCACAAACAAATTTGGTAGCTTCTTTTTTATTTAGAAATACTAACCTAGTTCCCTTTTACAAGGTGGCTTATGTTCATTTTTCAGAAGTGCTCAATAAATATAGTTAGGGTTTTTTTTATTACAGATACATTTTTAAGGCCCCGAAACAGCTTTTCTAACTGTGAGGCCATGTGTGCTATGCTAAACGCAGCAAAAAAGGGAAAAGATTTTTCTTCATGATCCAGCCAAGCTTCATATTGGAGAAAAAATGAACAGGATTTTCCAGGATGATCTCACTTCCAGCATCCATATCAGTTTTTCTTTGAAGGGAGCTGTTATTCTGTTGATGTTAGTGGAACAGTGATTGGGGTTGAAGTGGGGAAATAGGGAGTGAAGGAGATGTCTTGCAAGAGAGAAGCCATTTTCAGGTTGGGAATGTTTTCTCCAGAAGGTGGAGGGGCTATCTCCTGCAGACCTGGTGGTGTATTAGGTTGAGAGGGATGTGTATATTTGTAGCAACAGATTTAAACTCATTTCCTGGCTGAAGAGGCAAGCAGCAGCAGTTTTCAAAGGGTAACGTCTCTGGTGCCTTTTAGGTATCATTAAGATTTGTGCAGAATTAATCCTAGGGAAGTGTGAAATAGCAGTAGAAGGTAAGATGTGTGATTGTTGGTTATTAAGTCTGTGGCAGCAACTGTACAGTAGACAGTGGTTTCTCTCGTTTTGCTGAACGGAGTGACATGAAGGACAGCTGTTCTCAGACCCGGCCCCCGTTTTGAGTAAGCGAGGTTCCTAATGGTGTTCCACGGTCACTTTGATTTGTCATGTCACTGATCAGTCTGACTGATTTCTTATCTAATGAATGGCAATATGGCAGAAGCACCTATACGTACTGACAAGATGAATTAGAGTCCCAAGTGGTTGTAACTCTGCACTACACGGAAAAATAAACAGCTCTTGTGTCCCTGAGAACCCCAGACTGAATTGGCCATGTTAGTTAGGTCTGTGGTTAGCCTTCATACCTAGCTGTCATTTCTGAAGTCAGCACAGAATAGCTTTTACTTTTTACTTTTTGGTGCAGGGGATTGAATCTAGGGACCCATGTGTGCTAACCATGTGCTCCCTGCTGAGCTACACCTTACCTCCAGCCTCTTTGTAGTTCAGTATTAAAGAACAACATTATGAAGCTCTCGCAAATCCACTTACTAAACAAATACTTGCGAATTACTGGAAAATAAACTTTTCATCCAGATTTTCTTCCCAGTCATATATTAAGAAATAGCTGCCTATCAGATGCTGTCCACATGAAGAAATGATAAGCACTCCTGTGTGCAGAGCTATGTGCTGCCTGAAACGCTGCTTTAGTTCTGTGCCAGCAGGAGAGATCGAGTCTCTGGACAGGTTTCTTGGTGGCTGCCTATGTCACCTTGCTAGCTTTTCTGTTGCCTCTTTATGCAGAAGAAAAGGCAAAATATATTGTAGACCTGTGCAGGAGCCTTTCTGGAATTCACACAAGCAGGGAAAGTAGATGCTGTGGAGAACGTGAATCCCTAAGTATATGTTCATTATGTCCTTGAATCAGGTCAGTTTTTGCTTGTAACTGAGAAACTACTGGAGTGGAAGTTCCTGGAGGCAAAGATGGTGCCTCTTGGATTTTGGTGTCTCAGTATCACATCAAGCATAGCTGATCCTACCCTGGCTTTATTCTCAGTAACTAGGGGTATGGAGGCAGCTGGGTTCCCACAAGAAAGCAGAGTAGTTGGAGGGAATGAATGCGAATTTCTTGCTTTTTTTCCTGCTGGGTATCATCCATATGGTCTCCATTTTCCACTCCTCTTTGTTGGGTAGTGGCCACTAGGGCACACAGGAAGAGGCCTTGTGTTTTAGAGGTAGAATGCTTGTGGCATCATGGCTTTCTATTCATTTTCTGCTGAAGATGTTTTGTTGTCGCGTAGCTTCAGGGTGGAAAGCCGTTGATGCAGCTGTTCTGGTGGAGTGCTGTTAGCCACACAAGACCTTTGAAATTGCAGAATTCCATGCAGTTATTGTGGGGTTACTCTTGAGTTGTGACCAGCTGGATTGCTTTAGAAACAAAGCAGTGTCAAGGAGGTGTCTAATGGATTGTGGTGTGGTTGGGATCTGAAGTGTTGTTAATGTCATTGTATTCCCGAAACCTCACAGAAGGGAATGGTAATTGATCCACAAATTAAGGAGAGATAGAGTGAAGTCTTTTGGCTCTGCTACAGGAAGTGAACAGTGACGTTTAGAATCCAGTATATATATTCTTTGGAGATAGCCTTGTGATTCCCCCCTACCCCCTTTGGAGAACTGAAAACATGAATGAATTGCCTCTTCCGAGAATTTGACTTTCTTTATTTATTTTTGTTATTACTTGTTAAAAGCTGGAAATAGAATTTCTTTTGTTTCTTTGTGTTTTAAAACGTGTTCCATTGTTTTTAATATTTTTTTTCGTTCACTGTCTTTGCTGTAGGGGCATCCACATCACCATTGGTCTCTGCCACCATTTATTTATTACCTGGTAGCTGCAGCCTTCTGTAGTGGCACTTGTGCTCTGCCCAGCTCTTCTTAGACTTACAGCCTTGGGTGCCACACCCCATGTGAATACCTCCCATCTGTTTATTCTCACTTAGTGTTAGTGAGGGTCCTTACTGCCTGCATACATTCTCAGACTGAGAACTTCCTGTTTCTGTCAGACATCATGTGGCAGTGGGCTGTGTGTGAACTTGGGTGCCTCGCCACATTAAAAGAAAGGGGTCTGTGATCGAGTAAAGATGCTTGGCTTTCTTCTTCAGCCGGTACTTACTATGTGCTGTAAAGCAAAATACATTGCTACCCAACAGAATGTCAAATCCTTTTTCCTTCCTTTTCCTAAGTCCAGGGACTTGAGATTGGTTCATGATTACCAGCAGAGAGCTAGTGAGCCAGTGCAGGATAATCTAATAGGCTGCTGGGTTTGCAGATAGAATGCCTTGTGTTCGCTGGGATGGGGAAGGTCCTGTGGGCTGTGTGGAGTAGCAGCACATCTTTGTTATGCAGTGCTGTGAACACTCTGGTCTCAGTTATTTGAGAGCCTTAATAGTCTCTTTCTGATTGCATTTCCGTACAGATCATTAGGGAGGGTGTGTTTTTGTTATATCCAGTCAGTCTGGACTATATTCTTTCAGGGATGTGTGTGTGTGTGTGTGTGTGTGTGTGTGTGTGTGTGTGTGTTTCAAGGTAAGGATACAATGATATTTTTGCCATGTGAATTGATATTTTGAGGTCTTTACTTGACTGAATGCCTGCCTTATAATCAGTGTAGGTTCTTTCTGCACACGGCGGATGCAATTTTCCTCTTGTCCTAGAGAGATGACCCATTTCCTGCGAATGGTTCTAATAATACAGGATGACTTTAATTCTTGTTCATAGTTTGCCCTTAAAAGAATTGCAGGATACTTAAGTGCTTGACTTTCTTCACTCTGTAGCTCTTCTGGCATATTTTTGAGAATCAGCAGGTCATAGAATGATTTGAACAATGGCGGATTGGCTTTGTGAAATGATTAAACACCATTTATGGTGCATTTTAGACTAGTTAATGTATATCTTCCCCCAACCTGTAAAAGGCAGTCAGTATTACTGCTCTACTTGTCTTGATTATTTTTTCCCTTCCCTATAGAGTGATCTTAGGGGGTAATTCTGTTCACTTGCTTAGTTTGTTTTTTCTACAGAAACGTAGAGAGAGGAAATTAAATGAGAAAGAGCACCAAGGACCATGTGAACTTAGAAACTCCCTTCTCTTTTGTAACCTTGGACCTCAGTTACTTTCTGTCCTAGTTCATCTGTGGATGAGGGGTCTGAGTGTGTGGGAGTGGGGAGGGTACCCCCTCTTTTCACGAGAGCTTTACAAGGAAGCATTCCCAGTCTGGTGGACTCTTGTGCTGACTAGCTTGGATCTTCTAGCTCCTTGCTGCGGTAACTCAATGTGATACATGTAGCTCTGCTAGTGGTGGTGGTGGGGTGGACAGGGTGCTCATGCTCCCTAAGCAAGGCCTGAGAATGAGGCCTTAGCTGTCCAGGGCTCCCTCCTGCTGCCTGGCATGCTGCTGATAGGAGCTCTGTCTTCACAGGGAGTGGTATCAAAATCCTTCTGTCATATCAGCATGAGTCTCTTGCTTCCTACAGGAAAGGCGATATCCTGGGAGGCCCAGGGGTGGAGCTGGAGAGGCAGTGCCCGTGCCCTGCTTAGGCAGGGGTCTTTTTTTAACTACCCCTTCCAGCTTCCTCTGACTTGCTACTTTGGTTTTTGTTTCACTGGACTTTAAGCATTGCTTCTACCGGTTTACAATAATCTCTGTTCCCCAGGTGCGACTCTGCCATTTTCTGTGAGTGATCACTGGTGGGCTGGTGAGGTGGGCAGTAAGGCCTCATATTCCAAAGAGGAACACATCGGGGGCTCTTGTGTATTTGGAGCTAGTAGTAAAGATGTATCCTGGAAAGATGCAACAGTAAGCAGAGCATTGATGTTCATTACATCACTGTGCCCCTCTTTTTTTGACATGTGCACAGTTAAGAGGAACCTTAAGAAAGCAACTTCCTGTGTCCCTTGTCTGCATCTCTAGAAGAGCTGTGGTCAAAAAAACACCAGCAGGACTCTCACTGAGGTCTTGGGAAAACTGAGAAGAGCCAGATTCTGGTGGAGATGCCAGCCTGGTGACTGATGTCGCCAAGCCCTGCTTTCCTTGGGATCTTAGCTTCAGGCTCTTAGCTTTGCTCTTGGGTTTGTGGTTGGTCTGCCCAGTCACAGGGCAGAGAGTAGAGATGGGATCCAAGGTGTGGAAAGGCAGAGCGTGCTGCTGTTGTATTCACTCTGGAAGGAGGCGGGGGAGCAAAGGAGAAATGTCTGTCCTTTGGGGAAGAGCAGGCCAGTGGCGCTTCCTCCTCCAGCTCTCCCCCAGCAGCATCCCTTGGTCTTCATCCTCACTCCTCAGGGGTGAGCTGGGAGCTGGGCAGTCTAGGAAGCTTGGGTTGGATGGGAGGACTGTGTTTTACAGTCACTCTCCTGCAGACTAGGTGTGCTCAGTTCAGAGCTAACGTGCAGCAGAGTCATGCAAAGAACCATTCACATTTAAAAAGAAAGTTTGCAGCCTGGCTCCACCAGGGCTTTTTAAAAATTGTTTTCTGTCAACTCCTTGAGGTGCTTAAAAATATGTGTCTGTTCTGAGAGCTCTGGTCTCCTGTCATAGGTCATGAGGGTGCTTCTTGATCTACCCTTGTCCAGGAAATGCTTTTATTTGGCTTGCTTCTTCTGTTGCCCAAAGCAGTAAGAAGATAAGCAATATCATTAGCTATTCTTGCTAGTAGATTGATACTTTAGGTATGGGCATGTTTTGCGGAGAGAACTTAAAAAAATTTTTTGTAGAGAAGAGCTATCAAGGGGGTCATCATCTTCAAATCTAAGAACGCACACCTCCCTTCCCCCCCATTAATCTAGAGTCTCATTCATGTAGCTCAGGCTGAATTCACTATGTAGCCGAACTCACTGTGTAGCTGAGGAGAACTGAATTCCTGATCCTTTGCCTTTTAACTCCTAAGTTAAGTGCTGGGTTTATAGGCATGGGCCACCATGCTCAACTCAGTATGGTACTGGGTGTGGAACCCAGGGCTTTCTGCATGTTAGGCAAGACTCTTCTAATTGAACCATATCTCCAGTTCTCTAGTGTAGGCTTTTAAAAAGGTCTTTGAGTATGGGCCTGCACTCTGGGCATTGAATCCACAACCAGGTGCTTACTGAGCTTGTGCTATCTCTGAAGTACACCTGAGCTCCCTTCTTTAACCTTTTTTGTTTTTTTGAGACAGGGTTTCTCTGTGTAGCTCTCTGGCTGTCCTGGATCTCACTCTGTAGCCCAGGCTGGCCTCAAACTCACAGGGATCCTCCTGCCTCTGCCTCCCTAGTGCTGGGATTAAAGGTGTGCACCACCAGCCCCCTCACCCCTGCTATTTCCTAGCATTTCAAAGGAGTGCTTAGAATCTGTTTCTGATTAAGATGAGCATTGGAAATGGAGCTGCACTTAACTCCAATACCAACTGAATGGGATTACTTGACGCAAAATATGGGAAAATGTATTTTGAAAAAAATGAGCAATTTGAAAGAACTATAGTGGTAGAACAAAAAGATACTTGAAATCAGTCTCTAGTTCATGACTTATTTTCTGATGGAATTAATGATTTGCCTTCGCTGTCTCCTCATAGCATACTCTTGGCTTGCAGTGATAAGTCTGGAGGGGAAGTACTTGCTGTGTCCAAGGACTAGTGCTTATGGACATTCATATCTTTTTTTTTTTTTTTTTTTTTTTGGAGCTGAGGATTGAACCCAGGGCCTTGCGCTTGCTAGGCAATCGCTTTATCACTGAGCTAAATCCCCAACCCCGACATTCATATCTTTTGTCATGGTTATTTTCTTGAGACAGGGTCTCACTCTGTAGCTCTGGCTGTCTTGGAACTCAGTATGTAGACCAGGCTGGCCTCAAATTCACAGAGAGATCCACCTGCCTGTGCCTCCTCAGTGCTTATTCTTACAATCCTTATATTGGGCTATTTAAGATATTCTCTTAGAAAGGGTTGGAATCTTGGACACTTTCTTATGGACACACAGGTCCCATAACTTTTCTCATATTCTCATTAGCACCTTGCATTTTCTTGAATTTCTTGCATCAGGGAAATTTTCAAATCTAAATGCCTTTTCACCAGAGACCTTTGAGGAGCATATTTTCTGTAGGACTTCCTGCTCCAGACTACGCATACTCTGGGAACTGAGTATTCTCTAGGTTTTTTCTAAATCCCCAGGGTCTGTGAATTGCTCTTCAAATTACAGTGTATCCTACAAGGATTAGTTAATTAATGCCTTGTGCATCAATTAGTAGACCCAAGTCATGTGGTCACACAATTTTTTTTATTTATATATTATATATTTAATGAAAATAGTCTTCCTTTGTAGAATTGAATTTATATTGGTTTATTCTTTTTTAAAATTAGAGGTGAGCACTTAATATTTTCTCAGGTAGTTTGTTTCTAAAGCAGTAAAAAAGTTTAGTAGTGAAAAACCATCTCATTTAAGATAAAGTTCAAGTTTGAGACAAGAAACACTTTTTCTCACTTGAGAATTTTCTTATATCCTTAAATACATTATATCTTTATGTTAACCTTTGAGTAAATGACAGTCCATTCTGATATATATATAATTTAGTCTTTCAAGACAGGGTTTCTCTGTGTAGCTCTCTGGCTGTCCTGGATCTCACTCTGTAGCCCAGGCTGGCCTCAAACTCACAGGGATCCTCCTGCCTCTGCCTCCCTAGTGCTGGGATTAAAGGCATACACCACCGCCTGGCTAATTATATTTTTGTTTGTCTTTCAGTGATCATGAAATGATAGTAATAATGAGTAGTTTTTTGGCACACAATTGAAAAGATGGTTCTAAAATTAATTCATAAATACATCAAAATTTGTTTCACTCTACCCTAAGAACTTGACCTTTTTCTGAGTGTTGTTGCTCCTTTCTCTGTATTCTGTTGTATTTCCAGTGTTTCTTGCATAGATGTCATCACACTGTACAATTTGCTGCTGTTGTAAGCATGTTCTTTGTGGGGTTAGCACCTGAGGTGGGTATATGATGCTCTATGTAGATTTGTTTAATTCTTTTTAAACATTGTTTGAGTGCTTTGCCTTCATGTATGTATGTGTACTATATGCGTGCTTGGTGCCCATGGAAGTCAGAAGAGGCCGTCAGATCCCTTGGAACTGGAGTTATAGATGGTTGTGAACCACTATGTGGGTGCTGGGGAACTGAACCTGGGTCCTCTGCCAGGGCAACAAGGGCTCTTAAACACTGAGAGGTCTCTCTAGCCCCTCTGTTCTTTTCTGTTCTGACATGCAGGTTTTTCTGTTTCTTTCTTTCTTATTTTAATTGCTTGTTTGTTTTTCCTTTCTCTTTCTTCTCCCTCCCTCCCTCCCTCTCTCCCTTCTACCTTCCCTCCCTCCCTCCCTCCCTCCCTCTCTCTCTCTTCCCCTCCCTCCCTCCCTCTTCCCCTCCCTCCCTCCGACCCTCCCTCCCTCTCCCCCTCCCACCTTCCCTCCCTCCCTTCCTTCCTCCCTCTCTCTTCCCCTCCCACCCTCCCTCCCTCCCTCCCTTTCTTTTTTTCTTTTTTCTTTTTTGAGGTGGAGTCTTACTATGCAGCTCTGACTGGCCTAAATTCTCTATGTAGACCATGCTGGCCTCACACGCACAAGAGTAGGTTCAAAAGCGCCCCCCTGCCTCTCTGCTTTCTAAGTGCTAGGGTTAGAGACATCAACCACAGTGCTGGACTCTCAGTGTTTCCTTTTAAAAAATACTGCCCTGATGAAGTTCTGGATGGGCAGCTTTTTAAACAGAAACAATTGATACATATAAATTCTATTTCTGCATCAGAAGATCCGAAAACAACCAGTGTGATTCTTAGAGGATTGTGTAGTTGGAGTTTTCCTGCCTGGCCCACAGTCAGGACAAATCTCTCTCATCTGCCAGGCCCATAGACGCTCAGAACCAACCAAGTAAACATACAAAAAATTACATTGTTTACAAACTGTATGGCTGTGGCAGGCTTTTTGTTATCTACTTTTTTTTTAATCTTAAATTAACCCATTTCTATAAATCTATACTTTGTCACATGACTCGTGGCTTATTATCTTCCATCTTTTTTGTCATGGTGGCGGCTGGCTGTGTCTCTTCCCAGTCTTTCTGTTTCCAGCCTTCTCTTCTTTCTTGTCCCGCCTACCTTATCCTTCCTGTCTGGCTACTGGCCAATCAGCACTTTATTTATATAGAGTGATATCCATAGGATTGTGTTTCATAGGATTGTGTTTAATTCCCACTGCGAGCAGTGTTATGGGAAGATCATTGCATTTGTAATCTGAAGATCTGCATTTAGTCACTAGTGACAATTATCATGGCTTTTGTTTTGTTTTTTTGTCTCTTCATTTCTTTTGCCTGTTTATAAGCTCCAAGCATGCAAATGAAATTAAGTTTTTGTCATATTCACTGAAATTGACTTAACCTGTCTGTTGTTTTTTCTTTGTTTTTTTATTATTCAGTAGTTGTTGTTGTTTATTATTATTATTATTATTATTATTTTTGAGCTGAGGATCGAACCCAGGGCCTTGTGCTTGCTAGGCGAGCGCTCTACCACTGAGCTAAATCCCCAACCCCTTTTTTTTTTATTATTTATCAAGGCAAATTTGTTGATCTTTTGGTATATTCTATTTTAAAATGAAAACCTTAATGTACTCTAGATACTCCGTAAAATACAATTTGTTGACATTGTTATATATACAAACTAAAATGAGTATAGTGGTATTATCACTGTTCTATGGTTCTTTTTGAACATGGAAGTGAACTATGCATGTAATTCACACTGTAAGCTGTTCAATATGTAATTTTTTATTCAATAATATGTACTAGGTATTATGTTAATATAAAATTTTCATATCATAATTATAACTTTTTAGCATTGCAGTGGGATGGCGTGCATGCATGTGTGTGTATGTGTGTGTATGATATCTGGTGTTGAACCCAGGGCCTGGCACATGCTGGGGGCAAGTGCTCTACCCAGAGAGCACCCTGTCTGTCCCCAGTGCATTTGAGTCATATGGAAGTGGATAGTTTGCATCAGCTCATAAAATCTAGTTCTACAGATTTCATCCCAGCATTACAACCCCGTGCCTTCGCTTTGGCAGCTTGAGATTAGCTGTGGAGGAGTAGTCACCGCAGAAACCGGCGAACCCTTACAGACCAGAGCTCTCCGGGAGTGCTTACCAGCGCACCACTGTTTGTGCTTGACGAGCTTTCACTTGAGTCCGTCAAGACGGTTTTGTGGGCTGGAGTGACCATGGTAGGGAATGCGTTTCTGTGCACCGTAGGATCCCACCTTCAGGCCAAGTTCTTGGTACAGGATTGCCAGCCAGTGAGAGGCTTATTGAACATTTGATTCTGCTCTTCAGAAGAGTATACATGGGTTGCTTTCATATTTGTTGGCAGTGTTACTGCTTTGGCCCATTTATGCCAGTCTGATTGACAGGCATTAAAATAATCTTGTATTTATTTGTGTTTTATTGAACAGGTTTCTGTTGTAGTCTGTGTATTCTAAATTGCCTACAAAATATACTAATAAAAAACCCCTAAACTGTATCTTCAAAAATAAAAACAAAAACTCTAACAAATGCATTATTCAGAGCATTAATTATCACTTTATTTTTATTTAAAATATTTTTCATACATTTATTTTGATCATATTTCTTCCCCTCTTCCAACTCCTCCCAGATCCTTCCTACCTTCCTACCCACCCAACTTTGTGTTTTCTCTCTCTCAAAATAAAACAAACTATGAAACACAAGAATGAGAATAAAAACAAACAAACCAATCAAGACAAGAAAAAAAAAAGGGAAAAAAAATACGCACAGAAAAAACCATGAAGTTCATTTTATGTTTGCCAACTCCTCCTGAGCATGGGGCCTGCTCTGGAGTGTGGATGGTACACTCAGTAACTCTCCATTGGAGGAAACTGATTTTCTCTTCACCAGCAGGTACCAATTACAAATAGCTTCTTGGTTAGGGGTGGGACCCTCTGTCCACTTCATTCACTCAGTGTTGGAACCCTGGCAAAAATTATACAGGTTTTGTGTTTGCTACCACAGTCTTTGTGCGTTTTTATGTGCATAATTTCTTTTTTTCCATGTGACTGTTTACTTGGAGTCACCTTTGTTTCTTAGAGTCTTTCCACCACTCCCCCTTGTGCATAGATCCGTGAGGGGAGGGGTTTGATGAAGACATCACATTTACAACTGAGTGTTCCAGTCTCTCATTCTCTGTATGTTGTTCAGTTGTAGATCTCTGTGTTAATTCCCATCTAGTGCAAGAAAAAACTTCTTTGATGATGGTTGACTGAAGTACTGATCTGCGAGTACAGTAATAGGTCATTAGGAGTCATTTTATCACTGTGTTCCTTTGGCAGAATAATAGTAATAGGTTTCCCCCAGGCCCATGACCTATCTAGTCTCAGGTTTTTGGCCATTTTAGTAGTTTCACCTATGGGTTCCATCCCATAGAGAGGACCTTAAATTCAATTTTTAAAAAGTGATTGGTTAGTCCCATAACATTTTTGCCACTATTGGACCAGTATATTTTGCATCCAGGTCATTGATGTAGGTCTAAGGGCTTGTAGCTGGATAAAAGTGATGATTACTTTTCTCCTGTGGTAGTATGTATAATATCTTCTAGTACTATGAGCTAGCTAGTCAGCAGAGTGAAGCTTCTAGTTAGGCACCAGGCCAGCTTTTTTCTGTATTTGATGACGTAAGTCAGTGCTGTCTTCAGCAATAGGGCCTTACCATCAGGCTATGGAGAACAACTAATTGGCAATAACCTGTGATGTTTTTGTGGGGGAGGTGTTCCATGGGACCCCTGTGGTCATGATATAACCCATTGCTGGTACCGGAGGCTCTACTTGCTGGCATAAGATGTCTCTACCCCATTGTGTGGTGACTCCATTTAGATCCCTTTTATACATGTATACTTTAGGGAGCTTTCATAGTAGTGGGTGTCTACATGGCTTTTCTACAGCCTTTAGTGTCAGCTGCCACCTCTCAGCATACCCTGCTGGTGTGTGCCACTACAACCAGCTTAAAAATCACTCTAGGTTTGAACTTTATTAATGTATTTCTAGAACTTTGAAAGGATGCCCTAGGCCAAAAACTCCAGGGGGTTTGCGGGGACTGATCAGACTTCCAGCAGGCTTTGCTGTTGTATTGAGCAGAGAAGTTTTTACTTGTGATGAAGCCCAGTTTGTCAGATTTTTCTTCATTGCTTCTAGTTTCAGTGTCAGATGTTAAGTAGCTGCACTAAAACCCAGGGTCATAAACGTTTCTCTTCCTGCTGTACTGAGAGTTCTGGAGCTTTACTTAGGCATCGCATGCAGACTTTTAGTCCAGTGTGGTCTAGTTGACTTGATCTTTGTATATGGTCTCAGGGCTCTGGCTTTTTTGTGTTTTGTTTGAAACAGAACCCTTCACTATGTTAGCCTAAATTATGCTCAAATCTGCTGTGTAGCTCAAGCTGGCCTCCAAATTATCTTCCTCTATCCTCTATCGTATTTATGATCTTATCATGCATACTTGGTTTCTTGGTTCATTTTTTAAAAGTTCTTCACTCCCACATAATCACTTGTATTTTTCTCTCCTCCCCTCCTTCCCTCTCTCCTCTTCTCTCCCTTCTCCCCCTTTCCTTCCTTTTTCTGGTTTTCTTGATACAGGGTCTCCTATAGCCCAGGCTGTCCTTGAACAGCCTGATCCCCCGGCCTCAGCCTTCCAAGGGCTGGAATTGCAGGTGGAACCTTTACACGAAGCTTGACTTCTAGTTTTATTGTTTGAATGTGGATGTCCATGTCACAGCACTGTGTCAGAGGGAAGATTGGTCCACGGCCCTTGGATGCTCTGGGCATGGTCCTTACTCATTGCCTTTGGTTGTATTTGTACTAGGTTTATTGTGGGATGCTCTTCCCCTGACTGATTAAAATCCTCAGTTCTTTAATATTTTCTTGACTTAAATTAGAACTGTTGAAGGCTTTGCATTTCTCTCTCCCTTGTTATCTTTTTGCAGATATTCTAAAATTAGGATATTCATTGTTACTTTCTCTTTACTTTTTGGTTTTCTGGGATAGTCTCATGAAGTAGTTCTCTCATCTAGGCTGTCCTTGAACTTGTGTCAATCCCCCTGCCTTAGCCTCTTTAGTTGTGGGATTTTGGGAGTGAGCCACCATATGAAATTCTTTGTTGTTATTGAGCTATGGTTAAGATAGTTTAAATTGTTTCAAAAGTTGGTGATCTTTTTTAGGTTCTGTTATTCCTCGTTTTATGTCATTTAGACAGAATATGGTCTTGTTACAGTCTAATTGATTTTTGTACAAAAATGTACATATGTATGTATTATAAAATAATAAATATATGTGTACTGAACATTTGTATTACTTACACTTGTCACTGATTACCTTATTTAAATTATGAACTTGCCAAATACTAAAAATTTGCTGAAATCTATTAGTTCAATTTTTTTTGTTTGTTTTTGTTTTTTTGAGACAGGGTGTAGTTGGAGTTTTCCTGCCTGGCCCAGTCAGGACAAATCTCTCTTACCTGCCAGTCTCACAGTCGCTCAGACCCAACCAAGAAAGCACACAGAAACTTACATTGTTTACAAACTGTATGGCCATGGCAGGCGTCTTGTTATCTACTTCTTCTATCTTAAATTAACCCATTTCTGTTAGTCTATACTTTGCCACATGGCTTGTGGCTTACCAGTGTCTTTACACGTTGCTTCTCATGGCGGCAGCTGGCAGTCTCTCTCTCCAGCCTTCTACTTCCCAGAATTCTCTTCTCTCTTGTCCCGCCTATACTTCCTGCCTGGCCACTGGCCAATCAGAACTTTATTTACACAGAGCGATATCCACAGCAACAGGGTTTCTCTGTGTAGGTTTTCGCCTTTCCTGGATTTGGAGACCAGGCTGGCCTTGAACTCACAGAGATCCTCCTGGCTCTGCCTCCCGAGTGCTGGGATTAAAGGCATGTGCCACCACCGCCCGGCTTAGTTCAATGTTTATGGCAATTTCTCCTCTTTCTATAAATTTTTGCTTTTAATGTATGTAAGTATCCTGTTTTGAGGTATGTAAAAATGCCCATGAGAATTAAGATTTCATTAACTTTGTGGATGTTGTTAAATTGTGAATTCATCAGTGCTGGGCATTGCTTTTTTTCCATTTGCTTGGTGTTTTTTTCCCATTATTTTTAACTATTCCTTTTTCCCCCCTGCTTTTTCTTTTTCTTTTCTTTTTTTTGAGACGGGGTCTCACTGTGTAGTCCTGCCTGGCCCAGAACTCAAGTGTAGCCCAGGCTGGCCTCAAATCTGATCTTTCTGCCTCTGCTTCCCAAGGCAGGGATTAAAGGGGTGTGCCACCACACTGGACATTTTCTGTTCTATTTACTGTTGTTACTGTAACTGGAGATTTTCTCTCCAGCTCCCGCCAAGCCCTGTTAGTCTGGCAGATATTGGTGAAATTATCTAGGCCACTCCACGTAGTTAAAAGGGAGGTTTATTTAGTGGTGTAACTTACAAATGAATGGATAGTTAGGTTGCAGGGTCTGGGAAAGGTGTGTCGTAGTCCGGCAGCGGCGGTGTTCTCTGGAGAACTCTGCTCTGTCTCCAGTGTCCAGGGTCCAGGAACTAAGTGAGCCCCGGCATCCGGAACTCGGGTCTTCAATGTCCTCTCTCAGCCCCACCTTATAGGCGTGACCATTACGGAAGCCTCAATGGGGGTTGGAACTTCCAGGTCAAAACTGGAATGGTTACCCACTACATGTTACTTTCCAAGTTTTAAAATTAATTAATTTTGTGTGAGTTCATGTGTGCACACATGTGTGGAGGTCACTGTACAGCCTGCAGGAGTCTGTCTTCTTCTTGGACCATGTAGGTTCTGGCTCCGAACTCACGTCATTAGGCTTGGCAGCAAGTGCCTTAACCCACTGAGCCATCCTCTGGTCTTCTACTAGGTTTTAGTTGTATTTTCTATGTTGATAATTTGGAAGTGATGTAGGTGGTCCCGGTCGTGTCCCAAGAGTGGCCTAGAACTCACAGAGTTCTGTCTCAGAGTACTGGGATTAAAGGTGTGGCCTCATTCTTGGCTATGCATTCTAATTTTAATCTTAATATTTTGGTACCCTATGTAGCTTTCAGTCTCACTATGCACATTGCTTCTCAGCTTCAGAGAAGAAATAGTGTTTATTATGTTTCCCCACGCTTTCCTGTACCAGTAGTGGGCATACTGTTTACTTAGATTCCAGTATACTGTGGAGGGTGGGGCATGTGATCTCTGCTGGAAGTACCCAGCTCAGACATAAATATTTCACTAATGAATTGCTATGGCTGTAGTCATATAAACCTCAATTTCTGAAAACAGACGTTCTGGCCATAACTTACTGGCCCTTGATCAGTATTACTTTTGTTCTCTGCTTTTCCTGGTATTTTATTTGTGTTATGCATTTTATTCCTCTTGTTTATTGTAAACACACAGGTAGTACAAGGCTTAAAACCATTCTCCACATCTGACTGGTGTGTGGTAACAGTAACCCATTTTAATTTACACATATTTTATTTCTATAGCAGTCTTTTCAGAGATGGCAGTGGATGTATGGAATGATGAACTATCTATGAACAATGTAAAATTATGAATTGCTAAGGGCTTTTTTCCTATGTCTGTGTTTTATGGATGGTCTTTTAGTGGCTAAATGTAGAAAAAACTTAATTACATTAGTTTGAATGTAATGGGTGTATGTCAGTAGGCTCTTCAGGACTGTTTCTGTGTTCACAGAGTTAACGCATGTTTCCTCTGTTCTGTTCCTGTTGTGGTGACAGCTGCCTGACTGTTCACATCTGTCTCAATCCTCCTGGCTCGCCCTTCTGCTCCAGGCTCTGCTCTCCTGTTCTTCTGTCTGGACTGACCCTCTCCAGGCTCCAGGCTGGCGTTTGTGTCTGTCTACAGTCTCAGTCCTCCTCATTGTTTGGAAGATGATTGTGCACAATTTCTTAGAATTACAGAGGGTAGAGTTCACATATTTTCACAGTGTTTTAAGAACTCCTTCACACTTTAATTTCATGTTAAATACTGGGATGAGCATGAGAATGATTGCAAGTTAAGTTTTGTTTTTGTTTTTTGTTTTTTTGGTTTTTTGAGACAGGGTTTCTCTGTGTAGCTTTGCGCCTTTCCTGGATCTCGCTCTGTAGACCAGGCTGGCCTCGAACTCACAGAGATCCGCCAGCCTCTGCCTCCCGAGTGCTGGGATTAAAGGTGTGTGCCACCACCACCCAGCTGCAAGTTAAGTTTAAAGAACTTCACCCACGTATTAGGACACATATTGTTTGTTATTTGTTTCTTTCAGAAATTTTATTGTATGTGTGTTTTGTCCGTATTAAAATGTATTTAGCATGAATTATGTGTTTAAATGAATATTCTTTCACTGTCTCTATCTCCCAGTGCTGGGGATTGACACCAGGGTCTCATGTATGTTAAGCAGGATCTCTATTGATCGATAACCCCATACTTCAGGTAGATTTTTTTATTTAATAAAGGGTCCATGGATGAAGTAATTTACACTGATTTGCTTGGGTATAGGAAGCACATATGACATCTCTTTTATATCCACATTATTGTCACATGGTAGACGTTCCTGTAGTGTTTGCTGATATCTGAATTTGTAAGAAGTCAATCTGAATATTTTTTCTTCATGACTTGCCTTTTCAGATTTGTTTCTATCATATGGGGAGCTTGTCAGTGGCTCCTGCTTCTCTGTTTTATTCTTATTATTTGTCTTTAAATACTCTGAACCCGGTTCATATGTACATTTATCCTATAGTTCCAAGATTTTCCCCAATGTAAGATTTTCTTTTTACATTGTCACAGTAACTTTTTCCCTTAGAGACACCAGTCATTCATGACTGGGTGCTGTGGCTTCTCTACCCAAACCGTCAACCTCTCTAATTGCTTCTCTCCTTTCCTGTGAGATTTGCTCAGATGTCTGCATCACTGACGTGGCAGTGCCTGGCATAAAAAGAACAGGTGTCAGCAATTTGAGGGTGAATGAATAAAGTACCTCTTGTGTATTATGTCCAGATTCTTTTCTAATTTTTGCAAGTGTTTGTTTCTAATTCTCTTTTGTAACCCTGGCAGTAACTGTCTCTTTTAGTGTCCTATTCTAGCAGTGCACATTTTCTTAATATGAGACAAAGCAGAACCAACCAATAGCTTTGTCTTCAGTTTCGAGAGTAAATATTCTAGAAGATTCTTTTTTGTATTCTGTGCTGTGCCTTCATTTTCATTTAGGAATGTTCTAGATTTTGTCCAGCTCACTTGACTAAGAACAAGGTGGGTGGAGTCTCACTGACTTGGTTCTGTACTTGTCCTGATTGAGTTCATGTCTTCCTTTTAGTAGTGGTGGGAGATCATGGTATGTATTTTTATTTTTAGCTCTTTTCTCAGTGGACTGGCATGAAGACTGGCATCAGCCCTGGGTCTGTCTTTGAAGTTCGCTTCTTTATGCTGTTGACTCTTTCCCCTAATTCCTTCATTTTCCCTGACTTGGGTAAGCCAAGATTTGATAAGAAATGGTTTCAGACAGCCTTGTTCTCTAATGGTGAGTCTCTGACATATCTAAACCTCTTTACCAAAGCAGAATTGCTTCTAGACCTCAGCTTCTGTTAGGTGGACTCCGAGGGAAGACTGAAGTGGGTTAACTTTGTAGTTTCTCTTAAGCACCTTTCCCCTCAATTAGGATAGGTAGGAATTTGAGTTCTGTTCAGGTATTACTTGCTTCTCGGGGGTTGGGGTGGGGAGACACCCGGGGTTTGAGATTCTTTTTCCACAGGCTTCCCTTATTATTGTTTCTATGAGCAGAGGCATACGTGTGGACACTGCCTGGTCCACTTGTTTTGTCTGCACGTAAGTCCTAAGCTACTGTTGCCTTAAGTGAGGGTTTCTTACTTACCTTTTCTCTTTTGTTTTCAAGAATAGAAAGTTTTTTTTTCTCTTAAAAAAAGACAGACAGACAGACAGACAGACAGACTGGGTTTCATTAGCCATGTAGCCCTGGCTGTTCTAGAATCCCTATATAGAGCAGATTGACCTTGAACCCACAGAAGTTTACCTCTCTAGAGTGCTGGGGTTAAAGGTGTGCACTACTATGCCCTGCCAAGGTTTTTTGAATTTATTTTTTTACTGCCAAAATTTTAATTAACATGCTGCTTGTACATATTTCTAGGGTTCAGTATGTCTGTTTGAGACGTGTACAACATGTAATGATCAAGTCGGGGCCCTTGATCTAAGAGTACTGTGCCGTCTTTCTAGGAAGTCTGCTGAGTCTTGATGACTGTAATTAATGCATGTGAAGTCCTTCCCAGAGAGTCATAATTACAGAATTCCATTGAGAAAGTCCAAGCTTGCACCCCATACTTGAGTTGCCTGTGTAATATCTTTAATTTGTGTTAGTCTGTCCCGTTGAATAGTCAGTGGGATTAAATGTGTTCAGTTATCTGTTTGCTCGAAAGCTTTGGTAACATTTACTGAGGTTTGTTTGTAGCTAGGTTCAGGCATCATATCTTAGAAATGTAGGTAGTTTGGAATCCACCAGAACATACCTGATGTTTTTCCTAATGATGCTCCCTGGATTGTCTTGATTTCAGTATCATGAGTTCTGTCCAACATTTCTCAGGAAATAGGAACCAAGGCTTGTAGCATGAATCTTAAAAGGTCTTATTAATAAAATCAAACCCAGGAGCCAGGTATTGGGGTAAACGCTGAAAGATCAGAGAGACAGAACAAGCCACAGCTTCCTCACCTTGCCAATTCCTCAGCTGATACTGTTTCCTCAGGCTGGAAACCTCTCAGTCCTCATCCAGAATGAATCTCAGCTGAACTGTGCTGCTCAAAAGCCTAAAAGCTTAACCAGCCAAAAGCTTCTAGTTCCTGGTCCTCACGCCTTACATACCTTTCTGCCATCACTTCCTGGGATTAGAGGCTCTTGTTACCAAGCCTGGCTGTTTCCAGTGTGGCCTTGAACTCACAGAGATCCAGGCCAGTCTCTGCCTTTGGAATGCTAGGATTAAAGGCATGTGTGCCACCATTTTCTGGCCTCTATATCTAGTGGCTATTCTGTTCTCTGACCCCAGATAAGTTTATTAGGTTGCACAATATTTTGGGAAACACAATATCACCACAAAGGCTTGTCTTTTATTACCCTAGATTATGTCTTTTATTACCTTAGTTTTAAATCTAAATAGAAAAAAAATACCTGTATATGAAAATAACACAGTGTATGGAGTATGTTGGCACACATAACATTTCTGTATCATCTTTTGAACTAAGATGCTCATCACTTGAGACCAAATAAATCATCTTAGGAAATTTATAGCAATTTTGAATGCAAAGGATGTTCTCTTCCTCCCTTTCCCTGCTGGTTCCCTGGTTGCTGATGTATATTTCATTTTTCTCAATGTAGTTTCTGTGTTGCTAGTCCAGTTTGTGATCTGTGAATGATAAAACAGTTTTCTACATTTCTCCACATCCCTTTATTTGTATTTACATGAATTTTTTTCCCCTTCTCAATTATCGAGAGTACTTATTTTGTAATGAATTTTATTCTTATTCTGTGGGAATATCTTTCCAGGATCAAGTTCATTTAAGCTTTGTTTCATAGATTTCTAGTGATTGTGATCCTATCCAGTTCATTATCAGAAGAAAGTAGATATACCTGTTAGGATAGGTTTTATAGGAAATTACATATGGGGGAATACCAAAAACAAAACCCTGAAACTCCACAAAGTTCTATTGTTCATACCCCTGTGAGAACTAGGAAAAGTAAAAGATTTCAGGACAGCCAGTATGATAGACCCTGTAATCCCAGCTTCCAGGATGCTGAGGCAGGAGGATAATGAATTCAACGTCAGTCTTGGCTGCATATTAAAGCCTAAAAACACAGTAAGTAAAGACCAGAGAAGGGATGGCTTAGTTGCTAAGGAGTGTGCCATCTGCAAGGACCCTCAGAATCTATGCAAAAAGCGGACGTGTGCTTGTCATTCCAATGTGGGAGAGGAGGCGAGCAGATTCCTGGAGCCTGAGGAATGATACCCAAGTCTGACCTCTGACCTCTGACCTCCACACAGATGCAGCCACACCATGTTCACTTCTACATGTGTACACACATACAGATTTCAGGATTGCTATAACCCCGTCTTCAGTATGAATTTAACTGATTTCAGACTTTGCATGTAACTTGATTGTTTACTTTCCTATAGTAAGTATAGTGCCAAAACTATATTTACAAAAACCTAAGTTTGAGCTACATAGGTGGGTATACAAGGGAATAGAGAAATGAAGAGACTGGATAGCTGCCCATTCTTGACTGTGGCCTAATCTCTTTGTCACAGGAGGCAGTCATCTGTCCCTGTCTGCCCTGGCCTCTTGCACGTTGTGGCTGTGGTGGTGGCTGTGGCTATGGCTATGGCTGTGGCAGTGGAAGTGGCTGTGGCTGTGGCAGTGGCTGTGGCTGTGGTAGTGGTGGTGGCAGTAGCTGTGGCAGTGGCTCTGGCAGTGGCTGTGGCTGTGGCAGTGGCTGTGGCTGTGGCAGTGGCAGTGGCTGTGGCAGTGGCTGTGGCTGTGGCAGTGGCTGTGGCTGTGGCTGTGGCTTTGGCAGTGGCAGTGGCTGTGGCTTTGGCTGTGGCTGTGGCTGTGGCAGTCCTTACTATCAGTGCTCTTGCTGGATCCTGAAGTGCCAAATAAGTCATGATGGCCATTATTACTAAAAAGGGAATGAATTTTTCCCCTCTGCCTCTTCCTTTGAATTCTAGTTTCCATGTAGATTAGGAAAAGAATTAAATTATCCATTTGTTTTCCAGCCAAATTGGTTTAATGTCCCCCCCCCCCATGAGACTTATTTATTTATTTATTTATTTATTTATTTTTATGCAGTCTTCTGTACCTCAGGCTGGTCCCATAACCAAGGACAACTTTGAACTTTTGATCCTCCTGCCTCCACCTCTTAACTGCTGGGATATTATGGGCACATTTGGGTTACAGATCTGTGCTACTATTCCTGTTCATGCAGTGTTAGGGACCCAACCCAGAACCTAGTGCATGCTGTGCAAACACTCTGCTAGCTGGTCTGTATACCAAACCCCAGGCAAGTGATTTTTAAAAGAGAGAAAGCCAATTTATAAATGTATACTTTACACATTTTCACACCATGTTACATTTTTAGCACTAACATTAGCTGGTGTCAGTGTTTAAATTTCTCATTTAGGAAATTGCATAGTAAGTTGTATTATTCAGTGTTGTGTGTGTGTGTGTGTGTGTGTGTGTGTGTGTGTGTGTGTATAAATATATGATTAGTACAAAATAAACTACATTTTTCTTAGACAGTAGGAGTGGTAGCAGGGGAGGAACTGATAGTAAATAACTATGAGCCTTTAGCTCTCTTGATCCATTTCTCCCTCTCCCTCCCTCCCTCCCTCCCTCCCTCCCTCCCTCCCTCTTATCCCCTCCCCTCCTCTCCCCTCCCATCCCCTCCCCTTCCTTCTTTCTCCCCGAGATCGGGCTTCTCTGTGTAGCCCTGGCTGTCCTGTTCTGGAACTTGCTTTGTAGACCAGGCTGGCCTTGAACTCTCAGAGATCCTCTTCTCTGCCTTGCAAGTGCTGGGATCAAAGGAGTGCTGCACCACTGCTGGGCTGACCCCTATTTCTTAATAAATGCTGCCTTAATCAGGCTGTGGCTCACAACAGAAGACCCTTTTGACCTTAGACACATACTGACTCCTGGAGAGTGGTGAGCCCAGGCTATTGTTTTTTTCTGCATTGTAATGGAGAAGATGAGTGTGTGAAGATTTGAATGTGTTATCTCTAGAGGGGCGGTTCTCCTCCCCCCATTATGTGTCATGTAGGTGTCTTCTGGAATGTCTTCTTCCTTCCCATCCTGTAGATGAACAGTCTTATTAAATAAGAAACACAGAGCCAAATGCCTAGTTAAAAGCCCAAGAGGTCACAGCAAAAGCTAAGAGCTAAAAACCTTTTCTTACCCTTCACTGCCGCTGCTGTCCTTCCTCTCAGCAAGTGGCCTACTTCCTGTGTGTCTGTCCTTTTATTGACTTTCTGTTCTGCCTTCTCATTGGTTGTAAACCCAGCCACATGATCTCTTGTCATTGCCTGTCTGTACAGACCTCCAGGTCTTCTATGGTTGGTATTGGAATTAAACCAGGTCCTGTCTCTGCTCAGCTTCTGAGCTCAGAGGAGATTGGGCATGCTCAGGTGTATGGCCATAGACAAATGTTTTTCCTAACTTGTTTTTTTATGGTTAGTTAAAATGCCAAACCCACTTTTGCTTTCTTTCACATTCATGAGAATTATTTTAAACATATTTTAGCCATCACACCAGTGTTTAAAAATTGATCTGTACTTGTCTTTACAATGGGTCACTATTATAATTTGGGTATGATTAACACAAATTTTTATACCTTTCTGAAGGTTTCCTTGGAATCCAAACCTGAATTTTAAATGCGCTATCTACATGCAGATAAATCACTGTCCCTTCTGAGATGGCAGGGGTGGGGAGGGGATGGAGTCTGCAGGGTAAGTCCAGAGATCAAGAAAGTGACCAGCTTGCTGACATTTACTTTGGGCTACTGAAGTATCGCTCTTCTCTGTCAGCTGAAATTAAAGATGCATGGCTGCGTGAATTAGCCTCTTTGTATGTTATGTTCCTGAATATAAATTTTTGGAACCCATGGCAAAATCAGATGGTGCAGAGGCTGTTGGATTTTTTTTTGTCTTCTCAGTTTTCTAGTGGGTGGTTTTCCTTGAGTAGGCGAATACAGTGAATAAATTTATCAGCATCAGAATCTGTATTTATGATTATATTTCTTTTATTAAAATATTTTAGTTTAAAGTTTTTTTTTTCTAGAGTGTCCTTTGTTTACAAAACAAGCAAAAATACTTTTGGATTGCTCTTTATCATGTTTCAAGTGTTCTTTTGCCACTGCAAATTAGTCTTTTTTGTATTAGCATGTTTGTGTTTTTTAGGGCCTGTGAGATGAGTAGGTTGGAGATAAACTTCATTTATTTTGAAACCATAAAGACTCTTTTAGACTCCTGGGTCTGGGGAGGATACACTAGACACACAGACAGAAAAATCAGCAACGGATGCGCCTCACTGCTTTTTTTGTTTTGCTTTTTGTATGTCCATAAGGGAGGATTTTGGTTCTACATCTTATTGGAAGAGAGTTCTTCTAAAATGGGATCTAATGAGGCAGAGGACAATATATTTTTATTGACATAATTGCACCCAGATAGTAATATGTAACTATTTAAGTAATTATAGTAATATAATTAAATAGTAAAATATGTAATGTATGCTTTATGTTTTATAAACAGTGGATTTGTGTTCTGGTTTATTATACTATGAAATGAGCTGACACAGTACATTTACTAGACAGAAGCAGACACACACACCTTCTCCAGACTTCCCGTAACACTTACCTAGTGACTAGTTTGGTGGGGCCCAGGGCATCTTAATCCGGAGCATGATTGGAACTCAAGTTCCAAGATTCCATTTGGACCCTGTGCCCAAGAGAGCTTATTGTAGCAAGCCTGCTCTGTAAGGTGGTCCCATGTCTCATTCTGGGAATGTGTGTTTCAGGGGGCATTCTGTGAGGGGCTCCTAGCCTGCACTGTCCATACAAATAATGCGCTGTGTACTGAACACCTGCTTCCCTCTTGGGAGTCTGGGGTTTTGCTCAGTGCTGAGTGGACAGTGCATTTGTGCCCATCCCCCAGGAATCCTGGGCTCCTAGTAGGCTGAGATGAACATGAGTGGTTACAAGTGGTTGTGGGGACATTTTGTATATCCTGTACGGGCGTCTTTGTGAGGATCTGCGGGAACTTGTGTCTGGTTTCAGTTAGACTTTGTTCAAGCTCCTTTTTCTTTGGCTGATTTTGCATTATGGCTGTGAGCTGTCACTAAATGCCACTATAAGATGAGTTCCTGTGAATCTGCTGGTGCTTCTCTGGCCCTCCACCCTGCTTCCTCAAGGTCTCCACCTGGTGTATCTGGAATGCTCTCAGTGAGCTGGCCACAGGTGGACTGGGAGAAGTGTATAGGGTGTTGAAACACCAGGTAATATGCTCTGGTCAGTGCTACCTGTGCACAGAGAAAATTCAGCTGACTTCAGGCTGTTAAGCCTCTCCCCCATATTAGAGCCGGTGAACACCTACTTCCATCCTGGGCTGAGTTTACCACAGTGACAGATCAAGGGGAGGGGAATGCCTGCATTTTCCACATTACTCTGTTTTTGCCCTGTCTTGATTATGTATGTCATCAATTGAAAGTTTTCATTACTTCCTATTACTTGCAAAATAAAGGCTAGAGAGTCTTATCTGTTGGTCAGGTAATGTCAGATCTGGCCTTCCCTTTCCAACTGTATTTCCTCCTGTTTGCTTCAAATCTCGGTTTCCTTCTCAGCCCATGCTCATAATTGGCTGGGCACTTCACTCGGTTCCTGGAAAGCCTCCACCTCTCCTTCCCAAGTCCTACCCATTCTTCAAAGCCCATCACAAATGCTGTTTTTCCTCAGCTTCTCTTGTAGTTGTAGTCCCTTGACTACCATTATTTTTTCTTTTTTAAACTAATATTTTGTTAGCATAAAAGATGATGGGTTTCTTTACAATATTTTCATGCATATGTGCCATCATGCATTCATACTCCACTTCCCCACTCACCCTTCTTAATCTCACTGTTTAAGACCAGTTGGGCATGGTATTGCGTGCCTTGTAATCCCGTCACTAGGAAGGCTGAGTCGGAAGGATCAGGAGTTCAAGGTCACAGCTACATTATGGGTTGGAGCCCACCCTGGGCTACATAAGGCTGTCTGTACACCCCCTCCCAACAGCAGCTACTTTTATTAATGAAGTTGGGGAGTTGGATATTAGGGTATAAACCCGATAGCTGAACGTGTACCGGGCCCTCTGAATCAAGGCTTAACTCCATTGACAGTCTTGGAGCAGCAATGCGAATAAATCTTCCTCAACCCTACCCTCCAGTGTGCACGCATGCAAGTGTGTGTGTGTGTGTGTGTGTGCGCGCGCGCGCCCAAATACACTGGCATTCAAACATACAAACCTATAAGATGATACTATAGAACAGACAGCCCTTCATGGTTCTAGATGTCTAGAACTATCTTGATCCTATCCTTGCAGGCTGCTAGAGGGAATTGCCATCAATTAAAACACAACTTTCCCCTTAAGGAATGATTGGTTTGTGTTTATTTTTTATTTTTTTTTGCTTTTGAGACAGGGTTTCTCTGTAGCTTTGGAGCCTGTCCTGGACTAGCTCTGTAGACCAGGCTGGTTTCGAACTCAGAGATCCACCTGCCTCTGCCTCCCGAGTGCTGGGATTACAGGCGTGCGCCACCACCGCCCAGCGGTTTGTGTTTAATTTTAAGTGAGAAAAGTGTGAAAGGTTTTCAAGAGGGGGAATTCTGTGATGAGCTTTTGGGATCCATAGTAGCACTGCCTTTTAATCCAACCCCCCAAGGCTTTGCACACCTGAAGAGATACCTTTTGTTTTACACCTTGTTTTATATTTGATGGGTTTCCTATATGTTATAGACAAAAATGTGATTTTTCTAATTACAAATTGCTTTGTTGTTGCATTTCTTCTCATCAAGGCTCTCTCTCTCTCTCTCTGTGTGTGTGTGTGTGTGTGTGTGTGTGTGTGTACACGTGTACAAAGTGCCTGTGTTGTATGGAGGAAAGAGGCCAATCTCCTATGTTCCTCCTGTGCTGCCTGCATTCATTTTTTTTTTTAAAAAGGTCTTTTACGGGCCTGGAACTCTCCAAGTAGGTCAGGCTGGTTCACTTTGAAGTCACAGAGATAGAAGTATCTTCTGTTCCCATCAGCCTTTGAATTACAGATATTTGTATGCCACTGTGTCCAGCTTTTTAATATGGTGTCTGGGATTGAACTCAGGTCTTCGTGCCTACACAGGCAAGCGCCTTCCGTCAGAGCTCCCCCAGCCCCAAGACCCTTTTGTTTCGGATATGCTTTCTAAACTTTCATTTTGTTTGTCTGTTTGTTTTTCCTCTTTGATTCATTAAGTCTAGTGCTGTAAAAATCTCTCAGGGTGTGGAACTTTTTCTCAGTGTCTTATATGAAAGTAACCACTGAATACTTACTCAGGACTTCCTATGTATCTAGTTCTGTAATATGTGCTGTGGTTAATCGAAAGGAAATAGATTCTCTCGGTCCTCCATGAGTATTGAAAGGAAGCTGGATGGTCAATATGAGAAAGATTAGGAAGAAAAAAATATTTGCTGACCATCAATATATTTATTTTCTTCTGTTCAGCTATAATGCTGTGCATTCCCTGTTTCTATTAGTGTATGTATAAGTTATAGGTTCAAATTCCCAGTTAAAAAGCACCCTTACTGCTTGGTAAGGAATTTATTTATGTTCAGAACTATGGTCTTGATGTACTAGGGAATCACAAGGAATATACAGCCTTCACATCATCCTAAAAAGTAGGCTAGTGGAGCAAAAGGCTGCAAGAAGACCAAGGATGTTGTCACTGTTTTCCTCAGTGCCCAGGGTCTGCTTGGGGGTTTAGATAGAGTCTTCATAATGGGTGACACCTCTGTCTGCTGTAAAGTCAGCAATCAAATGAGTATTTTTGCTGTGTCTGTCTATTTATTAGCATGGGACTGAAATTAAGCCTATGGCTTGTTGGAGCATGGCAGACAAGCATTCTGTCACCAATCTAACACCCCCAGTCCTTTTTTTAATTTTAAAATCCGAGATTGGGTTTTCAGAAGTCACCCATGCTGAAATCACTCTGTGCCCTGGCAGGGTTTGAACTCCAGGTCCTCATGCTTCAGCTTCCCAAGCAGCTGGCACTGCAGGCCTGCGCCACCAGACTCTGTCTATGCTTCAGGGTT
This sequence comes from Onychomys torridus, assembly GCF_903995425.1. Taxonomy (NCBI): domain Eukaryota; kingdom Metazoa; phylum Chordata; class Mammalia; order Rodentia; family Cricetidae; genus Onychomys; species Onychomys torridus. Next base: position 134,617,552 of record NC_050443.1, read on the forward strand.
CTTCTGCATTCTTCGCTTTGGGCCTGTCTGTAAATACGTTCAGCACTCACTTCACAATCCTCTTGTCTTTGGGTTCTTCTAGCTGGTCTCACCTCTGACCAATGCACCTCTCTGGGAGGTTCTGGGGGAGTAAGTGAGAAGAGGTTGATGTTGGAGGAGGCTTTGTGTCTCCTCTGATGTAGTCTCACGTCCTGAACAGTGCTCTAGGAAGGTTGAGTGCTCAAGAGGAAGGAATGCAAGAAAGTGCCAGTGAGAAGAACGGTGCTGCTTGTTAAGCATGGCCTGTACATGCACAGCCATTGTGTTTTACAGTGCTCTTCCATGTGTGATTTCACTTGAAGGAGTTACTTCAGTAGTCTGTTACTGCCCACTCTTCAAATGGGTTAAAGTGCCCCAGCCTCTTCCTTTGTAAACTAAGTAAAATAACTTGCTTTTGTGGGTTGTGGTGAAGAGTAAATTCATGATGAGGATTAAGGGGTTTCAATAAATGTCCCCAAGATTCCAGGTAATAGAAGTTGGGGCCAGAGGCAAACTGCCATCTTTAAACTTTAAAAAAAGAAAAGGAAAGGAAAAACATGTAAGGAAGTATGAGAACTCAAAGCAGTATTCATCTTTATAATTTAATTGACTAGTGACTTGTGGTTATGGAAAGCAGCTCTCTGTACAGAGTGATTACATTCTACTATTTGGGGATATTTCTTGGTATAGTCAACACTGCTTTCTGTTTCTCAACAAAACCCCAAGACCTGCAATTCTTGTTTAACAGAATAGTTGTCAAAGCTCAAGTGGCTTTATTTACTTTCTTTTCTGAAAGACTTAGACACTGGTCCTATGCCCCTGTTAGTTACATGGTTATTACAGGGTTATTTTACTTTATTTTGGCTTCTAGGGATGGAACCTAGGACCCTCGGTCAGTCTCTGTGGGTTTTTTTTTTTTTTTTTTTTTTTTGAGGTAGGGTCTCACTGTGTAGGCTGGTCTAAAATTCACTTTGTAGACCAGTTGGTCTTAACTCAGATCTCTTGCCTCTTGTCCTGTCCTGTGGGACTAAAGGCATGTGATACCACTTCTGACTTCTCTGTGTGCTTAGTCCTATATTTGTTGTGATTGGGAGGTGTGTTGTTTGATATTAAATATTTTGAATCTTGGTGTTGATTACATACTCAACATTTTTTTCCTGTGTTTTTGGATGTGCCTTTTAAGAGAAAAGGTTATTTTGATTAGTTCTAACAAATTGAAAGATGAATAGTAAACAGTTTGGTTGTTTACTGTGCTCTGAGCAAGCGTTTACAGTTACTTTCTAAAATAATCTAATGGAACTATGTATATTGTCAGTCCCACATTGGAGGCTTAATTATTGATATGTGATCGTAATTATTACACTGTTGGTGCATTCTGTGTCAGCAAGGTGGCATGCCTGTGCTTTTCTCTTCATCTTCTGCATGTATCACCAGACAAGCTTTTTTTTTTTTTTTTTTTTTTAATTACAGTTGTGGTTATGTTAATGGTAACCACTTCACTTGAATTGACACAGAAAACATCCCTTATGTCTGGAATATAGCTCCTGGTGAAGAAACTCTCCTAATGATGCAGGACAGACATGCAAAGCTTCTTTTGTTACTGTCTGAACTTGAAGCCAGATTTCCAGCACATGAAGGTATTAGTCTCCTGTCATAATTTTTTTTTAAAGTACATTTGATTTTCCTTAAAATCATTCCATAGTTTTCAGTCCACAGGGGAAAGATGAATTGTGTATGCTAATTAACTTTTAGTGTCACTTCTAACTTAAGGTATGATCTTAGATTTTACTCTCTAATATTTGAAGTTATATTAGATGATTTCTTTTAAGAAAAGTATCTTGTTTTACAAGTAAGCTTCTCCGCTATGTTTTCTGTTAGCCCCTCCCCTTTTCCCTTTTTCTGTTTTTGAGACAAGAGTCACTGTGTATCCCTGGCTAACCTGGAACTTGCTGTGTAGACAGGCTGGCCTCAAACTCAGAGATCCACTGCCTCTGCTTCCTGAGTCTTGGGATCAAAGGCGGCACCATACCCGGGCAGCTGTTAGAATTTTTAAGTGGACTGTTTTCTTCAGCTCTGCTCTGCATCTGTTCTGGTGCAAGCAAGCCAGCTGACACACTACTTCCTAGCAGACCTTTAATCACACATCTAACCCCACAAGGAACTAATTGATTCTCTCTTACAGAAAATTCTTCTTTCTCATTTCTATTGGCTTCCAGTTTCCCATGGTTGGTGAATTTCTGTAGGATCCTCATGAAAATTGAGTTTTGAGTTGGGTTAGCCTTTAGGTTAAAACAGATCATTTCTTCATTTATCCTTTTCTTCTATGTACCTTAAGTTCCTAGCACAATGCTAGGCTGTAGTATGGATGGTCAGTAAATATTTGCTAAAATAAACACCCCCCCCCCAAGACTTGGGGAGCCTTTGTTCTGACCAGTCACCTGGCAGAAGAGTGAGGTGTTTAAGCTGATTTTACCATGGGAGGCCTGATTCCTTAGTTCTGGAGATTGGCATGGTGTCATCTTCCTACCATTGGAGACCACTTTTCTGTGACATCTGACTCTTGGAGTTAATGGATTTCTCTGTCAGCTGTTGGAGAACTGAGTCAGAACAATGTAGAAAACGTTTGTGCATCAAACCTAACGAGATTGTTTAGCAGAAGAGAGAGGAAGTGTTTATAGAAAAATGGTGTTCTGTTTCAGAGCCTTCATAGCTGTCCAGGCTGGTCTTCACTTGTGGGATGGAGTAAATTCTTTTGTTAGATGACTAGAATTGAATGTTGTAAGCTGAAATTATTTTACTTGCTGGTTCTCATTTCACATCTTAGAAGAAGGACTAATTTGAAACATCTCCAGGTAGGCTGCACTTAGACCTGATAGATTCCCGTCCATCATGGTCTCATTTCAGTAGTTCATACGTACAGTTGGTAAGCATCTTGTCTTTGGCATCAGACAATACAAAAATGCCCTTATCTGCTGGGGACTTGTGAATCTCAGTAGTATTCATTTGTTCTGTGTCATGCTTGTCATTTTGTTCATGCGTTGATGCAGGAGGAAGTAACTTCTAAATAACTCAATTCATCAGATGATTGGAAGACATTTCCATAAAGTCAATGGTGTGTGTATTTTCTGTGGAGTTGTATTTAGAATTGACAGCTGTTTGTACTAAGTCCAGATGTGAAAAGTAAAAGGTATAGTCAAAACAGGGATGTATCCCAGTTACCTTTTTTCTTGGTTTAGAACTACTGTGTAGCCTTAGGAAGAATCAAGGAGTGTTCCAGTGTTTGACGACCGTTGCTGCATCTGTTTGGTGCTTTTCATAGGACCGAATCTCACTTCAAATATATTATGAAAGTGGGTACCAAGGTACTGGGGTGCAAATGAAAAAAATGGTGTAGACACAAAAGGCAGAATGAGAATTATTGTATTTCCTTTTGTTTGGCAGCTTCTCTTACTGGTGAACTGCATGTCATTATAAATTGATGGGAACGCCCAGGGCAGCCTTTAGCAGGAAGTCAGGCTGCTTGACCCTGCCCTTCCTGCTTTGTAAATGTCCACTAGCCGCTAGACATGCATTTTGGAAGCCTGGGCTTGGGCCTGGGCTATTGTGCCTAGGTGCTAGGCCAGTGGGAGAGGGGGACCCAGGCAGCAGGGAATGGAGAGATTCTGTTGTTGAATGTGCTTTCAGCCAGAAGACTAAAGCACATTTTTTTCTTTCGGCAGTTCCTTTGCCTGAGTTGCCTCATGGTTCATCCTCTTGCTAAGCAAGTCAACCATATTTGTTTATAATACAGTGATCATTCATATGAGACTCTGCAAACTGCCCTCTGGAGATGGCCTTTGGGATGAGACACTGTGGTGCCCAGGGACTACGCTTGCTCACATGGTGCCTGTGATTAATGGTTTGTCATGATCACACTGAGAATCTGGGTCTCAAAGGAGGATGTAGGCCAGTTCCAGCCTTCACAACAGACTTTTTTATCTGGCCATTTATTGATTTGTCAGAGCAGCCCCTGCTTGAGGAATCAGTGCTGAACACTTGACCTTGCCTGTATCCAGAGCTGTCCTTTGAGAAGCACGGGTGACAGGCTCTGATGCTGAAAGGGCACATCAGGTGGAAGGTAAGATGTAGTCTGGAAACAGAATTCTGTGGCAGCAGGAAGCTGCAGTTGGAAGTCACATAGCATCTAAACCCAGGAGAATACCTGGAGATACAGAGTGGGCAGGCATTCGAGCTGAGTGGGAGGGGCTCAAACTCTTCCCATTTACATTTTTATAAATGATTATATAATCTGAAGGCCATGGTTAATACTCAGAGACTAGCTGTCTCTATGTTACTGTTTACTGAGACTTTCACAACCAGGTTTGAATAGCTAAAGTATGAGCTCCTCCTATGTCATCTAGCTTGGGTGTAAGTCTGATTCTAATGTTTATTGTCTCCACAGTAAAGGGAGTCTTGAAATGCCATTGTGTGTGTGTGTGTGTGTGTGTGTGTGTGTGTGTGTGTGTGTGTGTGTGTAAAGATTTCAAGAAATATAAGATCAATACCTTGATAATTACAAATTTACTTGTACTTTTATAAGACTGCCTTTTCAAGAGGCTGAGACACACAGTGAGTACAGTGTTTATATTCCATTTGTTCTTTATCTTTTTTTTTCTTGACAGCTTGTTTAAAAATGGAATATTTTTCTGTTAGAGCAAACACATACTGTAAGTTTTGTGGTTGTAGCTTTGGAACATATATATTTAGAATTAATTGATTTGCATAGAATTTAATGAGCTCATTAAATTAGCTAGGTATTTTAGTAATAGCATTGGAGAGTTTTGAAATTAAAATAGAAAAATAAATGAATTGTACAGAAAAACCTACTTATTTTTATTCAAATCTGGTAGCTTGTAAACAGTTATAACCATATATTTTTTTAGGCTTTTTTTTTGTACAGTTTTCTGTATAGCTATATCACTGTTCTTCTGCCTTGTAAAAATTAAAAAAGATTTAAAAAATACAAGCAAATGTGTGTGTTTATTTTCTTCTTTCTTTCTGGCATACAGGGCAGGCTCAGCTTAGGTGACCTTCCCTCCCAGCTCCTGCTAGCTCAGATGTAAGGTGAATACAGAAGGCCCATGGAAAACTTTGCATTTTTATTACAGGAATTAAAGTAATCCACTGGCCAGTTTTAAGTGTTGTTTCTTGTGTGATCCTGTTTTGCAAAGGGAAAGGATAGAAAGAAGTGAGATGTTTGCCAGGACCAGAGGGCAGAGTATTGAAAGGAGCCAGAAGGTAATGAACAAGTGTGATGTGGTGTACTGGAAGAGGGCGAGTCTGGTGTTGATCCGGAATCCTGGTGTTCTGTGAGCATGGGAGCTAATTAAGGATTTATTATTGAAATAGGCCTTTTTTGGTGTTTGCCAACAACCATTTTGTAGCATTCTTCTACCTCAGAGTGTGTTCTGTTTGCTATGGTTAGAGCCTTTGCTTTGCCAGGGCCCTGCTTGCAATCTTGGCCCTGGGGAAGTTGAGGTAGGGTGATGGCTATGAGTGTGAGGCAGCCTAGGCTACATAGTAAGTCTCAGGTCATCCTAGTTACAGAGTAACATCTTGTCTCCAATAGAGGAAAAAATAGGAAGAAAGAAAAAGATGATTGAAAGGAAAAGCGCAATGTGGAAAACAGGCCTGTCTTTGGTATTGAGCCACCTGAGAGCCAAATCCGACTCGAGGCTGTACACTTCATTTTCAGGTGTTTTCTGAGAGGACAAGTGATGTGCCAGCCGCAAACGGCAAATATTCTTAGGCTCAGATAGGTGCAGTTTTGTCACCAGGATTTGTAGTTTCATTCTGTTTAGCTTTTGAAGGCATTTGCAGTATATAAGCTGAGTATGCAAGTTGTGTTGAAATCTGAAATGAATGGAATTTCACATGGCATTGAGATGAGTGATTTCAATGGATATTTTCTTTTATACACTTAAAAAAAGGTCAACACGAAGTTATGCAAGGAATGCATTTGTAGATCATGTGTGTGCACGAAGGCAGGCAAATAACATCTTCTCTGTGTGCTGCAAGGGAGGAAACGCTGCTGTTTGCACTGTGTCGCTTCACTCAGCTATGAAACCTTCTGCAAAGAGCCCTTGGCTTGTGCCACCTGGGCCAGCATTTGGATTTGACACTCCTGTAATCTGTTGTCTTCTGCTAACATTAGGTTCACATACATGTATTCTGTATATGTACAGATTCTATATGTGTACAGATAAACACTTATGCATCCCATGACATAGGGTTGACTCCCAGCTCTACCACAGAGTAGACTGTTGAAAGTGGTGCTGGGTTCTGGATATTAAACCCAGGGTCTCATGCACAAAACTTAACAAAAAACCCAGACATTATTATTACTTATTTATTTTTATTTTGAAACAAGGCCTTAGCTATGTACCAGATCCTGGCCTTGGTCCTCCTCATCCTCCCAAATGCTTGGATTTAAGCATGGGCTACCATGCCTGGCTAGAAGGCTGACTTTTTTTTCTTTTCTTTGGTGGTCGTCTTCTTCTTCTTCTTCTTCTTCTTCTTCTTCTTCTTCTTCTTCTTCTTCTTCTTCTCCTCCTCCTCCTCCTCCTCCTCCTCCTCCTCCTCCTCCTCCTCCTCCTCCTCCTCCTTCTTCTTGTTTTTTCCCCCCTTGAGACAGGGTTTCTCTGTGTAGCTTTGCGCCTTTCCTGGATCTCGCTCTGTAGACCAGGCTGGCCTCAAACTCACAAAGATCTGCCTGCCTTTGCCTCCCAAGTGCTGGGATTAAAGGCGTGAGCCACCACCGCCCGGCAAGAAGGCTGATTTTCATGAAGGGTTCTGCAGTCCCATGGAGGCACAGCAAAAGCACAGCCTCAGTCAGCCGTCGGTCTTCTTCTGCCTTGTTCTCAGGACACCGTGAGCCTAAGTTGGCACGGGGTTTTTATCAGCCTTTGGGAACACCAAAGAGAGTACTTATAAGTTGAATGGTTATTGCTTCAGAATTTGTCCTTACAAAGTTTATTTATAAAATTGAAAAATGATTTTAAGGTAGGAATATATGTTATTACTTAAGACCAAAATAATAAGTAAGAGGGGTAAGGTCGGCTGTTTCTTCACCTACCTAAATGTGTTCCACTTTTCAGAGTAAAAATTCAGCAGTTATATAGGATTGAAAAAAACCTAGTTAGCCAGTGCTTCAGCAGGCTGCTGGAAGAAACATTCAGTTTTACTTGGCTTTAGCAAGGCGAATATTCATTTCCCGGCAAGAACAGTCCAGAGGTAGGGAGGGCTCTAATCATTCCCGTTGGTTGACACCTCCTTAGCAAGCCCACCTCAGGGGTGCTAGCTCCACAGCCAGAGGAATTAAAAGCAGAGATAGAGGGTCTCTCTCTTATGTTGTTTCTCTCCCAGGAGCACAGAATATTTCCTGCCTGCCCAACACATGAGTGTAACCACAATCGGTAGAGTCCTTTCTTAAGTCTCACATCTAGAATGGTCTCCAAAGGGGAGTTGGATTTGCAGTGACATCATCCTTAGGATCTAAGGACCTGGCCTAAACAAAGCAGGGCTGCTGTCACTGAAGGTATAGAAGAGAGGGCGGGGCTCCATTAGCAAGTAATAAAGGAGTGTGTGTTTGGTAGGTGGCCAGAGGCACTTGCTCCTTTTTTTTCTAAATGATGAGTAAGAATGGATTTTAAATTATAAAATGTATCTCTCAAATGAAACATTCCATTTTCAAGTGGCCTTTTTATTTTTTGCAGTGCTGGGGATGGAACCCCAGGTCAGTGGTAGGCAAGAGGTCTACCACTGACCTGCCTATCCCAGGCCTTCAAGTTTACTTTTAAAAATATATATTTTGCTAATAAAAATGTAAGATTTAAAGTCCCAAGCAGAGCACTTATCCAGGAATTAGTTCATAGTCTCTGTATAGAGTTGAGATTGAATGTTGTTTCTCTTCATCACTAAGAATGATAGGCTCTAAGCTCATAGCCAGGAGTTGTCTTTGGTGTTCTTAGAACAGCCACCACCACCCTTGCTGAGTCTCAAGAAGAGCAGAGCAAGGTGGGAGCATTTGGACCCCCCAGTGTGGAGAGCATCTTCTCACAGTTTGGAGGGTTTCTTCTCTGTGGGTAGTTCGACAGTTTACATGAGTATGCTGTGTCTTCATTTGTGGCATGCAAATTCTTTTTCAGTGCTGGGCATTGAACCCAGGGCCTCTTGCATGCTAAGCTTATGTTCTTCTGTAGAGTCATATCCTCAACCATGTGGCATTAGATTTTTTTCCCCAGATAGGGCTTCTCCCTGTAGTTTTGGTGCCTGTCCTGGAGCTTGCTCTTTAGCCCAGGCTGGCCTTGAACCCACAGAGATCCTCCTGGCTCTGCCTCCCAAGTGCTGGGATCAAAGGTGAGCTCCACTGACAACTGGCTTGGCATTTGATTTTAGGGTCTGTAATGATTCTCCCTGTAATAGTAGTAATTTGTCATTTGCACTATAAGAGTAGAAGCCAAAGGTGGGGTTAGGTGGCTGCTTGTGTTCTCTCTTGTGCTTCCTATTCTGACATCATCTCCATCTGCTTTTCACTTCCTTGTCTTCTGTTCCAGCCTTCCTCAAGTTCCTTAAGCCCCTCAGCCCGTCTGTAGCTCAGGGAGTCTGAGACATGTCTGTCTTGGATTGCTTTCCCCCACCATGAATCAGTTTACTCATTCTGTGATCTCTGATGACTCTGCTTGGTTGTCTCAGCGAATCCTTCACTAGTTCTTTAGAGTTTCTTCCTAGGTCGTTTCAGTGTTTTATACCCCATACAGTTATTGCCTAATACCTGTCTCCTTCCTGCTGGAGGTTCCGCTTTTTCTGTTTTGGGGATTTCTAGATGCCAGGAACAGTAAGTAGCCTGCTTTATCTAAGGTTTTACTTTTGATTTTTATCTCTATTATTTATTATTTATAATCAGGTCAACTCTTCCTTTAAAATATTATATGGAAAATTCAAAAAATAAACAATTCATAAGTCTTAAATAACTTACTCCAATATAGTGTTATAATTGTTCTTTTTTGTTACCAGTTACTGTTTATCTCTTACTGTGTTTAACAAAAATTAAACTTTATCCTACATATTTATTCATTGGGTAACTCACAGTATATGTAGGGTTTTGTCTACAGTTTCAGGCATCCACTAGGGAGTCTTGAAACATAATCCCTGTAGGTTGTACTATTTACATAGTTTCCCAGTCTAGGGGCTTAGTCAATACTGCTGGCTAGATGAACTAGTGAGTGACTAGTACATGGATTAGGACTCTGGCTGTGTCTGCTAAGAGAGATTCACAAGGTTATGGTGCCACTCCCTTAAAAACCTTTACATACTTCTGTCAGATTACTGGTGTTCAGTCCTTCCATGTCATCAAAAAAGTACGTCAAAATTTCTAGTTTGATTTAGACCATGTTACTACAGTATTCCTCAAGACTTAAGAATTATGTTTAATTTTTCAACTACAGAAGCCTTTTCCAGCCTGACTTTTAGTATTTCAAAGCCTTTGAAGGTCACCAAGGCCACCATGATTAGTGATTGTGCAGACCTAGGAGAACATTGAGGATCATATTGATACCTTGTAGTCTGCGGGTGCTGCTTGCAGATGGTAATTCCAGTGTTACAGAGACAAAGCTGCCTGTGGAGATGTAGTAGTGTTTCGTTGTCCCAAAATCATGGTAACAGGCAAAGAATAGAGATAGCAAGGAAGAATAATTGGCCTTCAGGTTTCTGCCCACCCAAGAAGATGTGCATGATAGTGGTGCTAACTAGCTTTGAGAGAATTACATGTTTGCATCTTTCACTTGAGAACTATTTCTCAACCATAGCAGAAGCTTCTGTCCTGCTGGCAACTCCCAAATACACAGCAGCCCAGTGTTCTATTAAACCAGTTCAAGTGACAAATCTTTACAGTGTATATGAGGATTATTCCACAGCATTTTCCCTCTTTTGTCTAATGAAAAAAGGAAGGCTTTAACTTTAACATAGTAAGATATACAACTAAAAGTTATTAAGTAAGAATTACAGCAACACTAATCTATTTGCATTTGGTAAAATTAAAGAAAATAATTATCATGGTGAGTCTAAAGTTTTATATCTAATTTACTTTCTATTATAACTAAGGAAAACTATAACTATTTAGTCTTCAACTCCATGAAAGACCCAAGAAGGGTGAAATATTACCTAATAATAAGGACCTCAAGCTGCCTGGACAGTCATCCAAGCCTGCAATGTTGGGGCACCCAGCTCTGGCCTACAGACCTAGAATGTCTGACAGACTTTCCTGTGAAGCAGTCACTTTCTTATGTCCTGCTTACCCAGTTTGGACAGTAACTGTCAGCAGTTGAGGCAAGAACAGTTTCTTTGCCACATGGCTTGCTTTTGCCATAAAGAAAACAAACTCCATATAGAATTTCTTCGATGTCCATCATCCTCTTTGAAGTAATTGGTGCTGCCAGGAGCAGACATGTCTCACTGTTGAGAAAAGTCTTAAATTCTTAAAACATTTTAAATGTTATAGTCTATAGGTCTTTGAAGTGCGTGAAGATTGCCTATCTATCTGAAATATATCTCTGTATGACCTTGAAAACATACCTAACATGACTAAAGTTTGCCATTATAGATGACTATTTTTATTTCTTAATTATATATTACATCTTTTAATGAGCTGCATAAACATAACACCCTAAATGAGTAGAAGTATACATACAATATAACAAAATTAACTTTAAATTTCTATCAATAAAACAAAATCCATACCAAAGTAAAATATGTAAGATTAACATTTTTTTTCTTTTTTTCGATTAAAGTAGATTCAATAATCTACCCTTTTCCCATCATTTCTGTATCACTCTGGTTTCTACTTAATACTGGTTTAAGTGCTATTTACACGATCCTGTACTCATGGAGCCCCAGGCAAGGAAAGAAAACAGACATTTACTAGTACACATACATAAACATTTCTGGTGCAGTTTAAAACTGAGGATGGTGGAGGTGGCAGGAGGAATTAGTTCAAGGCTAGCCTGAGCTACATAGCAGGACTGTTGCCTCAAGGCTGTCTCAGAAGCCCACAGTGAGCAGCCCATAATCAAAACTCTTAAGAGAAATAGAATGCACCACTGGTAATGGGAGAAAGAACAGTGGCAGGAGGGCCTGGAACCTACTAGAAAGGGAAGTCTCCTATTTTATCTTGTTTCATTGGCAGCTCTCTCAGCCTCCTCCTCAAGGAGCGTGTGCACTGTTGTGGGGTTCAGTAGATTCAAAGGTGACTTAGAAAGAGAGTTCTGCTAATCTTGTTGCTTAGCACAAACAGGATTTTGGTGGAAGTAGAGCCTGAATGCAACAGCTTGTGATCAGGGAATCTAGCAGTCTCTATGGCTGAAGAATAAGCAGATGTTGATGGTTGTTTCAAACTGTGGTGATACTAGGAATCCTGGGAACAGCAGTAGAGATGCATTTTACCTTTGGTGAAGTGTTTCTTTCTTTTTTTTTTTTTTTTTTGGTTGTTTCATATTAGTAGGTCTGTATAAAGTCAAACTGTCCGCAAACAAGAAGGGGAAAAGCCTTTATGCATATCAAGAAGAGTAAATTCTTCCAATTCTTCCAATTCTTCCAACTTGAGATTGCATACAGCTGCTTGGGTCTTGTAGTTGATAGCAGAGCTTCATATGTTGCTAATAGTTTAGAATAGCCAAGTTGTAGATAATGGGCCTCTCCTGTGGAATAGAGTACCAACAACTGCTCTGTTTCTTCAGTCTCTTCCATTGTAAGTGTGGTGCATTTTCCACAGATGGAAACTGAACAGATGTAAAAACCAACAAGACTCTTGAAAGCCTTTTCAGAGGACTCTGTCCATGCTAGGTGCCTCTGTTTCTCCCCCACAGCACCAGGGTCTTCATGTGTCTGTCCACTCTGAGTATTTAATGACTGCATCTGTCTGAGGCTTTCTCCAGTAATGGAACTCGGTTCCTTAGTGAGTGGAAGGTGGAGTGCCTCGCCCTAGCGCTGCTCTCTGCCATGTAAAGCCGTCTCACAAAGCATAGGACAAACCCGTGCATCAGACAGAGTATCTGTCCCAAATGACAAGGGATGCTTGCTTATGTTCTGGAATCAAATCCTGTTTCTGAACTCTGGTGGAAATAGGGATGAGAACACTTTGGTTCGGTTTCCACGGGTCTCTGGGATTACCATACTGACCACGAATCCCCACTTTTGAACATTCTGTGATAATATTTCCCTGGCGGAGAGCATCAGAAGTGTGAACAGCCCAGTCTAGAGCCATTTGACCTGAAAGTGACTTACAGCTATTTTGTTTTGTTTTGTTCTCTTCTCTTTTCTTCCCCTGTCAGCTTTTGATCCCCCTTTTCAGAATAGAACTGGCAGTTTACTTTCTGTTCTCCATGGGACAAATGGTAGAGCTGCGAAGCTGAAGAAAACCGGGAAGGAAATGTTTTTCACATTTTGAAAGGTATTTGAATAGCTGGAATGGCATGCTTGTCTAGCATGCATAAGGCCTTGGGTTGAGCCAGGTGCTTCAGTACTGCTGGGATTTTAGGATTTTAAGACAAGGTGTCTGCTGTGTCTGTGAAAGAGTTCTAAAGAAAATGAAAAGACAGTGAGCCCTGAGTTATTCCTTTTACAGTCTTTTACCTAAGGATCTGCTGATCCTGTTGCCAGCTCTACGGGGCCTTCATCACAGGTCTGCTAAAGAAGTAGTCCAGTTGAGATTCAGAAACTCTGCCCAGGATTGAGCCACCCCTGCCCTCAAGGTTGTGCTTGGCATCCTGAGTTCAGGGTGCTCCTGGAGGGTGTGGGGCATAGTCTTTAGGTAAGGGTTTGGTGTTTTATATCATTCTGTGCAAAATTCTTGGCTCACAGCTAGGATCTTAGAGCATTCTACTATAACCCAAGATACCTTGGAGTGGTCTTCCCTAGGTGAGGGTGTACTAAGTTTAGAATGTACTTTCCCAGGAAGGGGCTACCTCCTAGTCTTCTAAGAGTGGAATAGAGGAATTGAGCTCTTTCTGTCTCCTGCTGCTATATGTGCAAGTGATGCTGATTTTAGTGCACAGATCACTAATATATTTGTTGTGTTTCCGTAAAATGGGAGAGGATGAATAAAGAATAGCTGCTCATAAATCAGCTGAAAAAGGCCACAGACACAAACTAAAAGAAATACATACAGCATGTTGAGGAGGCCTGAGGCTACATCTGTCTTCTCAGGGTGCATGGGAAGACCAGCTGGGGACTAGCCAGCTCCTTGAAGGTTGAGAACAGGAAGGCTGTATAGGTGTTCAGGCTGTCTCCAGAGAAACCTGGAAGGGAACAAGTATAGCCACATCTACATAATCCTTTAGAACTTTCCTAATAGTCAGTTCTGTTGTGTTAGAGTCTTAAATGAGGCCGGGTATGGTGGCTCACACCTGTAATCCTAACACTCAGAGGCTGAGTCTGGATTGGGCTACTTAGTGAATTCCAGGCCAGTTGAGCTAAAGTAGCCCTGTTTCTGAAAATGGAGAGAGAACAAATGTAGTTACTTCATGTAGTTTCAGAACTCCGTAAAGCTCTACTCCACAGATGAGTTCACACTCATGCGTGGAACCAGCTTTGAAGATAAACATAAAGTCTTTTCAAAGGTTTATTTTTATCATTCTATTTTAAATTATGGGTATGTGTGCAAATATGGTTATGTGCACATGAATGCATGGGACCACCAAGGCCAGAGGCCTCAGATACCCTTGGCTGGAGTTATGGGTGGTTGTGAGCTGTCAGACAAATATTGGTAACCTAAATTGGGTTAATTGCTGTACCACCTTTCCAGACCTTAACTTAATTTTTAAAATTACATTTATTTACATTTGTAAGTGTGCATGTCCACATGCATGCCACAGCGGAGGATGTGGAAATTAGAAGTCAAGAGGACAACTTTAAGGAGGTAGTTCTTCTGCCATGTGGGCGTTGGGAACGGTACTCAGGTGGCTGGGCTTGGCGGCAAGTGTCTTAACCCACTGAGCCATCTCACCAACCTAGTTCCCTACATCATCCCCTAAAGCCCATTCTGAGAGCAGAGATAACATTTTGCTGTAGAGAAGATGCCTTGGAAAACAAGCCTAACAGGGATGGAGCATCTGCCACTGCTGACAGCCACCCTTTCTAGAGGTTGTGTGCTCTCTCTGTGCTGGGAGTTAACTGCAGGCTGGCCAGGCCATTTATCAGCCTGGACCCAGCCTCCCTGTGGCAGCTTGAATCAGATACTGAGAGAGCTTCCCTAGGGAGCTAAGCACAGAAGCATACACTGGCCTCAGACCTGTTAAGTCCATTGCTTGTTAGAGTCACAGTTCCAGTTTGTAGACACTCAGGCATTGGCAGATGATTAGCAATATGGAAGTGGCATGAGATTGGAGCAGTGGGTGACAGCCCAGCTCTTCAGTTCCTGCAGTGGGAAGAGGAGCTCTGGAGCAATGATGAACATCTGGTGAGTGAGTTGATGAGAAGTGAGTGACAGCCTTCAGTGTGGGGAGATGAGAAATTACCATGGAATATGAGAAATCAAAATGATAAGATGAGGTTAGCATAAAGTGTGCAGTGATCTACAGTTACCTCAGCCCAGTGTGATCTCAGTTGTACATGGATCAGGGATCAGAAAATGCATCTGAGGTGTGGCTAGTTTACAGTAAATGCTTTTTCTGTGTCTCATTTCCACTTACTATTCAGACTGTCCCTGAGGGCTGTGGCTGTCTCCATCTCCTGTGTGACTGGATCTTGGACTCAGAGTCTGAATTGCCTGTAGCTTGTACTCTGAAGTGAATTTCCAAACTAGGTGGGATTATCACCACCATAAACAAAAGGATTAATTTTCTTCCCCCTTCCATTCTTTTGATGATGAGCAGAAAGAACATTTATTTATTACTGTTTTTTGTTCTGGGGTTGAACAGATGGCCTCATTTGTTCTACTTATGGACTTGTACACTGAGTAATATCCCCAGCCAAGAGAGCATTGTAAAAAGCCCAGTAGTTTCCTTTTGGCTTTGCTTATTACAGGAAATACTATTACACGGCAGAATATTGGCACTGAATAGAATACAAAGCCATTTAGTACCAGCCTTATGGAGAAGCTGGGAAAGGCCTATGCAGTAATATGGGGGAAGGAATGCATAATAGGATTGTATATGAATAAAGTTAAACAAATAGGGAAAATCGCATGTATTTAAACTATGGGCTAGTTTATCCTTATCATCCTGAATACCTTATCATCCACTTTCAAATAGGAGCCAAGTATTTAGGAACTTGGTTACATCTTTTTGTTTAGAGATCACTAAGTCTAAGTCATTAGTATAGGGTGAAGTAAGCAGGTGGGAGCAGACTGAAGACCAGGGTGTTTAGATTCCCACTTATATAACAAGAGGTGGAACTTGCAAGACTGCTTTGTTGTTTTGGGGAAGAAGTTTTAATGTCACCATGTTTCTGTGTATTCGTTTATGTGTCAAGTGTGGGAGTGATTCTTTTCCGGAATTTTAGAATTGATTTTGTGAATCTAGCTTGTAGATTGATTCCTGTAAAGTTTTTCTTGTTTTTTAAAAATCATAGGTTTAGACAAACTGAATTTTGGAATCTCTTTAAACAAGTAAAGTAGTATGTGGTGTGGAATTCTTAACCGCCTTTGGTCAAATGTATTGTGCGTGTTGTTTTTAAAAATAACATACCAGGAGAGTATATCATCATCATCATAGAAGGACATTTTTTTAAAGCTCAGAAATCACAATTTTCCAGTCTTTACTTTTAGAACAGTTTTGTGGTAGCATTATCCTTGAAACAATTTTTGTGTAGTAGTACATCTTGTCTTCCCTGTTGTCTTTTGTTTTGTGATTAGATTCTAACTTAGCATAGGACTTTAATTAAGTCCTTTATGCTCAATTTGTGTTATTATAACTAATTTATGAGACACCAATTTTAGAAATGTAAGATCTGATTGTTATTCAGCTCTAATTTATTGAATTTCTGAGACTATGATAGTAGCTTTTTATAGGTTATCTAATTTTGTCTTTATAGTGTCCCAACAAATGTATCTTTTGAATAGGTTGGGAAACAGAGGTTCCAGAGATCTTCAGTAACTGCTAGGGTCCAAAGTCACACCACAAAGAGCAGTCTGTAGCCAGAGTTCAATTCAGCACTGTTCTGTCTATACTGTGTCTTTGTCTTGTCTAGCTGCTTCTGTAATGCTTGCTTCTTAAACCAACTTATTCTTGTGGACAAACAACTTTATTCTTTGCCAGTTGTAACCTATTTTGTTTTGCAATATCACTAAATCTGTAATTTTAAGATGAGTGTGTGTGTGTGTGTGTGCGTGCGCGTGCACACGCGTGTGTGCTTTGTTTGTGTATATGTGGATGTAGCTTTAAGCAAATGGAGATTAAAAATCAGGTAACTGCGCTCTGGGTGGTGGCGGATGCCTTTAATCCCAGCACTCGGGAGGCAGAGCCAGGCGGATCTCTGTGAGTTCGAGGCCAGTCTGGTCTCCAAAGCGAGTTCCAGGAAAGGCACAAAGCTACACAGAGAAACCCTGTCTCGAAAAACAAAACAAAACAAAACAAAACAAAACAAAACAAATCAGGCAACTGAGGTAATAAAAAGACCAGTCCATCTAAGAGCACATGCCTTGA
The DNA here is from genome assembly GCF_903995425.1 of Onychomys torridus. Classification (NCBI taxonomy): domain Eukaryota; kingdom Metazoa; phylum Chordata; class Mammalia; order Rodentia; family Cricetidae; genus Onychomys; species Onychomys torridus. The sequence continues at coordinate 134,634,246 of NC_050443.1, forward strand.
AACTTGAAACTTGTGGGTCTTAGAGGTTCATTTTAGTGTCATCATTGTTTAGCTTATTAACTGTTCCTTGTACCTGTAGAGTAATATGTACTTCTTTACTGGAAAAAGAGGAATACCAAATAGTACTGAGAAAATGTGAGTATAGGGAGGACAGGTGGATACCAAATAGTACTAAGTTAATGTGAGCATAAGTAGTAAAGGTGGATACCAAGTAGTACTGAGACAATAAGACTAGTACAGTGCATTCCAACTAGTACCGAGATAGTAGGAGTCTAGTGAGGACTGATGGATATCAAATAGTTGCTTTATGTTTTCTGTTTTCCAAAATGAGAATAAAGAAAACCAAAGTGTGGTATAATTTTGAGCATTTAATAATTGACTCTGAGAATGAACCAAGTTCACCCATGTAGAATTCTCTAGAAGCTGAACATTTTGCTGTTTGGCTGTGCAGGAAGCAATTACGTACATAACCATGATGTTGAAAAGAAGCTGGATAGTTTACTGGTTGTGCCAGAAGACAATTATAATTCCGCCACTCCCCATCCCAATATCTCAATATTTTAAACCTGCTAATGTGGAGAGGGTAGGAGAGTAAACAGAGCCATAGTGGAGTCCAGGAGGATGAGAAGTGTATGGGGCATTTGTGAGGAACCTAATTTCTTTTTCTTTTGTGTTGAGGTGTCCAGAAGTACTAGGCAATGCTGTTGACATGAACAACAGCCAACCAATTGAAGAACTAAAAATAGTCCAGTCAAGTAAAACTAGATCTGAACCGGAGGTGAAGTGTGAATGAGTTCAGACCAGGGAGGCAGTGAATCAGTGGGTACTGTTAGAGGGTGCAGTCCAGAGGTGTAAGCCTCTTGCTAAGCTGATAGCACAGAAAGCCACGGAAGCCAATAATGACGGAAGGGGTGGAACAAGGGCCAAGGATGCCGACTTCCCACTTATCACGTTGGTTCTTTGGGAGAACTGAACTTACATGCGTTACTTTAAAAATAGTGTATGAAGCTGGGTGTGGTGGTGCACGCCTTTAATCCCAGCATTTGGGAGGAAGAGGCAGGTAGATCTCTGAGTTCGAGGCCAGACTGGTATACAAAAGTGAGTTACAGGACAGCCAGGGCTGCACAGAGAAACTCTATCTTTAAAAAGAAAGAAAGAAGGAAGGAAGGAAGGAAGGAAGGAAGGAAGGAAGGAAGGAAGGAAGGAAGGAAGGAAATTAGTGTATGAAAAAAAGTGTTTTGCCAGTTGTAGATTTACAGCATCAGGAATAATTTTCAAGAATTACTGTTGTATCATAGGTATTTCTAGGCTACAGTCACCAGCCATGGAGGCTTTTAGTTTCCAAAGATTAAATTGGGCTGGGGTGACAAGCAGCTTGCATTAATGTTCAGAACATTTCATCATAGGAACTTGATCAAAGTCCTTCAGAAGTCTTTGGATACAAGAGAGTAAACAATAACAACAGCAATAATCCATAACTCTTCTTGGAGCACGCAGAATAAAGTGTGCTCTTCCAGTAGCTTAGCCCCAGGGCTCACGCTCCTTTCGTCCTCAGGATCCTGCTTCCTGTTCTGAAATGCTGGATCCTTCTGGAGAGTGGAGGCCTGTGCTGCCTTTGTTTTCGCTGGTCTGAGGAGTGGCTGAGCTTCAGGGAACTAACTTCCTCCCAGGAACTTCCTGAAACGGGAAATCTAGACTTTTCTGTATGAACATTCTAAATGCCTGTATGCTAAACAATGACTACAGCAATTGTTTTTCAAAAGAGACTTGGCTTTGATTTGCCCTTGGGAAGCATGCATAGTTGTGTTCATGGCGCCTCCAGGTGGGGGATGAAGGAAGAGTCACAGTGGGTATGTGGTGAACCATTAGAGATGACTTGGTTTTATCATTTTTGCCTTTAAATTTGGTCTGTATGGTTTTGGGTGTTCAGTGCAGTGATGGGGTCAGGATGGGAAAGGACCCTTGGCACCAATGGCTTTGTGCCAGTGACTCAAGGAAGCAGAGTAGCTCAAGTGTGTACAAACAAAAATTTATCCAGTGTTTCCCTTTGTCTCTCTGACCTAATTGAACAAACAAATAAACCCTCATTTTCTGAGATAAAAGAAGGTTACAGAGGATACTCTGGAAGTTGAAAAATTCTGTCTACTAACTGTATCTAGTATCTGTGTTTTCTATCAGGAATTGAATTAGTCCAGAGCTTGTAAAGTCAAATACCTCTGAGATTCAGGCAGGAGATTTTAATTCAGTGACTGTCTGGGTAGGGCCTAAGCGCTTCTTGAACTCTGAATGTGTGCAGAGAGCAGGTTTTCCTGGAAAACAAGCAGTTTTCTTTAATGTAAAATCTTGTGTTTTAAATGTTACTCATTAATGGAAACATTTAAAACTACTGTTCCAAACTTACAACAGTCTCTTGTGTCCACAAAGTTCCCAGGCTGACAGTTTTCAGTTATGGTCAGGACTTAGATTTTCCTTTTATTGCTAGTAATAGGAACTTAATTATCAAAATAGTTTAAGTGTGATTGTCTAAGATTTGTTTACAGCACTTAAATGATTTTTGTTTGGTATAATATAAAATTTCATCATAGTTACATAATCTTTAGTTACTAGAAAGTGCATTGAGTAACCTATATACAAAGTATTTTGCAAAATTCTGTGGGCGGATTCTGAAGTACCGTCTGAGCAAGGCTGTATTGGTTCAGAGAGGGGCTGATACAGTGGGCTGTTGAACAAGACTTACAGATGTTGGCCCTTTTTATTGCAGGTGGTTATGCCTTTAGTGTGAATAATCCAGTACACTATAGAGGAATGTTTTCTGTCTGCAGCGAAGGACAGTAAAGATATGTATAGTCAGACTCCTGAGTACTTTTATATGAATTACTGTGAGAGACTAGAGCAATTAGCTTGTAATTTGTATTAATTAAGGCTTACCATGAATAATTTAGGTTGAGCCATCATATGTGTGTTTCATCATCACAGAGAATCCTCTGGCCTAGGGATATACACAGATGTGATCTATGTAAGCAGACATGGCACTAGGCAGCCTCATTCCAACTGAAGCACAAGTCCTGAGCTCTCTTCCTCCTGCCCCTTTTGGTCTTGAGGAAGTTAGGAGTTGTTCTGTCCCTCAGCTTTGCCATCTGTCACTTGGGCATGGTTGTACAAATGCCTAAGGACATAGTGAGCGGGCACTTTAAAACTCCATGGTAAGCATGAGGTGTTACTTTATTTTACTTTTTATCTCTAGAGCTCTGTCTGATCAGGTTTGGGTTAGTGTCCTGCAAGTTCAGAACAGAATATGTCTGACCGTGCTCATGGAATAGAACACTTTGGACTTAGTTAGAGGGCGGTGGGTGGGGGGGTGGTTTCAGACTTTGAAATCCGAAGTTCACACCCAGCCTTACTTGCAGCCGACCTGGTCTCTTGCAGGTGGCAAGTTCTTCGTCTCTTAGAATTTCTTTGGATCTGTAGCTTCTCATTCTTGGTGTCTTTTCTCTGCTTTTTAAAACACTTTCTTTTTTTAACTCCAGTAAGTGAAATTTTGTAGTTTTATTTATACAGCTTATAAGCATTTCCTGTTAAATTTATTTCTAGACATTTTAGATTTGCTTTTGACTGCTGTGGTAAATAGAGTATTCTGAAATTGATTTTGTACATACGTGAATTTATGAATCTGGATTTTGAATTGCTTGAAGAATGGGACCTATATTGCCTGTATTTCTGTATTGTGTTGTGGATAAAAGGCGAAAAAGAACATGAGAAAGTGAAAAGAAAAGATAGGATAAGTAATGAAAAATTTTTGTCTGAGTTTATCAAATGTTACTGGACTGGACATTATTATAGATAATGGAGTTTTTCACCTGAATCTGTCAAATGTTAATGGACTAGACATCATTAATGTAATCTTGACTGTGTATATTGTATATACTTATTGGATATGATTTTTCTTGTATTAGTTATAACCTTTTTTTAATTTTAGACAAAAACAGGGGAAATGTGGTGGGTATTGTGTTCCCTGAAATATTGTGTGTTCCCCGAAATAAACATATCTGGGGTCAGAGAACAGACAGCCACTAGAACAGAGCCAGAAATGGTGGCTAGAAAATGGGAAGAGTAAGCCATAACAGAAGTTGGGCGGTGGTGGTACACACCTTTAATTCCAGCACTTGGGAGGCAGAGCTAGCCAGATCTCTGAGTTCGAGGCCACTTTAGAAACAGCTAAGCATGGTGACCCACGCCTTTAATCCCAGGGAGTGGGGGCAGAAAGAAAAAGGTATATAAGGCGTGAGGGCCAGGAACTAAAGGAGAAAAAAGCATGTAGTTAGTTAAGCTTTGGAGCAACACAGTTCAGCTGCGATTGATGTGGAGGAGGACTCAGAAGCTTCCAGCCTGAGGAAACAGGATCACCTGAGGAACTAGCAAGGTGAGATAGCTGTGGCTTGTTCTGCTTCTCTGATCTTCCAGCATTCACCCCAATAGCTGGCCTCAGGTTTGATTTCATTAACAAGTACTTTTAAGATTCCTACTACAAGAAAGTTCTACTTTTCTTTTGTCCTGTATTAGTTATATGGTGTGTTCTGGTCCTTATTCACTGTACTGTCCCTCCTGTCTATTTTAGGAGTAAATTTTCAATTTACTTTGGAAATTATTTGTACAGTGTTTTGTACCTTTCTATCTCTGTAACAGATTTTCAGTTCTTTCCTTAAAAAAGAAATTCTGTCATTCCTGAGTAATAGTAGTCTGTTATTTCTAATATTTGTCTCTTTTACCTTAATTCTTATATGATAGCATTTCTGCATTCTCATATTAAAACTTGTAATGCTTGATGTTATTTACTATAGTAATAGCTTATCCTTATTTGGCCCTGAATTTGATGAGACTGCCTTCCTTCCACCTGGAGGTGGAAGCTTTAGTATACTCTGGACCTTGTTAGCTTCATGAAAATGGGTGCAGGAAAGGTACAGCATTTGAGAAAGGCCTTTTTACTATTTATTTATTCATTTTACTTTTTATTGCACTACAGATTAATTCTGGGCAGGGTATGACTCAATGGTAAGACAGGTGCCTAGCGTGCTTGGGGCCTAAGTTTGAACCACAGCACTGGAAATAGAGTAAAATGGCTGACTTTGTACTTGCTTCTGTGGTCCAGGTCAGCCTTTCCTCTTCTTGATCTTGTTCCACCTCCCTAGGGAAGGATTACAGGCATACACCACCATTTTATCTGCTTCCTTTTACTCTTTTTTTTGGGGGGGGGGGGTTCTGAGACAGGGTTTCTTTGTGTAGCTTTGGAGCCTGCCCTGGATCTTGCTCTGTAGACCAGGTTGGCCTCGAACTCACAGAGATCCACCTACCTTTGCCTCCCGAGTGCTGGGATTAAAGGTGTGCGCAGCAGCAGCAGCAGCAGCAGCAGCAGCAGCAGCAGCAGCAGCCGCCGCCGCCTCCACCACCACCACCTGGCACCTTTTGCTCTTTAAGGGTGATTTTGCATTAAAATCAAGAGTACACTCAGTACATACGCATTTTCCCCCACCCTTGACTTATATGATAATGTTTCTGTGTTCTCATTAAAGTGACTAGAGTTATTTTGCATTAAAATCAGGAATAGAGTCAGCACACATGTATCATTCTTGACTAATGTAATAACTTATTTCTCTTTATTCTATTAAAGGCTACTTAAACTATGAGAATAATCTCTATAAACTCTATTACTGAATTCATTTGCTGTTTTCTTTCTTTCTTTTTTTTTGTGGATAGTACTTGGTTTATTCATTAGAATAAAAAACAAAAACCCAATGGGTCTTACATACAAAACAAGATGCTTTTTGTTTTCAAGGGTTAAAAGCACTCTTTAAAAATTTAAAGTGGGAACACAGATGAAACAAAGCTGTTTCTCCCAGAAACACATGAACAAATATAATATGCACATGGAATTTATTATACACAGATCAAGATCGTTCAGGGGCAAGACAGGACCACAGAGCCCTGTGCACGTCACAGCTCCAACATGGCAGACACCGAGCATGGTGGGAGTATGTGTCTGCATCTGGGCACAGAAGTGAATTGGTGCATAAAACAGAAAACTCACTTCCACGTTAGAATACCAACAGAATTCAGCCACAAAGTAGAGCCACAGCAACCCAGTATACTGAGCTGCATGACTCAGGGGTGACAGGGAGATATTCACAACACAGATATAATCCTCACATCTGGGGTCCAGCACATCTTCAGCTCTAAGTTGCCCCTGGCACCTCAGCACCAAGGCAGTATCACTCTGGCTAACTTTCCAGGACCCAACGCTGCTGCCTGCAGCCTGGCCTCAGCACTGGCTAGGCCCTTCTTTCTCCTGTGTAGAAGCAGGGTTGCAGAAAGCCATGCAGGCTGCTGGTGTCGTTGTTGGTCACATACAACTGGGCTTTGAGTCCTACAGGGCTGGTGTGGGGAGGGTTTGTCTCCACTGTTTCTAGGGCTGGGGTACACCATTATAGGTGGCTAAGGTGTTCAGGGACCAAACCATCTCATGGCCTCACTCTCCACCCATACACACATCAAGAACAGGACAGTCAAAAGAAACATTTGGAATCACTTTTTAGAGCCACAAATAAAAGCAAACCAGTAGCTCTCATATAAAGCAGTTTATAGGGATGCTAGAATGTCCCGACAACTGGATACTGGACGATCTGGGCTCAGCTGAGCTGCAGAGCCAGCAGCCAGATTCCCACACTAGACAGGGGATGACTGGCTAGCTACCTGCTGGCTGTTGTGCTTTGAAGTGTTTTCTAGTTACAGGCCACGAGTACAGGCTGCAGAGACAGCCTCTGGCCAGGGACTAGGTCTTCAGGAAGCCCCCTTGTCCCAGTGGCATCCTGACACACCTCAGCCATATTAGCACTTCCGAGGTGGATGGCTGCTGCTGTCTCCAGGCCTGCCTGAATATTTGTACCAGCAAATGGCCCACAGATCCAGCCTCTGTCTCTGACCCTCATAGGGATGATGAGAACCAAGTGTTTGCTCATCTACACACATGCATGGAGACCAGAGAGAATTGCAGCTAGGAACACCCTGCAAGATCAAGTGACATTTTCAAAAAGTATTTCTTACACTACTTTAAATAATTTACAAAAAACCCTACAAAAACCGTATGTACCAGGACACATCCATTAAATAAAAATGTCATTTGAGATTAGTGTACATATTTATACAGGGGGCTGTGCAGAAGAGACCCTTCTTTTTGCTCTTTAATGGTCAGTATCCCCTGTCCCCACCCCAGGCTGCCAACACTCACAGAACTTTCCCCAGGTATGACAAGAGAGTCAGGACATGCCTGTCACAACTTGAGGCCTTTACTGCTCACTGCCATGCTGCCCCATCCTCCACAGAGGTGTCACTGAATTCGCTGGCATCACTGCCCAAGGCCTCCTGGTCCTGGTGTTCCCTGTCAACCCTGTGCCGATATCTCAGGTCTAGGACATTGTCCTCAGAGCCAGAATTCCTCCTGTCCTGCTGTCTCAGGGCCCCCTGAGCCTTCTGGCTTGGCCAGTGCCCACTGTCCTTCATAAGCAACATTTGCTGTTTTCTTGTGATTAAAAAAAAAAAAATCTACTCATAAATTAGGTTTTCTTTTTGTTATGATAGCCTGATAAAGTAAATTGTTTTTATTTTATGGGTTATGGGTTTTTCTTTTCTTTCTGTGACATTAAGAGTATAAGTCATGTAGGAATTACTTGGTCCTTGAAGTTTTGGTAGAATTTTTCTCAGACTATACCAGTGGAAGTCTTTTGTTGTTCATCTTTTTTTTTTACTATTTATAGGAAGAAAATTCAGAGTATAAAGATGACCATTAGGAGTCAGGTGGCCTGATTCTTTGCAGCCTTTATAAATATTCTCTGATGGCACACTCCAGCACTCAGGAGACAGGCAGGCGGATCTCTGTGAGCTCAAGGCCAGCCTGGTCTACAGAGTGAGTTCCAGGACTGCCAAAGCTACACAAAGAAACCCTGTCTCAAAATACCAAATAAATCAAACCAAACCAAAACAAAAAACCCAGAAAACAAAACACCATTCTGGTATATGTCCATTTAAACTTTTTTTATGTATAAGACTATACAACTACATAAAAGCTTCTTAGTCTGTTTTTAGCAAATAATATTATGTGTTATTTGAATAGTTTTCTGTATGATTATAATAAATCTGTATCATTTCATGAGCTACATAACATTTCATTTTGTAAATATGTACTTATTTAACCAGCTTATCATTAATATCATTAATGTTGAGTGATCCTGTAGACATCAGTGCTTAATTATCCAAGTTTTTCATCTGGTGCTTTAGTTCCATAGATGTGATTTTTGGATCCAAAGGTATCAAATATTTTAAGTACACCATTTTGTCCAGCTACATTCCAAATTTTTTTGTTTTTTTTTTTTTTTGGTTTTTGGTTTTTGGCTTTTGAAGACAGGGTTTCTCTGTATAGCTTTGCACCTTTCCGGGAACTCACTTTGTAGCCCAGGCTAGCCTTGAACCCACTGGGATCCACCTGCCTCTGCCTCCCAAGTGCTGGGATTAAAGGCGCGCACCACCAACACCTGGCTTCCAAAATGTTTAATTTATACAATGTAAGGGTATCGTTTGCCCTATGAACACTGATTTCTTGAGGACAATAACCAGATGATAGTTTAGCCTGAGACCATAGGAGGACTGTCTCCCTGGGATAGACAAGGGAAACCTGAGGAAGGGCACTGGCTTTCAGGAGGTTAACCTAACTGTGCCTTAGTTAGGTTGTTTGGGCAGTCAGGGCATCCCAAGTGCAGGCTCAGAGCTTAGCAGGGGTCACTGCTTCCGCCCTGCTGTCTCTTTCACTAGCTAAGATGACATTGCCTGCTCTGTTAAATAATACCAGGAACAAGAGAGCAAATTTGGAGTAATACCTTTACACTTCTTCAGTTTTTAAAATTCAAAATAAAATTTTCCTATGTGTGAGAAAAAGTTTAGGTAATATTCAAGTATATAAAATAACGATGGAAAATTTCAACTTAACTTTCTAGAAACAGCTACCATTTGCAACTTGCTGTTTACCTTTCAAGGTTTTGGTTAGCTGGTTGTCATTTTATCTTCTAACCTAGGTTGTTAGAAGCAAGGGAACTAACATGGGAAGAAAGGGGTTTATATTTTTTTTTGGCCATATTTAGTTTTAGTTTAATAACTAAATACGGCACTTTCTGCTTGTGGAGATGGAGTGATGGGCTTACCTGAAGGTCAGTGGCTTGATAGCTGGGAAGTAGTTGAGCTGGGAGTTAGGTGCTTGGTCTAGTTTCAGAACCATTCTGTCTGAGTTTGCTAATGTGGCAGCTTCCAGACACATGTAACACCGCACATCTTAATTAATTAAAATAAAATAAAAATCCAGTTTCTCTATTGAACTATACTTTGAATGCTTGCTTGAGTAGACACATGTGTGAGCATGGGTAGAGAGGCCATATAGATAAAGATTGTATACAGGACTGTAGACATTTTTCCATGAGCAAGACAGAGCCACTGGGATCTGAAAACCCACAGGGAAGGACATTTTTAAGAAGCTGTATGCTAGCACATTCTAGCAGATGTACATGTTCTTGATTTATATGGATGAGTAACTGATCACCTGTTTTTAGCTTTTCTCTGGGATTGGGCTGTGGATGCTTTCAAACAGTTTGTGGTAAGATTTGGATGAATCTGGAGGTGGACAAGCTCAGAGCTAGAACACAACTCCCATTTTTTCTTTGTTTTTTAAAAAAATACTTAAAAATTTAAGTGTATCAGTTCCTTGAATGTATATCATGTGTACCATGTACATACGTGTCTGGTGTCTGAAAAGGCCCATCTGATCCCCTAGAACTGGAGTTAGAGATGTGGGTGCTGGGAGTCGAACCTGGTTCTCTTAAAGAGTATCCTGTGAACCCCTGAGACATCTCTCTGTCCCCTTGTCTTTTTTTTGTGTGCCGAACCACAATCTGTATTTTTAGAGATATGTTTGAAGAGCACCAGAGTAGAATGGGAAGAGGGGTAACTGCCATCACTCTGGTGAAACTGTGGTTAACATACTGTCTGGTTTAACTGTGGCTAACACTACTGTGTTGGTACTTTTTTTTAGAATCAGAGTAGAATGGGAAGAGGGTAAGTGCCATCACTCCAGTTAAGCTGTGGCTAACACTACTGTCTAGGTGTTTCCTTTAGTAGTATGTGCACTTACTTGGCTTTGTACTTTGCTTTTGAATTTTGAGGCAGGGCTTCATTATATAGCTCAGAGTAGCTTGGAACTTAGGGTTCTCCCACCTCAGCCTCCCACATGCTGGGATCACAGTGTGCACCTCCTCACCCAGCTTGCCTGTGGCATTTGGTAATTCTTCATAACAGTGTGTCAGAGTGGGTGAGAATAGTGTGCCCAGGGCAGAGTTGACAAGGGTGGCAGTAGGTAAATAAAGCTGGGGTGGAGTAGACAGAAGGAGTCATTTTTTAATAGCAAAGTTCACGAAGAACTTGAAAGTGATTTAGAGAAGTGGTTACTGTTTCTGCACCTGTGGAGTATATGTCTGAGACCAAGAAAACACTCCCTTTGCTTTTGGTTTGTAGGCCTGTAGTGATTGCTTGATGCAGAGATGAATTCAGTCCTGTAAAAGAATGCCTTGGATTTTCTGAGAGATCTTTAGCATTGGACTGTGATGTGGCTAGAAAGTAAGCTAGGTGGTTTTCCAGTGTCGTCTATGCCATCAAAATCTGTTCTGCTGTGTGATTTGAAAAACTTAGTTTAATTACTAAAACAAAAGTGTGTGTGTGTGTGTGTGTGTGTGTGTGTGTGTGTGTGAGAGAGAGAGAGAGAGAGAGAGAGAGAGAGATACACACACACACATATATGTATATATAATGTTAGCATAATCTACATTATATGCATTAATATAATCTATCTTTTACCATTTTTCTAAACTTCGGATTTTACATTTCAGTTATAACCTCATGGGCATCAACATTTTATGACTTTTTGTTTACACATTGGTCTTAGTTTTTTTTTATTCAGTGTCAAAATGGTAAATCTGTGGGTACACCAGACTAGCTGTATAGGAAGCAGGTTCTGTCTGGTGGTAAGCAGGCTGCTCCATAAATTTAAATTGGAAGCTTTGATGATTGCATTAACTTTGAGTCCAGCAGATATTCTTAAATTGTTGCTCAGGGCCCTGCATGGTAATCTGGCTGAGTTAGGAAATTACAGGCTTCACAGAAGTATGAAACCATCAAGAGAGCCACAGTTGTGTTTCGCACATACAGGTGGCAAGGCCAGAGGGAGCATGGGATGGGTGGAATGAGACTGAATCTGAGTCTGACCTAGATGAGGATGCAGACCATCAGTGCACCTCAAAGAGCAAGTAGGCATTAATTTCTTCCATGAGAAAGTACAGTCCTCCCATGATTGTTAGGAAATGTTTCCACAAGGAGTGCAGTAACATGTTGCCAGGGAGTAAGGCACAGTCCATTAGAAACTGTTGACTGATGTAGGCATGCTTGTTGGCTGCATCACTTCCCAGGCACCCTTGAAGCAGAGTCAACTTGCCTGTAGAGGGTGATTTCATATAAAACCCACACTTAGATTACTCTGCCAGTGAATGCAGACTTGGTAGCTCTCCCCAAGTTCTCTTTAAGAAACTGGCCAGGCATATTAGTGCCTCTGCTTTGGCAATCAGCATTGCTTTTCCTTTGCTTTGGTACACTTACCAAGATTAATTTAGAATGAAATGTAATTGGAAGCCAATTGCATCTGATGGCCAGACCTATTAGATTGGAGCAGTGTTGTTGATTGGGAAATGGAAGCATTGAGATAGTGTCTGAGAAATACATTAAATAACATTGAATGTCACTGCCCCATCTAATAGCCTAATTTAAATGACTTTTTTCTCTTTGCTATTAGATTGTTCCAGATAGACTTTGTAGTCCAAGAGTAAAGAAAGCCTATGGCAAAAGAACACTTACGTGTCATGACACATTTATTATCATTTGGTTAAGAATTGGAAAACACTTAAAGGAAATCTTTAGTTTTTGACTCCTTTAAGGATAAAAGAGGAGTGTAAGTCACCTTTTCAATTTAGTGGTTCATTTAGCTTCTGGGACTTAATTTCATCTGAATTAGTCTTAAAGTTTGTCATACTAAGTAAATAACATCTTTGATATCTTTGTTGATGCTTTGCTGTAGTTTCAGTTTCTTATTATTTAGATTGAGATATAATTTATATCACCATTTAAAAGTATAAAACTTTCCAGTTATACTAACTACAGAATTGCAAAATGTAATTGTAGTTCACAATTCATTGGTAAGTTTGTAAGAATTGTTCAGCCATCACTGTTAACATCATTTGGAATGTTATTATCCTACAGAGACAGCATACAATTAGCAACTACACCCCTTTCTTCCTTCTTCACCTCTAATTGTCCAATTGATTTGACTTCTCTGGACTTTACCTGGAAACAGAATCGTATAGTTCATGTTTTTTTCTGTGTTGTGATCTTTTGACTGACTATAAAGTTTATCTATGTTGTAGCATGCTTCTTTGCTTTGTGTGGTCTAACCCAGTTGTCAGTAGTTCCACAGGGGTTGTGTGTGGTCTCATCAGCTCCTCCAAGATGCAGGAGTGGCTGTGGACAGACTCCTTCCTGTTGGTCTGCTACAGGCAGTCACAGCTGCTGCAAGCTTGTTATGGTTGTCATGCCCGAGTACAGCATTTCATGTCTCCTACATGCTTTCTGCTCTCTTTTTTACAGTATTTTCTAGCCATAAGAGGGGGTGGCATAAATAACTTGTTTAATGCTAAATACCCAATTCTTATATATTCTGAGCATCTTGAACAGTCATGAGTCTCTGCACTTATTACCGCTCCCTGAACAGAGACCTTCTCTGCCTGGGCCAGGTTCTGGTTCAGTGATGAAATGTGCAGCGTGGAAAAGCGTCTGGGACCCCTTACCTGTCCACAGTCAGAATCCTTGTGGGCTGGTGGCAGAAGTTCACTGCTTCTTTTAGTATGAATCTTAACTTCCTTATTTCACAAAGTTTACTGAAAGAAAGCTGATTGGCTCATAGTTAGATCTGTCAACGTTTATATGGAGACTCCTGACATTTTAAAAATACTTGGCTTTGAATAATTTGGAAATGCTTGATATTGTATAACATAGGAAGAGGGGAAAAATCAGTGATCATCAGTATTATAGAAATAAAAAAATAAGGAATCCATCAGTGAATGAAAGGAATACACAGTACCATACTGTTTTGATAAAAGTATTTAAAACTGACTCGAGGTATTTCCTGAAAACCTTATTTTCATAGAGATTAAAATTTGCAAATGATAGTGTAGAAAACTTATTCACAGAGCTGTCTCTGTAAATCCTGAGTTGCAGGATTTCTGTGCAGCCTGTTTTCATCCAGAGGTTTGTGTTTTGTGGAGATTTTGTTGAACACATACTTAACACACAGATTTTACATACAGGTTGTATATAAAAAATGAGATTGATTCATTATGAAAACCCCCTAATAATACTTTGTATTATTAGCTCATAATAGAAGGAAAGACAGTATTTTATTATAGAATGAAACTTGGGAGATTTAAATGAGGCAAGAGACTTGAAGATAATAAAGCAGAAAATTTTATGGGGTGAAATTTATTATTAATAGTGAGGAGGGTGTCTCACTAATGTGTGCATAATCACTTCATCCACAACTGTAAATCCACAACTGATTTTGTCTGTGTCTCGGCAGCTGCTCCCAAATAACCAGAGACTGTTATTAACTATAAAAGCTCAGCTGATAGCTCAGGCTGGTTACTAGCTACCTCTTACATTTTAAATTAACCCATAATTCTTATCAATCCTCTGCTATGTGGCAGTACCTTTTTTAACACGGCATGCTCATCTTGCTTCTCTCTGTGTGCCTGCTTGTGACTCTCCAAAGACGCCACCCTTCTTCTTCCCAGCATTCTCTCTGCCCCCCAAATCCTAATTTTTGTGCTAATGTGTACATAATCATCTGGGGAGCTTCTTAGCCATTGAACTCTTTGAGTTCTGTTTCTGTTTGGGTTGGAGTTACTATCGCTCTGGTGAAACACCTTGACCAAAAGCAAGTTGGGGAAGAAAGGCTTCATTGTATTTGACTTACACTTCAACATCTTATTCCATCATTGAAAAGTCATGGCAGGAACCTGGAGGCAGGAGCTGATTCTGAGGCCATGGACGGGTGCTGCTTACTGGCTTGCATCTCCATGGCTGGCTCAGCCTGCTTTCTTATAGAATCCAGGACCACCACCTGCCCAGGTTTGGCACAATACATTATGGGCTGGGACCTCTCACATCAATCCCAGTACTCTGGAGGCAGAGACAGGTGGATCTTTGTGAGTTTGAGGCCAGCCTGGTCTACAGAATGAATTCCAGGGGAGCCAGGGCTACATAGAGAAACTCTGTCTCAACCCCTTGAAAGCCCCCCCCCCCCACCCCAATGCCACTCCAAAGAAAGAAAATGCACTACAGATTTGCCTACAAGTAAATCTCATGGAGGTATTTCCTAATTGAAAGTCCCTTTTCCTAAATAACCCTCAATTTGTGCCAAGTTGATAACAAACTAGCCAAGACAGTGTGTATATTTTATTTTTCATAGCTGGTGCTTTTTCCCTCCTCTGTACTGGGTTTGACTGGCCCCTGTCCTCGCAGCTTCTTCCTGGACTGCAGTGCATGTATGGCTTCTTACATTTGCCTCACTTGCCCAGTTGTTAATGATGCTAGATTGTGACTTACCTTAGAGTCTTAGATACACTGGTCAAGAAATGGTGACTCAGTTAAAACTTATATTCCTAACCTTAGCAAATATTTTCACATAAGTTGGTTCCTTAAAGGTTTTTCCCTTAGTTTTACATATTGATATGTAAAAGAATATTAATATTCTTATATTAATTATTCTTATATTTTGTCAAGTCCCTAACCTCCAGAGAAAGTCATAAATTTTCCACATTAGTGGATAGACCAGAGTAATTTGTAATGTTACACAATCTGAGAGTCACTTACTGTCCTTTCAGCAGTGTCTTTATGACTTGGGGAGATAGATGTGCTTTTCAGTTGTATTTCGCCAGTTTTAAAGCTAATCTGTATTCTCTTTGTTTTGGCAGAGGGATATAGTGGGAAAATCAGATCTAGTCAGAGTTTAAAGATCTAGACTGGTGGTTCACAACCTTTGGGTCACAATCCCCATAGGTAAATATCAGATATTTACATTATAGTTCATAACAGTAACAAAATTACATTTATGAAGTGGCAATGAAATAATTTTATGGTTGGGGGGGTCACTACAACATGAGGAACTATATTAAAAGGTTACATCATTAGGAAGATCAAAGAGATTTTGAGAATTAATAAAAAGAAGTAGTAGTAACCAGTATTGGCTGATAATTTACTGTGTTCTAGACACCATACTAATGCTGGATTTGTGTTTCAACCTTCTTAACCAGTAAGTGTCTTTTTATTCCTATTACATAGGTGAGGGATACATGTTCAGAAATGTTAATTTACCTAGACTGCCTTTATAAAGTTAATTAAACAAATGTTTAAAGGTAGCCATAGACTAGTGATATCTGGTCTTGTAATAAAATGTTCACCATGTAAAATGTGTTTTCTCTTGTGAGATACCACACCAGGCACAAGATGATTGGTCATGTAGGTACCACGGTTGTAGAAACATTCACATGGCAACAAGTCCCTGCCTAAACTTTCTGCCTTTCTCATTCTGGTTGCTCTGGGCCTCTGAGCTCTCAGTTTGCTCCCTATAGCAGGTCCAGATTAAACTGTTCCCACTTCATCCTAAAGATGCTAGTGGCCAGCTGGGTGCTTACTAAGTAAGATTGGCTTCCCTAGAACTTTCAGGAAGCCCTCTTCTTAATTCTCCAGCACAGATATTTGACCTTTCTTTTACTTAGGTTATCCATAAAATCCCACTGTGAATTTGACCTAATTGGAAAAGAACCAAGTGTCTTCCCACACTCTCTGACCACCCTTCTCATTCACTGCACTCTATGCAAGAGTATTTCTGTCCATATGTAGTTCCAAAAGTTACATGTTGCATGCTACTAGGGACTGGTGCAATAGCCATAGCCAATGTGAATATTATTATTATTATTACCAATTTGCTTTTACATTGTCAGCATTGATTTTTATCGTTTTGTCCCCACTGGTACCCTCAGATTAATACTCAGTTAGCTTTCGTCTTCATTCACAACTGTGGATCCACAACTGATTTTCTCTGTGTCTTGGCAGCTACTCCCAAATAACCAGAGACTATTATTAATTATAAATGCTCAGCTGATAGCTCAGGCTGGTTACTAGCTACCTCTTACATTTTAAACCCATAATTCTTACCTACCCTCTGCCACGTGACAGTACCTTCTTTCACCATGGCACGTACATCTTGCTTCTCTCTCTGTGCCTGCTTGTGACTCTCCAGAGACTCCACCTTTCTTCTTCCCAGCATTCTCTCTGCCTCAAAAATCCTGCATAGCTATTGGCCAGTGAGCTTTTTATTAACAACGAGAGCAACACATTTTCCCAATGTACAGAAGGATTATTTTCTAGCACAAACCCTGTTTCCAACAGTCCATAGTGTGAGTGGTAACCATGCAGTTGCCCTTCCTCACCCACCCAGGTCACTCTGTCACATTCCTATTTGAAATTCAGCATAAATAATATCTCCCTCACTATGTATAACTTTTTACATCATTTTCCTGTTTAATGAAATCCCTATGGTATAATTCAAGTGTTCTATAGCTCTCCCACCCATTGTCATTAAGGAAGGAGATAGTGTACTCATGGGGCCCAACTGTGCAGATGAGGGTTCTTCTTCACTATTGAATGTGTGCAGAGATGGGTCCTCCTTCCACCCTTCCACATTTTCCCTCCTGACCCTTCTTGGGGCTCTCCATCCTCCATTGGAGGAGGCTGAAGTGACAAGTGTGAATGCCCAGGAAAGACTCCATGACCGAGTAGCACTAAGCCAGGGCACCAGGGCCTCCTCAGATGTCAGGCGTCAGAGGTGGTGACAGGATGCTGTGGGCAGACACTATAACTAAACTTCTGGAATTTGAAACGACTTTTCTCAGTTCTTTCCTCACTCATGACATGAGGAAGGAAACTGGATTGCGTAGCATATATGAGTAGTGCTGGTATACCAGCAAATTTTGGACCTAAGAAACATAATAAGGAATCATTTTCTATATGAAATGAGAAAATAATTTTTTTTTTTTTTTTTTGAGACAGGGTTTCTCTGTGTAGTTTTGGTGCCCATCCTGGATCTCACTCTGTAGACCAGGTTGGCCTCGAACTCACAGAGATCTACCTGACTCTGCCTGGCAAGTGCTGGGATTAAAGGCATGTGCCACCACCAACTGGCCTGAGAAAATAAAATTTTAAAAAGTGCCTGGGAGGGTTGAATTTGTTAATACATCAGCCTTTAGAATGAAGACTGGCAAATGAATACTTCATATATATAAAACGTTAAATGTGAAGATAACATTTTAATACTACAATAAGAAATTTTTTAAAAAAGCTTTACATGTAGTATTTTCTTTATTGTGGGTGTTCCTTATTCCTGGACCCACTGAATGTGTGAGGAACCACCATGGTAGAGTCCATCCTTAGAGGAACAGGTTATGAGTGGAAACACATGTTAGCAGTGCATTAGATTCCAGGTAAATCTAAAACCTAGAACACCTCCTGAATGCTTTAGACAAGGCTGTAACATCCTTTAAGTCTCCAGATCTATCTTCCTTCTCTTCCTTCCCTTCCTTCCCTTCCTTCCCTTCCTTCCCTTTCCTTCCCTTCCTTCCCTTCCTTCCCTTTCCCTCCCTCCCTCCCTCCCTCCCTCCCAAGATAGGGTCTTATTGTAACCTACCAGGCTGGCTTAAAACTTGCTTTCTGACAATGACCTTGAACTCCTGTCCCTACTGCCTCCCACTCCTAACGCTGAGATTGCATGTGCACCACCACACCTGGCTGAGGAGTTCAGATTTAATGTGCTACAAATCTAAAAGATTATAATCTATAAAGTGGATTTAAATTAATCTAAAAATTTATCAAGTGATATGAAGTACTTGTTTTAACTTTTTAATTTTTATACTAGTAAACTGTTAAATAAATCAGTCTTCTAAAATTACTCAGCCAAATTACTGTGGTCTACCAATTTTTCTTCCGATTTGTATACTAATAGAATATTTTTATGAATATGAATACTTGAGTGCAGTGACATAGCTTTCCCATTTGTTCTTTTATGCCTTAGGATGGACTGGACTAATATTCGGAAACCTCTCCACCTGCCCCTCTTACCTTGGCACAGTTGCTGTAGTTTGAATATTCTAAAATGTCAGTCTCACTGTCACCTGTTCAGTTGGGCCTGAGAGCGTACACCTGTCTATCCCAGCACTCAAAGGTCTGAGGTAGAGCTCAGGGCCGACCTGGACAACAGAGTGAGTTACAAGACAGCTTGGCTACAGAGAAAGGACCTGCTCTTACTCAGAATCAGAATGCCAAACATCTGTCTTGGGCATGCCATCTGGCCAGCTGATATTTTTCAAGGCTTGCTTTGGGAAGAAAGCTATAGAATTGTGTAATGGGGTTACATTAAATGAGAATGAATTGTTACCCAGAGTGCTGTTAGATTTTTCTGTAGATGTACCAAAGCTTTCCTCAGAAATGTTCTGTTACTGTGTTGGTGTTCAAGACTGGTGACATTTTGTCAGTTTTAACAGCGGATGCCTGGCCGGCTCCCCCCCCCCCCCCCCCCATGAATCCTTTGGGTTGCATCCTTTGGGTTCTGACAGCTTCCTTTCTTGAGGGCTAATCCCAGTTGATTTGGATTTTATGTTAAACCACCATGAGCTTCTGCAGCAAGGGGCAAGTTCTGCCACCGCGTCATTTCCCTCATCTTGGTGGTGTTGAGTTTTCCTATGCCACGAGCTTCTGAAACACACCCAAAGCTTCTGTCATTTCTACAGTTTTAGGCTGCACTGTGATGAATGAACTGTGTCAAGGTTAACAGAACTCAGTGTGTGTGTGTGTGTGTGTGTGTGTGAAGTAGGTCTTGCTATGTAGCCCAAACTGGCCTTGAACTCAGAATCTTCCTGCCTGAGCCTCCCGAATTCCAGGACTACAGACGCACATTACCATACCAGGCTCCTTCCTTACTTTGATACTTGCAGCGGGGAAGGAAGGAGGTGTTCCCCTCATTAGAACTCTCTCCACCATTTGGCACATGGCTTAGCTGAATAAATCTGAAAGAAAAAAGAAATTCTAGAGAGGATGGAAATGGAGGCCACTCCTGTCTTGATGATGATATTACTGTCTCCTTATACCCAGTGCAAACAGTATGAAATGGAACTTTCCAGAACACGTTAAACCCCAAACACTACAGTTTATATCTTAAATGTTCCCCCTGGGCCCAGGTTGAAGGCTTGCTCTCTGTGGAGCCTAAGGTGCTGTTGGAGTGTGGCGGAACTGTTTAGAAGTGGGGGTGAGTGAGAAGAGATTAGGTCACTGGGATTGTGTCCCCCATTGGGATCTGGCCACTTCTCCTTGCTTCCTGGCCACCATGAGGTGAGCAGCTTTGCTCCACTGTTATATCCCCTGCCATGATGCTCTGCTTCGTCATAGGCCCAAAACAACAGAGCTGACGGAAACCTGCTGAACTGTGAAGCAAAGTAAGCCCTTTCTCTGTTAACAGTGACACACCTTAAACCTTCTTTCTGGAAGAAAGTATGTTTTATGCCATTGAGATACATGGGACATAAAATATTTGTAATATACTTTTCTAATAGTAATAGGGAAGAGATAGTTATGACACTGAATAGACAGAACAGTTTACTAGATTGCTACTTTAAATGTAAGTATGTGTTGGAGACAGTAATTCCAAGAGACAGACTGGGTTTCAGGAGGTCCCTGCTCTTCAGCAGCAGCAGCTGGGCTATTCTGTGCCAAGGTTGCTGTTGTCACTTGGTACGGTCTTGCTGCCAGCCAGCTGTGTTCAATTTACTTCGTTAGTTTTCATAGCCACAACACTTAATATCCATTCAACCACTGCCACATTAAATGCCATGAGAGAACTACTTAATCAGGTAGTCACAGAGAAATACCTGTTCCTTTGTTTCTGTGTTAGGAAGCAAAGTAAGGCCTGTGCTTGATCTGGGTGAAGGAACTTGTTGTGTAGGATGTTTTGGGGAGACCTTTCCCCAGCCTTAACAAGTTCAGTTGCATACTCTGCAAAGATCACTTACATTAGAATTTGTTCAGAGAAAGGTCAAAGGAAAAACACAGCCCAACTACATATAGTGTTTTCTAATCTTATATATACATCAACTTTGGACTGTTCATAAAAACAGCGATCTAATTTTAAGGCACACAAATAATTTTCTTTATATGATAAACACCTGTGATTTTGTTGCGAGACAACATGGAATAATAATGGATTCTTGCAGTTTTATACATGTCAGAATGATCTCAAGAACCTGTGAAAATATGCCAGACTCTACACCTACAGGGCTGGATCCAACTGGCTAGGAGCCCTGAGGCCAGCAGCTCAGGTGAGCCTGTCCTTGTCCAGCCTTCAGGAACTCTGTCTTTCTGTTTTCAGTGATTTCCCACCCAGTAGTCTTCCCCGCCAGTCTCTCTGGGATGTAACATGGACACAGTACGTTACTTCGTCCATAATCTAAGCTGGACACAGTGTATGCTTATTCAAACTCCAGGGATTTAAAGACAGTTGTTCGATTGGACAAGGCTCTCAAAACACACTTAGTATTTCTCTACTTTTCCCCTGTTTTCAAGATTCTCAGTCTCATGTTGTCATTAGTTTTTTGTCATATTTTTAAACTTTTTATTGATGAGTGTGTGCATGCACACGAGTGTGCACTCAACACAGCACACCTGTGAAGCTTTGCGGAGTGTTCCGTTCTCCCATCATAATGAGTCCTGGGGATCAAAGTCAGGTAAATGGAACTGGTAGGAGAACCTTCACCCACGAGCCATTTCACTTGCCTACTTTTTGCCTTTTGATATTAGTAACTCACATGAAACCTGTTACTTTATTTATGGTTTATAAGTGGGTTTCTTAGATACATATATTCTTAGGTAACATACATGATGAAACTAATGTTGAGTTTAGTAGGCAAGTCATGCATTTCTGATTTAGTATTGTAAAGGGAATCTGGTGATCACTAGATAGATACGTTAAATAAGTAATGGCTGTTTTGTATTGAAATCTGAAACTTAAAGGAATAATCACCTCCCCTTTCCCAACTTTGCCCACCTTCCCCCAAGACAGGGTTTCTCTGCATAGCCTGGCTGTCCTGGAACTCATTCTGTAGATCAGGCTGGCTTTGAACCTAGAGATCCGCCTGCCTCTGCCTCCTGAGTGCTTGGATTAAAGGTGTGTGCCGCCGCCGCTGCTGCTGCTGCTACTACCACCTGGCTTTAGGAACACTTTATAAGAGCTAAGCCTAACTTAATTTAAAAAAAGTTCATATTTTTTTTTATTACTTAACTGCTAAGACAGGCATTTGAAAATAAAATATTTTAAACTTAATGAAGTTTTCAGTAAAGGCACAATTGGATATTGTTAGTACTATTTTTTTTTGTTGTTGTTGTTGTTTGTTTGTTTTGTTTTCTGAGGCAGGGTTTTCTCTGTGTAGCTTTGGAGCCTGTCCTGGAACTTTGTAGAACAGGCTGGCTTTGAACTCACAAAGATCTGCCTGCCTCTTCCAAGTGCTGGGATTAAAGGTGTGCTCCACCACTGCTCTTTTCGTTTTGAGACAGGGTTTCACAATATGTAGTCCTGGCTTGTGTGGAACTTGTAGAGATCTGCCTGCCTCTGCCTCTGAGTGCTGAACTAAAATGGTAGGACAAAGATGTTTCTGAAGACAAAAATCTTCTGTGCTGTTTGTATTTTCACTTTGGATGAGGCATGATAAAGGGGATGGATTTTGAAAGTGTGATTTTAGAGGTTTCTGTATTTCTTTCTATATTGTAAAGTCTAGTCACACAGTACTTGTTATTTTTACTCATTTTGGGGGCTATACTGGGGATTAAACCCAGGGCTTTATGAATGCCAACCAAGTGGTCTCTACCAGGCCTCACTTCTCACCCCCAGGGTAAACCTGAAGCAACAGAAACTTCAAACTAGGCCTCGTTCTGCCTCTGAGTCTTCTGATTGTTAGACACATGGCTGTACAGAGACTACCCACAGTCTCGATTTCATTCTCTCCAGGACGCTTTGTAACCACTACGGGAATGGATGTTGAGTTTTGTCTTTCCCCTGTTCAGGGTTATTCTGTAGTCCTCAGGTGTCCTAGGCAGGCTGCTATGAGGAAGAGGTGCAGAAGCAGTGCTTCTCTGTAAGGTGAAGACCTCGGAGTGAGTTACACCAGTCCCCATGTGTCTGTCCCGGGTACTGACGATCACGGAGACAGGGTGAATGTTGACAAGCTTAGGAAACCTTGAAAGGTGAACTTTCCTTGAGCCATTTAAATCTCTTGGACCTGACAACTAACGAAGACAACCCTGGAGTGGACATTGCCACAAGCTGCACAGAGAGACTCTTGTGTTTGGGTAAAAACCATGGCCCTCACTCAGTTCATCTGTGCCACTCTTAGTCCTTAAAGAGACCAACCCTTTTTGGCATCCAGGTTGTGGGACTACTTCTAACCATGGGTGGAGATGGTTGGAGAATGAGTCTGCCCTTACATGCAGAGGCTGGCCCTCTAGATATTCACATTTTAGGCCCAAAGCTAAAAAACCATGGAGAGGGGAATTTGCTGCATGTGACTTGTCAGCAGATTGGGAAGGTTTTTGTGAAGTTCCCACACATCTTCATCAGTGGCTGGTTTATTGAAATAAGTGAATGAAGAGGAGTGTGGCAGAAGCTGGCTGGGTTCTGCATTCTTCGTTTCTAAACGTACACTAAAGTGTAGTGGGATAAAATACAGAATGATGCTCTTCTATTTACAATACTTCTAATCTTATCTGAAATGTATTTTCTTTTATACATCAGAAAGTTTTATTACCTATTTTGATAAATTGTAGATCTTTAAAATGTCAATATTTTATACCTGTCTTAAAGGTGTACTTGGTTTATTGTATGAAAGCCTTACTTATTGGCTAAGACATTTCCAATTTCTGTATTTTATTTTCCCTGTACCAATTCTCTACACCCTTGAGAGTTTACTGTAATGACCATCTGTACATAGCCCTGTCAGTAGTCCTTCATAAAAACTACGTAATTGACAATAAGTACCTGTGAGCACATGTCAAAAACATTTCAGAAAACACAGAATTGTATAA
This sequence comes from Onychomys torridus, assembly GCF_903995425.1. Classification (NCBI taxonomy): domain Eukaryota; kingdom Metazoa; phylum Chordata; class Mammalia; order Rodentia; family Cricetidae; genus Onychomys; species Onychomys torridus. The sequence goes on from NC_050443.1 coordinate 134,657,613, forward strand.
AACAGTAAGTTAAAGCTTAATTCTCTCCTCTCTTCCTGTCTAGCAATAACCACTTATAAACAAATCCTTGTTGATCTGTAGTTTTTTGTTTGTTTGTTTGTTTTTGGAGGGGTTCTCTGTGTAGCTTTGCGCCTTTCCTGGAACTCACTCTGTAGCCCAGACTGGCCTCGAACTCACAGAGCCTGGCTCTGCCTCCCGAGTGATGGGATTAAAGGCATGCACCACCACCGCCCGGCTCTGTAAAGATGTTTATGGTACAGTGATTATAGTAGATGGATGGCCAGGTGTAGAAAAGGGCCTGCCTAGGTGTAGCTGTCTGTTGAATGTGGAAGTTGGCCATGGCAAATGGTTGCTGCTGTTGTGTATATCCAAGGATGGAGTAAAAACCCCATGTTCACACATCATTTCCTGCATCAGGTGGTGACAGCCATGTAGTGCAGAGGCAGGGAAAGGATGCATAGGAAAGATGGTGAGCCTAAGTTCCTGAGGTGATGAAGTGGCTCCTTCAGTACAACATGCCCTTTGGAAGGTGGTGACAATCTGGTGAGGTTAGAGCAGAACAACATGTGCTTATGAGCTTAATGGAATCATCTCTGACTGCCTATAGAGGAGTAGAGCTCAGGAAGGGAACCTGCTTAGGATGTTGCAGATGTCATGAGACCTTTTAATAAGGGAAGAGTCAGGCTAAAGAGAACATGCATCTGGGAGGAAGTACAAGAAGCAGCAATTTACATCAGTACAGCTTTCACCATGTAAATCTGGCTCCTTCTGTAAGTCGTTTTTTCTAAGGATTCAAGACATGGCAGATTGTATAGCATTTGAGAGGGGTTAGAAAGGAGGACTCTGAACTGGCAGAACTGCCTGAAGTTTAGTGGGAACGATGGTAGTAATGAGAGTCTGGAGAGTGCTGTGCTTACATGGAGAAGTTGTAGGAAAGTCTTAGTGTTTTCTTGAAGAACACAGTGAAGCTACAGGTTCAGTGTTCCCCCAAGGAGAGTGATGCTCTTCTCTAGCTTGTGCCCGCCTGGTTTCGCAGTTACTGTGGGCAGGGTAGGGTATTGAGGAGGCTGTAACCCAGCCTCTGCAAGTCCTCCTTGCACACAACTCTGGGCTTGTGAGGAGCCAATGCTAACCCTACCACTGCACAGTTTGTTCTCTGTTGAAGCCTTCAGGCCCTGAAGCTTTTCTAAGATTCTGTTTCTCTGAGTATATCAGAATCTGATTTTTAAAAAAATATTTATTTTATTCTGTGTAGATGAATTTCTAAACGGTCTAATTTTTTAAAAGATGTATTTATTTATTTTATGTATATGAGTGCTCTTTCTGCATATATGCCTTTATGTCAGAAGAGGGCATCAGATCCTGTTATAGATAGTTGTGAGCCACCATGTGGGTACTGGGAATTGAACCTGGATCCTCTGGAAGAGCAACCAGTACTCTTAACTGCTGAGCCATCTCTCCAGCCCCCTAAATGGTCTTACTAAATAAAAAACACAGAGCCAGAAATTTGGGTTAAAGCCCGAGAGAAAGACCAGAGGAATAGGACAAACCTCAAACTGACCTCACCTCCCCAACTCCACAGCTTCCAAAGGGAGCTTCTTCCTGTCTACTCACGAATATGCCTTTTCTGTTCTGGTCTCTCATTGGCTCTCTTAGCCCCGCTACCTCAATTCCTCTTCCTACACAACTCTGTTACTTTCCGTCTGTCTGTACAGACCTCCAGACCTCTATGGTTGGTACTGGGATTGAAGACACGCTTGGCTCTGTTCCCTAGTGTGGCCTGAACACACAGAGATCCTGCCTGCTAAGAGATAGGATTAAGGGCATGTGCTACCACTGCCTATCTTCTTTGTTTACTTGTAATGGCTGGCCTTTTCCCTCTGATCTCCAGGCAAGCTTTATTTATTAAAGCACAAATAAAATATCACCACATTTCAGCACAAATAAAATATCACCACAATTTTATATATGCATGTGTGTTAGTATGTGTGTGTCTTAGGTGTGCAGAAGCCAGGACATAAGTGTAAGTCAGTTCTCTTACCATGTGCATTCTAGAGATTGGACTCTGGTCAATCAGGCTTGGGAGCAAATGCCTTTACCTGTTGAGCCCTTTTGCAGATCTGTAGTTGGAGAGCCACCAAGCCCCTGCGGTCCCATAACCCACGTATAAAATCATACGGACACATATTATTTAAACTGTTTGGCCATTAGCTCAGGCCTACCATTGTCTATCTCTTACTCTTATATTTAGCCCATTTCTATTAGTCTATACTTTGCCACGTGGCTCGTGGCTTACCAGTACCTTACATCTTGTCATGGCTGCGGCTGGCAGTCTATCCCCGCAGCCTTCCTGTTCCCAGCCTCCTCCTCTTCCTTGTCCCGCCTACCTTATCCTTCCTGCTTGGCTACTGGCCAATCAGCACTTTATTTATTTTAACCAATTGGGCAACACATTTGACATACAGAACATTCCACAGCACAGACCCCAGAATCTGAATTTTGCTTTGTTTCTTATTCTGGAACACAGCTATAATAATGATTCCTTTTTCATTTTTGCTGTAGGGACTGAAGCCCTGTGCTTGAACATTACCTCCACGCCTAGGCAGAGATGCCCTAGCTTCTAGCTTTAAGGCTGTGGCTCTGTAGTTCAGTGGTGTGCACGCCTGGGTCACATGGTCCTGTAGTCCTGCTAGTTAAGAGACTAGCTCTGTCCTGACTTCTGTCTGTGAACTTAGACAAGTTATTTAACCCCTCAGCATCTGTAATCATTCCTGTTTTAACAGTGTGATTCTTTTTATGTTTGTTACCACAAGATAACTGCTTCATAAATCTGGACATTAATTTAAAACACAGACTATGAGCTGGGTGTGGTGGTGCATGTCCTTTTTCCTGACTTTTAATCCCAAAGCTAGAGGCAGAGGTAGAGGCAGAGCCAGACACATCTTCTTTGTGTGTCTGAAACACACCTCACAAAACAACACCCCCCCCTCCAAACTGTAAGGTGTGGGGTTCTCTTGGGGAGATTATGGGCATGTACAAGAGACTGTAGTTACCTGGGAGAAGTGCACCAAGTATACCAAACAATCTGGTATGGGAAGAAACTCCATTTCTAGTATGAATTCCACACTAAAAGTTCCAGGGCAAGTGGCTCAGATTGGAATTAGGGATTGTATCAGGTACTATTGATACAATCTGAGCCGCTCTGTCTCTTGAGATTTCAGGGGGAAAGAGATCTAGAGACTTGTAAATTGCTCAAGGTCATACACCTGTTGGAGAGCAGAGCTGGGCTGTGAATTCAGTCAGAGTACGTGGCTCAGGTGCTTGTGCTTGCTATTTTCTTGATGTGCAGTGTTGACATCACATGGCAGCTGGTCAGGCTCTACCAAAGAACTGTGGTATCCAAATGTGCCTTTCAGTAATACTCGCAGGGGTTCGAAGGCATAGTCCAGTTTGAGAAGCTCTGAAACATTCTCCTACTATTTGCTGCTCTTCTGAAATCTCCCTAGTGTGTATGGGAGGAGTAGCAGTGTGAATGTGGGCATTTAAACAGCTGTAACCTCGTCAGTGTGCATTTAAAAACGATTCCTGTTTTTTAAAATTTCTCCCATGTGAGTTCATTCTCCACCATCCCTGTTCCTTCACACTCCTCCGATCCAGATCTTTCTCTAGCTGTTCTTCTGACAGGAAGAGTGAGAGAGCAGCAGGAGAGACATTTGTTCCCAGACTTTATGTACATACTTTATTTTTTGTTCCCCACATGTATACATGTTATGTGTGAACATGCATGTATACAGTAGCATTTGGCTTTGGGAGGCTTAGACACTTTCGGAGACAGGACATTGCTGGCACAGTCCCTGCCATGGCTGTTGTGCACATTGTACCTCCTCTTTTCATGCTACTTTCTCATCCTGTGTCGTGGGGTCTGCAGTATAAGTCCTGCCCACTGCTTGCCTCCTTGGTGTAAGCAGAACTGACAGGTTTGGTCCTGGCTCCTCTCTCCATTCCACTAAACAAATGTCTTTCTTGTTACCTAAGCAATTATAATCCCAATGTAATCATATAATAGACATAGAAGGAGCAGCCAGTTGGCTGTAGGGGAGTTGGCCAACTTAAAGGACAAGAATGAGAGAGATGTTGCCAGACAGAGAGGGCTGTGTGCGGAAAGGAAATAGGAAGCAGAAGAAAGGGCTGTAGACCTGAAAGGGCCAGCCAGGCTTGTTTCTGGGGACGAGTGGGGTATGGCCAAAGGACAAATGAGGCTACCTTGTGCAAAGATTTATTTAGCATACTAACAATGACAAAGTTTTTATTGTGTGACGGTGCTCTCGGTAGGGCCTAGTCCTGTTCCCTCTCCAAACAGAGGGTTTTAGGTAGACGATGTTCTTAGGGACTGGTAGTACAGGGAGAAGTTAGCTGGTTTGCCCTGAGCCATAGAGCCAGGCACTGCCTCCTGCTGCTCAGGGTCTGCCGTGAAGCTACGCTGTCACCACAACTCGGAGAACAGCCCCGGTATAGAGAAGGCTGCCTTGCTTTATTCTTAAAAGTCTGGTTTTCCCAGTAGTAGAGCCTGGGCTTGCTGCTGCTTTGCTTTTGAGTCAGTGGTGCTCAACACTCATGACCCATGGCTGATGAAGTTTCCTTCACCTGCTTTTGGTTTTTGGTGACGTGGTACTTTTGAAGTTTGGACTCTTAGGAAAACATGTGGTTCCTTGGGACACCTGGACAAGAAGTTGGTCCTGTTTATTCTCCATTCTGTTACTGTGCTGTTTCTGTTGATGGTACAGTGCTATCTTAGTTCAGCCAAAAAGCTGCTTTTGTCTTCAGGTGGACTACTAATAAGGGTATTTTGTTCACCTTGAAATTCCCAGAACTTCCTTTTCTGTACACACCAGACACAAAGAAGCTCTGTCTTCTGCATCTCTGTCCCCAGCCAGCAGTGGGGTTATTGTTCCTTAGTTAGTGATGTCACCTCCTCGGAGCTTGGCCTTCTCTCCGCACCAGTTAGAGGGCCCCACTTTATTCTGTGAACTGTTGAGGAATGATTCTGAAGCTCTCTTCCTCTACTGATAGCAGCAAGACCTGCTAGCCTATTCTGTGTGGCCTGATAAGAGCACGTAGTTCAGGATATGTGGTAACTGCCCAAGTGGTGGGAAATAAGTTAGAGGATACACACTTGGGCAATTACTCACGTTGGTAGACCTCAGTTTCCTCATTTCCAAACAAAGAAGTAGGTCTCTAGCTTTTGGATCAGGCCTTCAGAGACTCCTTAGAAGAAGCCTAAAGTTCACTTTTTAATTTTTATTTTTATTTTGAGACAGGGTTTCTCTGTGTAGCCCTGGACCTCGCTCTGTAGACCAGGCTGGCCTGGAATTCACAGAGATCCACCTGCCTCTGCCTCTAGTGCTGTGATTAAAGACGTGTGCCACCACTGCTCTGCTAAAGTTCACATTCTTACGGGCATTTTGCCACCAGTTATTGGATGTCTTGATGTTTAATGGGATAAATTTGTGTTATCCATTTCCCAGTTTCCAATTTATTAATAGCTTTAGTGAATTGTGAATGGTAGTTTAACTAGATCATCCATGAATAATTAGGGCAACCACTTTTTTCCCCTAAGAGGATTTTTTTTTTTTTCATTCTGGCGTATATACCTTTCTTCTAACTTAGGTAATTAAACATTTTACAAAGTAGAGAAGTAAGCCTTTTCTTTTTTACAAGCATTTTATGCCCTTTTTTAAAAAAGCCACATGCTTTTTGAATAAAGTAACTTTGGGGGGGGGGGCTGGGTTTCGAGACAAGGTTTCTCTATGTAGTTTTGGTGCTTGTCCTGGATCTCCTGGCTTGAGCTCTCTAGACCAGGCTGGCCTCCAACTCACTGAGATCCACCAGGCTCTGCTTCCCAAGTGCTGGAATTAAAGGCATGTGGTGGTTGAATAAAGTAACTTTAAAGTCACTTTGTGTCTATTTTAAGTGCTGAGTTTGTGAAGCTGATGAGTAATTTTTCATGAAAACATTCTTGTCTCAGTCCAGGCATAGTGGTCCATTCTTGCAAGCCCAGCACTTGGGAACTGAAAAGGAGGGTTGTCATGAGTTCAACATCAACCCAGGCTACATTATGAGTATCAGACTAGCCAGAGCTCTATAGTAAGATTCTGTCTCAAAAATAAATGAATAGAATGCTTCTCTTTTTTTCTGAAGGTATCATTTTAGTGTGTAACAGAAAACCAGCTTTGTTTGATGTCTGGTCTCTAGTGAATACCTCATGAGACAATTTATATTTGACTTTGTAGTATTTTGTACTTACATTGGAGTATGGGTATGCCCCATATTGTGGGAATTTACAATACTTCAAGTAAATAAATAAGGAAGTTGCACCATGAAGACAGATTTAGAAGGAACCGGAAAGCTGACAAATAAATAGGCCTTGTTCTTCCCCAGATGCCTTGCTGAGTTCTCCTCTATGGTAGGCTGTAACCACTCCATTCTGGGCTAGCAAATTTCACCAAGGCAGAATAGATCTCCCCCTCCTCCCTTTCTTTTTCTTTTTCCAGACAGGGTTTCTCTGTGTAGCCTGCCTCTGCCTCCTGAGTGCTGGGATTAAAGGTGTGCGCCACCACCTGACTCTCTCTCTTTCTTTTGCTAGTGACTTAGGTATGTCTTTTCAGGAACTGGATAACTGAAGGCTTAGTAAAATTTTTAGTGTTCCTCAGGATTGAGCCCAGGAACTACAGGAAGTCAGTAAGTGCTATACTGCTGAGCTAGTCTAACCTAACCAGAGTTCACTAAGTTGCCTGGGCTGGTCTTTAACTCAGTCTTCAGCCCAGACAGGCCTTGAACTCACAGTCTCACCTCAGCCCCCTGAGATGCTGGTATTGAAGACTGGAATTAGTTAAGTGTTCTTGTCACACTTGTCACCATTAGGAAGCCCTGGATTTGTATCAACTTTAAAGAGACATGTGTCCTCTTCATTTAGTATGAGGATGAACTGCGCTTCATAGCTATTCTTACACTGGGCAAATGAAGTTGGTGTCAGAATAGCAGATAGATATCTTTTTGCATCACCGAATGAGATTTGTATCACTGAATGAGATTGGAACAGTAGTGTGGCAGTTGAAAGGCTTATATGCAGGACCTATGAAGCTCCTGGGATGGGCTGTGAGTTTTGTGTCTAGCCTGGAGGTGTTGTTGTATCTGAATATGGGATGTAGCATCTTGTTGACACACAGATGATTGGAATACCTTCAAGAATGGGTTAAATGACAATCTGCCTCACAGATATATAACTTTATGAAGTAACTTGATGGTAATGGTGTGATAAAGATACAAACATGACTGTGTGTGACTGGAGATTTGTTATCCCTGCTGTAAGAACTATAGAATACTGTAGTATAGACCTTACTGTGTTAATTATCACCTTGACTGTTAAGGGTTAGAGTTACTGTCTGTTTTCTCCTTTTCTACATAGTGAACATTCTTTTACTATAAAATGTTCTTATAAAGCATTTTTCTTAATATGATTTGGGACTGGGTCTTGGGAAGTCAGCCAGTACTCGAAACCACATTATGTTTGCTGTCTTCTGACTTAAGGTCATGATCTTCAGCTCTGTTAGTGTCTGTCACACTACAATGTAAAGTCTCCTGGAATGAGGCAGAATGTAGACTTTTTAGCTTTAAAATTTTTTTTACAAAGTCATAATTTGTTTAATTGGGAAAACATAAGAAAAAAGAAACTTCTCATTCTACCACATAGATATAATTAGTTTTAACATTTTATTACAAATCTTTTCATTCTAAGCCTTTCCATGTAATGTTATATGTACATATATGTGTATATTTTTTAACTCATGTTTACATAAGTACTTTGAATCCATACTTTCCTATTTAATGAAGTACAGTAAGTACTATTTTCTGTGGCCGTATAGTCTCTTATCACATAGTTTTATCATTTACTGTTTTTAGTTGTTGAATGTTTAGGTTTTAGTTTTTAATGTTTTTAATTAACTGTATGACACATATCTTGTAGCCAACACTTGCTAATTATTTATTTCCTTGTGTAAAGTTTCTTAGAGTAAAATTCCTAATGCAGAAGTGTGTGGTAGGTAGGATTTGAACGTAGTGTAGCGGTGACTCGGTTCTCTGAAAAGCATTGTAGGTACGTGTTTTCTGCACTGCTATGTTGAACGCCACTTTCCCCTTAGGTTTCAGAATCCTGAATGTTGTCATTTCTAAACATGTTTCCTATCCACACACACTCAGCAGAGCTGCATACCTGTAATTCCAGCCTTAGGCAATATAATGAGATCCTGTCTCCAAAAAATAAAGGCCTTTGCCAGCTTAACAAGTGAAAAGTATATTACTGCTGTGTGACTTGTAATTATCTTAGTGGATAACATTTCTGAATTAGTCATTAAAATTGTTTTGATTGCATTTTTCCTTATTGGCTTTAAAAAATGTTGTAGACAAGTCTCATATAATCCATGCAGGCCCTGTGTAGACAAGATAACCTTGAATTTCTCACTCTTGTGCTTCTACTTTCAAGGGCTGGAATTCTAGTTGTGCACACACCCAGTTCATGCGGTCTTGGGGATCACACCCAGGACCTTTTGCATGCCAGGCAAGTTCTCCTAACATCAGAGCTCATCCCACTCCCTTTCTCCTTTTTAAAAATGTAATTTTCCCTCCTCCATCCCTTTATCCTCCCCCATTGCTATCAATTCTTTCCATTCTTTTGTAAATATTATTGTGCGAGTCCATATACTTTTTAGAATTTCTATGACAGGAGCTGACACAGTGTTAAGTTTGTGGAGTCTCATTTCTGTGGGTTCCGTGACTTTTACAGAACTACCCTGTCAGTCATCACTGTGGTGTGAGTGTGAACAGGCTTACCCTGTGTTTACTTCTTGCTCTCTCTCCTGCTGGTGCTGTTCTTTTGGAAGGTTACAGAACCTGGAAGAGGTGGAGCCTTGCTGGAGGAAGTGAGTCCTTGGGGCTGGTCTTTAACATGTATAGCCTGGAATCATTTCCTGTCTGCTTTCTGCTTCCTGGATGCACGTGCAGTGTGACAGTGGCCTTACACTCCTGCTGCCACCAGGATAGCCTGTGCCCATTCAAACTGCAAACCCAAACAAATCATTCCTTCCTAAGGTTACTTCTTGTCAAGGATTTATTTGGTCACAGCAATGAGAAAAGTAGAATAATCTTCTAATTTCCAGTTAAGTTTCCCTTCTAAATTTTTAGTAGCTTTACTAACTTCTGTTTTATAGACTCATAATGGGATATTACCCAAAAGCAGGCAAAGACTAAACCAAGTGGTCTCTTGTTCTTACAGTTACTGGTTCTGTCAGATGGGTTGTCATTTCCGGGGTGACACCCTCTTCCTTAAGTGCTCTGAGGAATGTCACACCAGTGATCTTTCTCTTTTCCTTTCTGTGACAGCTATGAAATAAGCCTTATGATGTTGTTCAGTGTGCTCTTTCGTCTTTCATTCCAGGGTATGCCGTCCACAGGGCACTCACCCATACACCCCCCTTCGGCTAGCATTGCTGTGCTTTAGACACACTGTTCTAGCACAATTTATAGTAGTATTCTCTTAACTTTCAAAAGTTATCTGTTAGGGGTGATAAATTGTATGGCCAGCCTGATCTTTTAAGTAGAAGGGAATTCTAAATGTGAAATATTGCAATCAGACTTAGTTATTTGATTTGCTTGAAAAAAATAAGTAGGAGTTTAATTTTACCATGTGGTCTTGTAATTCTTAACATGGATAAAAGTTCAATAACCATGTCTCAAAGTACCCAACATACAACTAAAAGTGTTCTCTTTATGCAGCACTTACAATTTTTTTTACTTCATGAAGGCTTATAATTTTTATAGGACAGTCTAATTAGTTTAAAATTAGGTTGAAATTAAATTTCTATAATGATCCCTCAAGTGATTCGTAGTTTAGGTTATGGGTTTCTGGGGATAAATTGGGAGAGGAAAGAGGGTGGATTTTATTTAGTGTTTTGAATCATTTATGGTTTATATTGTCCCAAAGTAGTAAAATTTATGGATTTACATTCAGCAGTAGTTTGGAATATCAATTGAGCCCTTCCAAAGTTTTAGTTAGCATTAGTAAAAATAATTGACTTTCAAGTAAGATGACTAAGCCTCCTTGGGAGGTGTAAGGAAACATGTTTTGTTCTTTGTGATACAGGGACATGCTTTCTGCTCCAACTGAAGGCATGTGACTCAGTCTTAGCCACTGCCCGCATTAAAAATAATTTAGAAGTTTACTTCTTGCCCAGTGGAGGAGGTTCTGAGTCAGAATCCAGAGGTCATTGCCATAGAAGACCACATATAACATGTGTCTCTATTAGCATTCCTAGGACCATCCTTGCCCTTCGTTCCTTTACTGCTTTAGGAACGATAGGGGCACACTTGGTACTAGAGCACACTAAGAAAGAGTTCCTGAGCCCTGGGCAGGATCTGCCTGATCTGTTTGTTCCCGTCTTAAGGTCTCCTGGGAAATCCTCACACACAGCTCCTTCTGACCTACCCTCTCCTCCTTTTTTCAGTCAGTGGGCCTTCCCAGTCCTACCTCCTTTGTACCAGCTGCTCCTTCTTCCGTCCTAAATCTTGCATCAGGAGGTGTCCTGTGCTTTGCTTGGATGTTCAGCTGTTCATGCTTGTTTCTCTTCCACAGGCATGGGAGGCAGCTTTCTAGAGCTGCCTGCTCTCAAGCTTCTGTGCAGCATGCTTTCCAGAAAGCTAGGTTTTTCTCTGGCATCTTCTGATGGGCTGGTTAAGCGTGCTACTACTGCTTCCCCAACTCCTGCAATGGAGCTGCGATGTTCTCGTGCACTCATGTCATCCTTGTTCCATCACAGAGTGTAGCTATAGCCTGTCCTTTCAGTGTTAAATCCTTAATTCTTGCCCGTTTTCACTCTACAGTTCAGACCCATGCATTCTCCCTGGACCACACACCAGGAACTTTTTTTGGGGCACATTTCTAAGTCTTTTTTTCTAGGTCTTTCTTGGAAAATTGAACTGCCCATTCATATCAACCCAATCTTTCAGGATGTCAACTACATTCACTGTATGTGTTAAAGTAGAAAAAAATGGTAAGGGGAAAGGAAAGTCATCTAGCAACCAGCTTATATAGCTAACTAATCTGCTGTTTCTAGTAGTTAGTTGTTTGACAACACATTAGAACCTTTATTACCCACAAGAGAACGTTCTAAAGTTGATCGTGGTGATGGTGTCTATACATGATTGCAAATATATTAGCACTAAGTTATATACCTTAAATGGATGTTAGGTGCTATATGAATTATCTCAGTTATGCTGCTATTTTTTTAAGTTTATTTTTGTTAGAATGAAATAAAGTCAGCAGTGTCTGAATGACCTTAAATATGCACGTATACATATCTTAAGACAGGGTCTGTGTTTCCTGATTCTCCTTGATTTCTCAGGCTCTTAAGGAGTGATAGGTTTTAAACTCTATGTGGTCAGGGAAGGCTTTCTCATCTCCTAGAAATTGAAACCTAAGAATTGACTCCTTTGGGCCACATTTGTTATTTGAGGAAATAAAGGAACGTACCTCAGTATATTTCATAAATGTTTCTGTCAGTTTTCCACATATACAACTTCCCATCATCTGACTTGATGAAGAGGAAGTGAGACCAGTGTCTTAAAGCAAACTGAGCTCCAAAACCAACAGTCCTTCCATAACCAAATTCAGAAGTAACAGAGAGACATCGTAGACCAAGATAACACGTGGCTCTTGGTAAAGGCCACAGGACCCACATACTGAGAATGAATTTTGTGCCATATATTAAGGTGTGATGTTTTTATAAACTTACTAATAACACATTCATGTAACATTTGCCTTAGATAATAAAGAAAGTATGAGCAAAAAGTAAAAAGCCAAGAAAGCCAAGCAATAAACCAAGCAATTTATGCCCTACCCTTCCTTGAACTGTTGGGGGTGGTGGGGTGCCGACAAGGCACCCAAGGAAAGCAGCGCATCACACAGACTATGGCGATATGAACTGATAATGAAGTTGAATGAAAAATGTCTAAACAAACAAACAAACAAACAAACAAAAAACAATCACTAGGCCTTGCTAAGCTACTTACTTCCCGGTATTTACAAAGTCACATTATCTGCCCATTCTCCCCAGACACACACCACAACAGAGCTGGGGCAGGACTTCAAACCCAAAGCTGTCACCTAACACTGACATTAGAATACTGACTTGCTTGTCCTGTTGTCTACCTATAGCTTTCCCAACTACATTTACCAGCAACTGCTTTGTAAGGAAGGGAATAGACTACTTGTGAATGAAATAATTGAAAAAATAATCTGCTATCCTACAAAAATGTGCTGAGTCACAAGTATTATCTCTACAAGAAGAAGGCTGATTTCCTTGTGCAGTTTCCTTAGGAGTAAGGGGAAGGCATTCACTTTCTGAGGCTGGCCATTGGTATTTCTGAAAACATTGAGTGGAGAAAGCCCTGGTTCTTTATAATTCTGTTGTCTCCTACTGACACTGGCTTGGATGCTAGAAAATCTTACAGCCGTCAGAGAAAACAAAGTGTAGGACAGAATTTAAATTAATGAAATGAATCATAGAATAATTCTTTTAAAATTATTTCTTTTATTTTTTGAGATTATCATGTAATTACATCATTTGTCTCTTCCCCTTTCCCCTCCCAGTCCTTCCATAGACCCCTCCTTGCTCTCTTTCAGATTCATGGCCTCTGTTTTTTATTAATTGTTGTCACATATATGCACATATCTATATGCATATGTATATGTACATTCCTAAATACATAAATACAACTTGCTCAGTCTGTATAATGTTGCTTGTGTGTATGTTTTCAAGGCTGACCATTTGGTGTTGGAGAAACAATTGGTGTGCTGTTCCCTGGGGAAGACTGCTTCTTCCACTCTCCACATTTCTTAGTTGCCTGTAGTTCCTGTAAAGCCTCCTAGGCTCTCTCCACTTTAGCATGTCTGTATTTTCCCTTGTTCAGCTCATGTTTGGGCAGTTATGTTGGTGTGGCTTCATGGGTGTAGCTCCTGACATTGTTTAAAACACTCAATCTCCTAGCCAGCTCCCTGTTCCTCTGACCCTGAAGTCTTTATGCCCCTCTCCCACAGTGTTTCCCTCAGCCGTAGGTGAAGGAGTCCTTTTATAGATGTGTCCATTGGGACTCTACAACTCTGCATTTTGGTTGATTGTGGTTTTCTGCAATGAACTCCATCTTTTGCAGAGAGAAAGTGCTTGAGAAGAGGTGAGGACTACACTTACCTTTAGGCACAAGGACAAACATTAAGAACCTTGTTAGAGTTTATGCTGGTTTAGTAAAGTGGTGGTTGTAGGTTTTCCTCCTCCAAAATCAACAACTTCACTTGCACTGAGTAGTTAGCTTGGTTTCCAGTACTAGACATGGTTTCCCCTTTGCAGAACGGTCTTAAGTCTAACGAGAGAGCTCTTGGTTATGGTCAAGGTATGCGTTCCACACTGTACCCTCAGGGCTGTCCTGCCTTCCTGGTTATTGTTGTGTGAGGTACGTAGGGGTCATAGCTGGTAGGACTGTTGGTTGCTTCCCTCCTTTGGATGCTTGCATGGCACCTTCTTGTACCATGAGAGCTAGTCACAGGGCAATTCTTAACTGGCTGTGGGAATTGTCTTGGTGTCAGTTGGTGACAAAGTTGCTCTCTCTTTGGATAGCACATGTAAATAAATATACAAGAGGGATAGTTGGGTTGCTTCAGAGTAAATCAAATCTTACCAACAGAAGTATTTAATGTGCTTGTTTAAGGCTCAGTTTAAACATTATATTTGTTGTATCTTTCTAGAGCCGTGGTTCTTAAAACTTTCTTAATACTGCAGCCCTTTAATACAGTTCCTCATGTTGCAGTGACCCCCAACCATAAAATTGTTTTCATTGCTACTTCGTAACTGTAATTTTGCTGCTGCTATGAATCATAATGTAAATATCTGATATGCAGAAAGTCTGATTTGCGACTCTCGTGAAAGGGTTATTTGACTCCTAAAGGGGTATGCGACCCATAGGTTGAGACCTTCTGTTCTAGAGGACGTGAGAATCCAGTGATGGCTAGTGAATCTTTCCACACTGTAGTTATTAGATTCTCTGAAATTAACCTTTGGATATCTTTGTGTTCCAAATAATGTTCAGTATTAGCCAAGAATCCTTGCTAGGTGGTATTATGATTATTACTAGTAATACCTCAGTGGGTACTGATATTTTTGGTCAACATTAGTTGTCCCCTCCCAAGAGGGAATGTGAAAATGGGAACAATGCAATGTCTGTTTCAATCATGTACCCCTCATTCCCCTCCTCCAAAGGAAGCATTCCACCATAGTTTCTATTTTATTTTGTTTGCTTTGGATTGTTGCTTTCTTTGGTGTTGGTTCTGAGTGTCTACACATGTGTGTGGGAGGGACAGACGCATTGGGGTGAGCAGAGGTAGACAGCGCTATCTTTCTCAGCCTTATTTTTTGAGGCAGTGCCTCTCTGTTGCATGAATGTTAAATGGTCTTATAATAAAAAACCAGGAGCCAGATATTGAGGTAAATGCTGAAAGATCAGAGAGACAAAGGAACAAGAAAGAAGTAGCTACTTTCTCACCTTGCCAACCCTATGAATTCTCTCACTGAATGCCTCTGAGTCCTCAGCCAAAAGTGGTCCAGCCTAGAAGCTTTAGTTCTTATATCCTCACGACTTATATACCCTTCTCCGCCCAGCCATATTACTTCCTTCCTTCCTAGTGCTGGGATTAATAGCATGTGTGCTTCCCAAATACTGGGAGCAAAGGTGTGACATCTCAAGTGCTGGGATTAAAGGTGTGTGATTTCCAAGTACTGGCATTAAAGGTGTGCGCCACCACTGCCTGGCTCTGTTTCTCTCGTGTAGTCCAGGGTGGCTTTAAACTCACAGAGATCCACATGGATCTCTGCCTCCTGAGTGCTAGGATTAAAGGTATGTGTCAACCCTCCTTGGCCTCTATGTTTAATCTAGTGGCTTGTTCTGTCCTTGGATCTTCAGGCAAATTTTATCAGGGTACACAGCATATCATCACACCTCCCACTGACTCTGGAGCTCATCTATTTGGCTATGCTGCCTGGTCAGCAAGCCCCAGGTATCCTTCTGTGTCCGCCTTCCGACACTGGGATTGCAGGCACACACTATTGTGCCCAGCTGCTGTCATGTGGGTGCTGGGGATCAAAGAGATTCTCATGCTTGTGCAGCAGACACTTTGCTGACTAAGTCATCTTACCTTCCTAATTTTGATTTTACTAGACAGTCTCCCTAGTTTTGTTTAGTCTGGCCTTGGACTCTCAATCTTCTTGCCTCTGCCTGTCAAGTGCTGGTATTACAGGTCTGTTTTACCAGGTCCTTTTAAAGACTAATTTTCACTTTAAATAATCGCAAATGGCACATGGACAATGTTCATCAATAACTGTTTAATAGGAGTGGATTTAATAATTCTGTTTTTTCCATAAGATATTCAATTTTCCAAATTTTTCTGCAACATTATCCCTACTAGGCAGTCTTGGAGCACATACAAGTCCTTCCTAGTATCTTTTAGTGCCATTTGAAAACATTGGTATTCAAAGAAACAAAAAAACAAAGCATTACCATATTCTCAATCTGAGCTCCTGTCTATTGAGGCATCCTAGATCACTGCCTTTTTCAATCAGATTGACTTTTCCCTCTAGCACCTTAGTAAGTCCTCTACCTTAAAAGATAAAAGATTTCTTTTAGACTTGGTAACCTTGAAAGAAGACTACTATAGTTTTCAATTCCTTTGAGTTAATAATTTGAGTGTATAGTAAATAATAGGTTGGAATTTCCTTATAAGAAAATCATAACTAGTGTTTTCTAAAGTTGTAAAACAACATACAGTGAAGGGAAATAACAAAACCTGAAGCCAGAGAGAACCCTTAGTGTCCCTTAGTCCCATTCGCTCTCTGTCAGCTTCCAAAAGCCATTGGGGTCATTGTTGGGGACTCAGGGCTAGGAGGTCTCTGCTCAGGTGGAAGTTGTCTATGCTGTGTGCTTGCTGCTGTGACCTGCTGAAAGTTGAAAATTGGTATGTCAGGTCCACCTTGGACTTGTTCCCAGCTACAGATAGGTTGCTTGCTTCAAGAAGGGCCACATGACCTGCCCGAAGGAAGTGCTTAATGAGGACTGCCCATAGTTTCCGAAAGTACATCTCACCATTTCCCACCCACTTCATTTTTAAAGGAATACATTTATGCGTAACCGAAAAATCTGCATCGAATACATTCATGCTTTTTTATTTTATGAAAAAAAAAATCAATGCTAAATTCTGTGGGTGAATATTTAGTCTGAAAAGTTTCTTAAAATGTAGTTATTAATTAGGCCTTTTTTTTTTTTTTCAGCCAGCTAGCAGCCTGGGGCAGCCTAGGGTATGATTGACCTGGAGAGAAATGGTGCTTCTGCCAGCTGGTGAGCCGTGGGCTGCCCTGCAAATTCCACACATGGGTCACCTCCCCGACACAGGCCATGGTGCCCTCTGACTGAGTGGGGAGTGGGGTGCCGCTTGCTTCCCATGCATCTCCCACAGAGCACCAGGGAGCCAAAGTGTTGGGGACGTGCAGACAAGGCTCAGGTTTGGCTTGAGCTAGCTGAGTGACTTTGGGTGAGCCTCCAAGGCTCTCTCCCATGGGAAGGAGTCACCTGGCACAGCGAATAGCTGACTTGCTTCAACAGTGATGGAAACCCTGAGACAGGAACAAACAGAACACCCACCCACCCAGACACACCATACACACACACACCAAAATAAAAAAAAAAAAGTAGTTATTATTTTGACTCGGTATTTTCATGATCCCTTAATGTATTCCAAATAACAATAGTGAAGTGCTTGTTTTTTCTAAAGAAGTGGGTATATAACACTGGTGTCACATTATAAATAAATATGTGTATGTAACTTAGAGATTAAAATAACTTCTTTAGCTGAGGATATTTATCTCTTAGGAAATGAAATTGTAACCCTGGCTTTGCAGTCACTCTGACTCATCCACTAACAGAAGGAGCTCAGTCACGGCATGTTCTTGCTTTTGTTTGAGAATATGGGGCATAAACCATGTCCTCTAGGTTATGGGTATCTTCCACACCAATGCTGCAGACCTTATAGGTATATAGGTAAGGCTTTTCCTTGGAGTGAATTTATATTCAGGCTGAATGCACTCTTCCCCCACAGACTCCATCGTGGGCTCCTCTAGACTACATTATCTTTATCTAGAATTACAGGTTTCTCCCAGGTTGAACCCTTACCATTCACATCCCATCCATCTCTAATCTAGGATATTACACATTCATCCTCCTGCCTTCTTGGCCTAAATGCCCATGTGTTTTGCTTGGATCACTGGAACACCCTGTTAACTTGGCCTTACCACCCATTCTGAACACAGCAAACCATGTTCTTTACCTTTCAAGACTCTGAAAGCTGCTTAAAAATATTTTTGAACTTGCTTCCTGAGCTGTAACACTCCTTGTTCCTGGAGTCCTGTGTGTGCCACCCAGGTCTCTCTCCTTGCAAGCCTCCTGCCTCCTTCTCACCATGTCTGTCTTGGCTACACTGGCCCTCTTTGCCTTCCTTTTAACCTTACAGCTAAGCTCCTTCCCACACTAATCCCACCTCAGCCACTCCATAGCTTGGAATGATATTTCCTAATAATGTTTGGTGGAATCTTGAATATTCAGACATTATTGTCAGTGTACCTTTTTAGAAAGTTGTTCCCTGGTCTCTCTAAAAGGAGCAACACCTTTTTTTGTTTTTGTTTTTGTTTTTGTGTTTTAAAGCCAGAGAGGTTCACTTGGCTGGCCTAGAACTCACTGTATAAATCAGGCTGGTCTTGAACTCGCAGAACTCTGCCTGCCTTTGTCTCCTTAGTGCTGAGATTAAAGACATGTGCTACCATGCCCAATTGGTTTCATCACTTTTAATTTTTAAATGTATAGTAGCAATCACTATCCAATATTTTATTCTTCATCTATTACCATATATCATGTGCACATTTACATGTGTTGTGGATGCTGTCCTCTGGGCACAGCATGGTCCTTTTAAACATCAGCTGTGATTATCTACAGGGGACCTGCTCAGGATTGGGGTCATTAAGTTGCTGTCATGGAGGTAGGAAGGGCTCATAAGTCCCTGCCCTTCTCTAAGGACGTAGATGTAGTCAGCATCTTTAGTGATATAGTGGTTCAGAAGCTACCCATGCTCTTTTTCCTTGTCCATGCCTTCATAAAGAACCACGACTAAACTCATTGGTTCACCAAGCTATACTTGAGTAGAGTGGTTTCTTTGGTCTGTTGCAGGTGTCCTGTCTGGGGAGAACAGATACCTGTTTGTGTCCCAAGGAAAAGTTCACACAACATGATCTCTTTGTATAGTTGTGCTTGTGTGGAAATCACAGTCCCTTTTCTTCAACTTCTGGAGTATTGAGATTATAGGCGTGTATTGCTACACCCAACTCCTAATGTTTCTTTGTTAAGGCGACAAGTGCCTTGTATCGTAGAAGTCTGAAAGAATATCATGTACACACTCAATACAATGATGAAGGCATGACTTGAGCTACACATCTCTAAACGTGGTGTTTAATACCGGGATTCTGCAAACCATTACCTCAGTGATTTGGGGAGTAGAGAATTGTATCAGAGCCAAGACTAGGGTGGGTGAGAAACTTAACTTGTGAAAATTGAAAACACCCTCCCTTCATTTCCAGCACACTTCAGCATAGCAATACGTAGTCTTTTGTTGGTTTCCTTAGCTTGCATCTTTTTGGACAGTTGACTCTTTAAAAGATATTTCACTAAAATAATGTTTTTCAGAGTTTTTTTGGTCCTCTACTCAGGCTTGTGTTAGTCTTTTCTAATTTTTTCACTTGATTTTACATTTTAATTTTAGGTAGTATATAATGATTTTTGTGTAGCAGATACTTTTAACAAGAATTAACTAACTGAAAACTAACAGTAGTTTGTCTCCTTATCTGGGATTTCTTTTTCTTCAGTTTGATTATCTGGTTATCATGATTATCTGAGGCCTAAAAATACTAAGTGGAAAATTCCAGAAACGAATAATTTATATCTTAAGTTGTATACTGTTCAAAGTAGCAGGATGTAATCTCACACCTACACCCTTGCTATGTGATGTTAATCACACCTTTATCCCGTTTATTTATCTATGCTGTATATGCTATCATCTTGTTAGTTACTTAGTAGTATCTCACTTATCTGATTGACTGGTTGGTGTTCAGGTAACCTTCCTTAATTTAATAATGCCCCTAAAGCAAAAGAATAGTCATAGTGGCCGTTCGCACATGCCAAATGAGAGCTGTAAAGTGTGCTTTTGAGTGAAAATTCTCCTAAGAAAAGAAAAATACTATATGTTGCAGTTGCTGTGATTTATATAAGAATGCATCTGTTATGCTGGTGTTGCTGGAGTTTATGGCAAGTCTGTGATAAATGTCAGGCTAGGAGGGAGAAAGCATCTGCTTGTGAATCTAGCAAGAAGACAAAGTAGCTGCGGGGTTGACAACTGCAGTTTCAGAGATGGCGGAGGGTTGGGCTGTACCCCAGAGAGGAGTAGTGTTTGCATGAGAGCACAGGCTTACACAGTAGTATATACCATGTCCTAGAGTGGTTAATGATGCATAGTATATACCATGTCCTAGAGTGGTTAACAATACGTACTATATACGGTGTCGGTACAGATAGATTTATAAAGCTGAGAAGAGATAGGATCGTTAACATTCATTCTGGAATATTTTTTTCTGCAGTCCTTTCTTTAGAATCCATTTTATGTAAATATGCAGTCAGAAAAAGTCAGTGATGGAAGTGTCATTTGCTAAGTTTACCAGGAAGGAAATAAAGGATGGATTTGCCATGATGCTGTCAGAAGACTCAGCATGGTCCATATATTCAGTTTATTTTGAGACATAGTCTCATAGATCCCAGGCTAGCTTCAAACTTAAGGATGACCTTGATTTTTCTGGCCCTCCTAACTCTGCCTCCCAAGTTCTGAGATTATAGGCGTGGACCCACGCCTGTTTTATATGGATCAGATTCAGGTCTTCCTGCATGTGAGGTGCGCACTTTACCAACTTAGCACATTCCCAACCTCTAGCCCATCTATTTAATTACTCAACATTTTGAACAGATAAGGGGTTGTACAGCAACCCTATACTCGGGTTGGAAATGTCACTCTGGTTAGAAGTACTTCTGTGCCAATGTGGCTTTATGATATAGGATGGATTTTGTGAAAAATTGTTGAGATATGAAATATGTTACACATCAGACATTAATATAAAGAGAGAAAGTATAAAGTGTAAACCTTTTATAAAATCTACAATAACATCTACATGTTTGAGGCTTTTAATAACACAAACAAATGAAAAGAAATCAGAGGAAAATAGATGAGGATACTCAATAAATTAGAAACTTATACACCAATTTTTAAATCAATAAATAAGAAGAGTCAATTAGGGAAATGCTTGTACTTAAACACTAATTTCACCTTAAAAACACAACTGTCCAATGAAACAACAGAGAAAGCAATTCCTTCAATAACATTTTAAGTAAAGATAAGTTCAGAGAAGCAATACAGACAAGAAAAGTTTAGAATGTGTTTTTTTTTCTCATAAGTGAGTATATAAATTAAGATTTATTTTTCATTTCTTAATAGTGCTGGAGGTGGACCAAGAGGAGGGTATAGCTGTAGGAACCCAGCACCACCCCAGAGGTTGCACGCTCCCATGTCTCTGTGCTGCCCTCTAAGGAAGCAGAGTCAGCCCTGGCTCTCTTCAGGTCATTACTTACACAAGTCATGAGTTGGAAATACTCAGAATACCTTATGCTAGGGGGATTGCTAAGTATTGTACGTCCTTATGATAGCCTTTCAGACAGTCATTAATAATTTCCAAAAAACATAATTAGTATCATAGAATAATTACCACACATGATAGGTAGAAACAATATGGCATTGTTCAAGAACAGAAAAAACAAAAAAAGAAACAAACCATTTACCTAGAAAAAGAAACTGGAAAGACATATTTCAAATGTTCTAATTTTAGAAGCATTCTCTATGATGAATATTAACTTTGATAAGTAGGAGGGTAGTTTAGCTGATAGGAGTATAAGATTAGGACACAGAAAGGAGACTGGTAGGGTCTAGTCTATCTTCTTCCTGATTAACTGTCAACTAGAGGATCCCTTGAGTGAGTCAGTTCCGCCTTTGTAAAACCAGTGAGTTCTGGGCTTGAAAATTTTCTCTGAAATAATACCTGTGGGCTTCTAGGGAAGGAAGGTGGTAGGTGGGCAAATGGGTGTAAAGAACTTCCCATAAAGCTTCACCATGAAGATACTTTCTGTTCTCCAAACTGTAACTAGTTTTTTAAATTCAAAATTTAGATGCAGCTTGTCCACTATTTAAAAGTGTATTCAGGGCTTGTAGTATATTTAGAAGGTCACTTAACACATAGATGTTTGTTTGTTTGTTTTTTTGGTTTTTCGAGACAGGGTTTCTCTGTGTAGCTTTGCGCCTTTCCTGGAACTCCCTCTGTAGTCCAGGCTGGCCTCGAACTCACAGAGATCAGCCTGACTCTGCCTCCCAGTGCTGGGATTAAAGGCGTGCGCCACTACGCTTGATGTTTGTTTTATTGTTGTTTCCTGGAGACAGTCTTACTGTGTAGCCCAGGCTGGCCTAGGACTCGTTCTGTAGAGTATGTTATTCTTGAGTTTTGGTGTTCTTCTAACCTTTGCTTCCCAAAGTGTTAGGGATTACAGGCATCTGCAGCTACCTGGCTTTTGAGTTCATTTCTTTAATGCACAGATGCCTACCACGAGCACACTCAAAAAGCTAGATGGGGCCCGGTGGTAGCCCATGCCTTTGATCCCAGCACCCAGGAGGCAGAGGCAGATGGATCTCTGTGAATTTGAGGACAGCCTGGTCTACAGAGTAAGTTCCAGAACAGCCAGGGCTACACAGAGAAACCCTGACTCAGATAAAAAAGGAAGAAAGAGCAATGGGGCTGGGGGATAGCCCAGTTAGTAAAGTGTTTACCTTTTACCTTATGGTCGTGAGGACCTCAGTCTGATCTCCAGAGCCCATGTTAAAGCCAGCCAGTCGTGGTTCTGCGCACTTGTCTCAGCGTTGGCCCTTTGAACATGTGGATCCCTGGAGCAGGCTGGCCAGCCAGCTGTTCACCTGCTTGGCAAGTTCCAGCCTAAGAGACTTATTCTCAAAAAAACATAAACAACTTCTAAGGAACACTGCCTGATGTTGCCCATTGGCCTACACATGTGTGTGTAGACATCCTGAAGAATCTCTCTGTTTTTCTCTCTCTGTCTCTGTCTCTGTCTCTGTCTCTCTGTCTCTGTCTGTCTGTCTCTCTCTCTCTCTCTCTCTCTCACTCACTCACTCACTCACTCCTGAGGACATACATATACATACTTTGACGAACCTTACAGTGCCTATCAGATAACTTTTCCATGAGACTTCAGCTATTTTGGGAAACCTAGGGCCTCCCAATCTCCAAAATATTTCCAGTAAATAGCTGAATTTTCAGTGTACTTTATCTGCCTACTTTTGAAAACAACTTAACTGGATTAGCTTTTACTAAACTTCCTGGTCCACTTAGTTTCTACACATAATCGGTGATACTAAATTCAGTTATTTTTTTTCTGCCATATTTTAAAAAGTGTATTTTCTACCAGACTATACTGGGGGAAAATCATTAAATACACACAGTCCCTGCCTTGAAGGACAGTGTGTGAAGAGAAAAGCTTGAGAGACTTTGTCAGAGCTGCCCAGTTTCAAATGCAGGCTCCCTGTGTGAGTGGGGCAAACACAGAAGGCAGAATGTGCATTTCAGAGTAGTGTGGATGGTGGACAACATAAGGATTGCCTTTGGCCACACTTATCTCACTGTTTACCATTAATTCTTGCAGGTTGTGGGTGGATGATGTGCTCCTTGTTTAGAAATTCATCCTTGAATTATCTGGTTCTGCTTTATCCAAGTTTATATGGAAGTAACTCAGGCTCAGCTTGTTGGGCCTGAGATCCCATGCCTTATATTCCTGGCTTACTCCAGTGGACCTGAAACAAGTCATTTGACTTGTAACTCAGCTTCATGAGCCTTACATTTTGTTTTTCTCCCTTTATCTGGGAGCTGGCCAACTGGGAGGGTGGGGTCGGGACATTTGGCCTCAGCCTTTATATTCATTCATTATAGGGCTTCAGATGTAGACTTTACAATCTGTAAATACAGTCAAGAAAGGCCCTGGCGGGAAGAAATGAATACATTCATTGTATAGTCTTCACCACTATAGTTTTCCTGACTATATTTTGCCATTTTTAGCTGTAGAATCTAAAACCCCCTAAAAGTGGTGTGATGGTCTTCAGCCTGTGAGAGGTCCTCCTAGGTTGGTTTCCTTCTTTTCTGTGGTGTGATGGTCTTCAGCCTGTGAGAGGTCCTCCTAGGTTGGTTTCCCTCTTTTCTGTGGTGTGATGGTCTTCAGCCTGTGAGAGGTCCTCTTAGGTTGGTTTCCTTCTTTTCTCTGGATAGGTGGAGTGTTAGGATTCCTGGTTAATGTCAGTGTTTGTTTTGCTGGATCCTTGTGTGTAGATGGGCACCAGAGTTCTTTAGAACTGGCACAGTAACAGCTGCATTTTCAGAGCATTGAGGGATGTGTGTGTGTGTGTGTGTGTGCGTGTGTGTGTGTGTGTGTGTGTGTCCGTCCGTCCTTTGGCAGCTCTTTTGATGGGAGTAGTTCAAGAAGGTAGTTTGGGTATGAGAGACAGAACCAATGAGTCCATGATTACTTCAACAAAAAATGCTAATTAGAAAGAGCAACCCACTAAATCTATGATTGCTTTCAGTAATAAATGCTAATTCATGACCCTTAAGATAATGTATGATTAGATTTGAAAGTCATTTTTGATAGAACCATTTGCAGATCTCATCATGCAAATTGACAGAATAATTAGCATAAGTGTATGAATGCTTCCTGTGAATTGGATAAAAAAATAAGAATTGTGGCAGGTGCTGTAGGTTTCGGTTGTGTTGAAAAGATCTTGACAACAACAACAACAAAAAAAGCCTGGTGTTAGTGGCACACACCTTTAATCCCAGCATTTGGGAAGCAGAGGCAGGCAGATCTCTGTGAGTTCGAGGCCAGCCTGGTGTACATAGTGAGTTCCAGGACAGCCAGAGTTGTTACAGAGCAAAACTCTGTCTTAAAATATCAAAAAGAAAAGTTCTTGACAAAATGTGAACATTGAGGATGGGAGGGGTGTGTGTGTGTGTGTGTGTGTGTGAGAGAGAGAGAGAGAGAGAGAGAGAGAGAGAGAGAGAGAGAGAGAGAGGAGGGAGGGAGGGAGGGAGGGAGGGAGAGATATGGAATCAGCCTACTAAGCTATGTTGTACTCCATTGTAGGGTGTTAAGTGTGTATTTAATGCTTGTTCTGATGGCAAGTGATGGTGAGTGAAGTAGGGAATACTCTGTCCTTTATCCAGCTTCAGGGAGTGGGGAAGAAAAAGCATAGTGTTCTTTGCAGCCACTTATAAAAATGCTAGATGAAATGGCCTTTTAACAGATAGCATGGTTCTTAAGTCTGAGTATGCTGAGCTAGTGTAAGAAATGTGGAATATGTTCTTGAAGATGCAAGCAGTGTTTATAGGGACATTTTTTATTCATGTTCATAGTGAAGTACTGAAGGAGAAAACAGATTTCTCATGGGTCTCACATCCTCCTGTATGTTGACTTTGCTTGTTAAATATTATTAAATGCTTTGATGGGAGATGTTTTCAGTGTAGGAAAAAATAGCAGGCCAGGAGATTGATGATACAGACACCCATATCACTGACAGAACAGTGTATCTCAGAGTGCTTGGTAAAGCATAAGGATGTGTACAAATTTCCTTGTTTTGTTTCCAAAGAGGTGCCAGAAAACACAAGTCATGGTGTGGCGCGCATGTGTGTGTGTGTGAGAGAGCGAGAGAGCGAGAGAGAGAGAGAATATGAATGTAGGGGGGTTCTGTGTACAATGTACATTATCTGTCTAATAGGTTTAATTTATTACTATGTTTTTTAGTGCTAAGGGGAGACTCACAGCCTTGAATTCTGGTTTGAGCTTTTTACATTTTAGCTGAGTGGCCACTGTTTCTTCATCACAATTGACCTCCAGAAGAGTGTCTTGAGAATGAGGTACTGAAAATGTCCTTGACAGATCAGAGAGTGACCCATAGAAAACCCTAGAGAACAGGTCAGGAGAGGAAGAGAGGGTAGCCTCCGTTCTTGTTTTGTTTCTGCCCATCATTTAATTATCCTCTGTTTTCTTTAGGTTTTGCAGCCAGTTCTGGCCAGAAACATTTGACACATTTTCACTGGGTAACTGAGGAGCAGTTTATACAAGTGTGGACCACATTTAGGTAGTCAAGGCTGGTAAGAGCCAAAACTCAAGAGAGGAGAGCCATTGGAGGGCCTACGCAGCAGTCCCTGTGGTCTCTGAAGGAGACATTGCACATCTGAGTAGCAAGTGTAGCAACAGAACCCTGCTTTCTCACTGCTGCCTCTGGCCTGTTACAGCTAAGCTCTGAGGATAAGACAACAGGCAAGGTGTTCATGAAACCTGTACCTGTCAGCCTCCAGGGCAGCACCCAACAAGATGGGAAGGGGGAGAAAGGAGTTCTGACTCTGTTTCTGGCAGTAAGAAATAATAATGATAGCAATAACAATAAATCAGCATTGATTATGTTAACTTAATGCAAATATAAAATATAAAATTAATATTATTTATATTAAATTATTTTTATTAATATCATCATCATCATCATCTTTAAGGGCTCCAGCAATATATCCAAAGAGATGACAAATATTGATTGCTATTACCTAAAATGATCTAAAGAAACACAAGCCACTGTAGCTCATATTTCGTTCATTATTTATCGTTTTATTTAAGGGATAATTATGTGAAGATTTTTCAGATGACCAGGAGGAAAGGGCCCTACTTTTTTCTTTTTTCATTAACTTTACAAATTAAGATCTCTTGAGGCTGTTGAAATGGCTCAGAGGTGGGTTAAGAACACATGCTGCCATTGCAGAGAACCCAACTTTAGTTTCTAGCACCCATGTCAGGTGGTTTACACCTGCCTATAATTACAAGCCCACAAGGTTTGGCCCCTCCTCTGGCCTCCATGGGCATCTGCATTCATGGGTACATGTCTGTGCACAGACGCACCCTTCCCCAACCACATCATTAAAAACAAACTCTTAGGGACCGAACAGATGACTCAGCAGCAGGAGCTCTTGGCTCTTGATGCTCTTAAAGAGAATTCGAGTTCGATCCCCAGAAAATATCTGGTGTCCATCCTGTGCCTCTGGCCTCCTTGGCACCTGCCCTCACCAACATACACATCCTTTTTTAAAAAAGATAAATCTCTGCTGTTTTTGTAGTCTGAAGGACTGGCAGAGGTGTGATGGTCATGTCTACAGTCTGCCTTCAAAAACAGGTCCTTGGGTGGGGATAGTAATAAAAAGCAAAAATCTTAAGTGTTTTTTCTTGCATCTTTTTAATTGCTCAAGAGAGTAAAGATACTAGTTCCTATAAATTATTGATTAATAATGATTACTAATATGTGGCTGCATTTCTAGTGGGTATAGACATTTTCAGGTATCTGTTATTCGTAGTGGGGATTATAGAATATTCCACTATAATTTTCAAATTAACCCCCCTAAAATGTGAATTAGCATTCACATTTCAGTGTTACATTTACATATTAAGGTGTTCTATATCATGTTATTAAAAATCATAGGCAGGGGGAAATGGCTCAGTGTATAAAGCCTGAGCTACACAGATGTGAGCACTGGAGCTCAGATTCCTGTCCCTTGTAAATGTGGCTTCCTAATTCCAGGGCGAGAAAGGACCCTCAGAACAGGCTGGTTAGCTATATTAATTAGTGAAATCCATGAGCTCTGAGTTCAGTGAAAAAGCCTGCCTCAATGACTGTGGAGGAGAGTGATCAAAGACAGTTCCTGACATTCACCTTGGTCCTCCGTGTATACATGTTTGTGCATGTGCCCACACATGTGAAATAAATAAGTAAACAAACCAGCTGCAGTAGAACATTGGGTCCAGAATCACCTTTCATTGTAACAGCTGAGAGCTCTGTATTGCCTGACAGTTGCTTAAGATACTCAAATTTATGTTTATTTGAATCTTCATGATTGTTTATCAAGACAGCAGTAAAATCTAAACAGAAAAGCAAAATGGAATGAGAGCAGATTTGCAGTTCTAGCTCTTGGTCTCCTTCCTCCCTCCCATTTCCTCTTCCTTCTCTTCGTGTTCTTAGCAGACTTGCTGGGAGGAAGGCCATCCCTTCTCTGTTCTGTCATACTTAAATATCCGGAGTGGGTTTTTGTGTTTTTAATGTTCTTTGCATTATTGGGGAGTGGAAAAGGACTTGACAAAAGGCACTTGTGTTCAGAAATGTGACATTTTTAGATTTAGAAATGTATATTAAAGATGGCAAAGATTAAAAAAAAAAACTAGAAGAAAACCATCTAATAACAATAATTTGTTGTTTTTCATGAGTGACAGAGAGATGACTCAACTAACCAGGCCCCGGAAATAAACACCGTGGATACTGTGGTCCAGAGCATAACCTGTGTTCTGG
The DNA here is from genome assembly GCF_903995425.1 of Onychomys torridus. Lineage (NCBI taxonomy): Eukaryota > Metazoa > Chordata > Mammalia > Rodentia > Cricetidae > Onychomys > Onychomys torridus. Next base: position 134,685,334 of record NC_050443.1, read on the forward strand.
TCTCCCAAGAATCTGTTGTCTACTTTTGCCCCAGTTCCAGACTGGAGAAAAACGTGTTAGGCGTTAGGTCTTCGCCTCTTGTTTATTTCGGAAACGTATCAGTGTAAGGGTATAGCCATTTCCAGAGTGTGGGATGCATTTCAAATATACCTGGTGAGAGGGCTTTGTCAAGTTTCAGTTATTTTCCAGTGATGCAGTTGCCCTTGTTCCTCAGAGGTGTAGGGCTTCAAGTCACTGTTCAGTAAATTTATGCTCAGGGGCTTCCTAAGATGTGAATAGGTTTTGAGCTCATTTGCCTTGAAATGGACTGTCACTGGTCTCACTTTCTAAGGGTCCTCTATAGGTAGCACTTGACTTCCTATGAGTACTTCTCCCAGCAGGCCTTTTGGGGTCTGCAGAATCCAGGCCAGTGTATAATTTGTTACCCAGGAGACCAGCATAGGAGTGTGATCTAATGTGCTGCTGCCATTTCCATTCCAGGGACAGGAGAGAGTGGCAAGAGCACCTTCATCAAGCAGATGAGGATCATCCACGGGTCAGGATACTCCGATGAAGACAAGAGGGGCTTTACCAAACTGGTGTATCAGAACATCTTCACAGCCATGCAGGCTATGATCAGAGCTATGGACACACTCAAGATACCGTACAAGTATGAACACAACAAGGTGAGTGAACTCATTGGAACAGTTGGCAGAGTGGTTCATGAATGGTGTCTTAGCACTTCTAGAATGGACCCGAGGTGTTCGAAATGCACTCTTTCCCTCCCCTTCCTCCCTGTCCCCTCCCCTCCCCCTCCCCTCCTCCCTATTTCTCCTCTCCCTCTATGCCTCCCCTCTCTGTATATGTTATAAAGCAAAAGATAGCCTAACCGTTACCTGGCCTGTTTGATACTAGTTACAAAATTGGTTCTAGCTTTTGGGATGCTGCAGCACTGTGGGGATTTCCTTTGCTATTGCCTAAGTGTTACTTAACATTGAATGGGAAGTTTCTCTGGCTATGGAAGGAGCTGTGGACCAGATGGCATAGCACTGCATGTCTTTTTATAAGCCTCACTCTATCCTAAGGATTCCAAACTCAGGAAGCAGCTTTTAATAAATTGCAGTAAGTTGCATACTTTTACCAAATCAAGATTGATTTTTTTCTTGAGTGTAGGTACCCATTATCTTGTCTTTGGGAGTTCTTTATTAAACAAACATGTTTACATATTGGTGAGCTGCTTCTGACCACCCTAAGTTGAGTGAACACATTTTAGGATTTTTTTTTGAACATACAGCGATCTAGAGTTTGTTTATTTGTAAATAACATCTTGTTTTTTCTCTGAATACAAGTGTTCATAGCTAATGATAAAGGAGATTGTCATTTAGTAAAAACATACTTATGCAAAGTGTATAACCATGAGATTACTTCATTATTGAATTCTTTCTAAAAGAGTGAATTTCCATCATCTTACACAGATATACTCTTGATTACATTCTCTGTCTTGGTCTGGAATTTGGTTGTTAATAAAAAGGAAGCAAACCACTGCCTGGGAGTTAGCATGGCTAGGGATTTGTCGGAAACTGCAGCTTGGAGAAGATGGTCTGGATTTGACAGTTGGTGGTGTCCTGCATTCCTCTTTTAGTCTTTATATGTGCATGCATTATCTCCTCAGTCAGACCACAAGATACCTGCAGGAAGCAAGCGTGCTCCTTGGTAATATTTCCCCTACAACATGTCAGGAACAAAGCAGAGGCTTTTGTTTATTAAGTAGAGTACTCCAGATAGGGGATCCTGATATCCCTTTGCAGCTGATTTGTGATTTCTGTGAACTGTCCAGTCAGGGTATCAGGCAGTGTAAAAGGATCTGTAGTCTGTCCCATTGCCAGTCTCGGCAATAGAAAAGCACCCAATATGATGCTGTTACATGAAAAGAAATGATGTTGAGGACTCACCCTGTGCTATGCTGAGCTCACAGCTCCATTTTTCCTTTTGTTCTGTTTTGAGCATCTCTGATGTGGAAATCTAAGATCTCAAATGTTATGGTGCTCTTGTGGAGGGTGAAGGATAGTCTCTCCCCTACCATGTGAGTCCTAGGGATTGAACTCAGGTTGTCAGTATACATGGCAAGAGCCTTTACCTGCTGAGCCCTGTTTGTTGACCCCTGGTGTAATTCAGTAAAATTACTAAAAACAGAAAAGAAATCTGTGTAAAATTTGCACCAGGCTCTGTACATACCATAAGCATTAAAGAAATAACTTTTTGTTTAGATATAAGTCCCATCTTACAGATACTTGTGTATGTACATATGTTACCAAATCCAAAACCTCTGAATTCTAGAATGTTTCTGGTATAAGCATTTCTGACAAGGGATTCTCAGCCTTACATAGTTTCTGAGTTTATTCTTGGAAGTTCTGATGACCACGCTCATTCAGCAACTAGTTGACTTCTAGCTCTCTTTGCCTGAGTAGCTAAGGACTTTGTTTTTATTATGTTTGTTATCATGACACCTGTCTTTCCTTTTCATTTGGGGTGGAGAGGTACTTAGAGGACCAGAACTAAGGTGTCTAAGAATGAGGAAGGACAGTCCCAGGAAGGCTGCTCAGTAGGGTGGGGGTTGGGGGTAATTCAGTCAGTAAAGCATTTGCTTTGTGCCTAAGAATAAGGAAGGACAGTCCCTGGAAGGCAGCTCAGTAGGGTGGCAGCCGGTGGGGTGGGGTGGGGTGGGGTGGAGTGGAGTGGAGTGGGGTGGAGTGGAGTGGGTGGGTGGGTGATTCAGTCAGTAAAGCACTTGCCTTGTACCCAAGAATAAGGGAGGGCAGTCCAGGAAGGGTGGCAGCGGCGGTGGTGGGGGTGAGGTGATTCAGTCAGTAAAACACCTGCCTTGCAAACATGAAGATCTGGATTCACTCCTCAGAATCCAGTTGAAAATGCTGAGGCATGGTTACACAAGCATACAATCCCAGCAATGGAGAAGCAAAGACAGGAAGGATCCCTAAGGCTTCAGGTTAATGAGAGACCCTGAGAAGACTAGCAAGGTTGTCCTCCGGTCTTCACACTCTGATTGCAATCAGAGAAGCAATGGAGAAGCAACCAGTGACCACTTCTCTCCTACTACTTTCTGTGTCTCTATATGTATTCTGGGTCCTCCAAGACCTCTATGGCTAATTCTAGTCACCCAGTCACTAACTCTGATTCAAGATTAAACTTTATTGGAAATCTCGGGAGGGTCAGAGTTCAATCACAATATCATAAAAACACTGCATACCCACACCTAGTCATAAACATTTGTTAAAAATGGAGAGTGCCACGTTAAACCCATTTAAATTATTCTGAAATTTTTGCATTACTTAAAAACTCTCAAGATCCTCAAAGCTATTTTCCAAGAAAAAGTAGCCACAGTTCTGAAGGCTGCATTACTGTATTCCTGTCTTTGATCAACTGAATAAGAAATTGCTACTTTAAAAAATTACAAACAAATAAAACCAAAAACAATACAAGGGGATTTTCTTAGTTCACGGAATGACTATGGGCTGAGCTGCGCTATAGGAATTTCCACCTATATAAACAGAACTATTAGTTCCAACTATAAGCAGAACTAATAGACATATGTTTTAATATGTTTGTCTGAAAAGTCAGATGAGCCAGAGAATTGCAGTCTGCAGAAGCCAACAACTGGCTGAGGAAGTAGGAAGAAACCTTTTGAGGGTGTGAGCTGACAGCAGGCCTGAGAAGCTGAAGAACTGGGCTGGGGAGAGATGAGCTGCGGCCAGTTTCAGTCTTTGATCACTCACTTCAGATCCAGATTCCTGGGAAAGTGTTGGATTGGCCTAGTCTGGATTCTTTGCTAGCTCTTTAGAAGGGGGAAGGAAGTCTGGTTAATGGGATTGATAGTCCCTGGGGGAAATCTGGGTACTGCTGGTGGATGAAGGAGAAGGATTCTGGCTTCCAAATCTCTATTGCAAAAGTGCACTGTCAATTTATAACATGAAATGACATGTGAATTCTGTGTAGATGCAAGCCCTCTGAGTTACTTAGCATTTACCCTAAAGTAAAATTTCTTATTCTGAACTTACTTTAGGTTACAAGATGCGAAGGGGCTCAAGAGGATGGTGAGTCAGTAATAGCTGTATATGTGACAAGTATATACCAGCTTTTTACTCCAAGCACAGAAAAGCCAAGCAATCTTGAGATTGTCATAGTTGATGTGAAACCTTCGTTTCTTTATAGTTGGACTTCAGTTTTCTTATATGTGGAAGTGGGACAAATAATAAGATGGGTTTAAAGTTCAAAAGATAGTGCATATGAAAGTATCTTTTACAATTTTGTCAGTGAGTGTCAAGTCAGTCTACAATGAATTGTCATCATGGGGAGAATAGATTCTGCTAACATTCCATCTTTATGTCTTAGACAGCATAAATGAATTTAGGAGGTGTCTACAGAAAAGCTGGCCTCTGCCATTGTAACGGGATGCCAAGGGAGGCACAGCACTCCTTATCTGGATGAGTTCTATGTTGAAGCAGGTGATGGACTAGACAGCCTGACATCCCTTCTTACCCTTGTCCTCATGCTGATCTCACTGTTTTAAAATCTCCAGGAGGCAGCTGTGGTTTGAACTCCATACTGCAATATGAGGCTCCTACCTTTCTTGAACTTTGTTCATTTTTGGAAAAAAAAGAAGAGAAAAAAGACATAAACTAATGGATTTTGTTTAGATGGTATTTCTAGCTCTTCAGTGTTTTCCCTCTTTCTGAGTTCCATAAATAAAGTAAATATGTAAAAAATATTATTTACATTTTTGCAGGGGTTTTTAGTATTCAAAGTTCAAAATAAGAGAAATTAAGTGTTGTTGGCAGCTTGTTAATGAAGATCTTTGAGAATTTTATGGTTTCCTTAAAACAGAAAAAGAAAAAAAGATTTGAGGGACTTTCATGACTAATTTGATCAGTCAGTCAATTTTTTCTGGGCTTATTGACCACTTTTCCCCAATTCTCTCTCTCTGTGGGAGTTGAATTGATACTGAATCTCGTTCCTATAGTTTAGTTTATTGGCATGTGTAGGTTTGTATGCCTCTGTGAGTGTAGGTGTACGTGTGTGTTTGTGTGTGTGTGTGTCTGTGTCTGTGTGCGTGCACACATGGGTGCACATGAGTACCAACCCTTGGATTTGCAGAGACCAAAAAAAGGCATTGGAGCCTCAGAGATAAGAGTTAAAAGCTTTGCAGAATGCCTAGCTTGTTATGTGTTGCTGGGAACTGATCTCTGGTCTTCATAATTGTGTAGCAAATGCTCTTAACCACCCTTATTATCAGTTTAAAAAACTCCTTTCTGTAGCAGGAATCTTAAAGAGTCTTATTAATAAAATCAAACCTGAGGCCAGTTATTGGGGTGAAAGCTGGATAATCAGAGAAGCAGAACAAGCCACAGCTTCCTCAGCTCGCCAGTTCCTCAGCTGATTCTGTTTCCTCAGACTGGAAGCCTCTGAGTCCTTATCCAAATCAATCTCAGCAGAATTGTGCTGCTCAAAAGCCTAAAAGCTTAACCAGTCAAATGCTTCTAGTTTCTGGTCTTCACGCCTTATATATCTTTCTCTTTCTGCCATCACTCCCTGGGATTAAAGGCTCACTTCTTGGGATTAAAGGCATGTGTCACCATCCCTGGCTTTTTCTAATGTGGCCTTGAACTCACAGAGATCCAAAGGGATTTCTGCCTCTGGAATGCTAGGATTAAAGGTGTGAGTGCCACCATTTTCTAGCCTCTATATCTAGTGGCTGTTCTGTGCCCTGACCCCAGATAAGTTTATTAGGGTGCACAATATTTTGGGGAACACAATACTACCACACCTTTCTATAATCTGCATCTCTCCCTTTTCCTAAGAATTGACTTATTTATTACATGAACGGAGCGCATGCTTTCTGTAGTGTGTGGGGAGAGGACAACCTGTAGGAATCGATTCTCTTTCCACCATGTGGGTCCTGGTCATCACACTCAGATCACAAGGCCTGGTGGCAGGTGTCATTTGTCACCTGCTGACCTATCTAACTGGCTCCTTTGTTTTCTTTTGAATATGGATTAAAGGCATGCGACACCACTGCCTGGCTTCCAGATCTTTTTTTTAGCTGGAGTTAATCCAGTTACCAGGCTTGCCATACTCATTTAGGATTAACATCTGAGTTGGTTTTTATCAGAGAAAGCTGAGTGAAGAAAGAATTCAGCAATGAACTAACAGTGACTTTTCTCCCTTCTGTATTGTTACTGAAGTACAACTTATATACAGAGGAGCATGTGTGTTCTCAGCAGTGAGTCTCGAGTATCTCCACCCTGATTATGTCTGCACCTTAATCTCTAGGTCTGAATCAGCACACCCAGCACCTTAGGCTCATTACCAACCTAGGGGATCACCTCCTTGATGTTTAAGGATATTTAGTTTGGCCAGTGTTTCAATCTTTATGAGCAAAGGCACACAGGGTATGATCTTTGGTATCTGTATTTAAGTCAGATTTGAGAGGTTCATTTATTCTTATTTCTGATAGTAATGTCCCATAGAACTTTGCCTGGTGATGAAGATATTTTTTCTCTGTTTTGCCCAATAGATAGCCACATATGTGTAACTTCTAGTTTTATAACTATTCTATAGTACTTCTGGTATATGTTTCCTTTAATAATGTACTCAAATGTTTATGATTGTCACAAATAATACAAATACAGGTACTCTTGAAACTTAGAAAATGTACATGTAGTCAATTCTAGTGCATATATATCACTAAAAAGTTTTCTACAACATACCAATTTATATGAGCCTTGTCTGTAAAAATTGTAGTTGTTCAATATCTACAGCACTTGGTATTGTCTTGCTGATGTGGTGGCTAGTTAGTATTTGCATGGTTTTAATTTTCATGTCTCTTTTTTCTTAAAATTAAAAAAAGTATATTTTATGTATGACTGCTCTGCATGTATACCTGCATGCCAGAAGAGGGCATCAGATCCTATGATAGATGGTTGTGAGCCACACTATGGATGCTGGGAATTGAACTCAGGACCTCTGTAAGAGCAGCCAGTGCTCTTAACCCCTGAGCCATCTCTCTAGCCCCCTTCATTTCTTTGATAATTGTGTTGAGAAACTTTTCATGTTTTTTTGTTGATTTTCTTGAACAAAAACACATAAACTTTTACCCTTGATCTGTTGGATTATCTGATTTATTATTGCTTTGTAGGACTTTTTTATATGTTAAGGATACAAGTCTCTGCTTAGTACATGAATTTGCAAATATCTTTTTTACTTTCTGGCTTGCTTTTTATTTTCTTACTAGTCCCTTCAGTGAAAGTCCTTGATTGTCCAGCTAGTCACCTTTTCTTCTCCCTTCAAATTAGTCCTTTTCAAAGTAATCTTTGTTTACTTAAAATTCATATAAATAATCTAGACTTTTTCTAAATTCTTTATTTTTGCTTTTTCCATTTAAATCTAAAATAAACTTCATCATATATTGTAGATTACAGTGTGAAATAACAAGCCATGTTTTAATTTTTTGCATGGCTATCTATTAGCCCAGCTCATTTACCAGACACTACCCAGGGCAGTGCAGGACCACAGTTATCACACATGTCCTGATGATGTGCATGCAGACCCCACCCAGGGCAGTGCAGGCCCACCGTTGTCACACATGTCCTGATGATGTGCATGCAGACCCCACCCAGGGCAGTGCAGGACCACAGTTATCACACATGTCCTGATGATGTGCATGCAGACCCCACCCAGGGCAGTGCAGGCCCACCGTTGTCACACATGTCCTGATGATGTGCATGCAGACCCCACCCAGGGCAGTGCAGGACCACAGTTATCACACATGTCCTGATGATGTGCATGCAGACCCCACCCAGGGCAGTGCAGGACCACGGTTATCACACATGTCCTGATGATGTGCATGCAGACCCCACCCAGGGCAGTGCAGGCCCACAGTTATCACACATCTCTTTATTATGTACATGCAGCTCTTTCAAGTTGGCTGTTCTGAGCCATTCATTTGTTTATCTTGTGTGTCTTTTTGTCAGTATTAAACTCTACTGATGATCAAGCTGTGTACTGAGTTTTAATATTGGACAGGGTAAGTCATGTGGTTTTGCTCTTCCTCTCTGAGGCCATACAAAAGCTGAGTCAATTCCCTTGTAGTTAAAGGTTTTTTGGTTTTGTTCTGCTCTCACCCCACCCCCACCGCCCACCCCTGCTGCCGAAAAAAAATTTAACTTGTTAGGCCTCCTAGGCAGAACACAAATACTTTTGAAGCTTACTCTCTATTTAAAAACATTGTCCCTTTTTTCCTGAGGCCTCTGAGTTAGTTGCTGTTCAGCTTATGTTAATGTATGGCAGAGTACAAGGTCCTTTATTTTTCCAAGATTAATAACATGACATTAAAATAATCAGTTACATCACTTCTGAAGGTTGATGGAACATGCTTTGTGCCTTCATTAGTATTCATGGGGCCATGTTGATTGTCTTTTTTTTTTTTTTTAACCGTTTTTTCATTTAAATAGAGGAGAAGCTGGGCTCAGTGTAGTGGGAATCATTTTCTCCCTCCAGCAGTGTCTTTTGGGCTGACATTTCCTCTGCAGCACCCAAATTAGCTGATGTGTTAGCAGGATCCTTTCCTGTTTCCTGTCTCGGGTGTCCACAGCCCTTGCATTGAGCAGGTTCTTCTGGATTTTCTTTCTTTGCTGTGTGATCTCTAGCTTTTGTGGAGTAGGCCACTTTCTGTGGCTCAGTGGAAGAGTTTAGGTTAAGTGAGAAGGGAAGAAAGCTTCTTTGACCCTTGTTAATTAAGGCATTTTGATCTGCTTTTTAAACACTTTATTTGTATGTTGTGATACAGTTTGTTTCTGACTAGGCAAAAAGCCCTAGATGTTGTTTAGTTTGGTTTGATCTGGCTTTTGACTTTTGAGATAAGGTATATTACTTCCTTTTCTATTGTTGTGATAAAATACTGTGACTAAAGCACTTCATAGAAGGAAGAATTGATTTTGGCCTTGTGGTTCTCAACTTTCCTAACACTGGGAACCTTTAATACACTTCCTCATATGGTGCTGACCCCCAAACATAAAATTATTTTCATGGCTCCTTCATAACTATAATTTTGCTACTGTTATGAACTGTAATGTAAATACCTGATATGCAAGGATATCTGATACGTGACCCCCAGGGGGGTTGAAGCCCACAGGTTGATAACCATTGTTGTAGAAGGATGAGTGACCATCACTGTCATTGCTGGGAAGTGTGGCAGCAGGCAGGTAGGCATGATGCTGGAGCAACAGTGGAGAGCTCACATCTCTAACTACAAACAGGAAGCAGAGAGCAAAGTCAAAATGACAAGTCATTAAATTCTCAAAGCCCTCCCCAAAGAGTGCCACTAACTGGGGCCTATTTATGAGCCTGGCAACACCTTTAGAGGTGCTGTTATTCAAACTGCCCTAGATACCTTAAACCTATGGTAATCCTCATACCGCAGCCTCCTCCATGCTGTTGGGAACTATTGCATGCAGCAGAAAAACCCTAGATACTCGGCGTGCATACACTCATGCACAACCAGCTCATGTGTACACAGTTTATTCATGTGGGAATATATATGTGCAGACATTCGGGCCTAATGGGCTCATGTGTACACTGTTTATTCATGTAGGAATAAAGCTGAGGACAGACAGAATTCTCCCTCTGCTGCACATAAACAGCAACTGCCTTTGGATAATGTTTCCTCAGCACAGTATTTGGAGCCTCTCTGCATTGCGGCTCTTCTCAGTGTGTCCACATTATCTACATCCATATCTTAGGTCAACTTGAGCTGATGCATTATTTAATATAGTATGACCAAGGGCTGGTTAAAAGGACTTACTGCTCTTTTAAAAATATACTTATTTATTAAAATTTTTTTCATTTTACATACCAACCCCAGTTCCCCCTCCTTCCCCTTCTGCCTCCTCACCTCTCTTCCACTCTACCCCCACCCACTCCTAAGAGTGGGTAAGGCCTCCCATGCCATCAACAAAGTCTGGCATACCAAGTGGAAGGAGAGCCTAGCCCCATTGTATCAAGGCTGAGCAAGGTATCCCACCACAGGGAATGAGCTCCAAAAAGTCAGTTCATGCACCCGGGATAAGTCCTGGTCCTGCTGCCAGGGACTCCACAAACAGATCAAGCCACACAACTGTCACCCACATTCACCTAGTTCAGTCCCATGCAGGTTCCCGAGCTGTCAGTCCAGAGTCAGTGAGCTCTAACTAGCACTGGTCAGCTGTCTCTGTGGGTTTCCCCATCATGATCTTGATCATCTCCTCCTCCTCCTCCTCCTCCTCCTCCTCCTCCTCCTCCTCCTCCTCCTCCCTCCTCCTTTTTTTTTTTGAATGTGGAATGCCATTTATTGAAGGAGGGAGGAGGTCTTAAATACAGGGTTACAGCACAATGGGAGAACCCCAGAGGGCAGAAGAAGTTCGCTTCTGATGTTTTTTGTTTGTTTGTTTGTTTGTTTGTTTGTTTGTTTGTTTTTTGAGCTGAGGATCGAACCCCCAGCCTTTCGCTTGCTAGGCAAGCGCTCTACTATTGAGCTAAATTCCCCACTCCCGCTCCTGATGTCTTACAATCTTGTATCTAAGCAGTGAACGCCCAATATGCTGGATACACAGACAAGGAGTTTCCCTTAAGCATTCAGGAGGGTGGAATCTCACAGGGAATTAGCATAGGAAGGAGGACTTACTGCTCTTACAGAGGACCTCGGTTCAGTCCCCAGCACTCACATGGATGATCCAGGACCAGAGGATCTGACACTGTCTTCTGACTTCCACAGGCACTAGACACACATATATGCATGCAAGCAAAACACTAACACACAAAATAAATACATCTGAAACAAAATTTAAAAAATTAGCATGACCAGAAGAACATTACCCAAGGACAGAGAATGGGCTTTTAATAAAACCTTGCACAGCATTTAGCACAGAATTTGACTATGCTGAATGAATTAGTGAATGAATGGACATTTGTTTACTATGGTAAGTTTTGAGGCATTACTGTGTAGTATACTACTTAAGAATACAGTTAGTGGAGTCAAACACAACTTTACTTGAAACTGACTAAATTGAATTGCCTTCTGATATTAAACAAAGTAATCTTTCGATTTGTTTCCTTACTGACAAAATAGTGATGATTTTAATTCCTAATTAACAATGTATTATAAGAATTCTTTTATATAGTCTATGAAAAAGCAAAAAATGCTGCCCATTGTTAAGAGGGATGGTCTTTCATATAGCCATTCAGCTACTATATACTAAGTGTCTCCCATCTGCTCAGCAACAGAAACCTATCAGACTCATTTAAAAAAGAAAACAGGAATGGTATTGAAATACCTAGATATAGTAGAAAAATTCTACTTTAGCAATTTCTCTCACAACTGCTGCCTGACCTGAGCAGAATGACTTGACTCCTGACAACATCCTCTGCATGAGAAGCTGTGCTGGTGAATAGTGTGCTCTGGTGGACCTGCTGCTGCAGCTGCCTCCCAGCCCTGGGCTCGGGCCCAAGTATCGGCAGCATCTCCTTGGAGCTGCTCTCTGGTCACTGAGGATGTGAAACCCGTGGTGGTTCTGGTATTCAAGGGTGGTGGCTCCATATAAGCCACACCATGTCCTCCTGACCCTGGAGCCTGAACTCAGTAAGGCGAAGACAGTGATGCCTCAGCATGCTGAGTGGGAGAAGATGAGGAAGAGAACAGTCTGAAGGTATTGAGAAACTGAAATTAATGTAAAAGGTAGATTCTTCATGTTCAAGTTCCTAGCTGCTCTTGATTCAGGGATCTCTGTAGTTAGAGTTTTCCTGCCTGGCACACAGTCAGGACAAATCTCTCTTACCCGCCAGTCCCACAGTCACTCAGACCCAACCAAGAAAGCACACAGAAACTTACATTGTTTAGAAACTGTATGGCCGTGGCAGGCTACTTGTTATCTGCTTCTTCTATCTTAAATTAACCCATTTCTGTTAGTCTATACTTTGCCACATGGCCTGTGGCTTACCAGTGTCTTTACATGTTGCTTCTCATGGCGGCGGCTGGCGGTGTCTCTCCCCAGCCTTCTACTTCCCAGAATTCTCTTCTCTCTTGTCCCGCCTATACTTCCTGCCTGGCCACTGGCCAATCAGAACTTTATTTACACAGAGCGATATCCACAGCACTTCCCCTTTTCTTTTTTTTTAAGGAAGGTTTTAACTTTTACATAGTACAATTATATATAACAAAACAATTATCAAGCAAGAATTACAGTTACAATATTAAAGAAGATATCCTATCTATCTTATATTTGTGAGTCTAAGGTTTTTATATCTAACTTATCTTTTATCATAACTGAGGAAATTATAACTATCTAGTCTTCAACCACATCAAAGACCTCAGAAGGATATAATATTACCTGAGAACCAGGAGAAGGATGCAAGCAACTTTTGGGAGTCTTACAGAGTAGACAGAGACAGCTGGCAGCCTGGACAGTCACCTAATGTTCCTTTGTAAAGTTGAGGCATCTGTCTTCAGCCCACAGGGCTAGAGTCTCTTGGTTATTTTTCTCAGTGTCCTGTAGAATGTCTGGCAGTTTCCTCTGCGAAGCAGGAACCTGAAGGACCATTTTTTCAAGCAAAGTTCAGTGGTCACCTTTCTATGGGTCCTGCATGTCCAGTTAATCAAGCAGTCCAGGCAAGAACAGTTTCTTGCCCAAATGGCTATTTTTGCCAAGGTGAAGATAAGATATAAAGTGTCTTCAATGCCCATCGTTGTCTCTGAAGTAAATTGGTGTTGCCAGGAGCAGACATGTCTCACTGTCCAGAAAGTCTAAATTTTAAAAATATTTTAAATGCCATATTCTGTAGGTCTTTGAAGTATTTGAAGATTACGTATCTATCTGAAATATCTCTGTGTATACCTAGAAGACTTAACTAACATGGCTACGAGTATGATTATCATAGATGACTAATTATCAATCTATTTTTAATTATCCATTACAATTTAAAATGAGCTATATAAACATAATACCCTAAACAAGAGTAGAAATATACACCAGTATAACAAAATTAACTTTTAAGTTTGTATCAATAGACTAAAATCTATACCAATGTAAAACATTTTAAACAAGTTGTTGCTCTTTAGAAGTAAGTTCCTTAATCTACCCTTTTATCCTATTATATCTATATCATATCCCCTCTTTTTCTTTAGAAAGAGATCACATTTATAATCAACCTGTTTAAAATAAAAATATTGGTTTTTCTCTGTCCCACACCAGAGAGCTCTTCTGATTTGGGACACAAGAATCTTTTAACCTTTTCTTTTAGCAATATGTCTGGGTTTAGAGAAGGAGTGAGCCAATTCCATCTCCAAAGCCAGCTTGGTAATTTTGGGAATGTGGGCGTAGTTACTCTTACTACTTCCTGCTGAAGGGGGGGCGCTGTATCTTATGGGGACATAAAGAAAATTTTAGGATTATAGAGTAGTCCATTAGGGTGGACCTCTGAGCCAGTTGCCTTGAAACCATTCTGGATGTCAGATCATCTGGGCCATGGTGTCATCTGAGACCTTTCAGGTGGTCTTGGCTGATCAAACCTGATGTATCTTAATCTGGAACAAATCCATAGCCTCTGGCTTTCTGTGGAAACAAAAGCAGAGACTCTTTTCCAAAGCAACATATCCTTATATCCAAATTTTGAAGTCAAGGTACCTTCAAACTTTACATATGTGTTTAACTCAACAGCTTTTATGATCAAATCTTTTTCTGCAGTTAAAAATCCCAAAGACAAGACAAACCAGATTCTCTGTGTAATATCCATCTTTGTAAGACTGAAACACTGCTGTGGCTGCTGGCTCCGCCCACCTCAGCTTCCCAACATGGCGGTGGTACAGTTTACCGCCAGCTCGGGGTCTGGAGCCATGTGTACCATCAACTATCAGAAGCAGTTCTATCAAAGCAGCGCATAGCCCAGAAACCTTTTTTTCTTTTTTTATACTAGCAAAGGCTAAATCCACCACCCAGCAGAGTAAAGTGCCGCTTGTAGACTCCTCATTCCCGCCACACTGCAGGTCAGACGCACACGCCAGGAACCTGCCATAGTAGCTCAAACCGGCAGGCTGCCGCTAACTTGAGAGAGACAACTAGGAAGCTGTTTTTAGCTCAGTCTTAGAATCTTTTTTCTCAGGTTTTAGGTGGAAACTCTTGCCAACACATTGGGCGCCATTTGTAGTTAGAGTTTTCCTGCCTGGCACACAGTCAGGACAAATCTCTCTTACCCGCCAGTCCCACAGTCACTCAGACCCAACCAAGAAAGCACACAGAAACTTACATTGTTTAGAAACTGTATGGCCGTGGCAGGCTACTTGTTATCTGCTTCTTCTATCTTAAATTAACCCATTTCTGTTAGTCTATACTTTGCCACATGGCCTGTGGCTTACCAGTGTCTTTACATGTTGCTTCTCATGGCGGCGGCTGGCGGTGTCTCTCCCCAGCCTTCTACTTCCCAGAATTCTCTTCTCTCTTGTCCCGCCTATACTTCCTGCCTGGCCACTGGCCAATCAGAACTTTATTTACACAGAGCGATATCCACAGCAGATCTCAGTCATTGCAGAAACTATCTACACTCAGGTAACATGGTTAGGGAAGCAATTCGCAGTGTTTGAGGGCAATCATTATTTCTGTTCTCCCTATGGAGCAAAGACTCAGACCATTCATGTCAGATTTACCTCCAAAATCTCTATCAGGCTGTGGAACCATTCATGCTCCGAGGACAGACTGGATCGTGCCCTTTGAGCATTGGCCCTCCCTACAGTCAGGATACTTGTAAAGCACACCGCAATAACAGCACTTTGCTGACCATCACCAACATGATATATCAAGGTTTCACACTGCAGTCATATTGCTGTGGAATAGAATATGGACTTGAAGCACATGGTGCTGAAAGCCCCTCCTGACCCCATGATTTGGAGAGACAGGGCTAAACAGACATCAGGCCAGTGGAATCTCCTCTCCTTGATTTTTAAAGGCCATTCATTCTCTTGTTGCTTGCCCAGGATGTGTATTGCCAGAGACAGTGTTTCCCAAGTCACCTCCTTATTTTGGATGACCCTGTGGCTTCCCTTTACTTTTCTTGGTAGGTGGAAGACATGCTATATTATTGGCTACAACCTTGGAAACTGTTAATACATCTATAATTTGGGTAACTACTATGAGTAAAGGTGAAGTTTATGAACTGTGTATTTGATGAATGACTGGTAAATTCTTGGACTGTGATGATGTAGGTAGGGGTGGGCAAGAACACCCAGGGCGACAGTTTCTGTTATATCAGCTGTGCCCCAGATGAGCTACACTATACCTACCTGGGCATCTTTGGGTGCCATGCAGTTGTTGCCTATAAGGAAAATCTGGCCGAGCAGCTTGGTCACTGCGCTGACAACAAGGGGCTGCAGGGCCCCTGCTGGTGGAGCTGCCTTCCACATCTGGTTTATTGTCATCTGGGTCTGACTAGATTTTATCACAGAAGGTTCAGCCATGGAAGCCAGAATGAGGGCGGTTGCATCACTGAGTGGGTATCTATCTTCAGCTGGACTGTAAGAAAGCCTGGAAACAAAGTGCCCCAGTGAAACTGAGGCTGTGTTCTAGGCTCAAGAGAGAATTGTTGAAGCTTGAGTTGTAGGTGAAGGAGCTGGGGTCAGGTCAGCTGCAGAAGTGGGACAGCTGTAGCCAGTAGGCTGGAACACTGGGATCAAAAGCCTCAGGAAAACAGCAGGAGCTGGTCATCAAGATCCACAGTATCCAGGACCCAACCAAAGTTGGATATTCAGTTAGCACCTCACTGGTAACTTATGCTGTCAGGAGTTTTAGGAATTTTAACTGTAGTACATTTTGGCCCAGGGCAGTGACAGCCTTCAAATAGAGGTACTGTTGGACTTTTAAGTATGTAGAATTGGCATCCAGCAGCCACTTCTGTATGCTGTATCCAGATTTGTCTACAGTTTGCACCTAGCCATGGGGAAGGGTCATCTTTTTATCTTTTTCTTTGCACATCAGTCTGTTTTGGCCAAGATGTATCTGCAAATGGAGTGACCTTCTCCAGTAGGCACAGAAGGTACTGTCCAGTCAACTGAATATGGGGCTGGAAACATTTGAGTACTAAGGCAGCATGTCTGAAATGTTACTAAAGTAAGCATAATCACACAGGGGTCTTGAGAATTGCATGTGTGTATTTCAGTGGGCCTGTGGTAGGCCAATGGCTTTGCTTTCCTGACAAGTTTCCAGGTGATGGTGTTGCTTGAGTCATCTTGGGCATAGAACTCTGGCTTTTCCACCAGGGGCAATGTGAAAAGAGCATTAGAGAAAGCACCCTGTAGCATATACGTCAGTAGGACTTCAGCCGTGGTATGTTAAGCTAGTGACTTAAACTCTGAACAATATGCTCCCCTTAGAAAGTGAGATGATGATGATGGAGCTCACTCTGTATAGTTGCTATGAGCATTAATGAGAAAATAGAGGTACAAACTTGGAGTAATATTAGTGCATTGTAAGTGGATGCTAAATAAAGAATTGTTAAATTCTTTCTGGAAGGGTCAGGGTTAGGAGAGAGAGAGGGGGCCTTTGAGGAAAGTCCAGAGGCTTTTGAGGGAAAACTATTGATTGTTTAAAGATACAGGGGAGTCTTTGACTGGAGCTAGATGTAGGCTCCATTATCAGCAACAACAGTGATTTCTTGTAAGCAGCAGCCTGGCCTCTGGTTGGACCCAGCCTGTAGCTTGAAGATGAAAGAGTCCTTAAGGAGGGCCAGTGGATGTGGATGCTGCTGAAGTCAAGTACACTGACATTCCCTGGGAGTCAGTGTAGCTCTTCATCCTGACTTCAGAGTCTTTGCAAGCAAGGAAGGGCAGCTAAAGCAATCAGAAAGAGTCGAGGAAGTGAGCCAGCCCCTCAAGCACTTCTGACCCAGTCCAGCGACAGGCTTTTCACCTAATGCACTCAGAAGTGCCAGGTAGATAGTGTTCTAATTCTGCGCATGAAAAATATCTAAAATGTATGTCCTAAGTTATTGAGTGTGTAAGTTATAAATTACGATTTGACAACTAGAGTTGAATTTTGTAATGCAAGGTACTCAAATATGATTTCCTTGTGAGAGAAAGTGGAATTACCCGCAACCCTCACCATTTCACCAGCTAGATCCTTCGACTGCTGATCCACCTTGTGGGTGGAATCAAGCGAGGCTCAGGGTTTACAGCTCCTGACTCGAAGTTGGGGTCAGTAGATGTTCAGTCACAGGGAGCTGGTCACATGATGCTGTGACTTCAGCTACATTCTCTTTGTTCATCTTTATATTTTCAAATTATCTATGCATTCAACATCTTTTTTTTTTTAATTATGTGTTTTAATTTTATACATCAGCCATGGGTTCCCCTGTCCTCCCCCCTCCCGCCCCCACTCCCACCTTTCCCGCAGCCCCTCCTCTCCATTCCCATGTCCTCCAGGACCAAGACACCCCTGGGGATTCTTTTAAATCTGGTGGATTCAGTACAGGCAGGTCCAGTCCCCTCCTTCCAGGCTGAGCATGTGTCCCTGTGTAAGCCCAAGGTTCCAAACAGCCAGCTCATGCACTAAGGACAGGTCCTGGTGCTCCCACAGCCTGGATGCCTCCCAAACAGTTCAATCCAGAGGGCCTGATCCAGCTGGGGGCTCCACAGCCGTTAATTAAAGGAAAATTAAAAACTTTCTGTGTCTGTTGAGCCAAAGGAATGTAAGGGATGACTCTCTTATAGGAATGTGCAGTTTCTGTGGAGGCAAGCTGTGACACAAAAGTAGTTAACGCTCCACAGACCAGGCATAGTTTTCTGCATCGGAGCATATATATTTTTTACTCTAGGTAAATTTACTTTCTGCATCCTCTTTGCTACCATTCTAGGTTGGTAAATGCTGGATGTCCTGTCGTCTGGCAGTTTGTCATGAACAGATCTGGTGAGATCCAGGGAAAGCATTGGAGCTACTGTTGCAGTTGGGTGCTGCTGGGCTTGATGTAGACCAACATGACACACTCTAAGTAACTTAGTCACAAACCCGAGGTCAGTTGACAAGCTTATGTGGTAGAAAAACTGCTTGGGTATGAGTTACAAGATACACACTTTACTATATGAAATTTAGAAACCAGTTATTTTTTATCTGGTCTAGATGTTTTTTCTTCTTTTTTCCAAGATGGAAACACATTAGTTTTTATAAATATCATGGCAAGTTGCTCATTAAAAAAAAGAAGAAAGTAAAAATCACTCAGAGCCTCACTATGAGGAAGACACTGAACTTTAAGGTGTCTACACACGTGACCATCGGTGAAGAAATGTAACTGCCTCCACAAAGATTTGCTCATCATTGACTAAGCATTACAAACTGTGTATCTTGTAAACACTAGAAAGTATGAACTCCCAACACTTACTTCACCCAGATGTTAGTTACCTGTTTCCTGAACTGAAGGCCGAGTTATTTCAGGCTTCTCAGTTGAGTATCTAATCTCCATAAAATGTTCTAGTAATGTGTTACCCCTCCCCCTCAGGTAGGGCACTGGGCCTCAGCTTGATCTTTGATAGTCTGACCTGACTTGCTGGAAGGCTCATTTATCCAGAGTGTTGCAGAAGGTCAGAAAGGAATCGCACTTGTATCTTTCTTTGGTAAGGGCACCGATGTTTGCTTTCTGTTTGATTTTAGCAGGATTTTGTCTTTGGTTTTCACTTTTCCCATCCATGTTGGATACATGTAACATAGATCATAGACGTGAGGAAGCAGAGACAGGTTTCTTAGTGACCACCCTGATACCACAGAACTTAAAAACTGCATGAGGAAGCTGACAGTTTACTTTTAGACAGTGTCTCACCTCCCTATTTTAAGTAAGTACTATAAAGCACATTCACTTACGCTTTAATGATTAAGTTGGACAAGCAAACCTATTGTAATAAGTTACTCTGCTTTGCACCCTGTTACCTCCAGTTGCTTACCAGTAAACCAGGGGAAGGGAAGGGAACTCTCCCTTCAGAGTCTCCTTATTGGATTGCTTGTCTCTGCTCCATGCCTCCCTCTGGAGCTTTGTGTAAGTAAGCATCCATGCCACTCCTCATGGCTTCCTGCTGCTGCTCTCCCTCTGCCTTTGGTAAAGAGGACACGGGCTGTGCACAGTGAAATAATACTCAGGTGTCAGGTGAGTATGCAGTGCCTGGGGGGCCTTTTACCAGGCTGCTTGTTCTAGGCACAGGATTTCTCTGGCTTTCCAGGCCACTTGAACTGTTTGCAGCCCAAATACCGGGCTGTGGTACATGGAGTGGTACTCAAGTTCTTCATCACTGTCTTTTTGTCTAGTCTGCTTTTCATCCATGAATTCCCTGACCTGCCACTCAGAGTTGACATGTGTCTGTGAGACCTCTGAACTTCCAGCTCTGTCCTGATTAACTGAGATTCTGCAGAGACATTACTGTCTACAGACCATAGTGTCTGCCTGGAGACTGATCATTACTGAATTTGTGCCCTCCTATGGGAGATGTGTGGACCACAGTGCAAAATTAAAGCATGTGGGTGTGGTAGTGGAGTGAAAGAAGGCTGTGAAGTAGGTTGACTAAGCTAACCTGGACCACGGTTAAGGAATTGGGCGAATTGGGAAGCACTCTTTCTTATACCCTCTAGAGCCAATAGGGACAAGCTTGGGTGAGAGCTTTCATTCTATATTCAAGTTCACCCCACTCCCCAGTCAGTGTGTATTCATTGTTCAGTGTTCACATTTTAGGTTCTGACGTCTGGGATCAGAATTTATCATTGGTAACATTTTGTGTATTGTTAATTTAATAAATCCACGTCAGTCTTTTTCTTTATTATTTTAGCATTTGTATTTTCCTATTGAAAACAAACATTTTACTTGGTGTGTCATGAACAAATATTTCATCTATTTGCTTGTTTGTTTGTTTTTTGAGACACAGTTTCTCTGTGTAGCCCTGGCTGTGCTGGAACTCTATCTGTAGACCAGACTGGCCTTGAACTCACAGAGATCCATTTGCCTCTGCCACCACTGCCCAGCCTCATCTTTTTAATGTCAGGGCCTATTAAAGAATGCTCTCAATTGCAGCATGATTACAATTAATGTAAAGAGAATATTGGTGTTAATATTTACAGCACTGAATAGTACACTCATTGAGCCGTAGACATGCATACCAAGAATGAAGAAGCAATATTTTTTTTTTTTTTACTTGCAGTATATTTGGAAATTAATCATGATAATGGTAAGTAGAAAACAACCAACACCCTAGAAGATACCTTTTCAGGACTAAAGACCTAAAGAGGTAGCTCAGTTAGTTATGTCCTTGCTATGCAGGAGTGAAGACCAGAGTTTAGTCCCCATGACCCACTTAAAAAAACCTCAGGGCAGGTATGATGGTGTTTGTAATCCCAGTGATCAGAAGGCAAAGACTGGAGCTCTGGAGCTCACTGTCCATATGCTTACCGTGCTTGGGCTTCATGCCAAAAGAAGGGACACTGTCTCAAAACAAGATGAATGTCTCCAGAGAAACAACATCTGTGGCTGACCTGGTGTCTGCATGCACATGCACCCACACAAACATCCACATGTATACACAAGAAATAAATAAGTGACAGGTAAGTATCTTTTCAGGGTTTTGTTTTGTTTTGTTTTTTTGTGGTGGCCTAGGCTTAGACCCAGGGCCTTGAGTGAACTAGAGAGAGCATCTACTGCTGAGCAGCCTCCTTTCTCCAAAGGTCAAGTTGTTTATGTTTAAATTTTGTTGACATATTGACATGTGCACAGAAATTTTTAAAGCTTTTAGCCCCATTCAGTGAACTTATAATGTACTTAATGCTAAAGACTACATGCTATTATCTCCATTTACTGTTAAATAAAACTTGGGAAAACCTACATTACTTACTGTAGCCTGATTGTGCCACCCTTCACTCCCTGATTCCTATGTTGAAGTCCTGTCTCCCAGGGTGATTATATTAGAGGTAGGGCCTCTGGGAAGTGATTATACCATGAAGGTGATAGAATCTTTATGAATGGTATTAGTGCCCTAGTAAAATAGACCCAAAGGAGATTGTTTATGTCTTCTACCATGTGAGGCCACAGTCTGTTTACAAACCAGAAAGCAGTTCCTCACCACACAGTGAGTCTGCTGGCTTTTTGATTTTGCACTTGGAAGGCCCCAGACCTGTAAGTGTTGGTTGTTTATCAATTCCCATTTTATGGTGTTTCATTGTAGCAGTCTCAGTGGACTGAAAATCGAAAAAATCGCAGACTTGAGTGCATGGTTTAAGCCAGGATTTCACAAGCATTCACCAGGGGATGAGTCTGCCAGTAGTCAGGTTCTAGTGGAAGGAAGGGCAGTCTTCTCATCCATTTGCAAGGTTTGCAGGAAGCTAGAGCAGTTAGTCCTGCTGGAGGGTGAGGTAAGACAAGCTCTGGTGTATTGTACACAGTGGCCCTGTGACAGTGAGTGTTTGGACAGCTGGACAGCAGTGGAGGGAGGAGAGGAGCAAAGTAAGGGGCAGTTCTGGAAGTTGAAAGATTTGGGGGACAGAAACCAACAAGGTGGGGCAGATTATGGAAGGAGTTAAGGCTATAAAGGTGGATGAAAAACAGGTAAAGCTTCATTCAATCCCACACTCGATGGTGGGTCATAATTTTCATGGGGCCTTTGGTCAGGAGAAGGAGGTGGGGAGTTTGTGTTCTTGGAGGTGGTGCAGGGCTATTCCAGATGGTGCACTGGGAATGGTACTGGGAGGCAGCAAGGAGGAGCCCAGTCCACCCAGACAGGAGGGCGTTCAGGAGAGACAGATTGGGAGGAAAAGCAGTAGCTCGAAGGGGAAGCAAGAAGAAGGATTACCACAAGCTGTATTTTGATTTGCATATTCAATGGTTTTCATTTGAAATCCAAAATGTATTTGTCAGTCTGTGGTAATCTTCTGGTAAAGAGAGAAACTATTTTAAATTAAGATTTTTTAAAATTTATTTTACATACTAAACACAGATAGAGGGAAACTCTTAACACTACCAAAGAAAATGTAAAAATGAAAGTATTCTGGAGGAGCAGGACACCCATAACTCCTTAATTGTTGGATGTAAATTGCTGGTGTTAAAAGGTTCAAGGTGGAAGTCTTGCATAGTGATGCACGCCTGTCAACCCAGCACTCCCAAGGCCGCAGAAATAGAAGCTGAGGTCAAGGCCTCAGCTATATGGTGAATTTGAGGCAAAAAGGGTTCAAGGTAGAGAAGGCAGCTGTCAACAGATAGCCCTCATCAGTCTTATCTGAAGTGGTAGGCAGGATCTGCCAAGATAGAGGGGGGTGAGCTTAATGGTCAGGAGAGTAGGAAAATAGAGGGTCGACTTAGTGGGAAGCAGTAATTGGGATTTAGAGACAGGGTATGAAACTAAGGTGAAGCAGATTACTGAGCAGGACTGTGCTACTAGGATCTGGCCACAGGTAGATCTAATTAGCTATTTTCTAGGGTAGTCATACTCCATATCCTCATTCCAGTTTTCCACAACAGGAAACAGGTATAACATGCATAATTAAAAATCTAGGTTGACCCTAACTCATTCTAGCAATATACTTCTATTGCAGTAAGATATGTTGCTGTCCCGTGACCATTTTTAACCTTGATGTTTGTACATACAGTTTATTCACAGGGTACAGTAAATTGTAAACCACCACAGTCCATTAGCCACGAACACTTCACAGGCTCTAGGATCACAGGCTGATTTAGTAAAGAACTGTGCTTGGCTTCAAGAAGTCTGTTGGCCTGGTGAGAGAGTAGACTCTGAAGTAGGCAGCGTGGCAGCACACAGCTGGAATCCTAGAAAGTCTACCTTACAGATCTTACTCATAAAAATGAGGTGCTTGAGACTGCAGCAGTCATCCTTTATTTTTGCCCAAGCCAGCAGTACTATGTGCAGCTCTGTGCACATAGTCCGTGCTTATTGTGTATTTGCCCAGCCAGCACAGTGTTCTTTAGATCCAGCCCCATGGGCTTTGGCTCTCTTCTGCCAGAGGTCTTGCATGTATCACTCACCTCTCCATTCTTTTTATGAATGGCTTCCATGGGATCCTTTCTTTCTAATTATTCCATTTTGTAATTATACAAGGTAGTGTGGTTCTTTAATACCCCATGTTGCTCTCTATCTCTCTAATGCACAGAGAGAGGTGGGGGGAGGTGAGAGAGAGAGAGAGACCAGTAATACACAGTTTGGTTTAGCATTATTTATAATATTGAAAAAATGGAAATTAACCAGATCAATAAGAAAGTAGTTCAAATATAAGTACTCAGGAATTCTGTGCAATTGAAATAAACAGTGAAGTGGAATTACATACATATATACTATACTTATACAGTGCATGAACATTATACTATTATGCATAATGTAATTCATTTTTATGAAATAAAAAATTCAGGATGCTCACTTGTAATGTTAGTGAACAGAAAAATATAGTATACTCAACAGCAAACTTTGGCTTGCTTCTGAGACATAGAACCAGCATTTTTGTGTGTGTGTCTGTGGGGTTGGAATGAGAATGGCCCCATAGGCTCATATGTTTGACTGTCTAGTCCCTAATGTGTGGAATGTTTGAGTAGGATTAGAGGTGTACCCTTGTTGGAGAAGGTGTATCATTAGAGGTTTCAAAAGCCCATACTAAGGCCAGTGTTGCTCTGCCTGCCTGCACATGAGGATGTAAAGCTCTCAGGTATTTCTTCAGCGCCATGCATTTTGCCACCATCCCTGCCATGATGATAATGGACCAACCTCTGAAACTGTAGGCAAGCCCCCGAGTAAATGCTTTCAGAGTTGCCTTGGTCATGGTATCTCTTCACAGCAGAACTGACTAAGACAGTGTCATTTGTTTGATGTGGCTTCTTTGTACTGTAAACTTAAATTCTCTGTCCTGTTTACTCACCTGTTAATCCATTCCATTACTGCATACCTATGTGCCAAGCACTGTATTTATGGAACCAAGAACTCTGCTGCTCTTGAGTTGCTAAGCTGCTAGCTAGGGATCCAGGTAAGTACGTGGTAACTTATAATAAATACAGTGTGGTGAATGATAGCAGAGAAAAGTGGAACACACTCAGGCAGTTGATAGCATGGAAGGACAGGGACAAGGAGGCTTCCCAGGACTTGCTTTTGCTAAAGTTGCTGTTTAATAAGTGCTTCCTGTTTGCAGAGTCCTGGGCTGAATCATGAAATATAGCCCTTGTCTCCCAGGAATCACATGAAAAGCAAGTGCCTTTTATTAGCATTAAAGAATAGTAGTGCACACTGTGAGAGATAAGGAATACAGGTTGGCAAGACAGTGGGTGACTTGGATCATTCTGTGAGGGAACTGTAGGCTTTGAAGAGTGGCCGTGTTTCATTGCTTCTAGGGTTGTTGCAGCTCCTAGATGAAGAGCATGTGATAATGCTGAATAAACTCCTCCCTTTTACATCCTTGACCTTTCTTGTGGTGTATTTTCTTGATCTAAATGAAAGATCTTTTGCATTGCTTTTCTTTTTCAGAGGAAGTCTTTTAAACTGTTGGTTTTAATGTTACTAGTGACAGTAGTTTCTAAAAATCAAATAATGCCTTTGAATAAATAACCAGGCTCCATAGATGTGGGGCAGCAGAGGTCCTGGTTCCTCCTCGTCACAGAGTGAATCAGCTTGTTGGGCTTTGCAGTGGCTCAGGTCCCCAGAGGCCTCACTGCACTTACTGTTCAGTGTTTCGGCTCATCAATACAAGCTAGAGTGTAAACAGGAAATGGTCCCAATAAGAATCTCAGGGGCATACCCGCAGGGAGCTGTGCCTGGGCCATTTCTAGGTTCATCAACTCTTGACAAAAGTCCAATAGAGTAGGCACTGTGTTCCACAAACAGTCATCCAGTGCAGGCTCTTTTCTTGCTGCTGTGATTTTAACATTAGAGATGGCCGACTCTTAACATCCTTTTTTTTTTTTTTTTTTTAAAGATTTATTTAAGAGGGTACCAGATCAAATCGTAGGTGGTTGTGAGCCACCATGTGGTTTCGAGGAATTGAATGAACTCAGGACCTCTGGAAGAGCAGCCAGTGTTTTTAACCTCCTTGTCACCTGTCTAGCCCCTAATATTTCTTATCTACAGGCATGATAGCCCTTGCAGGTTACCTCCCTCTCTCCTCCTCCCAAGCTCTGCTCTGCTGCAGCAAGGGTTCATGTTGCTAAGACTTCATTATTACAAACATGCAGTGGAGCTTCATCATAAATAATTAAAAATCCCTGACAAAGAAACTGAGCTGGGCATATTCTGTGATCCAGTAAACTGATTTTTCCCTGCCTCACAGTGGTCTGTTATCTTGCTAATTCCCCAAACTCCATAATTAACAATGGGCAGCTCTGTTCTAGAGAGAATTACCCAGGTTTGGCATGAGTACCCTTGCTGTGACGGGGTGCAAGGGGTTTGGCTGTGTTCCTATCAGTCTCTCAAATAGGATTTTGGTTGCTTCCCCTTATAATTGTCATTGTAATAACAGATGTATTTAGCCTTTGGTAACAAGATGACTTCTGGAAGACAGAGTACAGCCGCCCTGTCGTGCACTGTGTTTCATATTTGAAAGCAGTAAGAAAACTAAAAGGCTTACTCTGAGGGTGAAAGATATCAGTCATGCCCACTGCCTTCTGATGATACGGGAATAAATAACTGGGGGCATGACGTGAGTGAATATGGTACTTGTAGATTGAGCTGATGTCCTCACTGATTGATGGTGTGATAGAAGGGTGAATTACAGAAGTCTGCTTTAGCTTAAAACCCAGAAGAGATGAGTGTATTTGCTTCCTTTGTTTGGATCTTGATTTGAACAAAAGCTAAGTTAAAAAAAAAAAAAAAAAGATAACCTTTAGATAATCAGTGAAGTTGAAAAATAAGCCAGGCGTAATGCCAAAAATTATTCTTAGTTTTGTTAGACATGACGCTGACATTGTGAGTTGTATAGAAGTACCCGTAAACTGTAGAGATGCATATTGAAGCATATAGGGCAAAGGCAGACAAGTAGCATTTTAGTCAAAGAGATAGGACAGAAGAGCGGAAGACTGAAGGAGACACTTAGAGCAGTCTGGTGAAGTCTTCGAAAGACAGAATATCGTATGTATTCTTTTACAGCCGCACATGTGTAAACAGTGTGTCCTGCTCCTTAGTACCTCCAGCTCTCCCGCTGTTCCCCAGGAGCCCTCTCTAGTCCCCATCTCATTCATGTTCTCTCCTGTTTTGGCTAATAACCCAGAATACAGTTAGTGCTGCCTGTTGGCGTTCTCAGTCTGGGAAAAGCTTGATGATTGCTAGAATTTATTATTAAATTATTAAATTCATTATTCTCCAAACTTTGTGTGTTTGAGATTTTTGCACAGTGAATGTTTTAAAGCAACCGAATTCTCTAGAAAGAAACAGGTTGTAATTTATAAGTATTCTAACTAAGGGTCTTTGATTATAAATTTCTGTTTTTAAAATGGGGATATTTTATTAACTGCGTAAACTCCACAACCCCCTAGATGATTTAGATGCATAAAGTCTGAGCAGTGTGTCTCCTGCTGTCTGTAACCAAATGCACAAACTCATGACTGCTCTATTTCAGCAGTTTCCTCCCTTTGCTCCTTGCCCAGTCTCTCCGCTCTGTCATTGGTACTGGGGAGGAAGGGAGGATGTTACCAACACCCGTGCTCCAGACTGAGGACCATTCCTCTGGAGTGTGGCCCGCTACTCCAGTGCTCAGTTCTGTGTAAACAGTATGTTACCTATGTGGTGGTCCCAGGCACCAGGATGTAGGTGTAAACCCCATCACTGACTACCGTGAGTTTCAGCAAATCCACTTTATTTTCCGCTTTATGCCCCCATTTTGTTAAAGGGGAATGATGAGAATAAATTGCTAACTGACAGAGGATTAAATGAAAGAATATTGACAAAACAGTTATGAGTGCTTCTGTACAGTGTGATAAGTGTTCCTCCCCTCCAGTTGTGTCTTCCTTTCTTTAAAAAAAAAACGAAAAGCAAGACTCACTGGGTTCGGGGCTTTCTTTCAGTGGTACGGTATAATCCTACAGCATACACAAAACCTTACCCCATTACGCTGAGGTATGGATGGCATTCTTCTTAATTTCATTGTATAAATGAACAAATCTGCAAAGGAATAGCAGGTGCTGTTGTCAGTAATTCTCCCCATCCTAATACAGACTTCGCTTTATCTGTAATTATTCTGTAAGGTTACTGCTAGAAGTACTGCCTCTTCCCATTTGGGTTGGGCTTTGTTCGGGCTTGCTTTTTTTGTTGTTGCTTTTTTGTTTTGTTTGTTTTTTTGAAGCAAGATGTCCTCAAATTCATGGCAAACCTCCTGCCTCAGTCCCTCGAGTGCTATGATGATAGGCGTGAACCACCATGGCTATCTCCTATTTGTCTTTAAATTATTTAAACCTTAGCTTTATTGTGTATGTATAACACTCTTCCCTGTGTGGTACAGTTAGCATGGAGAATGGCATCGCATTCTGGAAGGACTTAAGAACTTAGAAACTAGATAAGTTTGGACTGGAGTTGATGTTACTAATTCGGGGGGTTTTAGGTAAACCAATGAGTAGCTTCTATTAAGAACCTCCTTTCTTAGCAATTTGACAGGCACAGTATGGAGAATGGTGTGTGAGTAAAGCATTGTGCTTAACCAAATAGCCATGCAAAAATGTATATAAACAGGCAGTTGCATTGCTAACAAGATGAAGAGCCATTATTTTAGCAGAAATGAGATACATTGTAATGGATATAAGTGGGTTTGTATTTAAGATGCCAATTTTAATTGAAAACTAGAGTAAAGTAGAATCCCTATAAATAAACACTTGTCTAGAGGACTAGTTTTTATGTGTTATGTATGTAAATAGGAAAAATGAATAGCCAATTAGCTTGTTTTGGTTTAATGTGTATGATTTGGTGTATTAAGAATTTCTGTATGTAAAATTAGTATAAACTGACTTTGAAAGAAAGAACCATTCTTCTGTAACTAGAAAATTATTTCAGTGATCAAGGCAGCACCACACAGAAAGGATCAGCACTGTCTACAGAGGACCATGGCTCTCCTGGCATACCCCAGGATGTCCCATTTAAAGCCAAAGGCAAGTTGCTAGCTGGAGATCAGAACTGAAAGTGTCCTTACTTGTTCAGACAGGATTTGAGGAATCTTTTCAAGGATTCCATTCAGTAGCTATGTCTTAAGTAAGGAAAGTGGGAGTAGTTAGGTTGTAGGTGTGTTTAAATGTTCTTATGTGGTCCTTCAAAGGGAAAGAAGCGTCAGAGATCGTAGAACGACAACGGGGTCTAGACTTAGAGGGTGCAGAATTGTCTTCCCTTTCTAGGGTGTTTCTAGACTTCACATTGAAATTGGATTCTCTTCTGATCTTCACCGATTTTACATTCTTCAAAAAGAAACAACATCAGTCAGCTGCATTAGACCCCTACAAGTCCTGCCTGGGTGATTGTTCCGTAGTCGATGCTTGCTCTGCTGCTGGGCTTTACAGGACAGGAGCTCCTGTTTTCTCATCCTTCTTGCAAACCCAGCCATACACTTCTTTCCCAGAACTCAGTATCCTTTTCAGCATGTGTCTGTGTACAGAACAGACTGAGCAATACTTTTTATAGATTTAGAATACTCTTTTTTTTTTTTTTAAAGGTAGTCAAAGCCCCAAACATGGGATAATTTCAAATAAGTATTTTTTGTTTGATTTAATCACACATATTCATTTTTGTATTGGGGAATGAAGGGGAGATATGGACCACACTTTAAATGTTTTTGTTTTTGCAGTTAGCCACTCTCTTCCTTAACTTCACACCCTAGGTCACTCAGGAGTTGAGCAGAGCTATTCATGCCGTACTTTTTAAACTGAATGTTTTCTAAGAATACCTTTCTTTCTTTCTTTCTTTCCTTTTTTTTTTTTTTTTTTTGGTTTTTCGAGACAGGGTTTCTCTGCATAGTTTTAGTGCCTGTCCTGGATCTTGCTCTGTAGACCAGGCTGGCCTTGAACTCACAGAGATCCGCCTGGCTGAGAATGCTAGTTTTTGAAGGTTGAATTCCAGATGCTACCCAGAAAATCTTCTGAAGTCTGTACAGAAGCTAGAGGAATCTAGAATTTGGGGGTGTTTTTTAATCTTAGCACCTCTTGGAACTCTTAAAAATAGTTATGACTTTCACTGTTTGCTTTAGTTCATGTGGACCATGTCTATTGGTACTTATTATATTAGAAATTAAAGTTGAGACTTCACCAAAACAGTCATTTTCAAATACCTATTCCATGAGCACTCAGAACCATGACATCATCACACATGAAGTCTGTGGAAGGCTCCTGTATCACCATGATGCTGTAAATGCTGACACAGTACATCTTCGTTTGAAAGTGAACAGGATACTGACACCCTCTCGAATGTCTTGGCAGTCCCTAGGGACACTTCATCTTACCTTCAAAACTACCGATGAAGAATAATAGGTAGGAAATATGATTATTACACAAATAGTACTTTTAAAAGGGTTGGCTGAAATGATAAGTCCTGGGCAGTAATATTAAATTTATGTGTATGTTATTTATATATGCATATATATATATACATACAACATATGTATGTAAGTATATATAAGGTATATTTATATATGCTTAGAAGTATATTACTTAAATTGTGCTATATACTACATATTTACAGAAATTATATAAATGTATCATTTGTATTTATGCATTTATTGTGAAGATATATTCATAATGACTTGTGAATACATTGTAACAATAATTTGTTGTTTCTGTTGCATATTGTTGTTAAGAATACATGTAAATGTAAAGAATAAGAGCTTTTTTCCCCATCTGGTAAAATTGAGTGATTAATATTTTCTGATCTCTGTGTTTGGCATCTAGAGGCAGACATCAAAATACCTCCCATTTAGATGGGTGTTTTTATTAATGTCCATGGGCACAAAGCTTTAATTAGAGATGAAGAACTTTTCTATTCCCTTTGTGAATAAATCAAGCAAGTAAACAGTTATTTGATGGCTTGTATGAGACCTGGTAGTCTAAGGCTGAGCCCTAAAACTTTTTTAAAAGTTGTAGAAAGATTGAAGAGGCCAGTTACTAGTGATCTTTACCCTGAAATGCAAGTGATATCTCCAATGTTCTGTGTAGCACGAATCTTTAATAGTCTTATTAATAGAAACAAACCTGGAGCCAGGTACTGGGGTCAACGCTGTTAAGATTAGAGAAGCAGAACAAGCCACAGCCACCTCACTTTGCCAATTCCTCACCTGATCCTATTTCCTCAGACTAGAAGCCTCATCCAGAATGAATCTCAGCTGAACTGCTGCTAAAAGCCTAAAAGCTTAACCAGGCTCTAGTTCCTGGTTTTCACACCTTATATACCTTTCTGCTTCCTGCCATCACTTCCTGGGAGTAAAGGTGTGTGTCACCATGCCTGGCTGTTTCCATTGTGGCTTTGAACTCATAGAGATCCGGATGGATCTCTGCCTCCAGAAGGCTAGGATTAAAGGTGTGAATGCCACCATGTCTGTCTAGTGGCTGTTCTGTCTCTGACCCCAGATAAGTTTATTAGGGTGCATGATATATTGGGGACACAGTACCACCACAGCTCTGTAACTTGGGAAGGTCTGCTGGCAGGCAGGACCCTGACTCCTTTAGTTGTCTCGTAAACAGTTGGTGGTTTGTTTGGTTGTTTTTTTGTTTTGTTTTGTTTTGTTTTTTTTTTTTGGCATTTTTCCAAAATGTGTAAAAGTTCCCCTCATTTTTTTCTAGCCCTTGCCTTTCTTTAATGTCTTTTGAAAATATCTGATCCCCTGAGCTTTATCCCCAGGTTAGGTCAGGCTTTAAGCTTTTCTGTAGCATTTGTGTATGTTGATTGTTAAGCTGCAGATAACATTCAGATTGTAATTATCAGATGATAAGAGTGAATGTTTCACAAATTAGTTTTTCTTGTTCACCAGATCTCTTTGTTTTTAGCCAATAGAATCCATTTTAAAAAAAGTTTTTTTGTTTTTTTGTTTTTTTAAGCTGAGGATTGAACCCAGGGGCCTTGCGCTTGCTAGGTAAGCGCTCTGTCACTGAGCTAAATCTCCAACCCATTTAAGACCCTCTGGGTAGTGATTGATCCTTCTGCTTTCTGAGTGTAAATCAGCCAGTCAAATGTTTTTGCTTTTTCTGAAAAGCATAGTCACCACTAAAAATTTCCAACTTTTAATAGAGTTATATGTAAAGTATTTTTGGTGATTCTTTAGCTTTTTTTTACAGATAAGAAAATGGTGTTGCCATTCTTTTTAAATGTTAAAAATATTATTTAGAGCACCTTGATAGGCTACCAACTTCCATCAAAAATAAACTTTAAAGGGTAAAATTTTTATGTTCTTTGATTGCCAGCATTTATTGAATTTATTTTCACCATCAGACTTACTGCTTGCTACTTTCGTACTCACCGTGAAGGACATGCACTCTGACAGCACAGTAAGACAAAGCCAAGATGGCAGGTACATCAGGACAGAAGTGTCGAAGCTTGAGATTGAGCTTTCCAGTTACCAAGTCGTGATCCTATACCTGGCTACATTGTTGGAGGAGAGAGTTTTCCATCCCTCTGTCACCCACTTAAATCAGTCTGCCTCTAAGAAAAAGGAAAAGTCGCATGGCCAGCATCATTATTAGGAGCATGTCATATGCTAAGTAGCAAGCCAGGTATTTTATGCACAAAAAGTCTGTTATGAAATATTACTCTGTCGGTTTTGTGGATAAAAAAGTCAAGCCTCATATGTGAATAAACTCGGAAAATGGTGGAGAGAGATTTTAATCAAAATCTGTCAGTTTTAAAGCTTTCATTCTGTTTGCCACTGAGATCTCAGCATCTGAAAGCTTAGGAAATAGAAGGAGTGGGGAGGGGCGGGAGTGGGACAGTCTCTTTCCTACAGCTGCTGTGATTCTTGTTCACAGCTGTGCTTCTGGAGCAGAGGTTACATGAAAGATGTCAAGGGTGGACAGTGCTGAAGCTCTTCCTTGTTAGAACCTGAAAGTCAGTGCCAGATGTTTCTGGATCAGTTAAGGAGCAGGCTCTTTTGTTTGTCTCCTGCTAGTTTCTACACTGAAATAGTGGTTTTCAAATGATCTTTCCTGGACTGACCAGCTGAGCATCCCTTACGAGTTTGTTATAGATTTTATTTGTCTACCCATACCTATTGACTAGAACATTGGGGAGTGGGCTCTGGAGTCCGCATACCCTTCAGGAAGTGATTTGATACAGGCTCCAGGTGGAGAGCTACTGTCCTAAGGAATGGGAGCTCTTTTCCCCCAGTCACGTCGCTAGGTATAGGACAAGACCTGGGTAAATCAAAGCCAAATATTAAAACACAAAGCTTTGTAATTGCTGCTTTTGTCTTTCACTAGGAACGTAGCATCTTGTTTTTATAAACAGACGCCCCAATTGTCCACCTGTTCCTCCTTCTGACATGCTCTGCTTTTGTGTGGTATCAGAATACAGATCCTTCTAGAATTCAAATGCAAGACAATTGGATAGAAAAGTTTATTGAATTCTTCGAATTTAGAAAACTTTCTTCTTAGAAAGAGCTGATGTGGTTTTGTGGTTGTTTGCTTGTCTGTCCATCTGTCCGTCCATCCATCCATCTGTCCTTCCTTTTTTTTGTTTTTTGTTTTCTCTAAGCAGTATAGAGAAAAGAAATCAACTGTAATCTTTTGCCCTTAAAAAAACTAGAACCAAAGATATGAGAATATATTTTTGGCTTTAATTTTGAGAGATCTTCATACTCATCATTCTTTAAGAACAATTTCAGCATCAGTCACAAACAACAGAACAGTCTTCCTCTTCAATAGCAATCTTCCTGAACCTAGGACCTCTGCTAGGAATTTCTGACTTGACTCCCCTCCCCTCCGCTCCATTCCCTTCTCCTCTCTTTCCCTTTCCCCTCCTCTCCCCTCCCTTCCTCTTCTCTTCTTTTTCCCAAGACAGGGTTTCTCTGTGTAGCCTTGCCTGTCCTGGAACTTATTCTGTAGACCAGGCTGGCCTCGAACTCACAGATCTGCCTGTCTTTGCCTCCTAAGAGCTGAGATTAAAGGTGTGCGCCACCACTGCCCAGCTCTGACCTATTTCTTACCTTCAGTGCTGTTGAGGTAGTGGCACTTTCCTAGCAAATGAGGATGTTCCCAAGACACTGGAAGAAGTCATGACTGTTTGGGGTAGTAGGCAGAGAGATCAGAATCTCAAGGACAGCTCATCTGCCCTGGGAAAGGATGTGATTCCATAGAACATTCTTCGTTGATGGCTATATTTCTAGGCTAGAGTTTCAGCCTCAGTTTGGGGAGATGGCTTGGGGAACACATTCTGCAGTCAGCTCTTTTCTTTGCATCTAGGAAGGAAGAAATCATATTCTTAAATACTTGTTCACTACAAGGACAACATCATTCATTATTTTCTCTCATTCTGTTCCCCACTTGAAGTAAAACCACCTCTCCAGAGCTCCCTAATCATTTGTCTTTCCTCTTCCTCTGAGATATAACAGAATAGAGATGTTGGGCAAAATAGCCAGCAGACTGAGGAGAGGTAGGCACACAGAGTAGTCCACAGGTAGCCAGCTCTAAGGCAGATTGGATGTGAAAAAGGCTTCACACCCGCCAGGACTTGTCCGAAACAAGTGCTGGAGGAGTTACCTACACAGCTTAGCAGAGGGATGTTTTTATTCTCCCAGTTTCAGCCCATAGAGTGTTTCTGAAGCTGTAGGGGTGTCATCTGATGATGCTGTCTGATCCCTGGCTGCAGTGGCAGTTCACCTAGAGCAAGCCACTCATTCAAAGGTGGTGTCTGTAGACTGCAGGCCACATCCGCTCAGGAGTACATTGTTAGGTCAAAGAGATCTTTTTACTGATAGCCATTTTCTGTTAAAACCACAATATTAAGGAGAATCTAAGAACTTCTGACATCTCAAAGACTAGAGAATAAGAACCTCTGACATCATAGAGAACTAGAGGATAAGATCTATGACATCACAGGGAACTAGAGAATAAGATCCTCTGACATCACAGAGAACTAGAGAATAAGAACCTCTGATATCACAGAGAACTAGTGCTGTGGATACCGCTCTGTGTAAATAAAGTTCTGATTGGCCAGTGGCCAGGCAGGAAGTATAGGCGGGACAAGAGAGAAGAGAATTCTGGGAAGTAGAAGGTTGGGGGGAGACACCGCCAGCCGCCGCTATGAAAAGCAACATGTAAAGACACTGGTAAGCCTCAAGCCATGTGGCAAAGTATAGACTAACAGAAATGGGTTAATTTAAGATAGAAAAGGTAGATAACAAGCAGCCTGCCTCGGCCATACAGTTTGTAAACAATATAAGTTTTTGTGTGCTTTCTTGGCTGGGTCTGAGCGACTGTGGGACTGGCGGGTGAGGGAGATTTGTCCTGACTGGGCCAGTAGGAAAACTCTAACTACAAACTAGAGAATAAAATCCTCTGACTGTAGATATAATGGTCTTATTAAATAAGAAACACAGAGCTAAATGCAGAATTAAAAGCCCAAGAGGTCAGAGCAGCAGCCAAGAACTAAGACTAAAACCACCTTCTTACCACTCGCTGCCTCTGCTGTCCTTGCATCCTGAGAAAGAGACCTACTTCCTGTGTATCTGTCATTTTATTGACTTTCTGTTCTGTCTTCTCATTGGTTGTAAACCCAACCACATGACCTCCTCATCACTGCCTGTCTATACAGACCTCCAGGTCTTCTATGGTTGGTATTAAGATTAAAGGCGTGTGTCTCCATGCTGGTTGGTATCCTTGAACACACAGAGATCTGTCTGTCATGTGATCAGGATTAAGGGCATGTGCTACAACTGCCAGACTTCTGCTATGGCTTGCTATTAGCTCTGAACCCCCACTTTATTTATTAACATACAAATAAAATCACATTTCAGTACAAATAAAATATCACCATATCTGACATCACAGAGAACCAGAGGATAAGAACCTCTGACATCACAGAGAACTAGAGGATAGGATCCTCTGACATCACAGAGAACTAGAGAATAAGAACCTCTGACATCACAGAGAACCAGAGGATAAGATCTTCTGACATACAGAGAACTAGAGCATCTAAAAACTTCTGACAGTGTCAGAGAACTTTGTAATTTTCAGATTATCACTCAAGTACTATTCAGATTCTACTTTGAACATCTTACCTCATTGAACTAAACCACAGCATCTTCGTTTATTTTGCTAATGACTTCTGTAGCTACTTTGATATAGTTATTTTGGAGGTGGGTAGGTGGAGAAAAGAAACTGGACAAGTTGGGGTAAGAGTTAATGGAGGAAGCAAATGTAATGTTTTAGTAAATTCTTCTTTTCCTGGTCTACAAGTTGTCTAGGGACTCAATGCAGAAGCAGGAATATTAAAACTCAAATCATAACTAGGACTAGTGTGGTAGTTCCAACTACTTAGAAGGCTAAGGCAGGAGGATCACTTGAGCTCAAGGAGCTTGAGGACATTCAGGACAAGATACCCCGAGATCTACCTCCCCAAAAGAGTACATACACATATAACCTTGAATATAAAGGCTTTTTTGTTTGTTTTTTGTTTTTTGCTTTTCCAGTCTGAGAGGCAATCATTCTTCTGCTGCTTGCCTTGAAAGCACTCTGCCCAATCCTTGGTTTCTTTGTACAGGAAGTGACAATGCCCAGGAAGTGAAGTTCTCACATCTTTGATTGTGGCTAAAATTACCCTGAGACCTCTGATGATATTCTTGGACCAGTGGCAGAGGCTTGACTAGCTGGGATCTAATTGTGGAGACAATAGGATAAAGACTATGTGATTTATAGTGAGAGATATGTGGGGATTGTAATAGTATTTTGTCTAAAGGAATTCTGATGGGAAAGACATGCCCCTCCTTATATTCTAGCTACTTTTGTTTTTCCAGGCACTTCATATTTACTAATCATTCCTATTCTCTTGTAAAATAGTTTCTTGGGTTTGTATGGTCTGAACTGAAATGTTTGCCTTCTTAATTCAAGAACTCACTGGTTCATTTATTTATTTCTCAGATACTAAGCACATGCCAAGAGCAATAACAGACTTACTGGTGTGGAAGTTGTTAATGAATTAAGTCCTTGGATAATTTCACACTGAGTTTGTATCATATTCCTGGCATCTTATATGTAAAGACACTTTAAAAGTTTGTTTTTTTTTTTTTTAATATTATCAAAGTTAATTTTAAAATACAGACAAGCAAAAAGGAAGGAAAATGTCCATCGAGTTCTCCACTGATAGGCTTGTCAGAGTGTGAAGTACCACCACAGTTGCTGTCTCAGTCTCATCCCAAGTTGGGTCTCAGTGCATGGTTTTCGTGAATGTGAGTGTGGAACACCTTGTCATGCCACCTGGCTGCATGCCTATCTCAGAGGGCCTTGCCTTGGGCCTCACCGCGGTCTCGCAGCTTGTCTAGGCAGCCCAGCCTGTTGGCATTTGGATGGCTTCTGGTTTCTTCACAGTGTAAGCGGTGCTTCAGCGACATGCTCGTAACTTGTGTCCTCATTTGAGTACAGCCTTTACGTACTTTAAATAAGTTCCTTACAAGTATTATTTGCTGGTCAAAACTTTGACCACACTTCCCCTTAGTATGGGTTCTTCCCTAGGGTTCAGTTGAGACCATGTGATCTGAACAGCAGTTCTCTGTTTTTTGTTTTTCCCCTTCTACACTGAAAGAAAGAGAAAAGAACCTCAAATTGACTCACATCTCACTAGGATCTTTTAAAAATGTGTGGTATGAAGTGTGAAACCTCGGCAATAAACCCACAATACCCCTTAAAAGATTTCTTGGTAACTGATTCAGTCAGCAGCAGTTTTGACAGCATGAGTTCACGCCACACCTTTGATTACTGTCCAAAAACTCAGTGAAAACAATAATTAGGCAATGCCCAGGCTGTGACCGAGAGGGTCAGCCATGAGTTTCAACAAAATATTAGTATACAGAGACTGTTCATGCAGTTATCCAGGAGCCTCTGAGCCCCTACTACATGCCAGAGAACAATCGGAGAGCAGGCCTCTCCATTATTTTATATCTGTGTAGGTGTGTATGAGCAAATGAAGGGAGGACTCAGGTAGTAATAATAATAATTTGCATAGTATCTTAGAAAAAGATACATGCTGTGGGAACATAATAAAAGTATAAAAGGAATGAGATGTTCTGGATAGGAAGAGAAAGAATATTTTCGTCTCATTGACATGCTGATATTTGGGCCAACACTTCCAGAAGACAGTGGTAAAACAGGATCCTAGCCTCTGAAAAGCCTGGCCAGATGTTCTAGAGAAAGGGCGTTGAGGCAGAGATATACCATAGTTCTGGATTTCAAGATGGCTTTTGTGACCTCAGGCACAAACCTAAACTGTGTTCAGCCCCATTTCTCAGCTTATTTATTTACCTTTTCTAAAGTGGTCTTCAGGCTCTCATGCAGTGCTAATGCTAGGAAGCACACATACTGGACATACTGACACACTGGACATACTTACGGTTTGGGAGAAAATGAGCAGAAAGTGAATTGGTCCGAGCAAATGCTTTGATAAATGCCAGCCCACCCCCACCCCAAATAAAATGTGGGGTTCCTGGGAGTTTAGTAAAGTAGGCTTTCTAAAATGAACAATTTGAAACATTCACTTTATTGGTGGTTGACTCAACTGCATTCGAGAAGAGACTAACACAGTAGGAGGTGAGTGAAACTCTAAAAATCACGAATCCCTGCCTGCAGAAGGGTCAGCCAGGGCATCTCTCTGAACTCTCCCCTGTTCAGAGTGGAGGGCAGGCCCAGGAAATTCAGAAACTCTTGTTCCTAGAGCAGGGTGACTACAGTTTCTGAAGCCGTGCTGGGTCTTCATGCAGGTCTCTCTCAGGGCCATTGTGTTTTCATCCAAGGCTTAAGTGATGAGTGTATTTCAAATTATCCTCAATTGTGAGATCATTTCCTATTGCCTTTCTTTGAAGTAATCATTGATTTTCTACCTTTTAATGTGATATGCAGCCACAATTGGACATTGGATAAGTTACTGAACTTATCTTCCTGGAAGGAAAAGGTAATGCACTCTTCATAAGAATCAGATGGGGACTCAAAATACACCTGACTGGGAATTCCCATATAAGCCACAAAGCAGGACCCATATGAGTCAGATGAGAGCTTTCCAATCTGCTCAGGTGTATTTATAGAATCAGTTCAACTTTATGCCAAGTTACACTCTATTGTATCTTTCTACAAGTCCATTCTTTTAAATTAAAAAAAGGAATTATGTTTAATTTGTAAATTATTTTAGTCCTCTTTTAAAATATGTTTAAGACATTGGGCTGTTTGTCAAACATTCATTGAAGCTGGACTTTGCCCATTTAGAAGATCTGAGCAGATGTTGCTCACATGTCCAGTAAGAACAATCTAGCATCCGCTAAGAACAATTTCAGGATGACTTGATGCAGAAAAAGGGTGCATGCTTTAGAATTATGATTAAAGCTGTAGTCTTTCCCAGGCTTGTCTGGGACTTTTCAGACATCCTTAGTTTGCTATCATTGTTCACATTCACTATTTTCTTCATCATTAATGAAAGTCTGTCTCAAATTTCTTATAATATAACCCTTAAAATTAAAGTGTCCATGTCTCAGATTTTAAGCTTAATAGACTCAAAAAGTTTGTCATTAAAAAATTATTGTGTGTACAGTGTGCATGATGTGTGTGGGTATCAGTGCCACAGTATTTGTGTGGGGGTCAGAGGATAACTTAGAGTTAGGGTCCATAGCAAGCACCTCTACTTGCTAAGTTTTCTCATCAACTCAGTTATTTTTTTAAACAGAGCACTTCTAAAAGAGTGCTGAAATTAGCTGCAGAATCAGCCTCAACTTGCTTCTGTCCTTGTGGATATGCAGGCTGGTGGAAGGAAAGAGAAGGGATTAGAAGTGTGATGGACAGCTGAATGTGAAGAAGGCAGGACAGAAGTTAAAGCCTTGATAGAGAATGAACTGGAGATGTATTGGTTTTACACTGGAGGTGATAGACTTTGAACTTTAGGGTGGTAAATAATCCTAATAACAAAGGAAAATGGGCATTACAGATGAAGCTGTACCATTTTGTTGCTGTTTTTTGGCACAGTTATTCCTATTTAGCACTGGTTAGTCTAGAACTCACTATGTATACCAGGCTAGACAAACTTATGGTGATCTACCTGGGCGTGACTCCCAAGAACTGGCATTATAGGTATGTACTGCCACACCCTACTGAGGCTATGTTGTTTGTAGTGAGATTTAATTAAGCCCATTTTTTTAAATCTTCCTCTCAATAACAATGGGTTATTTCTGTTAACCAAGCCCAATAAGAGATCAGAGTAACCAATCATACTCTATGTTGCTGATTTAAGTACAGAAGAGGATCATAATAGTTTTTATGTGAAAATTATTAAAGTGTTAAAATTTTTTATCACCCCCTCCTGAAACGCCAACTTCATTTGGGGAAAAAAGCAAACACAGATTACGCAGTATGGTTTTCCTACTTGACCAGTCTCCCAACTTGGAAGTACTGCAGCAGTCCCAGTAAGTGTGGATCCGTTAACTTGCCAGCTCTGCCTATGTGTCAGGTGTCCTGTGACAAGGAAGTGGTGGCCTTTCCCTGCTCTTCCCCCTTGTGGGATGCTAACCATGGCTGTTCTGAAACCACTGTGCATGGTATCTGCTACTAACTTCATGAAAATCTAGTATCCTAACAGCTGTCAGGCTGTCAGGCTCTCTACAGTGAGGACTGTAAGATGCTCTTTAGAGAGCTGGTTACAGATGTGCTCTTGCCAGAGCCAGTCACAACAAGCACAGGAAGCCCGAGAGCTGGGGGAATGGTGCTGAGTGGATGCAGTTACCCACTCGCTCATGGGACTTGCCTGTTGTTGTTTGGAATGTCGGTGATGATTGCTGCCCTTCTTTCTTATCTGCTTCCAACTATGAGGTTTTTGGTTTGCATGGAAAAAGTTAATCTAGTTGAAAGGATTTGTTACATTTAATGTATTGTGAAAAAGTTTTATTTAGTTGTTGTTTTCCTCCCTCAGTCACTCTTGTATGGAGAATTTTGACCTTTTAAGGTTCTGTTTTGTGGTTAAATAGTGAAAGTCAGGTAGAGAATAGGGCTATAATAGTCACTGCTTTCCATCGTTTTTAATTGCTTTCTTGGAGACAGAAATTATAGCTATCTCACTAATTTATGACTGAATGACCTGGAGCAAGCCCGCTTCTTCAGTGAAGTAGAAATACTAATAATACTTACCTTATAGGGTTATTGGAGAACTCTTAACGAGATAAGGATCAAGCAGGAGTTAATAGCCAGTTCTTAGCTTAAAGACTCACACTCAGCAAAGCCCTTCAGAAGCACTGGCTGTAAAGCAGTGTTTAGGGGAGTGGGTTGAGTGCAGTCCTAGAGAGCAGATAATGGTATGTTGTTTTGCCCATCATTTTAGAATTATGACAGCTAGGGCAGACAGACCTCTTTTATTGGCTCCAGTGAAGTTTTGAGCATGTTATTTCGTTCATGTTTCACAGCTGTGACAAAGGAAGAATGTTGTCATCTGTGAGAGGGATTCAGCACCTTGCCTAAGCTTCCTAGTATGTGGGGTGTGCTTAGTTCAAGGACATTGGCTGGGGCTTCTCAGTCAGTCCTGTAACTTTCTACAGGGAAAGAACTCTTCACACTGCTTGCTGTCCTGCTCCTGGGAGGAGATCAGATACTTCTTCCTAAGGAACCTAAAGGCCCCAAACCTGCCTGCCCCTCATGCCAATTTTCTTAATACTTCAGGGACAATTAAAAAGGGCGGCAGAGGCGCACGCCTTTAATCCTAGCACTTGGGAGGCAGAGCCAGGCAGATCTCTGTGAGTTCCAGGCCAACCTAGTCTATAGAGCGAGATCCAGAACAGGCACCAAAACTACACGGAGAAACCCTGTCTCGAAAAACCAAAAAAAAAAAAAGCAGTAGTTACTACTTTATGTTTATTGGTAGACATAAAGGGCAAATATTTGGTTTCTATTAGCAGATGAGTCAATTAACTTGCTTGTGGCGCCCACCCAGGCGGGCTCTCAGCCTAATTGTCTGCTGAGATGGTAGCTTCTGCCAGAGGTGGGGACAGTGGATTCAGGGGCTTATGGCTGGGCATAGTGAAGAGTTAGGCTATTTTTATGTGAACTTTTTTCCAGACTCAATGGTGTGGGTTAGCATAGACAAATTCTTGTTGATTAAAGAGGCTGTGCTGTGCAGAAGATACCATTACTGGTAGCATCTAACAGGATGAAGACCATTTGTATATTTAAGAATGTAAAGAGGTTACGTATGGAACAGCAATAAATTCATGCTATCTCTCCTTTGCAGTAGCAAACAATTTGCTCCAGCTCAGTCAGAGATTTCAGTTTTTAGTCACTTCACTGGGTCTGATAATCACATGGAATCAACTGTTACCCTCCCTATTTCTCGTAGGGGAGTTTTCCATTTTCTTCCCTCCCTCCCTTCTTCCCTCCCTCCCTCCCCCCTTCTCCTCATTCATTCATTCATTCATTCATTCATTTATTTTTGGGACAGGGTTTCACTATGTAGTCCTGGCTATCCTGGAACTTGCTTTGTAGGCAGGTTGGCCTTGAACTCACAGAGATCCCCCTGCCTCAGCCTCCCGAGAGCTGGGATTAAAGCTGTACCACTGCTTTTCCATTTTCTAATGTTATTTTAAAATTGAGTTGTATTGCTTAGTGCCCGCCTCCCCATGTCTGAAGAAGTATACCTCATGTTCAAGGGACTTGTAAAAATAAAGGGTTACATTTCCCAGAGGCTCTGTCCACACCAGAGTAATAGCCAGTTCCCTTTTTCTTACCTCAAATAAATATTTATTTATTTTATTGTATGGGTATGTTGGCTGCCTGTGTGTATATGCCTCACATGTGTGTAATAACCAAGGAGGCCAGAAGGATGGCATCAGATCCCCCTGGAACTAGAGTTACAGATTATTCATGAGCCCCCATGTGGATGCTGGGAATTGAACCTGTGTCTTTTGGAAAAGAAAAGCCAGTACTCTTAACCACTGAGATACCTGTCCCACTTAGTCTCTTTATTTTAACACTCGTGACACCCAATTTTATCCTCACACCTCCAGGTGAGTGAGATAAAGAGGCGGATATAGAGATGAAGTAGGAACTAGGAGAAGATGGGCGAGAGAATGTCATGTAACCTGAGCCATTGTCTCTTACCCAGAACAGCAGCAGGTAGTCGATTCCGAAGAAAAGAGTGAACATAGGAAGAAAGACTCATTTGTTTTTTACCCTGTTTATCTGCTTACCTGAGGCCATTCAGAGACTGATAACTGTGTGAAGTGCCTCTGGTAGCTCAGGTATCTTCTGAGTCTTTGAGAAAAAGGCATGGCAGATGGCATTAGGTATATTCATGATAACCACTGCAGTCCTGAACTGTGGGCATAAATACAACAGATGTTGGTTTATGTCTGTAATTTATTTAGTGCCTAGCCATAGCTCTGCTTCTAGATATCTGGCTTTCTCATGGCATCAGGCCCAGAGGCAGCCTTGTGGCTGATAGCCACTGTCATTCTATACACATCATTTCTTCTTCCCTTGCTTCCTCTTCCCAACCTCTACCCATCCATATTCTCAGGAATCTGAAATGCTCCTGAAACTAAAATGCCTGCTAACAAACTTAGCCCTAAACGTTTATTTGCACTAGGCAGCTTTGAGATTATATTACAACATTGCTTTCATTTGGGTGAAGTTTTTAGCTCCTAGGGGCACTACAAATAAATGTCAAATAAATATGCATTTCTGCTATTAGCCCTGTTAGG
Source organism: Onychomys torridus (assembly GCF_903995425.1). Taxonomy (NCBI): domain Eukaryota; kingdom Metazoa; phylum Chordata; class Mammalia; order Rodentia; family Cricetidae; genus Onychomys; species Onychomys torridus. Next base: position 134,728,236 of record NC_050443.1, read on the forward strand.
GAATATGTAATATTTATTTCCCTTAGGGATAAAGCCAGTCTTCAAAAAGGATAATCAATACAATAAGGTTTCTTTCCTTCAAGAACCCATCTACCCTGGAAGTATCAGCTGCTAATTCTTGTCTATAAAAACAAGTAGATAGTTCATAATGAAATTGTTCCTGTTATTAACTGGTAGAAAAACTACAAAACCCTGCTCTGTTGCACTTTCCAGTACATGTAGTCTTGCCTGGAGGCAGAGTCTGCTAGCTGGTCCCTACCTCCAGGGTCTTTGAGAGAATGTACTCGTGACCTGGAATATCCTCTTCCATATCTTCCTTCTTTCCCTGTTTGTCCTTGTACCCTTTCAGATACAGTGTCAGTTTCTTTTATTACTAAAGTCACTCTCACATTGAATCCATGTATTGTGTCTCTACAGAGGCTGGTTACTGTTTAAAGCAATCCAAAACAGTAACAGTCTTTTAAAAACGTTTCTCCACTTTTTAGACTTATTTTATATGCGTCCATGTTTTGCCAGCATGTATATGTGTGTACCACGTGAGTGCCTAATTCTGTGGAAGTCAGAAGGAGGTCTTAGATCCCCTGGACATGGGGTAACAGATGGTTGTGAGCTACCATGTGGACGTTGGGGATCAAACCTGGCTCCTCTGCAAGAGTAATGAGTGCTCTAAACTCTGTGCAATCTCTCCAGCCCCCCTAACAGTCTTTTTAAGTGTGGTCTTGGCCTCTGTCTCTCTTTCTGAGCTTTGGTGTGTGTTCCTATTTGTGGAACAGTGGATAATTAAATAATCTATCTGTCAATCAAACACATTTGTGGTTAAGAACTAAATATGTCAAAACATACTAAAATGTGCTCGTAATCTGTACCTCATAATAAATTATGTCTTTGCATTATGAGTTTCCTCAAGTGGAGAACAGTGTCTTCTATGGTAGAGCTGTATCATATGCACATTGAACATATGGTAGATTCCATTTAGACACACGATGTTCCCTCTGAAGTGAAGCTTGGCTTGCATTCCTCCAGGGGAGGGAAGCTGCAGCTGACGTTCTGACGTGAGACAGCGGAGCACTGACTTTTAGCTCTCAAGCCTTTTGGGACTTAGAGCCTAGTGGTTTAATGGTGATTGGAAGGTGATTTTAGGGCTTTTTATAGATAATATTAGCCATATGTAATTTCTGAGTGCTGAATTGAAAGACAAAACCACAGTCTGTTTGCTTTCTATATTATAAAGCTGGAGTTACTCAGCTTGGTGCTGAGTGGGTGCTTAAGAAGTATTAATCTGTAATAGAGTAGGAAGTTAAAGATTGGCAAATAATAGTATTTGCTACTCAGAAAGCCTTGGACATTAATGTTACCTATTATTTGATTTGAATAAATTACTAAAATTCGTTCCTTATTAGTCCTGGAATAAAATAAAGTACTAAACTCAGTGTACATGAGATCATTTGGGGCATAGGCAATGTTTTGTCTAAGGTTCCAGTTGCTCTCTCGCATATGGCCATTTATGGAAGTGCCCATACACCCTGGGGGAAAGCTCAGCACTGCTTAGGTTGAAGAAAGAAAGAAAAAAGAAAAAACCAACCACTAAAACTCAAGTTAGCCTATAGAAGAATCTTTTTTCTATAGCAGTTGATCTCTGAGTTTAAAGAACATTAGTTTCGTATTTGGCTGCAGTAGTATACTTGTAAAGCTCTGCCTGGTGGATAGCATCAAGATGAGGAAATTTACAGCAAACTGAGTAACTGATGTGTTGTTCTGATACTGGAGTTGAACTTAGAGCATAGCACCCCACAGTTAGGGTGGATGAGAAGCATCATTTGAGTACTTTGCCTAAGAAGGTATTTAAAAGGGATAATTAGTGCCTGCAGTTACTGAAAACCACCTGAGATATCATCATAAAATATTCTAGCCCCACCCCCACAAAGCAAAACACAAACCCCATTTGTAGTTTTCAGAAACTGAGAAGTCAGTTTAGCTGTTAAAAATAGCTTAAAAAAAAAAAGACATCTTGTGTGTGTGTGTGTGTGTGTGTGTGTGTGTGTGTGTGTGTGTGTGTGTGTGTTTGTATGTGCATGCATGCGTACATGCAGAATACAACTTGTGGTTCTCTCCTTCTATCATATGGGTTCTGGAGAGGGAGGCTTGGTGGCAGATGCTGTTACCTACTGAACCATATCACTGCCCCAACCCCTAAATGGCATTTCTGAGCTCCACATTTAACCCATCTTATCATAGAGACAGTTACGTTCATCCCTGATACACAAATGTAATCCATGTTAAATATCCTATATCTGGAATGCACTTGGGAACCAAGAGTATCTTGGATTTGGGGGTTTTGTTTTTTTCTAGATTCTGAAATATTTGCATATATATGAGTTACATTAGAGATGAGGCCCAAGTCATAAATAGAAATTTATTTGTGCTTGTCTATATTTTATACACACACCTTGAAGATGCTTTAATTTTATTTTTTTTTAATTTTTCATGAAATGAAGTTTCATGTTGTGGTATTTCCCACTGTGATGATGTGTGTGCATGCTGGAAGTTTTCAGATTTGGAGTGTTTCAGATTTAAAGATTTTGGATTTTGACTGCACAGTTTGTACTGATAGTGAATAATGGTTGTGAGTTCAGAGGAGGTCTGAGCTTGGTAAAGAACATAATGTCATTTAGGGCTGCCTTAAAACAATATTAGAAAAAAAGTGGAATCCTTAGTTTACTAGTGTTTAGTTTTTTTTAGCTGTTCTTTTTAACTTATAGAATATGTTGTACGTAGGCCTAAAACTAAAATTGAAAATGTTTTTAACATAATTTATTGAAGAAATAATGTGCCAATAAAATGTCCCCATATCCCAGTACACAGTAGGATTTAGGACAAATGATTATGCTGTGTGCCTACCAATACCATCAGCCTGTGACACATTTCTACCACTGTTTCCCATGTCTATGGCATTAATTTCCTGTTCCTTGACAACTAACTTTAGTTTCTGTGACTAGATTCATTTTATTTATTCTTGGATTCCATAGGAATGGAATTTGACTGTATGGATCATTTATGTTTAATATACTACATTCACATCATTTTCCAGGGTTTTTATGAATGCTCATGTGTTTAAGTGGGTTCCCCCCACTGCCACCACCACACTTTTTGATTGTCTCTTAGTTTTCTATTTAAAGTATACCATAGTTTACCCATTCAGCTTTTGGAGGACATTTTAGTTCATTTAGGTTTATTTTTTATTGACATATATTAATTATATAAAAAAATGGGTTTCATTATGACATTTTTATTGTAGTTTTTGACAGTGTTTCTCCAGGGGAGCATTCACAGGGCACAAGAATGCTAACACTTAAAAAAAAAAAAAAACATAGACCACATCTCTGACCTTGCATATAAGAAGCACATGTGTTTGTCAGTATCACACAATTTGATTATCCACAAAGGAAATGATTCAAATAAGCCCCAGTAGCTGATTAAACTCAACTGAGCTGTCCTGACTCTAAGTTGATTTTTTTATCCTGCCCTTAAAAACAGCAAGATATATTAAAGACTAATTGAAAAGAACTATATTAAGGAAATGTATTTATCTATTTCATCTACTTAAGTTTTGATTATGGATGATTCAAAGACCTCAGAGACACGGTAGGAAGTGGCCAAATTAAGGAATATTCTGTACATGACATTCTGAAGTTTGGATGTTTCCTAGAAGCGCTGGAAAGCTCTTATAAATGTACCAGGGCATTGGTGTTCTTCAATAGGATTTAAAGGAGCTAGGAAGATGGCTGGGCCAGTACAGTTACTGTTGAGTAAACATGAAGACCTGAGTCTGGATCCTTAGCACCCATATAAGAGCTGAGCAGTGTGACATACACTTGTAACCCTAGTACTGGGGCTGGAGACAGGTAGGTTTCTGGAGCTCACTGGCTATCTAGTTCAGCCAGTAAGTGAGCTCCAGTTTAGGGAGAGACCCTGCCTCAAAGGGGTGGGGGGCGATGGTAGAGAGCAGTAGAGGAAGATAACCTGGAATTGAACTTTGGCTTTCCTCACACATGTGCACATACACACACATGCGCATACACATGCACAAACACAATATTTGTGCATACATGTACAAAACAGAGTGGTATCTAAGCCTTATTTCCTGCCTTCAGTTTTGCATTTATATTTAGCAAATATGGTTGCTTACCAGTGGACTAAATTACCCTAGGAAAGAATAATATAAAATTCTCCATGAGCTGATGGCACCCATTTAATATTGCTGACCAAATAACTGTGCTGCTACATGCCCTTTGTGAGAATTTTATCTATCTATGAAATGCTGAAATAAACCCAGGAAACTTTGGCCTGTTAATTGTTCCCTTTGTCCTCTGGTGTTATCTTCTTAAGGGCTCAGGGATTGGGACTGGCTTTTCCTACTGTGAGCAAAAAAATGGCTTCACGTTGACGAGTAGGAAACATTCATTTCTGAATTCATTTAATTAGGTTTGTCCTACAAATTACGTAACTGAATTTCCTCCCCAGAATGTTAGTTGTCTCTGTGTGTTTTTTCCATTTGAAATGATAGAGTGAATAATTACTCATACATTAATTTATTTAGAAACCATATTTATTTAAATTAAGAATAAGACAGTGACAATAGGGAGTCAGTGGAACTTGTTCATAATATGAAGTATATGGACCAGGTCTGCAAATACAGCTTGACTCCTGATACTTAGCACCATTATTAGGGGAATGTTAAATGCAAGAATAAACCCAGTGATTTGTGACTTCATTTGATCAACAGACTTACCATGAGTAAGGAAACAGTTACCTCTTCTCAGACTCATAATTTGTCAGGTTTGTTCTGTTTCAAGGAGGGTTGACTTTATCTGAAAAGCATTTTTTCAGGTGTACAAATGTAGCCACCAACATTAAGCACCAAGGATGTTTAGTTTGAACACAAGTTTATTTTGAAAATATATAACTATAGACCTGTCCTGTGATCAGGTTAATTCAGTTATATGACTTGATATTGTTTCTATTATTGAGAATACTTTCAGTGTGCATACAGATGTGCTATCTTTATATATTATATGCGATACTGAAGAAGTCCAAATACATCCTGATAATACATGCTGATGATTCTTACTACACAGGGATAGAGAAAGAGGTCCCTGTACCAGTATATCATGACTGTCTTCCACCCTTAAGTAGAATTGGCTTCACTGATATTTTATAAAGGTGCTTTGTATTTCCAAAGGCTGATTTGTCTCAGGCCCTCAGCCTGCTTAGCCCTTCTAGACTATGAGGGCTCAGAGATGATGGAAAATTGACCAGTTTTTGTTCCTGTGAATTCTGAAGTAGGTTAGAAAAGGGAAACAATATTTGTGATACAAGCAGTTTTGAATTTAGTGTTGGCTTCTGTGGAGATTTTCAATTAGCTAAGGAAATAGAAATGAATAGTTAAATGGGGTGTACGTGGGGGGTGATGTCCTGATGTGATTGGCCCAAATGAGCGGTACAACAAGTTCTCTTTGAGCCTTGACTAGGTTCCTGGATAACAATGCTCACATCAGAGGTAGTAGTGCTTGAACTGGAACTGCATGCGGGTGGATGGGGCACGGAAGGGTCTGCATAGGTGAGAGAGGTAGACACATCATTCTGTGCACTGTTTTCACTAAGAACTCGGACCTCCTTTCGTTCTTTCTTTCATGTTGAGAATGGCTGCATGTCCCCACTGTGCTCTACAAGTTTTGTGTATTCTCCAAGCTTTATAACTTATATGCTTTAAAAGTCACACAGACATGTTTTTAAGTTTTAGTTTAACATAAATACAAGGGATGGCTTTTGTTTTTATTGATACATAATCAGAATGTATTTTGAAGGGTTTATTAACTTTGAAAGTAAATTCAAGATAGATACTATTCTTTCATAAGGAGACAGTATATGCCTTTTAAAGTTTATGTTTTAGACAAAGTGTTGACCAATTTATTATCAGTTTCTTCCTAAGCTTATATCCATTTTCACTTTAAGATAATGATGTTTAATTTGTATTGTAAGAAGTATTCAGTTTCTATGTTTATATTCTTCTTTAAATGTATTATTGTATTCACTATCAAATCATTGCTGGCTATATTGTTTTGTATATCAGTATGGTAAACACAACTAATAGTTTGTTTACTTGGCCATGACAGTACGGAATGCTGAGGTATTACAAGTAGGCTTTACCATTTTGGCTGTAATTACCTGACTTTATTTGTATTTTTGTTTAAATCACTTGTCTAATTTTATCACCTTAATGGTAAATAATTAGGATGAGGCAGAATTCATCAAATATGATTGCTACCTGCTTCCCTGGAGTATAAGAACCAAATGTAAGTGTGTCTATATAGAACCTTGTGTACACTGGTGAAATTGCAACTTTAACAACAGGTTTGGTCAGTTCTTTATGCCCTTGTTTTCTGCATCTTCCAATTTGACTGTAACAGATATGTATAGCTGTGTGTGTGTGTGTGTGTGTGTGTGTGTGTGTGTGTGTGTGTGTGTATCTATATATTTGTGCCTTAGGGTTTCAATTGCTGTGAAGAGATACCATGATCATAGCAATTCTTATAAAGGAAAACATTTCATTGAGGTGGCGTCTTACAGTTCAGAGGTTCTGCCCATCATCATCATGGCAGGTAGCATGGCGATGCGCAGGCAGATGTGGGGCTGGCTCCATCTTGATCAGAAGGCAACAGGAAGTGAACTGACACACTGGATGGCATCTTGAGCATATATGAGACTTCAAAGCCCGCCTCCACAGTGACACACTTCCTCCAACAAGACCTACTCTAACAAGGTCACACCTCCTAATAATGTCCCTCCCAATGAGATGGGGGCCAGTTACATTCAAACTACCACATTTGTGTGTGTTCTTATTCACTTAACAATTTACATAGCATTTAAATAGTATTATGTGTTCATAAGGAGATGATTTAAAGCACATTAGATGATACAGGTTTTATGCAAATACTATATAATTTAATACAGAGAATATTTAAGAGTTAGACATTTGTTAAGTTTGGCATTTAAAGGGGGAAGGGTCCCAGATATGGAGGAAGGACTGCTTGTTAGTCTCAAATCAGTAGGTTCTCCAGGTCCGCGCTGTGTGACCCAGAGTAGATTTCATTAACTCAACCTTGCCCAACCCTGTGTTATCATTTTGAAGCACTGTGATTCTGTATTGCTTGGAGTAATAGAACATAAGGCTTGGAGTAATTGTTGAGGATTATCGGACTTCCCCTTTAATAGGTTGGAAAGAGTTGAGATCTGAGGGCATGACTTGTCAAAGAACACAAAGCTGGCAGCTAGCAGGGCTAGACACCCTCTTCCCACAGCATTCTAGTTAACAGTTGCCATGTTACATGGTTGGTCATGCTACTTTTAACGTGTAGCTTTGGCTCCTTGGTAGTTAGAACATCTCACTGGGTGGTTCTGGAACGAGAAGGCTGACATCTAATGTGACTGGAAAGTTCTTGAAGTTTCACACTATAGGTCATATGATGCAAACCTTTCTAAGTTCATTTATTTTACAAAAACATGTATGTGAGGATGAGAGAAAGTCCTTTTATTTCATGATATCATGGATTATGTACAACTTCTTGGAAGGACATTTTGAGAAGTTATGTGCTGCGTACTGTTATTTTGAACTGGTATACTGACCCGGCTGTGTAAGGGTCCTCTCACAGTCTCTGTTCTGACTCTTGATGAGCAGCCCCAGTGACATTTGAGGTAGGCAAGGAATGAAAAGAAGTGCATTACCAGGTTGCTGACAAGTGTAAAGATGTTTACATAAATTAGCTGCATTTGCAGTTTTGAGTAAAAAGGAGTTTTCTCTTACTAGGAAAAAAAACCTGAAGAATAATAAGGTTGGGGTGTGTGTGTGTGTGTGTGTGTGTGTGTGTGTGTGTGTGTGTGTGTGTGTGTGATTCTTAATTCCAGATAGGGTGCTCCGCATTCAAAATGCCTCCCAGTAGAAGTGTTTATTTACACTACCATTGGCCCTAGGACTCAGCAAGACGATTTGGCCAGATTGTAGCAACAAGTTCTGTTGTCTCCCTTCCCCTGCAAGAGGACCAGTAGCAGAGCTGGAAAAGAGTGTAATCTTTTTCACTGCTATAAACAGAGTAACCACAAACCCATGGGTTTAAAGCTACACAGGACCTCTGGTAGTCACAAATCTGATCTGGGTCAGACTGGCCAGCCTACAGTAGCAATAGGGCTGCATTCCTCTGCATGCTGTGCAGGAAAATCAGGTTTATACCCTGACTTTTGATCCCTTCCTTGGTGTTCACAGGTGGTAATAGGTGTCAAGGGTCAGGTTTTCACATTGTGTCATTCCAGTTTCTTCTGCCTCTTTTCAAGTGTAAGAACCTTGGTGGTTATATTAGGGCCACCCAGCTAGCTGATCCGGGATCATTTCCAGTTTTAAAACCAGCTTTCCTTTGCTGTGTAAAGTAACCGTTTCACAGAGTCTGTGAGCTTGGATATCTTTGTGGGGCCATTGCTTTGCCAACCACAGTAAGATGGATATTCTGTTGCCTAAAGCAGAGCCTTGCTGTAGTTAGGAACATTTCATATCAACGAGCCAGAGAAATAGAGTCATCTTTACATGTTCAAAGAAGGTATATTCTAAGAATTCTATTGGCTACCAGAAACAAGGGTACTATTGCACCCTGAGTAGACTGTTCTTTCCTATGTGCTTGGTGAACGTAGTACCAGAGTTAATGTACTGGGGTACATACACAGCATGAGACATATAAGATGAAGGGATAGTGTTCATTCCAGGCAGGATGGAGCTGTAGTTTATGGTGATGCTTAGAACAATGTGCAGTTAAAACTTGTGAATTGGCCAGGCAGTGGTGGTGCATGTCTTTAATCCTAGCACTCAGGAGGCAGGCCACCTGGTTTACAGAGTGAGTTCCAGGGCAGCCAGGGCTACAAAGAGAAAAATCCTGTCTCAAACAACAGCAACAAGTCCTCCCACAAAACCAGTGAATTATTCAGAACAATGTGCAGTTAAAACTTGTGAATTGTTTATTTCTGATGGACTGTGGTTAATAACTGTAACTGAAACCACAGAAAGTGAACCTGCATGAAAGAGGCACTGGGCTAAATGTCTGTGACTGTCTCTTGGCCAAACAGACAAGGAGGCAGAACAAGCGGACACTGGATGCTTCTTCCGTACAGGGTAGGAGTGGGCCGAGGGAGGAGAAGGACCATCCATCAGGAGCATGCTGCAGCTGTCACGTGAGAAGAGACTGTCTGTGTAGTCTGGAAATGGGGTCCTCTGGCCTTAGTCTTTAGAGTGCTGGATTATAGATGCACAGCACCACACCTACCTCCGTTATGAATTGTGACTCTGAAAACCACAGAACTCAACTAGTTGAGTGTCAGTATGGGTAGGGTGTTCGTAACTGAGTCCAAAGGTAGTGCAGGAAAAGCCATACTCTTGTTTTACTTCATGTTTACTTCTTGTTTCAAACTTCATCATTCCCCTTTTCGTATTTAGTAAAACATTTCTTAAATGATTCTACCTTTGTTAGCTACACACGGCTTGTTAGGAAAATATTTGTGTTTGTTGACATAGACACCAGTGTTTCCTGAATTTGCCCACTGCCTCCATGTCTCTTCCCAGCCTACTTCATGGCATTATTTATGAGGCCTCTAAGGTTTCTTCAGGCAGCATTGTCTCTTTTGTTGACACACATCCAAAAACATCTCAGCACAGGTTCTTTGATGGGGATCTTAGTGGATTTGCCTTAGCTTCTTGCCTCACCACTTACCCTGGCTGTATAACCCAACCCATGTGGTCTGCAGATGGCCCTGGAGTATGCTACTGTGGAATACTGGTTCTGTTCTAGGGGAGCTTGATCGAAAGTCTTGATTTTCTGTTGATTGGGCAAGATTAGAGAGTACACTTCCTTTGAAAGATTGTGTATAACTTACTATTCTATAATTCCTGATATGTAAGTTATAGATGTTTTCACATTTATTTGGTTTTTCTTTGCTTAGGAAGTTAATGTTTTTAATAATATGTTTCTTTACTAAATCTAGAACAGAATATTATAATTTTGCTCACAGATGATGTGCTGAGGCCAGTGCAAGCTTTCTTCTTTTAAGGCCTCTAATAGCTGCAAAGCACGTTCCTAGGATTGTTTTTCATCCCGCTTAGACTTCACTGCGTTTTCAATGAAACGTACGTTTAAAACTTGCGCTTTTATTGAACAGGTGTGTTGCACAGATGACCCCGCATACAAGTGGACACTGGATGGAGCTAACTTTTGTGGAGCTGTGGGTCTTCTATATTTGTGTCTGTGCTTCGCAGGTCTAAGAGTTGGCACCCTTATGTTTAAAGGTCACCATTGTTTCTTTACTTCAAAGCAAAGATTCAAATTACGTAGGTGGGGGTTAATTTTTTAAATCATGTTTTCAGATTTTGTGCTAATTGGTTACTAAGCTTGATGGGCACCTGTTGTGGCCACACATATAAATAAGTCAAAGTATGGTGCTGACTTAATGAAGCTAATCAATATATCATTGTATCATTCTCCCTTCTGTGAGGAAGTCAGAATGAAGACACATTATGGGGCTAAGTGGAGAAGTAATTTTAAACATGCTATAGGCATGCATATTCATTAGCTTTAACTTGTAGGTCTTACTTTGTTATTTATCAGCAATGTGTATGATCATGCTGTAATGGCAAGAAAGGGATGCTTGTGTTCTATGGGGACTGTTAGAGCTTTCAGGCAGGTATTGGTATCACACAGGAGATGTCAGTATGGATCACCATTTTTTTTTTTTTAAATTTAATATTTTTATTTTATAACTAACTTAATTTCATCTATCAGCCACGGATTCCCCTGTCCTCCCTTCTCCCCCCCCCCCCCCCCCCCCCCCATCCACCCCTCATTTCCTCCTCCTCCAAGGCAAGGTCTCCCCTGGGGAATCAGCCCAGCCTGGTAGACTCAGCTGAGGCAGGTCCAGTCTCCTCTTCCCTACACCAAGGCTGAGCAAAGTGTCCCAGCATAGGCCCCAGGCTCCAAAAAGCCAGTCCATGCACCAAGGACAGGTCCCGGCTCCACTACCTAGGGGGCCTCCCAAACAGTTCAAGCTAATCAACTTATCCAGAGGGCCTGGTCCAGTTCCATGGGGGCTCCTTAGCCATTGGTTTATAGTTCATGCGTTTCCACTAGTTTGGCTATTTGTCCCTGTGCTTTTTCCAATCATGGTCTCCACATCTCTCTCTCATACAGTCCCTCTTTCTCGCCGATTGGACTCCTGGAGTTCCACCTGGGGCTCGGCCATGGATCTCTGCATCCACTTCTGTCAGTCACTGGATAAGAGTTCTATCATGACAGCCAGGTTATTTGGCCATCTGATCATCAAAGTAGGTCAGCTCAGGCTTTCTCTCGACCATTGCCAGTAGTCTACAGTGGAGATATCTTTGTGGATTTCTGGGGACCTCTCTAGCACTCTGCTTCTTCCTATTCTCCTGGAGTCTACATTCATCGTGGTGTCTCCCTCCCCATTCTCCCACTCTGCTCCTGATCCAGCTGGGACCCCCCACTCCCCTAAGCTCTCTTTCCCCTGATCCTTGCCCTCCATTAACCTCCTCCCCCCAGTTTGCTCATGTAGATCACATCCATTTCTCTGTCATTGGGCAATCCTTGTGTCTTTCTTAGGGTCCTCTTTACTAGGTAGCCTCCCTGGAATTATGAATTGTATTCTGGTTATCCTTTGCTTTACATCTACTATCCACTTATGAGTGAGTACATACCATGTTTGTCTTTCTGAGTCTGGGTTACCTCACTCAGGATGATTTTTTTCTAGTTCCATCCATTTGCCTGCAGACTTCATGATGTCATTGTTTTCTCTGTTGAGTAGTACTCCATTGTGTATATGTACCACATTTTATTTATCCATTCTTCAGTTGAAGGGCATCTAGGTTGTTTTTCCCATTCTGTAGGCTGTTGTTTTGTCTTGTTGACCGTGTCCTTTGCCCTACAAAGCTTCTCAGTTTCAAGAGGTCCCATTTATTCATTGTTTCTCTCAGTGTCTGTGCTACTGGTGTTATATTTAGAAAGTGATCTCTGGTGCCAATGCGTTCAAGACTACTTCTTACTGTCTCTTCTATCAGGTTCAGAGTAACTAGATTTATGTTGAGGTCTTTGATCCACTTGGACTTAAGTTTTGTGCATGGTGACAGATATGGATCTATTTACAATCTTCTACATGTTGACATCCAGTTATGCCTGCACCATTTGTTGAAGATGCTTTCTTTTTTCCATTGTACAGTTTTGGCTTCTTTGTTGAAAATCATATGTTCATAGGTGGGGGTACCACTTTTTAGCAGAGTTCAGAGACCAATAGGACTTTGCTACTGTAGTAGCTGAATAGGACAAATGAAAAACAAAAAAAGTTTCAGAAGTGGATTATAGTTGGGCCAAATTACAGAGAAGGAAAGGCAGTAGCAGAAATGGAGAAAGCAGAAGGGCAAGGGAAGAGTTAGCTGCCTTGAGTGGCCTACAGGGTCATACAGAACAGATTGAGAAGCTCTGAGAGGGGCGTGGGCTTGAGGACCAAGAGACTTGGGTGTTACCTGCAGTGCTAGCTGCTCCTTTGAGAAAGGCCAGGGTGTGAAAGAAGAGATACACAGTTCTGGTTGTGACTGCCAGTGGGGTTCACAAAAGGAGAGAAAGCAGCCACAGAGAAGGAGGAGGCACAACTGGAGTGGCTGGGGAAGAACAAGGCAGCATTCCTAGAAGAAGGAAATGACTCATGTGTCAGGTATGACAGAGGTGAAGACTCAGGAAAGTGCCCCCAGGGCCCATGGCCACCCAAGAACAGTGTCAGCAGTGTGCTAAGAAAAGGTTGGTGGTGGAGAAAGCATGATGAAGATGCCAGCCCCACATCTGCTAGAGAAACGGGGAGGTGACAGTCATCCAGTGGCTGAGGGAACCTTCATTAGCTCTCTCTCTACTCTGGATATAGAGCAGTGTTGGCAGTAGGGTCATGCTGTTTCTCATCCATAGCATGTATCTCTGGGTTACATGGTTCTGAGTTCTGTTTCTGGGTCAAGAATCCCAGTGTTGAAAGGAAAAACAACCTACATCTCTGCTCAGTCCCATGCTTGGGCCAAAGCTGAAAACCATCCTCCCTGCTGTCCACTCCAGTCCCCATAGCTCCCAGCCCTGCCTGCCAGGGTTGATGTGAGCACCAGCTCGGCCTCACAGTGCCTGAAGGGTGAACTGAAGGCAGGTTTGTTATGAAAATGCAGTAACTTTCCTGCTCCCTACTACTCTCTCCCATTCATGGGCTCTTTGTAAATCAGGGCCTGAGACAAACGGAGCTGACAGCTCTGTTTAAAAAAGCTTTGGGGGGATTTGTAAGGAAATAAAAAGAAACCTAATGCTATGTGAAACATGTAACCTCATTTCAAAACTTGGGTACAAAAACTTTGATTGCTAGCTCAGCCTACTCTACCTGTAACTTGTTTTTCACTAAGCTAAACAGCAGGAAGGAAAGGGACACTTTGAGAGTACAAAGGATTTTCTTTTCGTTATTAACATTCAGGGCAGGGGTTTAGGTGGCAGCCTGTGTGCTTGCTCTCCCTGGATCTCCTCCCATCCTTCTCCCTCCCTGTCCTTTTAGACTGGACTACAGTCTGGCTAACATGTGTGACCTGGATCTATGCAGGTTACAGAGATCTAGATGAGAATTATAATATTTTAGGTTTTAACTGAATATCACCAACTTCACTGCAGACATCTGTTGAAAGTGACTGAATTTCTCAACAGAACTTTCCATGTTTGGTAAAGAAGGCCTGAGGTAGCAGGATGCTGATGCCAGTGTCATGAAAACTGTCCAGTGAATTCTATGTTTGGGTTTTTGATGACTTTAGCTGTAACAAGCCGGAATAGCTGCCCTGTCTTTCCAGCACATGTTAGACCTAACAGCTTTCCTGCAGTCTTAGAGGTGGTGGTGGGCATAAGTAGCAAGGGCACGGCCATGGGGTTTGCAAGAGATGAGGGTTAAGTCAGTACTAACGCCTACAGTTCTGCAGACTGTTTCCACTCCTCACAAAGCTGCCTTTGAACTACTTAGAAATATTTAAAAGAATTGCTGAAATGAGACCATGTTTAAATAGTTGTGTGTTTCATGTTATTGTTCTTGCAAGGTTAAACAATGAAAAGGTAACCAAGGCTTCATGGATATACAGTTTGACTAGTACCTAAAGTAATTTTTAACTGCCTGCTGAGCAAACTTTTTAGAGGAAGGTCTCAAGTTATATAGCATAAAGATAACTTTAAAGTAATTACATTAAAATGTATCATTAAATTTGGCAGCTAATCATTTCCCAGTGTTCTTTTGTCATGTCCAAAGAGGTTAGTTTGTGTTTCTGAAGCCTAGGTAAAAATAAAATGAAACTTATAATGAGGTCTAACATCTTTAGAAAATAATCTTAGTTGTTACATGCTATCAGATATAAATTATTATTTATGAAATACTGGTATTATTCACATATTCCAGGAAACAAATCCAAGTTTTCCCAGATCGTTAAGAGGTTAAGCTAATAATCTATTAGTATATATTAGTAATATATATATAATATATATATAGCAATATATATATAGTATATATACTATGTACACCATTGTGTATATTATATAATATATAATAAATATTATAATATAACTATATGTTATAAAGTGGTATATATATGTATATATATGTGTAAGTATAGTTTATATATAACCTGTGTCTTCCTGTATATGCATATGCCTACAGGTGTATATAGGAAATACATTTTTAAGTTCTTAATTCTTGTATAGATAATACGCCAAGCATGTGCATATAAGATACCTGTCTCCCTTGCTCTGGGTACTATGTTTGGCTTTCACAGGGACAAATTGGGTCTGAAGTTACAGACTGGGAAACTAGGTGCTTCTTTGAGTGCCTAGTGCTGGAGGATTGCCGTGAGACAGAGTAAATTCTTAGCTGTGGACCATAGCCTCACCCGTACAAGCAGAATGCAAGTGTTAGTGGGGACCCAGAAATGCTAAAATAATATTTAGATTTTTTTTTTTTATTCAGCAAATATTTGGTAAGTCTATAACCGAATCTTGTGCCAGGAACTTGGCTATAGGGTGTGCTACATTTCCCATTCTTTTATTGTATGTGTTGACCAAAATGAGCATAAAATATTAAGAACTGAGGTAAAATGTTTCACCATACTACATGTAAATATAAAGTACCCATAAATGCTTCTGATTGATTCACTTGTATTTTGGTTCTCTGATGCTAGTCATGACAATTATAGCGAACAGCAGAGGGGTTCTCATTAGTTCCCTTTACTGCATTTCTGTGGAAAACTATGGAACTGAATTTCATTAAGAAATTAAAACTTAGAATATCTGCCCTCATTTTGAGACAATCTAACACTGAAGTTCATGCTGGTTTGGAATCTAGGGCCCTCTCATGCCTCCCTCGTGCTGGGCCTCTGCTGTTTAATGGCTTAGCATTACCAATGATGGCACTTAACTCTCTTCATGTTACTAATCATGCTCATGTCCACCCATGATAGACATGCTTTGTCTTTTCCTGAAAATAGCATCTCACAGAGAGTGCAAAGAGAGCAAAAAAGATGGGATAATGATCTAATTGAATAGGTTTACTCATAGGGTAAGCCTGGAACATTATTCTTTGAAGTGGTTGTGATATAAAAATACATCTTGTATGTCTACTGGAAAGCCATGGATGCTTCTGTTCATTTTTATTGATGGTTGTCTGTTTATTATAAAACACTTTTCAAATTAAAAATCATTCATTGGTCTTTAGGGTTTATTTCTTTTGATTGATTTTCTTCTGCACTTGCTTTTGCCTTGTGTGATTCTATCTTTTCTCCAGTTTTCCTCTTTTGGTTCTTTTTATTCTTTCTAACATTTCAGTGTGTTTTTAGGTAGACTTCTCGTTGCAATGCCACCTGACCGTTCTTGTGATAGCAAACTGTGCTTTCTTTATGGTGAAACAGGGCACTGACATTTTCATGTATCACTGAAGTTATTTCCGAGACAAGGAAACTAGCTCCTAAGCAAAAAGCCCTATACAAAGCACTACCGAACATTCTCGTCCTATTTTTTTTTTTTTTTTTAAGTGTCCATTTACCAGAAAGACTGGGAGGAGAAATGTTCGGTGAAAATTCTATTAAACTAGACATTTCTATGTGGCACAAATCGAATTCTCTTGGTAGCAAAGCATTGTCTCATGTACTACACTACTCTGTGACTTACACTGTCTGCACTAGTACATGGTACTGGGCACACTACTCCAGCAGAGTTTCAGTGTTGTGACCGCTTGTACTGGCTATAGTGTCTCTAGAGAAAATATACTTGCCTTAGCTGCATCTCTTCCAGTGCTGAGAAATTGGGCATTTTCAGAGCTTGCTGCTCTGTTTTGGCTTCAGGGGACCATTTAACAGGAAAGAGTAAGCATGAGCAGATGGAACTTGGGGTACTCGAATAGCAGCGACTTGTACAAACAGGCACAGCAGTCTTCTTCACCTGTCTTTAGTTTCGTGTGACCCACGATGAATTGTCTTGCATTCATTTCATTTCTTTCTTTTTTTTCCCAGAGCTGAGGATCAAACCCAGGCCTTGCGCTTGCTAGGCAAGCGCTCTACCACTGAGCTAAATCCCCAACCCCATTTCTTTTTAACATTATATAGAGATATAGTTTTTTGAGACAGGGTCTCTCTGTGTAGCCCTGGCTATCCTAGAACCCACTCTGTAGACTAGTCTGGCCTCATCCGCCTGCTTCTGCCTCATGAATGCTGGGATTAAAGGCATGTCACACCCATTCCTGGCTTATTTCTGAAAATTTTATCAGCATGTGTTTCAAAAAACGATGTGGTTGACCTTTGGTTTTTAAGAAGTAGGTGAGAGTTTTGGAGATAATTCAGTCAGTAAATCGCTGGCCACTTTTTATCCCCGATGCTCACATAAAAGCTGGTTGTTGTGGAATGCATATGTAACCCCAGGGCTGGAGGTGTAGAGGGGCGGTCCCCTGAGTTTGCTGCCATAAATAATTTTTCCCTATAATAATAGCTGTAGGAAGCGGTACTCAAGTTCTTGTATATCAGTGGTTTCTTATTATCATGCCAACAGGTGTAGCACACACTGTCCTCTTGCCTGCAGGCATTCCAAAGGTCATTTATGTAGTTTATGTAATAATGGAAAGATTCTTAGAAATAGGACAGAGTGGATATAAGGTAATTGCTTTTTTCTTTTGGAGTAATTTTGAAAAGTTCTAAATTAAAATTTAATGAACCAATGAACACATAGGACTCACCATTGTTCTGTATTATGTCCAGCATGTCTGTGGCTCTGAGAAGGAGTTGTGTATATGATCGTTTATTTTTCCATCTTCCTGTGATGAAAAGATTACCCAGGGCTTGCACAGCACCAAGAACTAACCATGACGCTGTTGAGCTGTTGGTATTCTCAGGAAAACTGTGAGTTCTTGATGAATAGAATGGCTTTCTTGGTTTCCTCTCATAGTAAATGGTTTTGGAAATAAAATTTTATAGACATCAGAGTCAGAATCTGAACATTTACTGAGACTTGTGGTAATAAGCAGTGCCACATATCACTAGGCATGGTAGCCAGTGACAGCATGTCATCAAGCATGATAGCCATTTGCCTTTTGCTAGGTAGGTCCTGTCAGTACTAACTAAAGTTCCTTGAGATAACACCTTAATAGTAGAGTTAATTGAGCTCCAGGAATCCAATTGATGAGAGAGAGGAGGGATTCTGCAGGCGAGGGATGTTGAGATCATGATGGGAGGATGTGCAGAGATGACCAGCTACACTAGTGGAAGCCCATGAACTGTGGACTGGTGGCTGTGGAGCCCCCATGGGACTGGACTAGGCCCTCTGGAGACAGAAGACGGTTGTTTGGCTCGAACTGTTTGGGGGATACCCAGGCAGGGGGATTGGGATCTGTCCCTGGCCTATGGGCAGGCTCCTGGGAATCCAGTGCCTGTGGTGTGATGCTTTGCACAGCCTTGGTGCAGTGGGAAGGAGCTTGGACCTGCCTAGGCTCAGTGTGCTGGGCTCTGCTGACTCCCCATGGGAGACCTCAATTTGGGGGATGTGGGGATGTGGGGTGGCTTGGGAAAGGGGTGGGGGATGGGGGGAGGGAGGGGGAAATCTGTGGATAGTATGTGGAGTAAGTAGAAAGTTTCTTAATAAAGAAAAAAACTATTAACTTATAACTAATATCTCATGAGAATAAATAAAAACCTATTTAAATATATTAACTTAACAAAATACTAGCTTTTACCAACCCAATGACTCAGGATTTCATAGGATAGCATTCTGGGCCTATAGAATAGCTTTCTCCACCCCATCTTGATAAATCTGCTTCTCTGGTGTACCCACCAATGTATTTTAAACATGCCTTCATTTATTACTTTCTTTGTTCTATAAAACTATAAAAATTTCATAATACTGCTTCAACTTTGGAGCATGTATTTTGAGATATTCTAAATCTGTGTTCTTGGGCCATGGTCACTCAGGATGCCTCCTGAATAAACTCTCTTATCCCCCCTTTTTAAAAAAAAAATATTCCCCATTTTCAGATAAAGAATTAAAATCTGATAATATACCAGAGCAATATAGTGTAAGACTGTAGTTAGGTGGTGTGATCTGGAAAAGGGGATGGTAGGAACCATCTTTTAATTCTAGTTATAGCCAGTGTGCTCCGGAGTTTGGGCAGGCGAAACAAATGGTGTGGACCACCTGGTTGCTCTCCCATGCCAGCTGTGCTGTCTGACCCCTTTCTTTTGCTTTGCCAAAGCACTTGGACCTGACAGCTCTTGAGTTCAGGAAAAGAAGGAATTATGGGAGCACTGGTCAGGAGCAGAGTAGACCTGTGGCAGCTATCACAGCATGGCTGTCCATGTCACCTCACTGCTTGACACAGGCAGGCCAGCCCTGTTCCCAGGTTTGGGTACTTTAACACTTTCTTTCATATTCTCTTTCAAAATGAGAACTCCTGGTTCTATGTCAGTAATCAATCTTCATTTCAAATATCTACAACAAAATCTTGCTTTCTTTATTCCATTTACTTTGGCACTTGCTCTATTTCCTTAAGTACTCAGTTGATAAGAACAGGAATCTACTCCCCCCATCCCCCCAACTTCAAAACTGACCCGGGAGAGAAAACCTTTCAAGTTAAAAAAAAAAAAAAAAAAAAAAAAAAAAAAGAGCTTCCTCTGAAATAGTCCATTTAGGCAGAGATCTGCTCCCTTGGTGTTGGAGCACATGTTACACAGGGCTGCACAGTGAGGGAGCAGGGAGAAAGGTACACTTTAGAGAAAGAAGAAAGCACACTTACCCACTCTGCAACTGTCAGCATTTGTCATCACTGCCAGGGGGGACAGGTGGGACCCAGCAGAGCGCACGCACGCACGCACACACGCACGCACACACGCACGCACGATAAAGTAGAACAACAGAAAGGTGGTGTTGAAATGCTTTGGATAGCGTTCACCTGGAACAGTGGATCTGACGTCAGCTCCCGTCTCCTTCCCTTCTCTCTTCCCTTCCCGCTTTCTTGAGTAGTCCAGACTGGCCTTGAGTTATCTTCCTGTCCTTTTGCCTTAGCTTTTCAGTGCTGAGATAATAAAGCATGTGTCACCCCACCTGATTCTACCTGTTTTCTAGAGACCTACAGACTGTGCTTCCTTGATATACTTAACCAGAATACTGAGAAATGACGTACATCACCCTTAAGCTCTAATATTTTTAATTTCATGGTTGGGAAGGAGGCATGTCCTACATGATAAGCATCCTGAAAACCTGGCACTCGCAATTTTCTCTTATGATTTTAGGCCAAGTTGTATACATTAACTGATTCTCCTTCCATGTTGTAGAAATGTTTGATTATATATATAAACATAAACATGTTTGGGGAGAGAATGTCAAGTTACATGTACCAGTGAAGGTCTAGGCTAAGATGACACTGTCCATTTCTCTCCTGTTTAAATATTTGTTATTTATGAGGTGCTGAACACTTGAGAAGGGACTGGGGAAGGGAGATAGGGAAGTAGTGGTCCCTGTTACCAGTGAAGTTAAGAACTTGCTGTGAGGTGGATGTAGCACCTGGGAAGGGGTTGGGGTGACTTGATACTTCAGAGGAAAGGAAGCCATTGAGTTGGGTCTTAAAGAACATGTTGTGTTTTCAAGGGCTGGCAAGATGAAGAGAACCTTAGAGAGAAAGCATGGTTTGGGTCGTCTTGCCCAGTTTGGAGAACTGAAAGGAAGATTAAACCCAGAAAAGTGAGGAGTGAGTTGAGAGCAGGCCAAGAAGTTCCCATCAGGGATTATATCATGTGGATTGGGGAGCTCTGGAAGGGCTTTCATAGACAGTAATTGGATTTGTGTTCAGTGGAAACATCCTGTGGTAGTATAGAGAATGGATTTGAAAGATTTTCTTACTGCAAGGTGATGATTATAGGTTCTGTTGCTGCCATCCACATAGAAAGAGGTCTGGGTCAAAAGCAGTGGTTGAGAAGGTGGAGGGAAACAGTGAAGCCAAAGCAAGAAGGTAATGGGAGAATGGCTCCTAGTTAGGGTACAGAGAAGAACTAAGACTGGCTAGCTGGCAGAGAGGACGATGCCATGAGGGAGACACAGTAGACTTTGATAATACGTGAAATAAGACAACATTGGGGCATGGGGAGTCATGCATGAAACCAGTCAGGACTGTTGAGACAGAAGGTGTCCATGTTGATCAGAAAGTATGACAGACTTTGGAAACTCATATGAAAAGCCCCTTCGAAGGTCAGTACTTAAGTATTTGAGAACAAGGAAAAAGGGGTATCAGAAACCACAGAAGGGCAATTTAGATAGAGTCAGTACCAAGTGCTCTAAAGGAGGCAGTAAGAGCAGCTAAGCTAGCCTGTTGGTTGGGTCACCCCTGCCAGCCTTTGTCTTGTGGAGTTGTGGTAGAGACAGAGGGCAACTTCAAATAGGGTGGCAGCTAAGGGACCAGATGTAAGTTGACAAGACAGTACAGGTGACAGTTGGTTGGGAAAGAATCCAGACAGCTCTCAGGTGAGGGGTTCTTAACTAAGGGTTACTGTAGACTCCAGCCCTACCACAATATTAAGGCTGTATTTGAAGCTTGAGAAAAATGCTATACTGCAGAGTACATGTAGTCTTCTGTAGACATATTCTTTGTTTGTTTGTTTGTTTTTGTTTTTCAAGGCAGGGTTTCTCTGTGTAGCTTTGCGCCTTTCCTGGATCTCGCTCTGTAGACCAGGCTGGCCTCGAACTAAAAAAGATCCGCCTAGCTCTGCCTCCGGAGTGCTGGGATTAAAGGCGTGCACCACCACCGCCCGGCTCTGTAGACATATTCTGTTTTAGAAAGTTTCTTTTGAGCATCATATTTTAATTCACCATTCTTGCAGTGAGATACTGTTTTCCTTTCTGGAGAAGCCTTGGGAGCCATCCGTCATCCCCTCCTGCAGTTAAGTGGTGCCCTTTGCTGTCAGCTAGAGGGAGGGAGGTGCTGTCCTGTGACTCATACGTTCTCATTCACATTGTGTTGAGCAGTGCGCTTGGTACTTGTGCCTAATAAAGCACACTGGAGATGTCACTGAGCTTGAATTTTCATCAATGGGGCTGGATTCCTGTCACCACACATTTTTCTTCATGCCACACTTGGAGACACTTCTCAATGAAACATTTGTGCTTTCTTCTTTTATTATGTGCAGAACAATCTCGTCTCCATCGTCAGTGCTTTTTTAATGTTGATCATCTCATTTCATGCTGGCTCATTAATGTTGCTGAATTCTTTTTCCCCATTAAAGATCTTCCCACTCAGACTCTGTCCAGACTGTGTTAAGGGAGAAGCCATTCTCAGTGCAGTCTGCAGTGCGGTCACTGGCCCGGCTGAGAGGCTGGGGCCACAGCCTCAGAAGGGCAAAGGATCCGCGCACTACATAGACTGCTCCTTGTCCCCCACTAAGTAATTGTCGCTCTAGAAGGCAATGAGAGCAGTTGTTCTGGTACGGCCCTGGCCACTGACTCTGGAATAGGTAAAGAGCTGTCAGCTTTTCTGCAATTGGCTAGGAATCTCTATCCCAACAGTCTGTTAGGGTAACAAGCCAATTTGGGATTTGAAATGCTGCCTCGGAGATGCCAGCACTCAGCTGCTTGTTAAGCTAGTTGCAGTGTAAGCCTGGAGTCACATGGTTCAGTGATCCATGAGAATGGTTTAGATTCAGACACATGAAAGTGTGTACAACTTGCTTGGGAAGTGCTTGACCTCTTCGCTTGTTCTTAACATTCACAATCTTTGTCCTTCATCTTCAGCTTACACAAACAAGAAGAATGTGTTGTTAATATATGTGAAGGCATTGCAGAGAACACTGAGACCACGTCAGAGAAGGAGTTGTGATGGGGCCTTTAGGCAGTGACATCATAATGGCTGTAAGGAAACAGGCGGCAGATGTGCTGTTCTCATCGTTAAAGGCTGAGAATAAACTAGAAAGTTCATTGATTCGTCTGGGTCGTAATGGCTGGTTCTCAAATCCTGGGCATCAAACACAGCTGCATCTTTGCACCCATACATGATATGGCTTGTGGGAATAGACACCTCAGAACTCTTAGTTCAAGACTACTATTAGTAGTAGCACAGGGGGTACATTTATGTAGGTGAAGAGGCATCTCAAGCTCCTGGGCAGGCAAATTACACAAAGATACCTCTTCCCTGCCTGAGCATGTTACAGAACTTGGAGGGCAGAATGCTGACACTATCCCAGGTCCCAGGGTGAACTCCAGTATACACGTACTTTTGTACAGGACAAGATACATAGCTACGCAAGCTTTGGTCTCAAGAGTGAACAGGTTAGTTTACAGGTACTTATAACTAGTTGAACGATACCCCCTCACCACCCACACCCCCACACCACCACCACCACCACCACCATCACCACGACGTAAAAATCTTGGCATTTCCCAAGATTTTTTGAAGTTGATGATTAAAGGACTAATTGTGAGGCCCTGTCTTAACAGTGTTGTTAAGGAACTCCATTTCCCCCTGATCATTTGCTTCTGCCTGCAAATCTCATTGCCCACCCTTCCTCTTAGATATGTGTTGTAGCAGATCCTCAGGCCACACTCTGCCCACAGGACGCAGTCTGTGAAGGAGTCATTTCCTCCTGCCTCCTCCAGGCCGTTCCCATCTTGTTTTTCATGGCACTGGCAACAGGAAAGCACGGTGAATAGCTGCCTGAAAAGGTACTTTGTTGTTTATTTTATTACTGTGGGTTTGTCTCTGCCTAATAATTAGTGTTTCCGGCTTTCTGCATTTATTTGCCAAAATATTTGCAGGGCTTTCATGAACAAATAAGGGAGTTTCTAGACAAAACTGACCACTGCCTTGCAGGCTGAGCAAGTGCCTGGCCGCCTGAGGCTTTTAGGATAGATTTGCTCAGAGAAATATTATCCTAGTAAGGAAAAAAAAAGCTTGTAAATCACTAGCCTGGTTCTGTTGGTATCAGGAAGGTTGAAGCAATACAACATGATTTCAAGGCAGGCTAGGTCATTGGTGAGGGTGGAGAGGCCACAGATTATACTGGCAAGTGTCAAGTCCAGTCCTGCCTGAATTCCATCCCTGCAATGTTCCTTGGCCTCGGCTTCCTAACTTAGGAGAAGAAGATGGAGTTGCATGCCCGCCCTCCTTAGAACTGTGGTTGAGGGTTAGATGAAAGAACATGCCTGTTAGTCTAAAGCATGAAAATGTTATTTATTTTAACTAGGTGATAATTAATGTGAGGCTTAACCAAGGAAAAAATCTTGTTTGTTTAGATTAAAAGGTACGTGTACTTTATTTTTTGTTCCATCCTTACTTTGTAAAGGTGACAACAAAGTGATAAGCACTTTAACTCTCTTCCTGCCTTCTCCTTGACCAACATTGCTCTGCTAGGCACTCAGTGCTTGGTACTTTCAGAGGTCTTCTCTGTCCGACCCTCTTTGGACCCTTTCCACACCCTCAGTTTCTCACCCCTTCAGTGTGCAGATTTGTTCCTGCACGTGCACACTCACCCCTCAGCCTCTCATAGAAAGTTTGTTCTGCCTGGTCAAAACCAGTCCAAATCAGGCATGAAGGAGTGATGTATTTGCAGTGATAAGTTGTGCGTCCCTGGGCAGATGGCAGCGGTCACTGGCCCTGTCAGCTTTTTACCGTGTGAGTGGTGATTTACCTAGTGTCTCCTGATTTTTTTTTTTTTTCAGGAGGAACCACAAGATAGAAATTTTAATAGGAAATATTCCTCATTCAGTGTTGGAAGCTTTTTAATTATTTCTGAAATAGTATTCAGGGAAGAAAGTATTGGCAAAAGGCTGTGGTGTCAAGGAGCTGGTTTGTGTCCTTCTCCAGGTGGTGGTTCAGTTCTGATGGAGGAGGAGGAGGGCACACATGCGTGCGCAATGCCTCACTGAGTAGTGCTCCACTGATCCAGGAGTGCTCCCACGTGCTGTTCTGCTCCACTCTGTAGTGTCACTAAACCATGTCTCCCTTTATATGTCCTAACAGATCTTCCTCCAGGAATACAGCACACTTTTTAGCTAACACTGACATTTTAGGACCCTCTTATCTAAACAAGTCTAGAACTTTCTGCCCTTCAGGGACCCTTGTGCCAGGCTCTGCATGTTGCTGTTCACTTACCCTTCATTCCAAGTCACTTATACCTTGTACAGTCATAACGTAGTGTCTTGGTTTTTCTACTGTTTCTGGTCCTTCTGATCCTTAATGGATGACCATGAAGCTATGTCAGAGGGATGGATATAAGCCATACAATTATACAGTAGAAAATTTGAATTTGAGGGTTCATATGAGGACATAACCCAATGCAGAGGAAAGCAACTTTATTCATTTATTTTATTTATTTTAAAGATTTATTTATTTATTATATAAACAGAAGAGGGTGCCAGATCTCTTTACAGATGGTTGTAAGCCACCATGTGGGTGCTGGGAATTGAACTCAGGACCTCTGGAAGAGCAGCTGGTGCTCTTAACCTCTGAGCCATCTCTCCAGCACCCGGAAAGTAACTTTTAAACATCTTCTGTGTGTGTTCACCACCTTAGCTTGCATTTCTCCTTGATTGTCAGATGGATGTGTTGTCATTCTTCTATCTCAAGTTTATAATGAAACAGTACACTGGAAGAACTCACCTGAGAGTTTGGTTTCAAACAGGAAATCCTGGCATCAACTTCTGTTCAGCAGTGACTTCTGACAAATGCCACTAACTGCTTACAGAACAGTCAGACATTTCCAGTGGAAGGGGGAAGGCCATTTCAGACCTTTTGACAAGTAATGGAACCAAGAACTTTTGCAAAAAAAGAAAAAATAGTAATTGTCTGAAGATCTGTATTTCTTTGAGACATACTTTCAACCAGTCTTAATCTTGAAACACTGAAAATAATTTATGTTAGAAAAGCACTTTACAGTTCAGAAATACTCTTATGTAAGTAATTTGTTTAATAATTGTGGTTTTTATTAGTAATATTAAACAATAAATTAAAAATTCTAATTTTATTCCTGAAAGTGAATATTCAGCAGTATTAAATAGCATGCCTAATGTCACATAATAACATGGTATATTGATATTCTAATTCACATCTTCCATTTCTGATTTCTTCCCACAGTTTATAGTTTTTCTAAATACTAGGAATCTGTCTTTCACACAGTACCTGTAATCTGCTTTTTTAATGTTAGCACATGTACTGGAAAGTGATGAAAAAACCTATCGTTCTTATCCCTACTTTAGGTTTTAATGCTGCAGTGTGAGTGGCTGGGCCAGGACAGGGTCCCGTCATTGTGTTCTCCATTTGCCTGAGCCTTGTCTTTTTGCCCAGCCGTGAGAACACCGTTTTGCTACTTTGCATTATTCTTTGTCTAAGGGATCCATCAGTGTACATGACATTCTTAGGGACAGGCCACTACAGTAACCTGCTGTTGGTGCACTTTGGGGGTAGATTTCAAGAGTGACTTGGTACCAGTTGTTTTTGGCAGAATGGTAAGACATGATTGGTGCAGGAATTTTTTTAAGTTATGGGGTGGTCCTGATGTGATAACGTTCAATCCTATTACTTAAGATCAATGTAACCTTATCCTTAAACATCTGTGTGGCACGTAAACAAGACATGAGATCAGTTTCCCTCCAGGAAGGACAGAGGGAGTGAGGGTTGCAGTTGTCTTGGGGAATGGTATTCTAAGAAAGACAGAACATTAGATGGGAGGGTGGCTGAACTGTTCCTGGACAGAGAGGAGGCTATGGGCCTAGTATGATAAAGAAACCACACCCAAGGATCCCATTACCACAGAATCATCTAGTCCTTCAAGCATCAGGTCTGAGGTGAAGCTGTGATGAAAAACTCTGGGTGTTAGATGGGTTAAGTCTGGTGACTAAGCCCTTGCACAACACTATTCATAAAGCATGTCCATAAATGGCTATTCAGTTTGTGCAGAAAAGAGTTCATTGTATATCCAGTGACTAGGAGATCCTCATAGACTGCCTTCAACTTCGACTTGGAAAACCAACGTCAAGATAAATGGCTTTGACATCATAGAGCAGATGCTCCAGGTGGCTACAGGCCAAAGGTCCGTCTCTGACCCACTCTGCTCAGCTTAACAACCCGCTGATCAATCTTCTCTAGCGTGATTTAGAGCTGATATTTTCCATTAATAGCTAAATCACCGCTCAGTTTCTTGAGAATTACTTGGGTGGACCTTCATGTTGGGAATAACTACCATTTAAATGGCCTTGAAATCACAGTGAAACTAAGCTGGCTGTGTTAGGACCTGCAGCTCTCAACTTAACACTCCAGTGATTTGGCCTGAGGCTCCAAAGCTTCCTTTCCGTCCCTGGAACAGTCTAGCTGCTCTCCCACCTGATGCTCCATCTATCTTCCTTGGAACACCATTCCCCCAGATACCTCCAACTCTCACTCCCTCTCCTGACTCAAGAGGGAAAAGGATCTCATGTCTTCTTAAGGATAAGATTATATTGATCTTGGGTAATTGAACATTAGTAAAAAACCTAGGTTTTAACTCTTTCTATTATTAAAATTCCAATAGTAATACAAGAAAAATATGATTGTATCACACATAGTTTAAGTGTGTTTTTTATTTGCGCATTTCTTTCTTCAGATATCTGTAGTAAAAGCTTTGTATTCAGACATTTCGGAGTCTGTTAGTTGACCCCATCCAGTGGGAGTGGAAGGCTAGGATTGGAAAGAGTGAGGACAAAGGTCTGTATGAAGCTACTAGTAAGGAATTTTACTTCCACATGAAGTTCTGGGAACCTATGAAAGATGCAGATACTCATGATAGAATCGTAGAGATGCATGTATTCAGAGCATCCTAGGATTTCAAAAGCTAACTGACCTTGGGGCCCTCTGTCCAGAGGTCTCTAGGGATGGAGAAGGGCTGTCCTGCCAAAATTGGGGAAATCCTAGGGCCTCAGCAACTGTTACATGTGATGACTTCTGTTTCTTAAATCTTTGGTTTTTCCAGGAAGTCTTCAACAAAGCATCCCCCAAATACAGCCATTAGGAATCAAAATCAGCACATATCTTTTCCTTTTTTTTTTTTTAATTTTATTACATTTTCATCTCTTTTGCTTTCTATTCTTAAATGTTAGTTGGGGTTCCTTTGCACTACATTTGGAAGCACACCTAAACTGATTTCATGAAAACTGGATTCATTTCCTTAGCCCAGGGATGTTTTTGTTTGTTTGTTTTTTATTCTCTTCCCTTGTGCTTATACTAGACTGTGGAGATTGATTCAGTATGGAAAAGGAGCTCACTCATGTTTCCAGTCCAGCTTTCCTCCCTGTCAGAGCCTCAAGTGTGGGCTGCAAGTCCTGCCCCTCATCAAGGACGGTAGAAGATGCATGCTACCCCCTAAAAACAACTGTGGTTAGAACTGAGAGCTGGGGTGCAGGGGTGTTAAACCTCTGCGTGAGGAGTAAGTGCCGAGAGCACTTCTTAGGGGAGTGTGATTAATAAATCCTCCAGGCCACAATGGTTGCTGCACTGTATACTTGCAGATAGCAGAGAAGGACATTCTCTTGTTAATAACTTGGCATTTTAGGCAGAGCTTTCTGATAACTAGTCAAGCCATGGTTTTGGCAATAGAGGGCACTATCAACTTGAAAACAGACTGAGTAGCTTTGCCTTACCAGGAGTACACTAACATTCCTGCCAGAAATCTACTGATGGCCCAGGCTCCCCTTATATGTGAGAGAGTACAGGTTAGAGTACTTAATGTAGTAATAGTTGTGACATGCGTCAGAAAACACGCCAAACTTTTGAAAGTAGCACAATTTGCATATCATTTATTTCACTTATTTTCTGTATGTTTAATTTCTTCAAATACTAACTTCTCAATGGTACAACCTTTGTAACTCTACAGCAAAGAAGTGTAATGATTATTGTAAAATCCAGAGTCTAGGATGCAACTAAGTTGGAGGCAAAGAGGGAAAAAAGAACATTGGAATAAAACATAATGCCTTCTCCAAGAAATATACCTGAAAGGAACATTTATACCAAATTGCAGTTATTTTGCCACATTTTGTGTGTGAAAATTGCAGAATGATGATTGCTCTGTTGCCAATCACTTTTGTGTGACCATGCTGTTTTAAATATATACTGAGAGCTTTGGACTTTCTTTCATTTCCCCTAGCAGGGGATGCTAGTGCAGAATCTGACTCCACTGTAAGATGCTGGGTAATTTTTTTTTTTGAAGGCTTCCAGCGTCTGTTTTCAATGCCAGCCTCTTATCACAGAGCAGTGAAGGTTCTCTAAGATATGTGCTATGTGTAGAGTTGTGGTTCACCCCTCCTCCAATTTATTTGTCTTTTATAAGCTATCATATCAGCTCCCACGGAGCAAGAAATATTACTGAATGTGTGTGCGTGCGTGCGTGCGTGCGTGCGTGCGTGTGTGTGTGTGTGTGTGTGCGCATGCATGTGCATGTGGTTTTTTGTTTGTTTTGTTTTTTGAGACAGGGTTTCTCTGTGTAGCTTTGTGCCTTTCCTAGAACTCGATTTGTAGACCAGGCTGGCCTTGAACTCACAGAGATCCACCTGTCTCTGCCTCCAGAGTGCTGGGATTAAAGGCGTGCACCACCACCGCCCGGCAGAGTGAGCATGTTTTTCTAGTATGAATGCAGGAGGCGTGTTGCCTGAACCTGTGTGCAGGGGTGTGGGCCTCGCTGCTGGCAGAAGGAATGCCATTCTCCCTCCCCAGAGTAGTTCATACTCCTGTGCTCAGTGTCCAGTCTGCTCCTTACCCTGCTTTCCTTGTGTTCTCTCTGGTGCTCTCCATAAAGGCAAAGGAAGACTATGAGCCATGACCTAGAGCTGAAAGACAAAGAAGGTGTCTCTGCCAACTCTAAGGTCTGTCCTAAAGCCTAGAGCATTTCCTGACCTAGGCTTTCAAGTCCCTGTGGGAAGCTATTAATTTACTTTTCAGTCTTGTTAGTCAGTAGATGAGTATTGCAGCAGCACCTCACGGTATAATTCATCTGGTAGCCTGGAATGCACTAGTGCAGGCTGCCTTGCGATTGGTTTCCTGACAACCTTCCATGTGCAGTGAGCTAACACCCCAGCTTCAAGTTTTTGTTTTGCAATATGTATTCATACACAAAACCATATTAATATAAATACATTATCTGCACCAAGCATACATCCAAGAATGAAAACATAGTAAGTAGCTTGCACCTGTCTACCTACTTATATGCTGACTTTTTTTTTTTAATAAAGAAAATAATTATGTATCTAGAAGTAGTGTTCTTTCATATCACTACAGTGTGTCTTTTAAAGTCATTTTTGAACCAACCAATTTCTGAGTGCATTATACATCCAGAATGGCTCAGGGATAAATGTAGCATATTTTTAAAAAAATGCAATGTAGATCATTTGAGCATTTGCAGAGAAAAATGTCCACAACCCAGATAGGAAAAATGAATTAAAGATGAGTTGCTGAGTCATTTTGAAAGGTTATACTCTCCAGTTACTGGAGAAGAAAATAAAAGGCAAAATTGAACTTAGTCTTCTCAGAAATCTGCAGTGTTGAAACACAGGACTCCACTGTAGCCTGACACAGGCATACATACTGTGTGTGGGCTTTGGGAGGCATTTGGGGTTAGGTGCAGATAGAGAGCGTGTCTTTTTCAGCTGTCTTTCCAGAAAGTTAGTAAAACAGTTACGTTTTTAACCATTCTAGAGCAAGGAAGGTTTTGGGGATTTATTTGTTTGTTTGTTTTGTTTTGAGTTAGAGCATTACTAGATAGTCTAGGCTGGCCCACATCCTACTCTGTAGCTAAGGTTGGCCCCAAACTACAATGTTGCTGCATCTGTCTACCAAGTATTGGGATTACAGTCATTCACTGCTGTAACTAGCAGTAGTTATTTTTAAATAGTGCTCCCCTAAGTCGAAACAGACCTTTTCTGCAAGTAAGTAGTGCCAGCCTAGCCGCCAGCACTGTCTCACTGCCCCGGGGGCTCTCCAGTTCATGGAACTTCGCTCATATTATAGCAGAAGTAGAGGAGCGAGCGGCTGGGCAGACAGCAGTCTGCTCTGTGATAGCGCAACAGGCGGTGGAGAGAAGAATGTGACCCCTTTGGGAAAACCTGCACAGGGTCTGTAATCCAGAAATCTAAAATCTAAAACGTTCTGAAATGTGAAAGTTTCTGGGCATTAACATAATGCCACATGTAGAAATTTTCATGTCATAAAGCTTTTTTATTAAGTGTATTTTGTTTTACTAATTTTTAGTTAAAACACAGATACGATTTCATACTAAATGACACTTCCCTTTACTCACCCTTTGTGTTCCCTGTTCCCTTGCTTCCCCCCGACCCCCGACCTCAGGAGCTCCCTGCTGTTCTCGTGCTTTATATAATATTTAAATTTGGATTCTCCGTGTGAGAAAAGACACGCACTATTTTGTATTTCTTCTCCATACTGCCCCTCTTGTTCCCCTTGGGAGCTGCATCGCTCCCTTCTACTTTCACATTCGTATTTCAATGTAGACACTGTGGGGAGAGAAAACGTGGGAAGTTTGTCTTCCTCAGTCTGGCTCATGCTGTATACCATGGTGATCTCTACTTCCGTCTGTATTCCTCATTCCATAAAATGAAAATTTGGTATGAATTTGCCTTCTGTCCATGTGTAATGGGATACATATGAAGAATAGATGAATTCAATAAAGTAAAGAATCTTTTTTTTTTGAGACAGGATCTCACTATGTAGTTCTGGCTGTCCTAGAACTTCCCATGTGGACCAGGCTGGCTTCAAGCTCACAGAGATCTTCTCAGTGTGGGATTAAAGGCGTGTGGCACACACCATGTAAAGAGTCTTGAACCAAAGCTAGCTTGGGAATGGATGCTGTAATTCAAACTATCAAATTCTTTGTCCTCCTGCATGCTTATCCCAGGACTCTGTGCACCTGGCAGCTCATGCCCTCTGGGTAAAGTTGAGCAGTGTCATGATGTACAAAAAACAGAAATTACTGTATCAACTACTGTAATTAGGATCTCCAGTGTATCCCAAAGCCCGAGTGCCAAAGGCCTAGCCTCTAGGGTAACAATGGAAGGGACAAAGGGGACTGTGGGATTACTGACCCTTCTTCCTTCTTTTGCTGTCCAATAATGGTTTCTGGGATTACTTTGCCATCTACTGCTGCCAAGATGTTTGTCCTGTCACAAGCCTGTCCTGTAGGCCCACAGCCAAAAGAATTTGCTGTAGTGAAAGGAATCTCACTAACGCAGCAGCCCTTCTGTGCTAAATGAAGGCTTATGTGAAATAAAGAATTACATTACTATAAAAATGATCAGTCAGGCTTGACTTCTACTTGTAATTAACGTATAGCTCAAAAAGAGCTGTTATTATTTGTGAGATGCTGTAGAAGCTAGTGAGATACTGCTGGTTATTACAGGTCTTGTGAGGGAAAAAAATGAACTAGCTCAGAATTAGAAATGAAGACTCCAGAGTAGCAGAGGGGTACGAAGGAGTAATGTGCTGCTGTGTGCATCTTGGGAGAGAGAGGCTAGGAGCAGAGCGCAGCCCATGTGCATCTTGGGAGAGAGAGGCTAGGAGCAGAGTGCAGCCCATGTGCATCTTGGGAGAGAGAGGCTAGGAGCAGAGTGCAGCCCATGTGCATCTTGGGAGAGGCTAGGAGCAGAGCGCAGCCCATGTGCATCTTGGGAGAGAGAGGCTAGGAGCAGAGTGCAGCCCATGTGCATCTTGGGAGAGGCTAGGAGCAGAGCGCAGCCCATGTGCATCTTGGGAGAGAGAGGCTAGGAGCAGAGTGCAGCCCATGTGCATCTTGGGAGAGGATGCACTGCAATTTAAGTAAAAGTCTCTTACTTTTATTTTAAAATTTTTAGATTAGCATATAAAGTAGTGGTTTTTACTCTGCACCTTCATACATGTTTGCTCTCCTACTGCCCTCCCAACTGTGCCTGTTTCCCTCGACCTGGTCCTAGGCTCCCGCAGCTTACCCCTGCTTTTGCTGTCTTATCACAGACTGACTTACTCTTCTGTTTCCTTTTATCTTAAAATTGCTTCCTTCTCTCTTGTGATCCCTTTTCTGGTTTCATGACTTTAAATGCATATGTTAATGTATGTATATAAATCTGTTTTACACATATATTGTTATATGGTATAGTGATATGTGATTTTTAAGCTGTATTTTGCATCTGAGAGAAAGTGGGGCTTTGTCTTTCTGCATCTGGCTTTGCTTAATGTGGTGATTTTCAGTTCCATCCATTTTTCTGAAAATACTGTAATTTCATTTTTCTTGATGGGTCCTAAAAAAATCATTGTCTACATGTGCCACATAGTCTTTATTTAGCCATCTGTTGACAGATGTCTAAGCTAGTTCCATTTCTTGGATGCTGTGACTAGAGCAGCAGCATTAAACATGGGCATGTTAGTGGCTCTGTAGTGTGCAGATTTACAGTCCTTCACATATATTCCCAAGATGCTGTAGCTGCGTCATAAAACGAGTTCTCTGTTCAGTTCTTAGAAGAACCTTTGTGCTGACTTCCAGCATGTTCTCTTGAGATTATTTTTCATTGAGAATTTCTGTTAAATCTTAGCTTTATCCTGGTAAAATTTTGGGGTTCTGTAGACAAATTTATAGAGTCTTATTAAATAAGAAACACAGAGCCAAATATGGGGGTGAAAGGCGTAGAGATCAGAGAAATTGTGAGAGCCACCAGCTAACCCTAATTCATCTGTCTACCTAGGCTTTTATTGCCTTACTGTTCTGCCCTCTCATTGGCTCTTGACCCAGCTACCTCACTTCCTTGTCACTGCCTGTCTGTACAGACCGCCAGGTCTCTATGGTTGGTACTACGATTAAAGGCATGTGTCACCACACTTGGCTGTTCCCTAGTGTGTCCTTGAACACACAGAGACTCTGTCTGCCAAGTGATCAGATTAAGGGTGTGTGCTACCACTGCCTGACTTTTGTTTATGGTTGGCTATGCCCTCTGCTCTCTAGGCAAACTTTATTTATTAACATACAAAGTATCACCACATTTAGCACAAATAGAATATCACCACAGGGTTCTGTTTTTAACGTGCACTTTTATTTATTGATTTTAAATTACATGAGTAATGCAGTTCTTTGTAGATGAGTCAGAACATGCTGGTAAAGATAGTTAGAAGACTTGGACATGGCGGTGCGCAGCTCTTACCCCGTTATCTCAGAAGCTGAGGCAGGAGGATCTTGCCCCCAAATTAAAGTCATGTTAAAAATTCACCATTACTAATATTTCACTAAGCATAGCATTTACATAATGATACAGGTAATAAAGTTCCTCTTGTCTGTTCCTGATTAAAATGGCTTTGGCTATTTGGAATCACACTATTTTGCTGAGTTTGAGAGGAATTTAGCTTATACATATGAATTTTTTTAAAAATGATATTATTTTAGAACTTACATTTTGGTTCCAATATTTTACTTTTAGCATCTTTTCATGCCAGTAATTATGTGGAAATTAAAATGTTTTCAGGATAATGATCTTACTTACTTTTGGAGTGGGAGGGGGAGTGATACCTAAATAAAAAATCAGTCATTATAAACAATTTCTGTCCTTTATCTGCCTCTTGGTGTGATGGTAGTATTTTTATATAATCAGAATGATATTAATAATGTATTCTAGAAACATAATTTCTGTAATTTCAGATTCATTCTATCTATAAACAATTTACAACTAGTTCAAACAGAAAAAGTAGTAGCTAATGTAAGCTAAGTCTACATGCATGCTAGAAGTTTAGTAGGTACCAGATTTATCAGTAGCTCTTTTCTGAATTTGACTGAAAATTGAGTACCTTGCAGCTTTGTTTTTTATTGTTGGGGTATAGTGGCCAGATATCTCCCCTCCAGATACTATCTGCTTCTGAACTAGAAAGAAATGTAGGAATTGAGACCCACCTGGGGGGCCCTATTGAGAATTGAAGTGTCTCAGGGAGAGGGAGCCGCTTACTGTTTCTTAGCAGAAGTCTAGCTAGGAAAAAGTATTTTTTACAGTAAATCAGGAACAGCAAGCACCAGACAACTCATTAGCCATCCTGTATTACAGAATCCTCTTCTCAGAGCAGGCCGTGGCTCTGAGCTGCTTCTGTTGATGCCTTGTGTGCAGGCCTCTGTCTAGTCTGGATACCACCTGTGTGTGAGAACAGAAAGCCATCCTGGCAGTGCACACAACTGCCTTGTGTGCCTTGTGCCTGGCCAGTATCCAGACTCTCCATTCCTACTCTCCTAGTGCTCATCATAAACCAAAACTTCGAGGCAGTCTCACCCAATTGCCTTCTCTGGGGGCATCTGGCATTTAACAGTTTAATGGACAAGTCAATAGCTCCGAAAAAGATTTGTATATATTGTGCTTTAGGGATACCTTCTTTGATCTGTTCTCCAGGTTCCTTTTTTTTTTGTTGTATTTTTATGGTGTTCTGTTGTTGTTTCAGACAGTCTTTTTACATAGTAGATACTGGCCTTATTTCATTATTCCCTTAATTCGGAAATGGTCCTTTCTGCCTCACCCCGCTTAGTTCTGAGATTGCAGAAATGTACCATCATGCGATTAGATTGCTCTCTCTCTCTCTCTCTCTCTCTCTCTCTCTCTCTCTCTCTCTCTCTCTCTCTCTCTCTCTCACACACACACACACACACACACACACACACACACACACTATATTTTAACTATTTGTATCTGAGTATCTCCTGATCTGTAACACATTGTGTGTTATAGTACTGTGCTTATTGTTTTTACATATAGCACTCAATAGATGATCGTGGAAATAACAGAAGAAAACTCATCTCTATGTAGTCAATACTGACATAAAAGGGAACCAGTGACAATCCAAGTATTGTCCTTTCAAGAGCATGTTGTTATGGTTCCTTTCAGTGCTTTATTTCTGAATTCACATTTTAAAGATAACTATCTGTATCTGAATACACTCTTTTTTTTTTTTCTTCTGAATACACTCTTTAATGTTACCTTTACCAGTCTATTTCTCAACCATTGTAGTTTATTCCATGTTAGCACATACTCTGACTTCAAGAATCTCCTGCTAATTCTTCTTTTGGGTGACTATGCCAACTTTTCCCTACCCATGAGAGCAGCACTCTAGGACACTATGCACAGCCCTGCAGAGCTAGATAGCTAGTCTGTGTTGTGACTTTGAAAACACATCACTTTGTGAGTAATTGAAGCAAGAACTTTGTGCCTGGCATCTGGATTTAAAGAAAAAATAATACGCTAGTCTATGAGGCTTAGCCTCGGTTTACATTTTTTTAAAGTATTCTTTATTGGAATCAGCAAGCAAGAAGCAAAAGACACCAGTAAAATGAGTCAAATGTATGAGAGGAATATGGCCTAGAGAACATTAGGAGCCAGGGGGATTTGACCTTAAATTTTTTAATTTTAATTCACAGTTTGTGCCCCATATTTAAAAAATGACAAAGCATTAGAGGAGATCATCCACTCGAGGGTAAGGGAGTAAAGTACGCTAAATGTTACCTGGAGTATGGGATGAGTTTAAGTATCTCCAGAGGCTGGCTTTGACCTACATGTACTCTATCCTCAGTTACCCTGAGCAGAGGCACTGCAGGGTGGAGAGCACATGATCCCAAGCCAGTGGAGAATTCTTTTGCTGGATAATGCATTCTGAGAACTGAGCTGGTTAGGGCAATTACATACAACTAGTTGAAGTCACATGAGACCCTGACAGTCTTTGGAAGCTAGAGCAAAGGTATAGGTACAGATGTTGTGAATATGTATTGCTTGCAACTCACTTGTTTCTCTGAAGGTTTGTCTTCAAGAGA
Source organism: Onychomys torridus (assembly GCF_903995425.1). Classification (NCBI taxonomy): domain Eukaryota; kingdom Metazoa; phylum Chordata; class Mammalia; order Rodentia; family Cricetidae; genus Onychomys; species Onychomys torridus. Next base: position 134,764,675 of record NC_050443.1, read on the forward strand.
TGGGTTTTTTAAGAGCAAGAGCTATCCTTGCCATCAAATACTACCTTCTATACCAATTTCCATTGTCACATGAGCACTTTTCCGGTCCTGTGAAAATCAAGGTGTTAGTGAGATTCCAGCAACAAAATCATAGTAATTATGGACTGAGAACTGGTAATTCTTACATATTGTGAGTGGGTGTCCTCTGGTGCCTAGAACATTGTCTAGTAGTTTTCCACCATGCTATTTTTAACTGAGGATTTTATAATACAGTGACACCAATTAATATTTTTTCCATCTCCTGGTGTCTGGCCATCGTAACTATCATATTGGGAAACATTATCAAAGACACAAGTGTGATGATTCTATGTTCCATTAATGCAAACAAATCCTGCTAATATATACTGCTGATAGAGAACAGAGATTGTACCAGAATGTGGACTTGTTTTAACAGTGTCTGTTGAATGACTTCTATATAAAGACTGGTATTCGAGAGAGAAGAGAATACAAAGTTTGAGGTGAAATATCTTCTGTTGTTCTTTGAATCATTGAAATGTCTACTTGAATACTAACGTAATTAAACCTTTATGTTTTGATTTCCATACAAGTCTACATCAGAGTTCTGGAAACTCTTAATAACTCTTGAAAAAAGAATTCCCCATTTTTCCTTACCTGCTCCTTACAGCCCACTACCTCATCTCCTACCCTCCATAAGCAGAACAGTTTCTTCTCTCAGTTGATGTGTGACTTTAGAGTGGCATGCTGTCAAGTCTCCTAGGTAGACTAACTAGTAATAGTCTAACCTTTGTAAAATCATCTACACATTCATAAGTATTCTTTTGCCTTTTATTAGAAGTATGTTTGATAAAATTTCCAGTCTTTGTGATATGAAACATTTTAATTATAAATGTCTTTGTGTGTGTGTGTGTGTGTGTGTGTGTGTGTGTAGGTGTAGCATGCATGTACATGCGTGTACTCAGATTTATTTCCTATGTCTGTGGAAGCCAGAGGTGGATGTATTGAGTCTCCATCAGTTGTTGTCTACTTTATTTCCTGAGGCAAAGACTTGCTGAACCTGAAGGACAAAGATTCATCTAGTCTAGCTATTCAGCTTGCCCCATTTCCACCTCCCAGTCCCTGGAATTCCCGGCAAGCCAACCCCCACCCCTGCTCCATCTTAAAGTTTTGTGTGTGTGTACACATACTTGTATTTGGAGGGAAGGTGAGGTGAACTAAAGATTATCTCATTGACCTAGAATACCCCAAGTAGGCCAAGCTAGCTATACCTGACTTCACCTTCCTAGCCCTGGAGTTAACACCACCACTCCCAACTTTTCTTTTAATGGCTTCTGGGGATTGATGTGGGTCTTCTGTAAGCAAGGGAAGCACTGTGCTGACTGAAGTATTGCCCTAGCCTGGATTTTAAACCCTTTTAATAATTCTTATGACAGTGATTGTGTAGCCTGGTTTGAAATTCAGCTTACGATAATACTCGAGCATAGGTAAAAGGATGTCGTCATCAGAGCTGTTTAACTGAGAGGAAGCAGCAAGGACAGAACCCTGTCAGTTAGCTCTGGCTACTAAATACTGTCTGTCACTCATTTTTAGTCTGTCACCATTTGTGCCAGGTTTTTACAGATAATATATAATACATTTGAAGATGTTAGTTTATGTGTCTGTGTGTCTTGTCTACATGTATGTCTGTGCACCATGTGCATGTCTGATTGACTGAAAAGGCCAGAAGGCACCAGATCTCCTGGAACTGAAATAACAGATGATTGTGAGCTCCCTGGGTCCTCTGGAAGACTGGACATTGTTCTTAACCACTTAGCCATCTGTCCAGTCCCTGCACAGGTTTTAATTGTAACTTGTAATAAAGTCCTGTCTTTGCTGCTCCTGTTGATCAGCCATTCCTTCAACTCATTGAAAGGTGTTATATTGTTCATGTTGCACAAGTGAGTTAAAACCTTGCCAAAGGATTTACTGTTCACATTTTTTATAGTTGACTTGTTTTTCCCCCTAGTATACCTTCCTACAGTTTTAACAGCAAAAATCACATCACAGTGGAAACATTCAAATACTTTTCAGACTGCTCTTCAAACTTGGTTTGGCCTTGAAGGGATTAAACATCTGTTCTTATGAAACTCAGCCACATAAGCTGCTTCTTATCACCTTGTCTTGGCACATAGATACAGAGAGGCCAGAATATTTGTAATGTGTGCCTGTGTTTGGAAGATAGTGTCCACCATCTTTATTATTCCATACTAGAAATGGTTTGCATCACATAACTGAGAAGCTTGTTAGCTTACAATATTTTTGTGATAATTTTCCTTCCCATTATTAACTGCTATCAGGAGTCATGGTGTTAGATGGTAGAATCTGTACATCACCTAACTGGGGAGACCCCACTTCTGCTTTTCCCACTGGATCCTGGCTAGCACCATGGCTATCAAACCGCTAAGGTTGCCATTGCTATTCCACACACAAAGTAGGACAAAATTTAATACTTTTCTCATTTGAAGATTAAACACATAGATTTTTTTTTCTTAAATTGCTTTTTCCTGCTCAGCATGGATGTAGTTATTGGTCTCCTACCAAAGTTTAAGTGTAGACCACTAGGAGAATATTTTAAAATACCATGTCACAGAGTTGGGTGTGTTGATAGATGCCTTTCATCCCAGCACTTGGGAAGGAGAGGGAGGCGGGTCTATGTGTTGGAGGCCAGCCTACTCTATGTAGTGAACTTTCAGGTAGCTAAAGCTATAGTTAGACCCTGTGTCAAACAAACAAACAAAAATTTTAAAAAGCGTGTCATAGAACATAATTGAGAATCTCCAAGGGTGTGATGTCTCTGATGTTTGCTCAAGCGCCCCTTCTGATTGCTGTGGGATATCTTTCTGTATGCTGTGAATATGTGTTACTTCCATTGACTAATAAATAAAGCTGCATTGGCCTATGGAAGAGCAGGAAAATCCAAGAGAGAGACAGGAAGCAGAAAGTCAGAGACAGAGAGACACCAGCTGGTGCCTAAGGAACAGCAAGATGTCAGCAGACTGGTAATGTCACAGCCACATTGCAACTTATAGATTAATAGAAATGGATTGAGTTAAGTTATAATAGCTAGCTAGCAAGAAGCCTGAGCCATAGGCCATCCAGTTCATAATTAATATAAGCCTCTGTGTGTTTACTTAGGACCAAGCAGCTGCAGGACATGGGTGGGAGAGATTCATCCCGACAGTGGGGCTGGGCAGGACCAGAGAAACTTATTGCTACAGCTGATGCTGATGCTTTGCTGAATATCAGTATCTGCACAGATCCCTGGCCATTGTTAACTGCAGAGTCCCATTCATTGGCCATGGCTTGAAGCGTAATTGGTTGCAATTCTTGTGGGCTTGAAGAGCCTACCAGTGGTAGATTTCACCAGTTGACTTCAGGGAGACATCAGTCTTCTCTACTATTTCTGCCTCATTCTTTTGGATTCTGGGTTGCTGTTGGGATATAGATGTGTTGGTATTTAGCATTTAGAAATTGATGATACAATATCTATTAATTTTTTTTTACAAAATCAAAATTATACCATTATAGCAGCCTGCCTCATGTTTTTTTGTTTGTTTGTTTGTTTGTTTTGTTTTGTTTTGTTTTTTGTTTTAGTAGGACCAAGATTTCCAAGATCACTCAGTGAAAGCTCAGGACCCTGCCTCATATGTATCTTCCATGCCTGTGCATGCCATTGGTTAGCATTTTACCTTGGCTTATGATTTAATGCATAGTCATAAGAAAGGGCTTCTCAGCTACTGTTGAACTCAATTAGCAATTTATAAAAGTCAATTCATGGCATGGAAAGACTGTGAGACTAGCTGCAAGTGGTGCCAGCAGCCTAGCAGGGCCCCATTTCTAGCTCAGGAATATTTTCTTCTGTCTAGCACGGGCCACTATAGCATCTTATCTTCAGTCTTGGTAGATCACATTTCTGGACAAACAGATCAGAAAGGAAGACATTTCTATTCTGTTGTAAAAATACATTTAAAAAAATCTAGCACTAACATTGTGCTTGAATACAGGAAGTGTTACACAGTCCATGACCTAAGGTATTTTACTGCATGGTTGCAGTCTGTACAGACAAACATGAAAAGTGAGATAGCAGGATGTTCCTTTCTGAAACTTTGAATATATTGACGTTTTCCCTTCATTAAAAAATTATCTCTATACAAGTCATCTATCCTACATGTTATGTTCATGAATGGGAAATTAAAAGGAAGACTGTTTCTATAGAATGAAAATTAACCTAAGTGAATGGTTGGGAATCCTGTCCTTGTGTATACAATTTTAAACATCATACTCACCTAATAATGCTCCCTCTTTACTCCATATTCATATTTTTTTCTTCTGAGTTTTCTGTCTTAGGTCAAAATAAATTTATTTGTTGTATTCTTTGCAAATTTTCTAAAAGTGACTGGCTTAATACATGTATACTTCCTATATATGATATGATATAATACTTCCTATATACAATATAGTTCCTATAACCATGTTGGTGGTTTAGGAAGATTGGTATTTCCTTCCACCAAGCCAAAGGAATTTTAAAGATTTAAACTGTGTGTAGATTGTGCCCATGGGAACTGGAGAAGGGAGAGAAGCATTCCTATGTACTGTCCTTTACACTCTTTACTTACAGGCACAGAGGGGGTTAGGGAAAGGTTACCAAGTCCTACAGAGAAAGTTCCATGTAGGTCTCTTGCAGTGAGGGTGAAAATGTCACCAGAAATCTGTGGTAGACAGACAACACAGTAGAAAGGAAGTGGGAGCTAAATTGCCCAGTAAACTTTTTAAAAATACAAGTAAAGCTAGGAACACGTGACGTAGTCATTGGATCAGTCGAGTCTCATGAAGACAGATCTAGTTTGTTATGCTTCGTGCCCAGAGCTGTCTCACCAACACTCTAGCTTTCTGTGGACGCTCATAGACTTGAAGGAGAGAAGCACATGTGGAAATGTGTGCAGTATCTACCAAAGACTTCAATAAAGTTTGGACTAGTCGGAAGCTTGGTGTATTTTTGAATGCTACCACTGAGCTTTGGGCTTTTCTATAGAGAAGAAAATCCCCTTTTTTGTCACTGTAAGTCAAGAAGCTTCAGTTAAAGCATAAGTCTTAACTAAAGTAGTCACCAGTAGCACTATAATTATGTAACTTACAAATGAGAATTGAGCATAATAACAGGCACACATGCACACACACCACAAAAACAGAAAATGCCTCCTGGCAAGAGTCAGGCCCAAGATTCTGGAGAGTGAACAAGCTTCCTTATCACACAAGGAAGACAAAAATTGTACCAGCCCTGCAGGAGAGTTGGCCACTTGGATGGGGGTTAAGAAAGTAATCTGAAACTAGTCAGCTTATGTACAACGTTGTTGTTGTTGTTGTTGTTGTTATTACTACAGACAATTATGTCTTCTCCCATTATTCTTGACTTAGCATAATATATACACAACCCCTGATCCTCTTGTAATGTGAAGTGTTGCTAGGTCTTTGAGTTTATTAAAAGAAGTAATGCGTCTGGTTTTGTTGTTGTTTTGTGGTTTGGGGGATGTTCATATAAAATCTCTGAATTTTATATGTTGATGGTCTAAAAATTGTAGCACAAGCATTTGTGCAGGCTATGGTCTCCCTTCTAGGTTTTCTGTCCCCCAGCCTAAGTCTTTCATGCATAGGTTGGTAAGTCCCAGTTTGTTGCTGTACAGATACTTACAGCTCCTACCTGTTTTCTGGTGTCCCAAAGTTTAGCATCTGTCCTAGTTTTTCATTTTTAATGAAGCATCCATTAAACTTGCTTGCAGGTTTTCCTGGCAGACATTCCATGGTCCTATGATGTCCTTGTCCCAGGGTCTCCACTAAGTATACCCATAGCTCCATATAGGGCCTTTTGGAGTCTCCTTACTAGGACTCCAGTTCTGCAAACACTGCCTTGCTTCAGCAGTTTCCTGGAACCTTGGCACAAGCATCCATAACTCTCTCACTCCTGCAACTTGCATGCCTGCAAAACAAGAGCCAATTAGATAACTGCCAAATTCCAATGCTGGCTATAGTCTGGGCTCCTTGGACCACAACTTCACTGTATTCTGTGTGCCTTTGTGGCCGAGACTGAGAAAGCACTTTCCTAGGTACTGCCTTCCAGCAGGCTCTATCTTCTTAGGCATTCTCCTTTCCAAATGAATTTGCATCATGAGACCCTGGGTAAAAGGGTGTCTTGTCCTTAGAGAACCTTCCTCTTGTCCAAGTGCCAAGTCCAAGCTTAACAAATATAGTCCCTTTCTGAAACCTTAATCATAACATTACCTAACCAGATTCACATTCCTTTCTCCTGATAATGCACATTTCCCCCTTGTTTTGGTTCTTTCTCACTGCAAATCTGCCTAAATCAGTACCCAGTTACCTTATAGACTTTGTTACCCTCTGAAACCTCCTAACTGGGCTTTTAATGTCTGCATGTATCAGCATTCAGATCTCCTACCTTCCCATCAGAATGGCCCATTAAGCTCTGTTTGGAATATTCTAGGGCTTCTCTAGTATACATAGGTCCAAATTCTTGCACATTTTCCCACAAACAAGTCCAACAAGACCTAAGAGCCATGTGATCAAGTGAAGAAATGCCAGGACTTAGCTTTGGCCTCCTGTTGGCTCTCTAATCCATGTATTCTCTAGATGAATTTTGATGCCATCTCCAGAGCACAGTGTATATGTTGAGAGTGGGCAATGACCGAAGGTGCCATTGCAGGGGAAACCACTCTCACACCCTGAGAGTAGACAGTGGCCAGAGACACCATTGTGCTGTGCTAGTCCACATGTTAAGGCAGACTTGATACGTTGTTTCCTGGTCTCTGGAACAGACAGCTTTACTGGGAGGCATTTTCCTGTCCAAGCCATGGTTGGGCTTCTCTGGATTAACTCTCAAGGAAAGGTAAAATAGTGTGTCCTGTTCTTTGCTGGAAAGCCTCTGGTGAGATAGTAATCATTTGATGTTTTGAGCAGTTTAGCATGCTGTGTTGTTAGTCAAGGTTAAATGTTCTTTCCTTAGTAGATCTTTTAACACAGCCTTGCTGCCCCATCCTCTCCCTTCATTTGATATTTTAAGAAATGACATTTATTAATCTAATCAAATTATGGAGATTAACCATTACAGATTTTTAAAAGCTTATAATTTTTAAGAAATGGCTTGATTTGAAATATTTCTTCAAGTATACATTTTTAAAATCACACTAGTGTAATAAAAGTTACTTTCTGGTCTGTCAATAAATAAATCTTTCAGCTAGTGTACCCACTCAGGTGTCTCGGTATAAATGAAACTCTTGTTCTATTCTCTGTAGAAGTGTCTAGTAACTTTGATCAGTTGGTTCTTAACTGGTCTTTTTTAAATTTGGATTCTTAGAGTGACAAGATGTATAACTCATTCACTTTAGAAAACATACTCAGGTCAGGTGGGAATTTTCTTCCTTTCCATTGCTGCTCAGATTCATTGCTCTTTGTGGAGGGCGGGGATGTGTGTCACTGTTTCTCTCCTATGTTTACTAATGAGACAGTTTCTTGTTCTTCCAGCCATTGGGTCTGTCTTCTAAAATGACTTTTTCTTTGCCCAGATCTGAGAGAGTGAGCCTTTCACTTTGAATTCTCCCAGTTTCTTCACTGAAACCACAGTGGCCATATTTCACGTGGAACATTCTAGAAATATTCTAGCCCCTCTACAGGGCTCTGGGATGCTTGGGTGAGGTGGGGGTTCAGTGGGGTTTTATTGTTTGTGTCTGTTTTTGTTTGTTTTGTTTTTTAATGGGGGAGGCTTTGTTCAGGAGAATATTCTTTGTTTATCTTTTTTCTTTCTGTTGTCAAGCAAAATAATATCCCAAGCCAATAACAATGAACTCGGCTAGCTAATAAGATTTTAGGAGCCACAGACATTACAATGGCTGGAGTGATTAGTTCGTGTTTTTTTTTTTTTTTCCTCCTTGAACCTAATATCAGGAAATGAACCACATGTTGTATGTGATCTTGGAAATGACCAAGGCTAGCTCCTAAAGCAGCACTGACCTCTGTGCCAAAGCAGAGGGTTGTTCATTGTGGAAAAGCATTCCCACTCAGTTGTGAGGGTTTGTCATTGGTCCCTGTTGGTTTTCAAAGTGTGATCCTCTAACTAGTGCTGTAGTCCTGTCAACAAACTGAAGAGAAAAGTAGGTTCTGTGGTCAAACCAAGTTGGCAAGGCTGCATTGTCTCCAAGCCTTGAGCCCTGAATTTGCAAAAGCGTTACTTCAGTGGAGTTTTGATGTTTTGCGTCACAGATATCTGTGCTCAGCTTCCCATGGCCATAAATAGCACTCTCCTCATTTCAGAATATACTTGCCAGATAGTTGTTAAGATTCAAGTAATTAGTGTTCCACAAATATTCTTTGAAAGCAACTATATAGCCATAGCCTAATTATTTTGACTTTTAATGAATGTGCATATCTTTAAGAGTTTCCCTTTCTATTTTCTTTATTGCTGTGGCTTTGTATAAACTCTGAATGTAGTGTTCACAGTGCATGTACTGTAGTGTGACATTCCACCAGGAACAGAAAGGTAATAAGAGTATACTGTCAACTTCCACCGCAGGGCCTTAGGTCGAGATTTTTCTCTCCTGGAAATCTTGTAATTGCATCAGACAGCATACTCTTGGAAACCTCCGTGTGTTCGTTTTTTTCAGTGCTATAGCAAGGGTCTACCCTTCTGTGTCTTCAGTACCGATACGAGAATGTTAGAGCCAAACACAAAACAGGCAAAGGATAGCCAAAGAACTAAACAGAAGTACATGGACAGTCGTGCCGTAGGGTGGAAAAAGTAGAGAATATTTTAAATGGAAGAGTCAAGTACAGGCTACATGGTGGCAAAGTCGAAAGGGAGAGGACTACCCCTGCAAGGCAGCATCCTGGTACTCACTGATTGCTTTGAGAAGTACCAAATTCAGTGTTGAAATGAAAATGCAATGTTAGACAAGGACATTAACAGTGTGTTAATGTTAATTTATAAAGCAAGTTCATCTGATATTTTCTTGTCAGACATTGTATATAACATGTAACGTAAATTGTGCACTCTACCAGCCCTTAGTGCATTGACTGACATGTGAAAGACCAATATTTATTGAAAAAAGTAATTGTTGATGATAGTTTTTAAATCCCCTACGATCTCCTAACCAGTCTAATACTTGGAGCAGACATCTTACTTCCATCTCTCTTTCTGATAGTCCAGTAGCAGATTGTTCCCATTGTGGATGACAGTGCTGGACTTGAGGAAGGTTGAGTGACCTTCCCAGGCACAAGGCTGTGTTTGAAAGAGTTATGGTAGAAAGCTAGTTTGATCTCAGGTTGTTACTAGTAATCTTTCTTTTTCTACTACTGATCCCTGAACTGTTTTCAGAGTCTCCACAGTCTCCATCTAATACCCAGGTTAAGAAGGACAGGGTTGCTGCAGAAGGATTTGACATGGGGTCTATAATCTTCACTGGGGACTTGAGTAGTACTCAGCTGAGCCAATAGTTGAATCAGAAGCATAGAGAGGTAATTCTATGGTAGCCATTCATGGCATGACCCTAGCCAGTAGTGGCTCAGTGTGACTTTGCCTTCTCTGTCATTGGCCTAGTAATTCTCATAAAAAGATGCCGAGGCAGTTGTGTGTGCAGCACACCCAAGAGGGTCAGCTATACAGCCGTGGAGTCAGAAGGCAAAGACTGATAATGAGTTTATGTCTGGTTTTCGTCAAGCTGTTTGCAAACGTTGAGCCTTCAGAGATCCTGTAGAAGTGAGCTTCCAGAATGGTTCTCGTTTGAGCCAAATGAGACTTGAATGCCTTGTCTGACATCACAGGAGCTCATATACATGCATGTGCCCTGCTTCATAGTGTTGGTCTTAGGCTTCCTTTCCTTTGGACTTTGAATTCACTCGTAGCTTTAGGTGTAAGCCTCTTCACCACCACCCTGCTCCCCAACCCCAATGGATTCTGTAATTGAAACTTTAGAGAGGCAGAGCCATCAGTATTCCAGGCTAGCATCGTGGGAGACTAGGGGATCTGGAAACAGGTTTAGAAGATGTTTAGCAGCCTGAACAAGGTCATCCTCAGCTGGCACCAAGTGGAAGTGAGTTGTAGCATAAGGTGTCATGATACTCTGTTTCCTTTGAACAGAAAACCCGAACCAACCAAGAAGTCACTAGGATACTTTCTGTTTGCAGTTTTGTTCTGGTTTTTGGGTTGTTTTGTTTTGTTTTGTTTATAACTCAAATGCCAGAGGAAATAAGCAACAAGGGGACAAAATGAAGTACAGTGTGAGCCTGTGTTGAAAACTGAGAATTCTGGCTGATTGAGGTTCCTGCTATTTGTGATTCAGAGTACCTGTTCATAGTGGGTGTCCCTTCAAACAAAGCTCAGTATTTGTGTCTAACAGCTTTCGCCAAGTTCAGATGTTTCCTTTTGGTTTTCTTCTGGAGTGTAGGAACTAGAATAGCCTGAAGCTCTCTTGAGCATTGACTATGAGACCGTTTTTATTTAATCTGAAATCTTGCCTTCAGTGGGTAGAGTGAGACCTACCGTGGTTGGTCTTCAATTCTACTTTCCCTCTGCAGACAAGGCCAGAGAAATGTCAGCACATAAGATTTACCTGAACTGCATTGGTGCATCTTGTGGTTTCCCTGTGGTCTTCTCTAGAATTCTGCCAGAGGTACTGAAAGTACACTGCTTCTCACAGTGTGCTTCTCACTTGCTGAGAATCTGAAAGCTAGCTTGCATCCTTAAATGTTTCCACTCAGTGTGATCAACTCTATCTTTTGTTTGTTTGTTTTTAGTTTTTTTGAGACAGGGTTTCTCTGTGTAGTTTTGGTGCCTGTCTTGGATCTCACTCTGTAGACCAGGCTGGCCTTGAATTCACAGAGATTCGCCTGGCTCTACCTCTTGAGTGCTGGGATTAACAGTGTGTGCTACCACCGCCCGGCTTTAATTCTATCTTAAAATGAAAGAGATTGGATTTTACATTTTGTTTACATGGTTAATGAACTCCCTCAGTTTGCTTTTGTGTTCAAAATAAAGAAATCAACTCTAATTTAACATTATTATATTATTAGAAGTGACTTCTTTCCTTTTTGTAATGGCCTTTTAAAATTAATAATTGTTTAATTTAGCATTATTACTTAGAACTTTTTACTACTATTTCACATTTGACATTGGGCAAATATAAAGGTTCTAATTTATCTTCCTACTCTAATATACTAAAAATATATCTATGTTGAGAATATTTTTATAAAGATAATGAGGATTGAATTGACAATGCAACATCTATATTAACAATTTTTAATTGTTATCTATGCATATTTTGTAAAATGCCATCATATTTAAATAACTTTGAGAACTTTAGTTGCAAACTTTTACATAAATGCAATTTGTACTTCATTGTATTTGAATCATTTCCCAAAGCAGCAAGGATAGAATCTGAGCTTGGGAGGTAATAAAAGTGTCTTAGAAATTCTATTCTGCATGAAGGTAGCATGATGATTGGTGTGTGTGGAAATGATATTCTTTTATAGATATTGCAGAATGACTTCTGAGTTGTGGATTCATGATGTGACCAATCTCAGGTCTTTTCAGATTGAGATTTATTTAAATGAATGTGTTTTTGCAGTTGACAGAAGGGGGCATTTTTATCCATTGACCTTTTCTTCACATTCCTTCTCAGATACTCCATGCTTCATCGTCTCCATCCGGCAGACACCTCTCTTCTCTTTGATACCTCATTGGGCCTCTCTGTCAGTCCGTATTGCATTTCCTTGCTCCTGTACAGATTTCATTTGGTTGTTGGTTAAAATAGTAAATCCTTGTTTTACTGAGAGCTATGCCCACAGAGGGGCAGTGTTGGGGTTGGAGAGATTGCTTAGCAATTGAAAGCATTTGCTGCTCTTGCAGAGAACCCACAGCCATTCTCCTAGCTGCCTGTAACTCCAGTGCCATGGGATTCAACACCCTCTTCTAGCCTCTCTGAGCAACAGGCATGCATGTGATAACAACTGACATACATGCAGTCAAAACACCCATACACATACAAAATAAACTTTTAAAAAGAGGGACAGTATCATAATCCCCTAATGTTTATGTATGATGGTATATTTACCGTCATCCTGTTCATGTATAGAGATCTCTGTTGACTTGGTCCAATTGTCTCTCCTTATGGACAAGGAAAATTAGTTTTAAAAAGGCAAAAGTAGTTTCTGCTGCAGGTAGAAGTGGTTGTGTAGCTAAAGCCAGAACCAGGAGTTTGCTCTTTTGATTAGCAGCACTGTTGAATTTCCACTCTTCTTGGATCCTTGTTTTCACCCAATGGGCAAGTATTTATTGAACTTCTACTAAGCATCAGCACCCTAGTAAACTGTGATACTACAATGCTGAACCTGTCTATAAACTTTATGTTATGGGGAACAGATACTAACACTCCTATACTACACTATAATTCTGATGAAATGGGTAAGGATGAAATGTTGCCGTGAAACTATGGCTTGTAGGTACTCACATTGCATTTATATATGAGTTTTAAATGCAATTAAATATTTACTGTATGTTCATTCTGTGCTGAGCCCCAAAGATATGAGAACTTTATGATCACAGCTCCTTCCTTCCTTGTTCAGTCTAGAAGTGAGGTAAGTTCAGACATAATAACCAGCATAGAACAAAATGTTGAAGGTCTGTGGTTCAAAGTACACAAAAATCACAAGGAATATCATAATAGCCATCCTGTAAGTGATGACAGATGGCACAGCTCCTGAGCAGAAGCTCTTTCTAAAAGGTTTAGAAATGAGTAAGAAAGGCCTTCTAGAGAGAAGGATGAGCCTCGGAAAGAACTATGATGAGACAGGCCCCACCTGGGACAGAATTCAGGTGCAAGAATCCAGGCTGACAAGGGTGCTGGTAGTTAAGAAGGCAGATTGCCTGAACTAGGACAGATACAAATAGTGAAACTTTAGGGATCTGTTTCCACAGTTGAAAACAGACTGAAGCAAGACTTTTCAGTGACTAGATCCAATTGTCTTGGTCAGAGTAGAACTAGTAACAAAGGGGATTTAGGTCTCAAATATGTTGAGCTTCCTAAAACCTTAAGTCAAAGTTAGCTATTGTTATTGAAAAGAGGCTCTTCCTGCTTGAAGCCTGAGATTCAGACAGGGCACAACATGGATTGCACTTACTTACATTGTTTATTTGTAATACTAGATGAAAGGAATACACCCTGATATAATCATGATAGCCATTCACTAATCTTGTTTAGAAATTTTTTATACAGAATCAGAATTGTTTCAATAATTATTAGCCAGCTGCCTCCAATTTCCAAATTAATTATTATATTAGTGTGTGTTTGTATATTTGTTATGTATGTATAATTTGCCTATATGTCACATTTGGTGATCTAATTTGATTAATGTTATTAAACAAAAGTGTTTTCTGGCTACTTTGAAGATAAATGAAATCTTATTAATAAAATATAAACTATTGTTATTTTAATATTATTGAAAAAGTAAATGTCTTTGTCTTTTTCTCGCTAAGCATACTGTAATGAAAATAGCAAAGCTTTACTTGATTGCTAAGAAATGGAATGGGTTCCTCAACTTGCTAACGCAGAGATGGCAGATACAAATATTTTGTGACATGGGGAATGCCGGACTGGAAGAAGAAATGACTGCAGATAAATCATTGCACCGTTCTCTGGGTGGTGGTATGAGCCATCCGAACGTGAACTGTGGGGACACTCTTAGTTGAAGACCCAGAGCTTCTGTTGATAGCGAAGACAACATTTGTGATTATAACATGTTTTCAGAGTAGAGGGGATAGGAACTAGCAGCTGTCTGGGGGTTATGATAACCAGTTAACACACTGGCCTCTAGAGCAGGGGAAGCTTTGCACCTGTTCCTTCTAATTAGCTTTAGCTTCAGATTTCCTCTAGAGAGGATGATTTGGGGCTGGCTTCTCACTACGAAAAACAAACAAAAAATGAAGACACATTATTATGACCACTTTGAAGACCAGTTTGTGAAGATATTGCTTGAATTGTATACAATATAAAATGTGAATCAAAGACTTGGTAAAACAATATGGAGAGAATTCAAACAGTTGCCTTTTCCCCCCCTTAAACAGGCTCATGCACAATTAGTCCGAGAGGTTGACGTGGAGAAGGTGTCTGCTTTTGAGAATCCATATGTAGATGCAATAAAGAGCTTGTGGAATGATCCTGGAATCCAGGAGTGCTATGATAGACGACGAGAATATCAGTTATCTGACTCCACCAAATAGTGAGTATCTGCACTCCAGGCCCTGAGGACCTGCCTGCTGCTTTTCATGGGAATGTGCTCTGTGATATTTGTTAACAATATAGTCTGTGCTGTGCATATGGTAATCAAACCTAGGTATAGATACTAAACTAATATTTAAGTGTCGGAACTTATAAGTGTCGGTTCAATCATAAGGTACCGAGGTCATATGGTGGAGAATAGTTCTCTTTTCTGGAGACAACTCTCATGTAGCCCAGGTTGGCTTTGAACTCCCAGTACTCATATCCTCAACTCCGGAGTACTGTCATTACAAGTATGTATCACTATGCCAATTAAGTATTCTAAGGCTGAGACTGCATGGTAGGCAAGGATTCTACCATTTGAGCTACATCCACAGTTCCAAGAGTATTTCTTTCATTGTGTTTTACTTAAAAAATAAAAGGAAGACCCTAGTGATCTGATTTTTTTTAATCACCTTGTTTTCTTTCTCACAATGCAAGCCAATGATCCACGAATCTATACACCATTGTGTCTTAGTCAGAATCCTCTGTGTGTGTGTGTGTGTGTGTGTGTGTGTGTGTGTGTGTGTGTGTGTGTGTGTCAACTTGACACAAGCCTGAGAACTTCAGCTGAGAAAATGCCTCCATCAGTTTGGCCTGTAGGTAAGCCTGTGAGGCATTTTCTTAATGAATGAATGGTGGTTCTGGGTGCTCTAAGAAAGCAGGGTAAGCAAGCTTTGGAGAGCAAGCCAGTAAGCAGTGTTCCTCCATGGCCTTGCTGCATTTCCACTGTTCAGTGAGGGACTTTTACTGGATGTGTAAGATGAAATAACCCTTTCCCTCCCAAGTTACATTTGGCCATAGTCTTTATTATAGCAATAGACACATTGTGACTTGAAATCTTGTAGTATTTTTTAATAAAATTTAAATAAAAGTTCTGATCTTAGCCTTGGGTGACAGAACACTTGTATAGATTAGAAATTGCAAATAAAAATGTGTTTGATCATGACTTCCCAAAACATAAGACTCCCTAGTTTCTAATTCTCAGACCCTTATCTGCTTTCGAAGAACCATTATTGATGGATGGGTTTTCTTTTGCAGGAAAACTATAAGTTTTAATTTTGCATGCATCTCAGAATTATTGTGTGAGCTGCAAGTCAATCTCATGAGTCCTGGGAACGATTTGCATCCAAGAGAGATCTGTTAATTCTCTGTCTTTAGATGTGTATAAGTTCAGCATGGGACTAATGTAGAATCATTGTATCTAGCGTTCTAGATACCTAAGATTTGGGAAAATATGTTGTTGTTTTGGGTTTTTTAGTTATCTAGTCAGATTTCTTTGTACATTAATTATGTAAATCTGCCATTCCCCTCTTATTTTGGTTCTGGTTAGACACATGAAAGGGTGGAAACATTCTACAGCCTTAAGCCAGTCCCTATTATAGAGTAACCCAGTGGCTAAGAGTAGGCATCAGAGCAAAAGGAGGGGCCTGAGTGGCTGATTGATGCCCTTCAGTAATGCTTGGAAGGCCCAGGGGTTATGCATTCTTTTTACAGTGAAGTTACATTTCTGCCTTTCCAGGCATTTGCATAAGATAAATTATGCTTCAGATCAGCCATAGAAATGTTGCCTGAATAAATACTGTCATATCATCTGGTGGTTTGAATCATGTCATTCTAGACTGACAGCAGGATTCATCTATCCTGTTTAACATGCACCCCAGTGTGTGCAGTCATCTGGCATGTGCTGTTACTGCCTGTCCTTCCCTCCCGACCTTCTTCCACATCACCATTCAGGTTCTGAACCTTCCCACCTGCCCTGTCCCCCTCTTCTCCCCACTTCTTCATTCCCTTTGTGTAAGTTTCTGTGAGTTGAGTGCATAGATAGGAAACCTGCATTCATCTCTCATCTGTTCCAAATTCTGCCTCCTCTACCTTTGACCAGCTGTCTGTCTTTTACTTCCTGCCTCCTCTGTCCTTCTGTTTCCTTTGCCATTTCAGATTTCATCCGTCTCCCTGTGTTGCTGCTGTGTTTATCCACCCTCCCTGTTCTGTTCATTCTGTCTCCTCCTCCTGTTATTTACCCTCCGCCCTCACTGTGATTCTCTGCTTCTCCCTCACTCCCGTCTGCCCCTCGTTTTGCTAACAAGATTCTGTTTCCAAGTAATGCTCTGTGATTCCTCCCTTCCCTCCTCTCTCTTCCTTTTCTAGTACTGGAGATTGAACCTAGGGCCTTCTGCACGTACAGCAAGCACTCTACCCCTGAGCCCAAGCCAGCCTCTCCTTATGCTTATTTTATGTATTATCTTTTCCTCTTCCTACCTCTTTTACTGTTTACTCATCATCTATAATTGTGATTCTGCCTGTAGAGAGGCCTTGCTATCAGGGAAAGAACCTAGTTTGCCCCCTGCCCTGGGGTAGACCTCTGAAATGTTTCTTTTGCATGGAACTGTTGACTTCCATGGATATACTCTTGAGACAGCCTCTATCCTCTCTCATGATGTTCTCCCAGTGAGATTTGTAGATTTTGAGGCATGTACTCATTACTTAATGGTGAATTTGCATATTGCTGTGAAGTTTATTGTAGGCTGAGAGCTGTTTTAGGCTGTTTCTTCACCTCAGAAAGCCACCACTTTAGAATTCTGCCAGCATGAACTGAGTCCAGCAAAGAAATTGACCTGCTGGTACTGATGTGGGGCCCCTGGCACAAGCTGATTTAAGTTCCCTAACTGATTGTTCTTTATGTGTTCCTACTTTTCTGTGCTGGGCTTGGGGATAAGTTGATTTTCTAGGTTGCATTTATGTGAGTGTAAATACCCAGTTACTTTAGATGATTTTTTTGCTGAAATGACACAGAAATTAGAACATCTTGTATACCTTTAGACATTTTATTATATATATCTTTGTAAGAAAAAGATATTTGCCTATGTAGTTAATAATGGCATATAAATTATACCTAAAGCCAGTAATAAGTTCATGTTCAGATTCCCTGGATTCTTCTAAAATTCGATTTAGATGTTAATTTTAGGAATACACATTGTATCTGGTAGCTGTGTCTCTTAAGGCACTTCTACCCCAGTAGAGAGACCTGTTTTATATTTCACTGGCATGCTGAGAAGAGTGGCCTGGATTTCCTGATTGATTCCTGTACAATTTAGCTTGCTTCTTTCTCACAAGGATTTATTACTCACCAGAAGTTAAGGTTCAAGGTGAGCAGTGCGGCTCGAATGCTTTTAAAGTGATGTTGTAACCTCACTCTGACGGCTTTTCACCGCATCCTCTTATCTCAGTTAGCAACCCTTGCCGGTAGATAACCCCGGTAGGATTTGTGATGATGTAGTAGTAGTAGTGGTAGTAGTAGTAGTAGTAGTAGTAGTAGTTGTTATTGTTATTGTTGAGGCAGGTTCTGGCTGGCCTGGTACTTCCTCTGTAGATCAGGCTAGCCTCTAGCTCGTAGAGATCTGCCAGCCTCTGCCTCTTGGGATTAAAGACGTGCTACCACGCACAGCCGTGACACTGGTCCTCCTCTCTGAGGCAGCTCTTTTGTTCAACTGGCGCTTTCGGTTACCATGAAATACATCTCCTACTGTAAAGCTGTGTGTCCTAATCTTTCATGTAAAATCAGTAATTTGCTGCATGTACTCAATAAGATGGTAACTATGTCGTTTATCATCGAAACCAAGATACCTTGAGGAGAATGAGTAGCTGCTGTACTGAAAAGGCTAAAGGGTAGGTAGGATTGTGGCTACCAGCAGTGAAATGAAACCTAAGGGGGTTTGTTGGTTTTCTTCTTTCCACTTCTGTGGAAGTCTCTATTTAAGGAGAGTGTAACCAAATGTTTAAGGAACGTGTGTAGATCCCTGGCTTGTTCTCGTGCCTTTCTGGGTGTTGTAGGATTATTGTAGACAAGTGTGAGCAGCCGGGTGACTTGTGTGTTCTGGACACTTTACTTTTTTATTTTTTTAAAGCCAGGTAGTCTTTCCAACAGAGATACCACATTTCCTTGTGTCATCTTCTTTGGTATATATTCCTGCTGGACCTTGCCTCCTTTTCCTTCAGATGCATCTTTGCTTTTGTCTTTGTATTGGCAGTTCTTCTGTTAAAAGTTTGTCAGTCTCAGATTTCGAACTATGTGAGAATCAGGATCTGTCATAAATATTTGCTTAGACGCTGGGACTTAACAACTTTCCCTAGAATGCTGCTGGTTGTGAGACTCCATACAAGCCACCTGCCAAGAATACTGGAAGCAGAGGCCAAGCAGGACTCTTCTTTTTCCTATCTGATGGACTCATAGTCACCCATGAAGACCCAATTAGGAGTCACACTTTCTGAATACCTGGCCCAATACCAAAGATAGTCACCATGTCACCTGTCTTAGCACTTCGTACATGTTTCTGTGTGTTTCTCAGAATGCTCACCTCTATTTTCAGTACCTAACAGTGACTGCTTATGTTTGGCCATCACAACTGATTGCTCCATGAAAGTACAGATGGGCAATTCTTATTTTCTTTTATTTTTGTTGGTTTTTTTTTTTGTTTTTTGTATTTTTTTTTTCCCGAGAGAAGGTTTCTCTGAGTAGTTTTGGTGCCTGTGCTGGATCTCGCTTTGTAGACCAGGCTGGCCTCGAGCTCACAGAGATCCGCCTGCCTCTGCCTCCCGAGTGCTGGGATTAAATGCATGCGCCACCACCACCCAGCTGGTAATTCGTATTTTCAACAACTTTCATGCTAGACTCTTTTCTCTTTTGCGGTTACTGATGGACTTGGAAATTTAAGGGCCAAAGACATATAAGCCTTTTTTTTTCCTTATTGTTCTTCAAGGTCTGAGATCTCAAAGGTTTTGATCAAAGCAATAATAGCTCCTGTTTACTAGACACTTAGTTTGTTACACTCTTTATTTAGTCATTTTGTGTAGTATTCCATCTGATAATCAAAGCCTCAAACAGTGGAATTAGAAGTATTTCTTCTTATGCCTTATAAAGGAAAAACTGAGGTCTCGGGAAGACCAAGAAACCCGCTCAGGGTCACACTGTAATAAATGAGAGCAGCTGGAGTTGAAATCAGATTTGCTTGTTCCAGAGCCTAAGCATTTAGCCATCATGAAATACAGCTTCCGGGGGAGGGCACAGTAGACGGGAAGATGTCCATAAAGGTGTTTGACTTGTATACTTTATACCCTACTAAATATCTTTGATTGAGTGTTTTATAAATCACTTGATGTGATGTATATTATTGATGTTTATTAGTGATGTCTCCAAGTTGTTTCACATTATAAGATTAAGAGGGAATAAATGAGCCAAGCTCACTAGAAAACAAACCCAGAGGATTTTGGTCATTATCATTAAAACAGAGTCGTGTTTCACTAACTAAGCACCTTGTTCGTGCTAACACCGACTAAGTCTAAGTCACAGGTAGTGCATAAATATTTGTATAAAGTTTAGTCTACAGTTTCAGGGGTTTTTGTTTTTTGAGACTAGATTTCTCTGTATAGCCCTGTCTGTCCCAGAACTCATTCTGTAGACCAGGCTGGCCTTAAGCTCAGAGATCTCCCTTCCTCTGCCTCCTGAGTGCTGGGATTAAAGGACTGCACCACCATGCCTGGCTTAGTCTACACTCTTAACCCTCCCCACACTTCACCTTCCGTTCCACCCAGTCACTTTTTACAGGAGCTGATTAAGGACACTATAAAGGTGATTTATACCTACTTGTTATAATAAAACAGTTATGTCTCAAAGGGCAAATAGCAGTGGGAGACATGAAGAGATGAGAAATCTCAGGAAATGGGTAAACACTTTGGGTAGGTCTGCAAATGGTCTTAATTTGATGCATTCTTCAATTCTATAGAATGAGCCAGTTAAAAGTATTCTAAGATTCTGAAGAATTTTGTAGATTATTTTACTTTTTCATTATTGATAAAAAGCCTAAAGGCTTTGAGTATCTTTAGTAAAAGAACACAATAAGCAGATGGCTGTAGGTTTTCTTTTCTTTTTTTTCTGGGGTTCACCACCTGTTTTAATATACTGAGACATCAGGTCAAATGAGTTCACTGCCTACAGTACCAGAAGTTCCATGACACTAGCCACAGACTACATATCTCAGTCACATCAAAGTATAATGCTGCAACCTTAGGCTGAAGACTACTAACTATATCTGGGTTTGCCTTAATCTTGCTTTACCAGGAAAGTCAGACAACTTTTAAAGAGTCCATGTAGTCCAGAGCAATAAGTACACGAAGAAATTGGCCCTTTAGCACACATTAGCACTGGAATTTGCTTTATGTTCTGAATATATATATAAAGCTGATTTTAAAATACAAAAGGAATTTCAGAAATAGGACATTCAGGCCATCTGACTTAGCCAAATTCTGGAGTAAGGGTCCCTTGCTAAGATGTTACTTAGTAATAATTTGAACACTTGTACCCCTGGGGTGTGGTGTGGCTCTCCTGGCCATCCTGATCCCCCTTCCCCCTCTTGAAGGAAGGAAACAACATGGGATGTTGAGACTCTTGGGGAAGCATCCAGCCCTAGATTGCAGTTCTCTCTGCTGCTTATCAAAGCCTCAGCCACCTCAGGCATGATAGGTAATATTTAATGCTTAAATTAATTTCTGATTTTTGAGTATTTTTTATTCCATTACACTAGACTAGACTGCCTTTACTGGGAAATAATTAGCCTATGCAGTCAAGAAAAATTTAGTACCATCAAATTAACATGTGTGACTTGGTGTGTGTGTGTGTGTGTGTGTGTGTGTGTGTGTGTGTGTGAGTGATTTCAGGCTTTGTGAATTATATGGCCATTGTCTCACTGCTAGGTGCAGATGTAGCTGTAGACAGTGGATAAATTTGTGTGAGAGTAAATTCTTCAAGCTGCTATCTTAGCTCAGAAGGAAACACTGATCTTGAATTGTTCTTTTTTAAAGAGTAATGATAACAAGGCCTGGGAGATAGCTCAGTCAGTAAAGTACTTGCATCACAAGTGTGAGAAACTGCATTTGAACCCCAGAACCTGGCATGGTGAGTTACCCTTGTAATCTCAATGCTGGTTGGCTGGAGACAGGTGGTCTCTATGATTCACTGACTAGTTAGCCTCGCCTAATCAGGAGCTCCAGACCAAGGAAAGACCCTGTGTCAAAAAAAACCAAGATGGGGCTGACAAGATTGCTCAGCTGACAAAGGTTCTTGGCACCAAGACTGAGTTCCTCTGCGGGCTCATCATGGTCAAAGGAAAGAACTGAATCCTTCAAGTTGTCCTCTGATCTTCAGATGAACTCAACATGCACAAACACACATGCATAAATGAATGGATGAGTAAATAAAATGTAAAATGTCAATTGAAAATAAACTAACAAGGTGTATGGTATCTTGTGACTGTGCCTATCTTAATTCCTTCTGTTGCTGTGATAAAATTCCCTGATCAAAAGCAGCTGAGGGGGGAAAAGTTGGTTTGCGGTTCCAGGTCACAGCCCATCGTAGCCAGGGAGACACAGTCGCAGGAGCCCAAAGCTGCTGGTCACATCATGTCCGCAGTCAAGAGCAGAGAGAATAAATGAATGCAAGCCAGCTGCTCAGCTAGATTTCTACTTTTATTTTCTCTACCGTTAGTCCAAGGTCCCAACCCGAGAAATGGCACCTCTAACTTTTAGGCTGGGTCTCATGTCAATTAAGCTAATCAAGACTCCTCCACAGGCATTCCCACAGGCCACCTGATCTAGACAATTCTTAAATCAAGACTCTCTTCCCAAGATTCTAGTCTGTGTCAAGGTGACCAAACCATCCTAACACCTGAGTTGACTTCTGGCCGCTGAATGAATGCATATGTGTCCCCAGTGCAAATGTAGGATCATTTTTCCATTTGAGTGACATACTTACTTGTATATCTTTCTACCTTTTCCAGGAGTGAGAGAAATGAGACCAACATAAAAATCGTGTATTTCTCTCCTGTATTGTCTGATGATTTCCAGAGTCTTTTTCATTTTCAGAACACATGGAGCTCACAGGGCTGACTCAAATTCAGATACACTTAGCCAGTCTCTAGCCTTTGGGGGAGCAGTAGGGGAAGAACTAGACTTGGTTCCTCCTCACAGGTAAGCTGGTCTCCTAAGGACAGTCGGTGTAGAGATAGGTTGGACTGTGCAGACTCGCCATCTGCTCTGACTTCAGCTGATTCTTAAGTAGCTGTGTCTCCTCACTGTCTCCTCCACAGCTTTTACTCAAGAAAATGATGTTCTCAGCTAAAGTCTTTAGTGTTGTCATGTACAATGGGGATGAGCAGACTGCAGGAAAATTCAGCCTACTTTCTGTTCTTACAACGTTTGATTGGAACTCAGCTGTACATATCCATGTATGAATGTCTATAGCTTCTTTGGCACCCAATGGCAGTGTCAGATCATTAAAACAGTGACCATATGAATCACAAAGCCTGAAATACTCACACATCCACACATCGTTTGAAATTCCCCCTTTAGAACAATGAATGTTGATAGACAGCTAGCACACTGCTTCTACCATTTGAATGGAATCCTGCTGAAGACTGGTGTTCTGAATTAACTCCAAAATAAATTTTAGAGAGTTGAGAAAATAGTTGGCTTTTGTTCCTTCAGCTTCCTCTAGAAACATTCCATAGCACCCTGAGGCCTGATCAGGAGTGAGTCATAGAGCTCTAGATTGAACGCCCCACCCCCATCCCTGGCAGTGCCTATACCAGCCACACAGAGCATCTAGTACTAAAGATGATGAAAATGGCCAGAAATGTTCAGTAGTTTCTTTGGCCTCTGAGGAGAACTGTTTGCCACCCCATCTTTGTGTCTGATGCTTGGCTTAAAGGTGGCTAAGAAGACTGAAATTGGGTTAATATTCAGTAGGGAAGACGGGGTTTTGTAAGGGACCAGATTAAACATGCCCATGACTAGTGACAGCCACAAATGAGCCCAGGTCTTCTTTATGAGACCCTTGGAGTTTGAGAGCCTCCTTCCTTTTGGCTCACTGCCTATCAAGCAGCCTTGGGACCTGACCAGCTGGCTGTATCCTTTTGACTGAAAACAAGAAGTTGAAAGGCTGGTGAACCTATCAGAGGACCCAGCTTCAGTTCCCCATACAGTGACTTATAACAGTATGGAACTTCAGTTCCTAGGGATTCATTACCCTCTTCTGACCTCTACAGGTATGTGGTGTTCATGTGTATGTGCAGCCAAAGCAGTTCTACACATAAAATGAATAAATTAATAGGTTGAATATTGTCTCATGGTATGTTAAGCCAAATTAGGATGACCCATTGATCTCTAGACATGATCATCGTGTTGGGATGTCAAGGTCTGGTGCTATAGGACAAACCTCTAAGTTAAAATAGTAAGGCCTTAGGAAACTTGCTTCTGTGTGTCCACATCATCAACAGTTATTTGCGACACAACTATGTTCATTGCTAGAGTTCCAGCTCATTCGGGAGGGGATTTGGGTCTTCTGTCTCTTGGTTCATTCCCACTGTTGAAGTTACTGTCTAGTTTACTGTGAACTTTCATTAAAAGGTACTTGTTGAAAGTCTTAAGAAAATTCTGTGCCATTTCTGATTTTTTTTCCCCTTCTTATCTCTTCTCTTTGCTGCCTATAGCATCCCCCACCCTCACCCTTTTTTTTTTTTTTTTTTTGCACATTATTCTCTAGTGACTGCAGTTCATAATCATCTATCCTTTCTTATTGCATTCTTAGTTAGCAGCTTACAATTTGGTACTTAATTGTTTCTTAATTGATTCATCTGTACTATCTTTGCTTCCCAGATAGGCTGGCGTCCCTAAGGGAAAGAAATATATTTTAATGTATTTTCATACCGTTTCCTTGTGCCAGCCTCCCCCATCAAACACATACTGAATTAGAGTTTAGCATAGTAGGTTCTCACAGCACAGCAAGGCAGATTAAGAATCAGCCTTCTAATATTCCTTGATGTGTTTCAGAATTGTGTCAGAATTAATCAACACCTTTGAAAGCTGTCTTATAAGAAAGTAAATTAGAAAATCCCAATAGGCAAATTGAGGGGGACCTCTGTTTTGCCTTCCTCTGTCTCTTTCTTTGGATTTTGTTGCTTCCTTTTGTTTCATATCTAAGAGACAGTCTCTCTCTGTTGCCCAGGTGCCTCAAGCTCCCTGGCACAAACAGTCCTGCACAGCCTCCTGAGTCGTGAGGGCTGTAGGCATGTACTACTGCACTTGCTTGTGTTATGTCTAATTACAAGCTTGATCTGTTTGTTTGTGCACTGTAGTTGTAAATCTACTGCTCCTGGCTGTGATACTGGAGTCTGCCTGGCACACACAGAGTTGCTTGGTCCATTCACTGTTTGTTGGGAGTCTCTTTTTGATAACCATTTTGAATAGCTGTCTGATCATAAAATTAAGATGCTGATCTCTTTCCTGTGTTCAGTAATGAGTTCTTTTCAAGATACTCAGGGTGTTTGTTAAGAAAAGAATACTTTGTGAATTGTCTTAGGTTTTTGGTCAAAGAAAGTTAGAGCGCCTTATTTATCCTGTTAGTTTCTCTTTATTTCAGAGATTACTCCTTCCTTATAAGTTCTCAAGAACCTGGGTCATAACCCTGCAGCCACCACTTGTGCGCTTTGCTTTTTTGAGATTTCCTATGAAAAACTTTATGAACAAAACTACCTGTAATAAATGCTACCTGTCACTAGTCATGAGGAATGGTAATTTTCCTTCTGCCCAATGAGGTCTTCTGAGATGGACATGCTTGTGTAATGAGTAATCCCACGCAGCTAACAAAACTGAGCCAGATTCCTGGCCAACTCAGACCAGAAGACGGAGGGCCTTGCTTGGGTCCTGTCTCCCAAACCCCCCTTTGAACCTTGCTTGCTGTGGTGTAGTAGTTTTATGGAACCATCACTGATCCATTTTGTAAAGGGCACTCCAACTGTTTTGGTAGGGGTTTTTGTTGGTGTTCTTTTTGTTTGGTTGGTTGGTTTTTGTTTTAAAATCTCTTCTTCTGGAATTGTGTGTTCACACAGCTCTACCCAGAGCTGTGTGTCTAGGTTTTTCTTGCCTTGGCTGCTTGGACAGTGTCAGATAGCATCTCTTGGCGTGATCTAGCTTTCTACTCCCAAGAGAATGATCCTCTCACAATGAGGTCTTGTTAATTTTTTTTTAAATGAAGGCGACCTAGTTTTTGTAACCTTCTTTTTAATAATTAAAAATATGAAAGCTACCCAGAATCATTTTTCTGTGCCACAGTTCCAACTTCATATCGAACTTGAACTGCAAATCTGTTAACATGGCAGCCTTACTGTGAAGATACTTAATGGGGGTGAAAAATCTCCCAGTTTCAAACATGCACCCAAGAACATGCTGTTAATGCCCCAAGAGGCTGTTTTATCCTGTTGTGTTTAGCTGGGTTTGCACCACATACCAGAAACGCCTTTTCATACTTACTACCTACAGGCCATTTAATTTGATTTGGTCATGTTATTTTAGTGAAGTTTCAGCTTGATTCTTTACTTTTAATAATTCAAAGCAATGATATATCCCTTTTTCCAAACATCATATTTTTTGCAGCCAGGAATGATCCTGAAGTTAATTGCATGGAAATAATACAGTGATCACTAAACAAACTGATGGGTATGATTGCTTCATTCTTTCATGTACTCAAACATATGATAAGAAAGTGTTTGTGAATTATCACTTGAAAGTTTGTAATGCATTCCCAGAAGATGACTGAATCCAAATAAAACCTGGGGTTCTTCTCCAGTGTTGACAATCTCCTTGCATAGCCCATGAATCTTATCCAGGAATCTTCATATCCTTAACTTCTACCATAATGCTACAAGTCCAGTGCGATGCTAAACTCCAGGTGACTTTGTGTTTTGCTGTGGTAAAGGAATTGTCGGATTACTAAACATGCCTCATTCTTGGTTGAAAACCAACATAATAACTGTATCATTTTGTTCCATCAAAGAGTTTATATCTGTTGATAGAAATAACCTCCTCAGTTTTCCCTGGATTAGATGGAATTCCAAAGCTCAGAGGCTGCACACTGATGAATGTGCTGATGCTGATTATGCCTTTCTGTGGCCAGGACTTGAGAGAGCAGGAAGCTTGTCTCCCAAATGAAGTTAAACCAATGGGGCCTTTCCTTCCTCTGTTGTATTCAAATTCGTCAGAGGCATTTTAATTCAGAATTTAGTTTTTACATAATGCAGGCCAGCCATATCCCAGAAATATAATTACATAAAGATGGGTAGCTAACAACCCTCTGGCTCCTCTGCTTGTTCCTAAGGAGTGTAACCTAGCCACTGCAGCAGTCCCGATAAAATAATTTTAATTTGGGTGGCACACTGAGCATCTGTTACCTGTGGCCCAGGCTCTCAGCCAATGCTGGTAATACAGCCACAGACAAAGATAGTTGTGAATATGAAAGTATGTGGAAGAGGACTGGATATTTTTAATCTACAGTATCAAACCATTCAATGTCTCAATGGAGCAGAAAGTCATTGAAGTGTGGAAGTAAGGAGCCTTGAAACAGCCAAACTTGGTTTTTCTTAAACATTCTTAGGAGTAGCTTATCTCCTAGATAATTAAGTCCCACGTATACATGCCTTCTTCCTGTGCCTCACATCCGGAAAGAGCTACCAGCTACGGTTTACACTTGCATTGCCTTGGTAATGTACCTGTTCCATCACCATAGCAACACTCTTGAGAATGACCTCAGCAGCCACTCAGAAACACAAATTATAGCTATAATTAACTCTGCAATATATATTTGTTCAGGCCCTGGTGTTTCTTTTTAGAAGGTTAAATGAATAGAATAATACAACATGGGCCCACCCCCTATTTTCCATTAGTTTTTGCTGATAATATGAAATATTTCAGTGGAAAACAGAGATTAGAGATGACTTTATTACATCCTCTCAAAATGTGGCATACATAAATGAAGAGGACATACTACACTACTAGAACACCACTTAAAGCGATACAAAGTAACCACCACCACCCCCATGAAGCCAATATGAAATGCAAAAAAATGTGTGATTTCTTCCTCCAAGCCCTCTTGTCAGGCCATGGTGGGGCAGGTGAGTTGGGGCTCTGCAGGCACAAGCTGTTGATATTGGCCCTTGCTGGGCAGTAGGAGATGCAGGTCTCACTTGTCTGTTGTTTTTGGCTTGGAAAATCGTGTCTTCAGTATTGTGCCTTCTGAGCCCCTCAGTAGAAAATTAATTATATAGACAGATTGTGCATCTTTTGGTTGGTGAGTTTGTTTTGTTTTCCACTGCTTTTGCTTGGGGGTGTGTCTGGTGTGGTTTGCTTTGGGTGGAGGTGGTGTACACTGCAACTAGCAGGGGTTGACGGTGTTCAGCCTTTTCCTTCTGCTAAACTTCACTAATGTAGTTTCTGCCCCAAAGGGAGGTGAGCTTTCCCCTGCATCGCTCAGCTGAGGCAAAGCAAGACTGTCCAGCAAGACCATCACTTACTTTTAACTTAATCAAAAATGTTTTTTAAAAATCTACTTATTTTGTGTGTTTGAGTGTTTTGTGTGCATGTATGTCTCTGTGCACCACATGTGTATGGAACATTTTAAAATACTCTTTCCTTGTCATGGTGTTGACAATCCTGAGACAGAAGAGAACTTGGCAAGCAGCAAATGTTCAGTGTTGTAGTTGTTACTCTACAGGAGCTGTAGGAAGGGTGAAGAGGGAAGAGAATCCTCACCACGGGACTGTCTCTAGACAGCTCAGAAGTACCCTAGATCACAGAGAAATGCCACTGACAGTTCTGTAGGGTGGCTGCTGGTCCTTTGCAAGTGGCTTTCCAGTTGCATGTAGCAGAAATCTTAAAAGTTCTTATTAATAAAATCAAACCCAATGCCAGGTATTGGAGTGAATGCTGGAAGATCAGAAAAGCAGAACAAGCCATAGCTACCTCACCTCACCAGTTCCTCAGCTGATCCTGTTTCCTCAGACTGGAAGCTTCTTAGTCCTTATCCAAATGAATCGCTGAACTGTTGTTCAAAAGCCTAAAAGCTTAACCAGCCAAATGCCTTTTTTTCTGGTCCTCACGCCTTATATATCTTTCTGCTTTCTACCATCACTCCCTGGGATTAAAGGCATGAGACACCATGCTTGGCTGTATCCTTGAACAGATGGATTTCTGCCTCTGGAATGCTAGGATTAAAGGTGTGTGCTACCACTGCCTATCCTCTATGTTTAATATTATGGCTGTTATGTCTCTGACCCCAGATAAGTTTATTAGGGTCACACAATATTTTGGAGAACACAGTACCACCACAGTTGCAGGTATGTACCCTGGCTCCATGTCATACACATATTTGTAAGGAGCTCAGTGCACCCTTGCTGATTGGAGAGATGCTGTCAAGGCTCCTAAGGTGCAGTTTGATAGAAACCCCCCCCCCCCACTTTGTGCACTGATTCTTTAAATTATCCCTGGCAAACATAGTCCTGCTTGGAAACAGTGCTATAGAAGCACTGGTTGGTTCATCTTCAGAAAACAAAACCACAATTTCCCTTACTGTAGACCACCTCAGCATCATATACATGAGAATCAACAGGCCTCTGTTCTGACCTGTGCATGGGACATAAGTAGAGCGGCAGCATATTTCTTAGTTTCATTTTCATCTTGATACTTTACATGCAGAATTCTTTGGCTTCTCTGAAATTAGTTCTTGTACACAAATGATTACATAGATTTTAGAATATACACTTAAAATGTTTAAATCAAGGGTCTGATAGATTAGAAAGTTGCATTTTCACAGAGCAGTCTTTTGCTTTTGTGTCTGGTATGAACCACTTTATCTTTAGACGAGATACAGTCAATCCACAGAACATGGGCTTTGTTAATCCCATCAGGTAACTAGGGCTATACCCAGAGTCACTGAAATAACAGCTTTACACTTGTACTCTCCCAACAGCCCCCTCTGTCTTCTGGCCAAATTTAGAGTAATCGAGGTATGGAGGAATTCTCACTGGTGAGCAGAGGGCTCACAGCTGGCCACAAATGGGTCGATGTGTCTGGAATAAGGCCTGAAGTATAATAGCTGCTTTGCTGGAGGAGTTCTCTCCTGCTCTTGCCTTAGAGGCCTGGTTCACTTCCACTAAGGCAATAGTTTTACTTTGTTATTGAAGTCAGACTTTTGTGTTAGCAGTCTGTGACTCTTACAGGCTGAGAATACCATTTCCTTCTAACATTGAGTTTCACCCATAAAGGAACTCCAGTGGTAAGAATTCAGTGCTAAAAGCTTTAATGCTCAAACTAAATCTCAATGTAGGAAATCCATCCATCCAACAAAGAATGACTAAATAAATACTATTTTCTATCCAACAAAGAATGACTAAATAAATACTATTTTCTTGGCACTAAAATGGAGATAGATAAAGATGTGTTGAGACAAAACAGTCTTCTTTCAGATAGATTCTGTCCACTGAGTATGTATTGTGATTGCTGAGTTATAACCACCATATATACCAAACGTTCAAATTCATTGTATCTTATTTGTGGTCATTACAGAACTGATTCCTTCCAGGTCTGTTAATGGTGCCACCATTGTTCTACCTCTTACTCAGGTCAGTTGCTTTGTGTAGACACTGCAGCCATGTGTTTTGAAACCATTTTTGTGCTTCATCATTTCCAGAGCACAGGAGAGTATAGTTCCTCTTTGAAATCATAAAGATGCTTCTCAGAATAGTCATTTCCACCTTGCTGTAATCAGTTCTGTTAAATTGTGTCATTCGTGACATCACAACTTAAGTCCTACACTTCAAGAGAGTAGAAAGTGAATGGATAGGTTCTGGAAATGATAGAACCATGCTGATGGTGAACGTGTCCTTGCCAGGGGTTAGGGTTAGCAATGATAACATATCATTTTCTTTATGCCAAGTAGGAAGTAGTGCAACCTGATTGTGGTGGTGATTTCCAAAATCTCATAGACTGTGTACCACAAACACACACACTCATATACATGAATGTATATGAATACCCATAACTAAGGCCTATAGTTTTATAAATAATACCATGAGTTTTCTAATTTTGGTAACATCAGATTCTTGGTTAGTGTGATATAGATAAGATACATAAGGTGCTGTCATTAAAGGAAAGCCAATTGAAGAAATTCTGTGATAATTTGATAAATTTCTTTTGAGTCCAAAATTATTTAAAAAATAAAATAAAATGTTTTCTTCCCCCCTCCCTGAGGAAACATATAGGCATAATGGGCAGATACATTTAAAGTTGGTGTAGGTAGCTCTAAAGAAGAGTGTCTAACCTCAGACATCGTTCTTATTAAAGCTTAAAATCTCATGGCTTTGCATAAATGGCAAATGACTTGGGCTTTGAACATAATTAACGACATGGTGTGCTGCTTCTCTCGGGAATGAGGAAACTTCCTCCCAGGAAAAAGAACTGATGTTCTGCAAACACGCGAGAAGATAAATCCTGACCTTACACTCAGCTTTATTCTATGGTTGCTTATGCAAATTCACTTTGTATAAATAATTAAAAACTTTATTGAACTCTTGATTCACCAGCCAAGCCTGCTACACAAGTAGAGGGTAGGAGACTAACTTGAGTTCCTTAGCGGCTCTCCTTTCCTTTGTGTGAGTTCCAGCAGATGAGGAAATGGGGATCTGGTGAGTAGGCAGCAGGGATGGAGAACCTCCTCTAAGCGATGGAAGGCTGACCGTGTCTGTCTCCTAGACTGTCACTTTCTGGTATTTGGTTTCTCTGTGACTCCTTTGCCCCTTCCCTTCCGTGGGTTTGGAGTGATGGCAACTAACATTCTCGTGTCTTCCCTCTTCCAGCTATCTGAATGACTTGGACCGTGTAGCCGACCCTTCCTATCTGCCTACACAGCAAGATGTGCTTAGAGTTCGAGTCCCCACCACGGGAATCATCGAATACCCCTTTGACTTACAAAGCGTCATTTTCAGGTAGTGACTGAGCTCATTAACACCTGCATGCAGGGTTTAAAGCCTGCAGCTCTGTATGGATCATCATCCTTGGGATACACAACTGAAACTATGTATCAGTGAAAGAGAAAGCAAAAGAGATGTTCTGGGATTTTCATGTCAGGCTTAATAACCAGGCAGTTAATGAAACCTTAGTTGCTGGTGGTAGAACACCGCTACTCCAGTGTGTGTGTGTGTGTGTGTGTGTGTGTGTGTGTGTGTGTGTGTGTGTGTGTGTGTGTGTGTACATACATGTAATCATTTTATCTGAGGACATAGTTTATTTTTAGAATTTTGTAAGATACAAATGGTCATATAATCCTATCAGTAATAGCAATTACACTTTTTCAAAAACTTTTGTTTTGCTCTTTGAGATAGGGTCTCACTCTGTAGCTCAGACTGGCCTTGAAGTCCTAGTAATCCTCCTGTCTCAGCCTCCCAGTTGCTGGAATTTTAGGCAGGAACCATTGTGCCTACCATCAGAAACTTCCATATTGATGTTTTCTCCATATTGTTTTGTACCAATACAGAATTTCTTCATAGCATTAAAGTCATACAATAAAATGCTTGAGAGTTTCAAATTCATGATTTGTGGAAGTAGGATACTTAATATAAATCGATATGCAAAGAAGGGAAGTTTACTATTTCCCTGTTCATTGCTGCTATTTATCTTAATGCTTCAGCTGAACCTTTTTTAACTAGTGTCTTTTCACTTTACTATTCATAATCACTTAATTGTACTTTTAGTTGGAGTACAAACCACTTAGAGCTTTGAGGAGTGTTGAGCTGGCTCTCAAGGGAGCCTACTTGCTTAGGATGGGCCTGTGCATGAGGCTGTGAAGCCGCCTTTGTGTACCTCCCCGTGAAGCATCCCTTTGCTGTGGGACTCAGCAGACCTGTGCTGTTTCTTGCCAAAGCACCAATTTTTATTTTATTTTTCACTGTTACTACTTTTTTAACTCTATTCCTTCTTGGCACCTGTGATAATCTTGCCACCATATACTGCTCAAAATAGGCTGTGAAGTAGGTAGCACTTTGAAAATACTTACAAACCTCTTTTTTCAATCTATAATGGGTACATTAAGATGATCACCAAGGTTCCTGGGCCAGCATTCTGTATTACATATTTTGAGTGTGTAACATCTGGATACTCAAATTTACTTTATTTCATAGCCATAATACAGAAAAAATTCAAAAAACATACAGTACTTCTTGGATATTTTCACATCTTAGTTGCTCTGCAATTTCAAAAATTGATTAGGATTCCATCTTATTCTTGACATATTTTGTGCACTAGTGTTGCAGAATACTTTCTGCCCCTGCAATGAAAGTAATGACATCAGTGTCTGATTTCCTGTCTCACATACACAGCAGTGGCTCCCTGCAGGAGGACGTCCTTCACTAGCAGCAGTTCCATGTAAATGAGTTGCAGTATTTTCACACAGTGGCAGTGGGGCAGAGCCAGCAATGTAATATCTTTAACACCTCAAAGTCCCACTTTTGATGTCCAGAGCTCACAGGTTGTGTGGATGCATCATTTTGCCCCTTTTATCTTAGTCCTGTACCTTTGTAGTCTTTTAGAAATGGTGTTGTGAATGATCCTTGATTTCTGGGCTGGGGAGATGACTCAGTCAATAAGGAACTTTGCTGTGCATCTCCATGGCCCACATAAAAAAGTATGGTAGCATATATCTGTAATGCAAGGTCCAGAGAGTAGAGGTACAAAGACAGGTTCCTGGGGCTTTTGGCCATCTAGTGTAGCCAGTCGATGAGCTCCAGGTTCAGTGAGAGACCCTGTCTCAAAAAACTAAGGTGGAGAGGAACAGAGGGAGCTGCCTGACACTCATCTTCTGTCTTCCACATAAACATGCATACACGTGCATGCGCACACACTCACACACCCATGTGTACAGTGTACACACTCAAAGAAACAGAAGTTCTTTGAGTTTTTCCTTTGAATTTAGTGTGAGAGTCAGGAAAGCACCGAAGTGGCACAGTGTTCAGTAGACTCCTGCAGAGCACCACTCTTCCTCTTTCATTCTGAATCCTCTCGTCTTCTGGGACTTCCTTCCTCTGAATGTTGTGTGCATCAGTCAAGATTCGGCTCCAGCAATTTGGAGGAGCTGATTTGGTATCAGGCAGTGCTGGATATGTGCACATAATACTTCCACTCCATTCTTGGTGCCCTTGCTGGTGTCTGATGGTAACCAAGTGCAGAGTGGATGCATTAAAAGCAGACCCAAGTCATGGTTCAAATGATGCCCTTGAAGCACCGTGTAACATTTTGATGTTTTACACCACACTTCATTTTCAGCAAGGTGACGAGTTGGTTTGTGCACCATGCTGCCTGATTTGATTGGGCCTGTGCAAAATTATTGCCAGTACTGAAAGAAAGAAAAAGCCCCAAATTCTTATCCTGCAGAAGGAAGCATAAGCAGGATCATGTGTACATTTAGCACCCTTTTTCTATGGAATATGTGACGTCTTGTATCCATGGTCATTCCTAACATCCTCAAGTAACACATGAGGGTCTTCACTCTGACATCTAGGAAATGAAAGTGCAATTTATTATTTGTTATTTGGCTTGACATAAAAACATCTGTTTGCCTTTGCAGTGCGTAATGTAATACTATTTTGCTTGGCACAGATAAGAAGTTTTACATAATTACAATAACATATCTAGTAACTTCCCAGTAACCACAGTGATTTATTACCTACCATGCCTTATTTCTATCAGGTAACAGACAATTAATAGATATCAATAAGCATTAATTGACTTGGATGCCATTTTCTTCCAAGTACTGAATTTTCCCTGGTTTGTAAATAGTATTATATTGATACTCTTAAATTTTTCTTTATGTTATTAATATGAATATTGTTATCTTTGCAGAATGGTCGATGTAGGGGGCCAAAGGTCAGAGAGAAGAAAATGGATACACTGCTTTGAAAATGTAACCTCGATCATGTTTCTAGTAGCGCTTAGCGAATACGATCAAGTTCTTGTGGAGTCAGACAATGAGGTAAGTGCTCTTTGGACAGTAGTGACTTATCATTTTAGTACCTGATAGAAATAAGTGACAAGAAGTAGAATGTGGGGAATGGAATGAGTTGAAGTCATTACTTTCTTTACCACTATTTCAGGATTTGGTTTTTTTTTTCAATTTATGTTTTTAGTTCTTATTACACTAGTATATTTATTTTGTAATAATACTTTGTAATAACAGTCTGTGGGGGTGGGTCCTAGGGATGGAACTCAGGTTCTCAGGCTTGGCTCCAAGCACCTCTACCCACTGAGCTATCCTACCCATCTGGATGTTTGAACTACTCATAAATGTATCTGGAACTTTTTCTGTGTCCCACTTGGCCTGCGGTCGGGACAAATCTTACCCACAGTCCGCAGCCTTTTATAAAATAATCACACAGAGGCTTAATATTAATTATAACTGCTCGGCCATTAGCTTAGGCTTATTACTGACTTAGCTCTTACACTTAAATTAACCCATAATTCTTATTTATGTTTAGCCACGTGGCTTGGTACCTTTTCTCAGTTAGACATTCTCATCTTGCTTCCTCTGTGTCTGGTTGGCGACTCCTCAGCCTTCCCCTTCCCAGAATTTTCCTTGTCTGCTTATCCTGCCTATACTTCCTGCCTGGCTACTGGCCAATCAGCATTTTATTTATCAACCAGTCAGCAACACATTCACAGCATACAGAATGATTTCACCCATCACGTAAATAACCCTGTAAAACCAACCTACAACAACACACTCAGAATGGCAAGCTTTTTCTGTCAGGAATGCAAGCAGGTCTGAGTGCTCAGATCTAATTGGAACTGTTTGATTGATACTTTTAACACTGTACAGAGGTTCTGAACATGGAAATGTCATAGAAAGGCCTAGGCTTATCACAAGACCCTATCATAGCCTTCCTTGCAGGATAGAACTGGGATTGTTGAATGAGTCACCCTGTTTCGTTTTGCTTTCATTTTGTTTAAAACATTGTTTGCCTGATGGGTGGGCATGCCGAGCCTTCACTTGGCAGATGTGAATAACTTTGTAGCTGGGTTCAAAATCAGTTCATTGTGAAGCCATGTAGTGTCTTGGTGATGTGGCCTCTCTGCTAGAGTGTTGTTTGGGCTGTTGTGTAGTGTAGTCTCTCCTAAGCAGGGGTGACTCAGGAACTGTTCTTCATACCCGTCTGGAGAGCTGGTTCTGTAGTGGGCTCTCTTCTCTACTGCAGGGAGAGTTAACAGGTGGAAACTCAGATTTGACTGTGGAGGATAATTAAGGGGTGTAGGGAGCAGCCTTCGAGCTAAAGTTCACAGCCTGTATGTCTGAATGGAGATGCCATGAATACTTCTTTCAGAGCTTGCAGGCGGAGAGACCAGTGGCATTGAGAAAAGGTAGAAAACAGAGAAGGAAGCGAGGAATCGCAGCAGCTGGTTAAACTACGATCTGGTGTGTCAAAATTTACTTTCAACACACATCTCTTTTTTTGGTAGATAAGAATTCCTGGCTTCTTGGTCTTTTTAAGATAGCTTATTTTTTTGCAAGTCTTAATATTCTCATTTCAGTTCATACCCAGTATGCAGAGATTTGCATCAGCCAACCAGCTGAGCCGAAATGCAAAGTGCCTGCAAGCATAGTAAAATACATAATTATCAGTTATCAAAATGTAAGCTGGGCAGTTGCCTTTAGAATGTTTACTGTTATAGCTCTCTGGTTCTCTTTCTTAATCTGTACCTGTGCCCATTTGTTCTATGATTCTTGGAGACTATAGTTTTAATATATTGCTTATTTTAGACAAATTGTAACATGCCTATGGTTTCACTACTATGTTGTGGGTACCAGGATATCCAAACAGTTACAAAATTGGGGGGGTGGGGTGGTAATTAACTTTTCCCTGGAGAAGCTTTTAAAAAATTATACCTTTTAAAAAAAATCAGAACAAGGCACATGAACCAACGACAGTAAGATTTTTGCTATGTAGATCCTTATTTCTTATATTCAGTTTGCTACCCACTAAAATAAATTTTACATATGTCACCTACACAGAAGATGGAAGAAATACATATGATTTCATTCCTGTGTTTACATACTAGCAAGGGTAAAATAAGTGTCTACCAGTACACATTTTATGCCCATTAAATATGTTGTATCTACAAAGGACTGCATGTTGTGATTTAATGGCAATCAGTTTGCCATTTGTAAATTAGCAAAATAGCAAGGAAGTCAATTCTCTAAATAAGTTGTCAGCTAAGTCTAGTACAACAGCCAGATCCTTTGTTTCTCTGGTCATTACAGATTCCACCTGTTGTTACAGTAGAAATCTGATTTGTTGGTTGGTTGGTTGGTTGGTTGGAATAAAAGTATATTAGTTCAGTGGCATTTTTTTATCAGACATCATCAAATTTCTACCAGTAATTTGTCATTCAGTATGTAAGTATTCATTGTAAAAGCATGGCCCAGTTCCTTTGGTTCATAAGGTGATATATTATGCCACATATTAAAATAATAAATCTGTGTCCCAGTTAGCTTTCTATTGCTATGACAAACACCATGACCAACAGCAACTTGGGGAGGAAAGGGTTTATCTCATGTTACAGTTTTTTGTCCATCATGAGAGGGAGTTGGGCAGGACCATGGAGGCTGGAGTGGAAGCAGAGACCCTGGACATGTGCTATTTTACCGACTTGTTCTCCATGGTTTGCCTAGCTTGCCCTCTGGCACCACTAAAACTACCAGCCTAGGAGTAGGGAGTGGCATCACCCACAATGAGCTATGCCTCCCACATCAGTCGTTAATCAAGAAATGCCTAGAGACCGATTTGATGAAGGCATTTTCCCAATGAGCGGAGCTTGTGTCATTTTGACAAACAGTCTGAACAAGTTGTTGTTTCCCTGTTAGAACTCAATTCTGTGAGGTTAGTCACACCCACTTTAAAGCTTTTTCTTAGGCCTTCATCAAGCCTGATTGTGGCATTCGAGCTGAACTTCAAGCATAACAAGAAAATGCTACCCATAACCAGCACCCTGAATTAGCGCACAGTCCCAGAAACATGTGTTCACATTGGAGTGATCTATTTTATTTTCAGTTGTAGTAAAACACGCAGATGTCATTGTTTCCAACTTCTTAAACCGTTAAGGTAATTCAGAACTGCAGAATTCTAGTTTCTGAAACTTCTTGTTTTGGGGTGAGACAAAACAAGTATAAAATTCCAACAGTTTGTTCTTGGTTTTAAAGTGTGATGCTCCTAACTTTAATTCAAAGCAGACTTGACTGTGCCTCCCTTGGTATATATTTGTGAGAGAAATCTGGGAGTGAATACTGATGGCCTTTTTTCCGTCCTGTGGAACGGTGGACAATGCACTGTAGATAACAAGCAGTGCAGTTTGCAATATTGTAGAGGCTCGGAAGCTGATTTGTTCAGTAAAGTACATGAAGACCTCAGTTCAAGTCCCCAGAAGCCATATAAAAAGATGGGCATGGTGGCACATACTTGTAATCCCAATTCTGGCAAGGTAGATACAGGCACATCCCTGGAGTTTGGCAAACTCCAGGCCTGTGAGAGTACCTACCTACACCCCCACACCCCACAGAAAGGTAGAGGTCACCTAGGGAATGACACCTAACCTCCACATGCACAAGTGCACATAGATACAGGGACACACAGACAAATGTCCCAGGTTATTCCTTTTGTTTGTGTTTTAGTTATTTGCAAATGTTGTGTGTTAGTCTCTATAATTTTATACAGATCTGCTTTTGTCTGTGCAGATTCTCAGCTTTCCTATTGTTTGGAGAATGAATGTCTTTCTCCTTTGTATCCAAATAAGGAAATAAGCATGGACTAGACAGACCAAGGTTGTCGTACTGCACTGATTTCTGACTCTTTTCTCGCGTATTTTCCCTGTGGTAACATACCAGCATGCAGCCAACTATTCTGCTGTAATCCTTTCATGGACACATTATTTCAGAGCCCCTAAAAGCCCAGAGCAGGAAGATAGCCAGTGTGTATCACTGTGTGTTCAAACTCGGCTGTCAGTCTTTGTTTCTCAAGCTTTCTGGTCCATGGCTGAGCATTCACACCAAGGTACCTTCTCTTCCACATTTCTTCTTAATGTGTACATCTAACTGATTGGTCATGATGAGTTATTTCTTATTTTTTTGTTTTGTTTTGTTTTTAGTATCAAGGTACTCCCCCTACACCCAACCCAGGCCTTCCTTTGATTAAGATGGCTTTCCAAGCATTGGTTCTCAG
Organism: Onychomys torridus; assembly: GCF_903995425.1. Classification (NCBI taxonomy): domain Eukaryota; kingdom Metazoa; phylum Chordata; class Mammalia; order Rodentia; family Cricetidae; genus Onychomys; species Onychomys torridus. The sequence goes on from NC_050443.1 coordinate 134,803,166, forward strand.
AGACATCTGTCCTTCAAGCTGAGCCTGGAATTGAGAGTTGATAAGTAAAAAGGCAGAGTAGCCATTTTTAATATAGTTGTATTCATACCTCTTTAAAAAGTGCTAAGCTGTTACCTGTGTATTATGGTAAGGATTACGGTCCTGGCCAGTATACCCTATCTGAGTTTACAACACAGAGAAAGCCCTGTCATTGCTAAGAGCATGGAAGCAAAGTGAAAATTCTCCATTCAGGGTGTTGAAATACCTCCCCTGGACCTCTGAGTTCTTATTACATTCAGAGACAATAGTGGGCAAACACAGGACTTTCCCCAACAGTTCAGACTGTCTCTATGTTCATTGGATCTTATACTCTTAAACAGGCTAGGATATACATTTGGTTTGGATATACTTATTTAGGTGCATGCATGCATGCGTGTTTGTAGCGTAGCTCTCAAGGTTTGAAACTGAAGTCTGAACATACGTTTTTTTGGTTTGTTTGGTTTTTTTCTGCTCTGAAAATTTTGAGCAGGCTTTTGGGAATTTTCTTCAGATGATAGCTTTGTGGGAAATATTGACTAAATACTGACTATCAAAAACAAAAACATCCTAATTTTAGAGGGAAGACCTATAGGAAACTTAGAAGTATTAAAAGTATGAACTTAGGTGGGCATAGCTGGTGTCTGATCACAGATTAGATTGGTTTTAACCCTTTTATTGTTTCTTAATCAGATCATAGGCTTGGTTCACTTAGCTTGATTCATGGCCTGATTAACAAGAACATTCCTGAAAGATGCTTCACTTCTGATGTCAAATCTCTGTTGGTTTTTTATTCCTTATTCATTTTCAGTCACTTGTCTATTGTGTATCCTCATTCTCCACCCCTTCAACTTCTCAGCTTTTCTGTTTCTTCATTATTGTCCTCCTCCTCCATCGCAGGTCTCCGTGCTTCTCTCGGGTTGCTTGGTTGGCTTGTTTTTCTTTTTAGGCAGAACCCAGGGCCTTACTCAAGCTAGCATTCTACCACTAAGCAGCACCTCCAGCCATTAGAAAGACGTTTCCGACCACTGTTTATATGACCTTGAACCAGAAGCCTAGACCTGTGCTAATAAGAGTATTAAACATATGCCTGTCTGCCATTTCTCAACTCATATCTTTGCTTATTTACTTGTAAAATATACACATGTATACAAACTACAAAGATCTCTGTGTAGATCAGGTGGCCTCTAGCTAACGGTGATCCCCCTGCCTCCTGAATGCTCCAGCACACCTAGCTAAGAACGTCCTTTTTATAAAGGAGGGGAAAGAACACCTTTATTTCTTGTGCTGCTGGGGTGTGCCCAGTGGTTGAGCCACCTGTCTGCCGATGCAGGTGTGGTTGTGGCTTCAGGTTCTACCCCGAGAGAGGAAATTGTTGCAGGATATGAAGCATATTTTTGTAATTTTCTTTATTCAAGAAAGTCCTTGCCCCTTCACATTGCCAGGATCATTTCATAGTCTGAGAATTCTAGTCTGAGGTTTTTTTCCTCTGTAAAGACCATATTTTTTTCCTGTGCTCTTTTGTTTGGTTGGTTGGGTTTAGTAGTTCCTGAGGAGATGTGAGGTGTAATTTTTATCTTTGGTTCCAATTAGGTAAGTTTTTCTCCCTCTTTATCTCTGATTATCTGGAATTTAAATGTAATGTGCTAGGTATAGTTATGGGGGCTAAGCATGGTCGTTTATCATACTTGAATTTTGTGCTTTTGTGTCTGACATTGATTTGAGGAAATTCCTCACTCATTATTGACATTTCTCTCTCATTTCTTCAAATATTTCTCATTCCTTTTTTTTCTTATCTCTCTGGTATTCCTCTTACATGTATATTATAATTTTTGTTGTTCCTTACTCAAGGCAAGATGACTGCTTATATAAACTATTGTCATATCACATAATGACATTTTGTCACTGAAAACTGAACATACAATATTCCAATACTATTATTAATGGTGCTGAAATTGTCACCTAGTATTTTTCTGTGTTTACAAATATACAGTAGTTATACAAATAGTTACCATGCTGTTACAGCTGCCCGTGGTCTACAGTTACATACTGGGTTTATAGTCTCAGAGCTGTGCTGTACCCCACACCATGGGTATGTAGTAGACTGTACTATCTAAGTTCATGAAAGTGCACGGTGATGTTCACACAACACAGAAATTACCTTGCAAGACAGTTCCCAAACTGCATTTCCTCCACTCTTTGTCCACATGGAAGGCTGGAGCTGGTTGAAGCTGGTTTTTCATCCTCTGTCCCAGACTGATTCGGTTCTGATAAAGCCCCAGTAGTTTTAAGTTCTGATGATTTATTTCTCAGGAACACCTGAGGTATTTTATAATTTTTCTCTGTTGTCTCCTAAACAGAGAGGTTTTCAACCCTGATTACAGGTGGTTTTTATTCAGAATTGATATACATGATGTATATTATAGATGTACATAAGTGACTAAAGATTTAATTGAATTTATTAGCAGGGATTATCTCTGAGTGAGTATCTGATTTTATGAGTTTCATTTTACACATTCACATTTATAATTGCCCATGAAAAAATATGCTGTATAGATTAACTGTGTGATTTAAATTTTTAAAATGAAATAATTTTTAGTAATCAATTAAAATATTAAATAAAAATAACTCTTTTGGGCTATTTTGAGGTTTTTCTAATTGTTTTCAACAAGAAAAGATGGAGCTACACATGAATGTGAAAATTAGTACAGTAGAGTTGAAACTTAGTCACAGTAGAAAACATTTTCCATCAGCATATTGAAATGTCTTCAAAACCGAGACACCTTAAAAATAATGTGGCTAAGGGGGCAGTAGTGGCTCACGCCTTTAATCCCAGTACTCAAGAGGCAGAGGCAGGTGGCTCTTTGAGTTCGAAGCCAGCCTGGTCTACAAAATGAGTTCCAGGACAGCCAAGACTGTTACACAAAAAAACCTTGTCTTGAAAAGACAAAAAAATAAAAATAAAAGTGGGGGTTGGAGAGACAGCTCAGCAGTTAAGAGCACTGACTGCTTTCTAGAAGACTCGGGTTCAATTTTAATCACCCGTGGTGGTCACAACTATGGTTGTCTGTAACTCTAGTCTCAGAGGGATCCAATGCTTTCTGTGGCCTTCAACAACACTGCACATATGTTGTGCACAGACATATGCAGGCAAAACAGCTGTACACATATAAATAAATGAATAAATAAAATGATGCAAACCTCAACGCCCACCCCCAGTGACACACTTCCTCCAGCAAGGCTGTATGTCATAGTCCTTCCAAACAGGCCCACTCCCTGGTGACCAGGCATTGAACATATGAGCCTGTGGGGGCCATTCTTGTTCAAACCACCACAGCTTGTGGTTTCTCAAAATGTAGGTCTTAACACATTGGAGTTGGAAACCCTTTTGGGGTTGTAAGTTCTGTGTGTTGAATCTTGAACAGTATCTGTAAGAACAGGAAATGGAGTAGATTTAAATGCAACCAAGTCTCAAGTCCCAAAGAAGATAATTCTCAGAAGAGTTACTCTTTTATGAAACTTCTGTTTCTGCTTTGGGATAGGTGGGTAGGTTGGTTGGTTGGTTAAGACAGGGTCTCATGCAACCTAGGCTAACCTCAAAGTCCTACGTAGCCAAGGATGTCCTTGAGTGGATTCCCAATCCCACCTCTACTTCCCAAGGGCCAAGAACACAGGCATACACCACTGTGCAAGTCTTATTATACATTGTGTGCATGGAGGGGGTATGTACACAAGGGTCAGGGGAAGGTGATTTGCTTGTTGCTCAGACTGTTCTCTCCTCAGTTTCAGTAAAGGGAATGGGAGTAAGAGGGAATATGCAACCATGTGAGTTACAAGTGCATCATTCAATCTCTGTTCAACGTAGTTTTAAGTGATGCTCCTTTATTTTGCTTTCTTTAAAATTAACCATGTGCTTCCTGATTAACATACACACCATGTTAATACATGCTGCAGTTTGCAACTGATCTGTGCCTTGCTTCTGCTATGGTACTGGGCTGGTGTGCCCAATGAGAACATTCAGAAATTGTCATTGAGCCATGCTAGTCCTGACTGGTAGCTTATTATATACCCCATTTCTACCATCTCCTCACTGCCTCCACATCCCTTAAATAGCTTGCTGACAAAAGGCAGCATAGAACCTAAGCACTTCCAAAATAATGCCCATCTGTGCCTCCTCTTCCTGTCATTATAGCTCTGCCCATGGAGCTGGGTTGATAATTTTTACATGCCTACCCCAAACCCACAGCTTAGACGGTATGAAGAGCTGGATTTGAGACTGCCTGTTTTATCTGTTCAGTGACTGACCTGCCAGTGCTCAGTTAGAGTCAGAGTCATTTTGCAGAGACAAACACAAGTAACCCTCTTCCTTTGTTCCATTTTAATTCAGTGTTCAGGAAAGTGACCAGAGGCCCAGGTGCAGCTGTTGTTTTCCCACGGGGGTTAGGTGGGGCTGGGAGTGCTGTTCACTTAGGTCCTTACTCTAGACTTGTCAGACCAAGGAAAACCTGAAATGTTGGAGCCTCTGGCTAAAAGATGCATGGTTTGGAATTTCAGAAGCCAGGCCACACTGAAGTAGAGCTGCTTCCATTGGGAGGGAAGGAAATGAAATACTGCTCAAGCTTGTTTGTAGACTCAAGACTAGCTCCGATTTGACTGACTCCCGTCTCTGTTATGCTTGGGATTGTTTTGGGGCAGCTAGCAGTGGCAAGTGGCACCTTTGCCTGCCTGTCCACAAACCCTCAAGGTGTTGGGCACATAATTAGTGAGCTACTGTGGTGACATATTGTGTCCCCCAATATACTGTTCACCCTAATAAAGCTTATCTGAGGATCAGAGGGAAAAGCCAGCCGCTATATTAATCATAGAAGTCAGACAGTGGTAGTACACGCCTTATTTTTTTCTTTCATTTATGTGTCAAAGGATTTTCCATTGATACATAAAGCCATTTATTGGACATGGGGGATGTGGTCAAAGAACATTGAAACAACATATCTGTGTGAAAATCAACATTATACAATGGATAAAATGATACTTAATGACGGTAATCACAAGTGTTTCTTCTTCTGAAAATTTTCTGTTTAGTTCCATGGCCCACTTTTCATGGGGCTGCTTATTTCCTTCGTGTATTGGTTTTGTTTGGTTTTTTTGTTGTTGTTGTTTGTTTGTTTTTAAGTTCCTCATACATTCTAGAAAACAATCCTGTCAGGTGAGTAGCTGTGGAACAATAAAATTTTGAGAAAAAAAAAAAAGAAAGAAAAAAAAGAATTAATACAAATGTGTAATGAATTTTATGAATTCATGAGTCAGAATAAAATCATTACTGTTGCAGGAACATAGGCTGAACTGGAAATCACAGTGTGAAGTGAAATAAACCCAGTTGAAAGAGAATGTTGTCTGCTTTTTGCACATATGTAGAATCGGGGTGTGTGTGTGTGTGTGTGTGTGTGTGTGTGTGTGTGTGTGTGTGTTTATGAGGGGGAGAGAGAGGGGAAAGGAGAGATATAAAAGTAAGAAGGAGGTCTAGGAAGAGAAGAGAGTGCGTAATAGAACTCATGAGACATGAAAATGGAAAAGAGAAAGAGGAGAGGACCAGGGATGAAACCAGCTGTTGCCTTGGGAATGGTGAGTTCATTGTCATAGCCAGATGAGTAAGAACCAAGTATGACATGCATGAAACATCTTAATGAAACCCTTTACCTCATCTTTTGAAACATGCCTTCGACTTGCAGAAACAGGACATGGTCAGAAAAGGAAAAAAGTAACAGCAGTTTAGATTTAGGTTTAGCTATTGTTTTTTACACATCATGGGAGAAAAAAGGACATTGCCTGCATGGATGTTTATGCATCATGTGAGTGCAGTCCCTCCAGAGGCCAGAGAAGGGTTTGGGTCCCGTGGAACTGGAGTTATAGATGATTATGAGCTATTATATTGGCACTGGGGATCAAATGCAGGTTCTCTGCAAGAACAGCCAGTGCTCTTAGCCACTGAGCTATCTCTCTCTCCAGCAGCATTGTACTCTTAACTTCAGAAAAAATATATTTGTGAAAAAAGAGTAGGTAAGTGTATACCTGCCTGTAGGGACTTCACAGCAAATGGAGAGACAAAACTCACCCTTGTTTCTTTAAATACATTTTTGGTTTGAGGTGCTTAGGGATTGAACCCAGGGACTTACATGTGTTCTAGGAGTGATCAGCAATGTAAGCGCTCTCAGCTTTGGTAAAGGGTCTCAGTGGTGCCTTAGTGCTAGGATCACAGGTATGCACAACCAAGGCTGACTGGTGAAATTTTAAATGGTGATATGAATGGCTTCACCTTCTCATGTTATGTCTTTTTTTTTTTTTTTATAGAACTTACAAAATGCAACAGAAAATCATGTTTGAAACAATGTAGAATGCCTTTATTCATTACATCCCTGATTATTGTGATGTGAACCAACAAAACATATAGTGTATGAACATTACCAAAGTATGAATTAACCAACATATAGCCAAAGTTAATGAATCAATCAATACACATGCCCCAAAAACACTACACTCAGGCAAAGGAAAATATTAAAACATAACTAAAGAAATTAATCAATCTTAATATTAGAAATGGGTCTGAGTATTACAACCCACAGCTCCAGAGAAGCTGGAAAACAATGGAGGATGAGAACATGAGGGAACAGGATGGTTGAGCTGGGGGAGGGACCGAGTGGAAAAGAAATGAAAGAGATATCTTGATAGAGGGAGACATTATGAGATAAGGGAGAAACCTGGTGCTAGGGAATTTCCTAGGAATCCGCAAGGACAACCCCAGCTTAGACTACTAGCAATAGTGGAGAGGGTGCCTGAGCTGGCCTACTCCAGTAATCAGATTGGTGAATACCCTAACTGTCATCATAGATCCTTCATCCAGTAACTGATGGAAGCAGATGTAGAGATCCACAACTGTTGTACCCATTTGACAAACCCCCCAGAGACCATCAAGGAGCTGGTTTCTGATACAAGCACATAGGGTCCTTTTATTCAGGTTCAACCTGGGCCACCACACAGCAGATGGAAGGAAATGTGGCAGTGGTCATGAACCTAGGTGTAGAGAGTTTGTATAGGGAGAAACCACAAGCCAGGAATTGGCAATTTGGGATTGGGGAAAGGGGATTTTCTGAAACTATTGGTGTAGATGTTAGTTATTTTGGTGCTCTTACCCTGCGAGAAAACGTCCCGAACACGACAAGACCACAGAAGAGTTTTTATTGAGAAAGGATAGAGGGAAATGTGACAGGCCTGCGTGAAACACACAGGTGGTTAAGGGGACAAGAAGATGGTCATGCAAGATGGCGCCGGCATTATAAAGGGTGGGCCGCTCATGCATATAGGAACTCGAGTACACGCCTTTTATCCTAGCATTCTGGTGGCAGAGATCCATCCAGATCTCTGTGAGTTCAAGGCCACACTGGGGAACAGAGCCAGGCATGGTGACACATGCCTTTAATCCCAGCATAACCATAGAGGTCTGGAGGTCTGTACAGACAGACAGGAAGTGATGTAGCTGGGCAGAGAAAGGAAGTGGGATACAGAACAGAAAGGCATATAGGTGTGAGTATAGAGGGATTAGGTCTTTTTGGCTGAGGATTTCCAAGAGGTAAGAATGTGGCTGGCTTCTTTCTGTTTTTCTGATCTCTCAGTTTTTACCCCAATATCTGGCTATGAGTTTTTAATTAATAAGACCTTTTAAGATGCATGTTACAAACTATCGTGTAACTGGATAAATCATTCTTTTAGCTGTTAGCCATTAAACAAGTCCCTGTCATTAGATGCTGTCTCTTCATTCAACCAATGAAGGCCTTCTTAAAAAGCTAAAGCTAAGTTCTAAAGCTAAACCTTGTTTGAAAATCACACAGAAACTTTAAGCCCTTGGCTTAATTTTAAGTTCTTAATATTCAGACCATACACCACATTCTAAAACTAACATGGATGTCTTAACGTTTGCTGTGGCTGCTTAGTCTCCTTCAGTGGTGGGCATCTTTATGAGCAAAAGTGGGCACTTCTTGGTGTTTAATAAAACCTAGACACACTGCCCCCTCAGATAGGACCCTGTCTGTCTAGCTTTTATTCTGACAAGGATAGTTCTTCGTGGAGTTGCTATAACCTGTATTCTCTTTCAGTGACTCTTGGAGTAGGGTAGGGTCAGGCACCTTTTCTGGGCTTCCCGCCTGGAACATATATACTCCACAGGTGCAGAGTGGAGTTAGCTGTCGGAGTTTCCTCTTTCTAGTACATGACCTCCACTCCCACCCTTTCTAGCATGTTTGGCAGGTACATTGTTGAACTGTTCAGTCTCAATGCTAGTCCGACAGAACTCAAGGAGTAGAAGGTTGGTTCCTCTCTGGAGCATGGGTCCTGGGCACATATCACTGACAGGAAGGAGGCACCCATGGCTGGTATTTTCATTGCTGTTGCTGTAAGCAGGAAATCCACTGAAGGTTTACCATCCAGTCAGAAACTCCACTCAGAACTTCACTAGACTAATTAAGTATATTTTGCCAAGTCTTTATGATGCCAGTAGCAGCCTAAGACCCGCTGGTCACCAAAGATACAAGGCCTCAAGATGATCCTTTGGCTTACCGCTGTCAAAGCAGTTTAAAAGCTGAAGGAGAACCTGTAGAACAAGTACCTAGCCTGCAAGTCTATAGATCAGCTTCTTCAGAAGACTTTACTCAGAATAAAAGGATGCCTCCCAGAAACAGCGTTCTGTTGGTTTAAGGGCCATCTGTGTTAGCTGGTGGCTGTGGCACAGCGAAACTAAAGGTGTCACACTGCTGGTGGCAGCAGAGCAAAGCCTCTGTCACTGTGGCTGCAGGTCCCAAGCCCTGTGTAGGTTCCACAAGCTGTTGTTGGGTAACAGGCCAAGGGGAAGACTTTCCTGGCATTGAGTTGAGCATGGTTGTAAGAAGGCTCTAGGGCTTCCTATTTGTCTAGCGTTGGCCATGGTCCAGGCATTGGGAGCATGTATATGGATCTCCTAGCATGGGGTTGTTTCACAGTAGAGAAGTTTGAGCCTTGAAGACCTTAGGGCTTTCCTTAATTATTCAGTGTTTATTTTCCATTAACAATGCAGAAAAAGTGCCTCAAATTCTAAAGAGGCAGTTGTAAGCAGTAGTTACTTCATAAATGGAAAACCCCGGATCAGCTACCATCTACTGTTCGGGCCTGTTTATTCAGCCATATTTAGGTTATAGTTAAGGTTCACTCTGTAACTAAACACATGAAATACTCAGAAAGGACGGTCAGTGGCACATCATTGATGTTACATAAATGATTATTACAATGTGATGATAATCATTCCTGATCCATGAAGATAAAAACATAGTCTCCTTTAAAAGTTTGCTATTTATCCAGAGCCCAAGCACAAAAGCTCCATGGTCAAAGCATTAATACTCAATGAATTCCCCATATGCAGGAATTCTCTGGAAGGTCCCATGCAAGAGGGCAGATGGTAGTGCGTGGGCTGTATGACTTCAAGATTTAACTATCTTGATCAAGTATTAGGCTAGGCTAAAATAGAAATGAAAACAGACCACTTTAACATAGAAATTGTTCCTACACTTTTAGGCAACTTTGTCATTGCCTAAAACAGGAAAGAAGTACTTCTCTTAATGTCAGTATTCTCATCCCATTTTACCGGGCTGTACTACAAGCCTCGTGGAGAAATCTAAAAAATAAGTTTTGAGCATTTAACTTTATATAAGATGCAGGAGAACAGAGAGCATTTGGAAAAGGAAGGCATTGGGAAGTATTTATAACAAAATGGCTGTGTTACTCTTGGTTGATGAACAGGCCTTTTGTAGACTCTCAGAGGGATTCCATGAGTAACTTGCAGCACATAGTAGCAAAGTGCACTTGCTGGAAGCAGTAATTCTTTTCAAGAGTATTGTGTCTCCCTGTGTGTGACATCTCCAGGTGCTACACTTGTACTGCTACTGATGGCCACAGAGCAATTTATAACCACCCTGGCATCTGAACCCCTTAGCACCCACAGCCACAGCCACAGCCACTAGGCTGGGCATTTGTTTGGTGACATATTATGTCTCCCAATATACTATGCAACCTAATAAAGCTCATCTGAGGAGCCGAGGGAAAAGCCAGCCGCTATATTAAACATAGAAGTCAGGCAATGGTAGTACACACCTGTAGTTGGAGATCTTTTGTAGTTGGAAATCTTCTTTCCAGGTGCCACCAAGTCCCCGTGGTCCCACAACCCAAGTATAAAATAATCACTCAGACACTTATATTACTTATAAACTGTATGGGCATGGCAGGCTTCTTGCTATCTACTTCTATCTTAAATTAACCCATTTCTGTTAGTCTGTAAGTTGCCATGTGGCTCGTGGCTTACCAGTACCTTACATTTTTCTTGTCATGGCAGCGGCTGGCGGTGTCTCCCCCCAGCCTTCCACCTCCCAGAATTCTTCTCTCTCTTGTCCCGCCTATACTTCCTGCCTGGCCACTGGCCAAACAGCATTTATTTATACAGAGTGATATCCACAGCACTTCCCCTTTTCTTTTTTTTTAAAAAAAGGAAGGTTTTAACTTTTACATAGTAAAATTACATATAACAAAACAATTATCACACAAAAATTATAGTTACAATATCTAGTCTATTTGTTTTGGCAAAATTAAACAAAATATTTTATCCTATATTTATGAGTTTAGGGTTTTATATCTAACTTATCTTTTATCATAACTAAGGAAAATTATACTTATCTAGTCTTCAACTACATCAAAGACCTCAGAAGGATATAATACTACCTGAGAACTGGGAGAAGGATGCAAGCAACTTTCGGGAGTCTTGTAGGGTAGACAGAGACAGCTGGCAGCCTGGACAGTCACCTAATGTTCCTTTGTAAAGTTGGGTCATCTGTCTTCAGCCCATAGGGCTAGAGTCTCTTGGTCACTTTTTTCAGTGTCCTATAGAATGTCTGGCAGTTTCCTCTGCAGAGCAGGAACCTGAAGGACCATTTTGTCAAACGAAGTTCGGTGGTCACCTTTCTATGGGTCCTGCATGTCCAGTTGATCAAGCAGTCCAGGCAAGAACAGTTTCTTACCCAAATGGCTATTTTTGCCAAGGTGAAGATAAACTCCATATGAAGTGTCTTCAATGCCCATCCTCCTCTCTGAAGTAAATCGGTGCTGCCAGGAGCAGACATGTCTCACTGTCCAGAAAGTCTAAATTTTTAAAAAATATTTTAAATGCCATATTCTGTAGGTCTTTGAAGTATTTGAAGATTACCTATCTATCTGAAATATATCTACGTATACCTAGAAGACTTAACTAACATGGCTATGAGTATGGGTATCATAGATGACTAAATTATTAATCTATTTTTTATTATCCATTACAATTTTAAATGAGCTGTACAAACATAATACCTTAAACAATAGTAGAAATATACACACAGTATAACAAAATTAACTTTAAGTTTATATCAATAGACTAAAATCTATACCAATGTAAAACATTTTAAACAAGTTGTTGCTCTTTAGAAGTAAGTTCATTAATCTACCTTTTCATCCTATTATATCTATATCATATGTCCTTTTTTTTTCTTTAGAAAGATCATATTAATAATCAACCTGATTTAAATAAAAATACTGGTTTTTCTCGGCCCCACATCAGAGGGCTCTTCTGATTTGGGACACAAGAATCTTTTAACAATATGTTTGGGTTTAGAGAAGGAGTGAGCCAATTCCATCTCCAAAGCCAGCTTGATAATTTTGGGAATGTGGGCGTAGTTTCTCTTACTACTTCCTGCTGGAGGGGGCCGCTGTATCTTATGGGAACACAAAAAAAATTTTAGGATTATGGAGTAGTCCATGAGGGTAAACCTCTGAGCCTTGAAACTGTTCTGGATGTTGGATCATCTGGGCCATGGTGTCATCGGAGATCTTTCAGGTGGTCTTGGCTGACCAAACCTGATGTATCTTAATCTGGAACAAATCCACAGCCTCTGGCTTTCTGTGGAAACAAAAGCAGAGACTCTTTTCCAAAGCAACATACCCTTATATCCAAATTTTGAAGTCAAGGTACCTTTAAAATTCACGTATTTGTTTAACTCAACAGCTTTTATGATCAAATCTTTTTTCTGCAGTTAAAAATCCCAAAGACAAGACAAACCAGATTCTCTGTGTAATATCCACTGTGGCTGCTGGCTTCACCCAACTCAGCTTTCCAACATGGCGGTGGTACAGTTTACTGCTCTGGGTCTGGAGCCATGTGTACCATCAACTATCAGAAGCAGTTCCATCAAAGCAGCACATAGCCCAGAAACATTTTTTTTTTTAAACTAGCAAAGGCTAAATCCACCATGCAGCAGAGTAAAGTGCCGCTTGTAGATTCCTCATTCCCACCACACTGTAGGTCTTTGAAGTATTTGAACTATAGTAGCTCAACCGGCAGGCTGCTGCTAACTTGAGAGAGACAACTAGGAAGCTGTTTTTGGCTCTGTTTTAGAATCTTTTTTCTCAGGTTTTAGGTGGAAACTCTTGCCAACACGTTGGGCACCATAATCGCTCAGATGCTTATATTACTTATAAACTGTATGGCCGTGGCAGGCTTCTTGCTATCTACTTCTATCTTAAATTAACCCATTTCTGTTAGTCTATAAGTTGCCACATGGCTCGTGGCTTACCAGTACCTTACATCTTCCTTGTCCTGGCCGTGGTTGGCAGTGTCTCTCCATCCAGCCTTCCACTTCCCAGAATTCTCTTCTCTCTTGTCCCGCCTATACTTCCTGCCTGGCCACTGGCCAAACAGCATTTTATTTATACAGAGCGATATCCACAGCACATGCCTTTCTTTTATCCTAGCGTTCAGGAGGCAGAGATCCACCTTGATCTCTGAGTTCAAGGCCACACTGGGGAGCAGAATCAGGCATGGTGACACATGCCTTTAATCCCAGCACTAACAATAGAGGTCTGGAGGTCTGTACAGACAGACAGGACATGATGTAGCTGGGTGGAGAGAGGAAGTGAGATACAGAACAGAAAGGCATATAAGGTGTGGATATACAAGAAGTAGGTCTCTTTGGCTGAGAATTTCCAAGTGATAAGAATGTGACTGGCTTTTTTTTTTTTCCCCTCTGCTTTTCTGATCTCTCAGTTTTTACCCCAATATCTGGCTCTGAGTTTTTAATTAATAAGACCTTTTAAGATTCATCTTATCCATTTGCATAAGAAATAAGCACATTTCTCTTATCTAGGTCAGACTCAAAGGAAAGCAGACCTCACCCCACACACTGTGTTCATTATTAGTTAAAATCCACAAGGGACAAAGGTGTTATTTATTTTCTCCTGGCTTCTTACAAGTAGACATACCCCTTTGAGGGCACCTCAGTAGTTACCAAGAGCAGTCCACTCTTTTGAGTTCTGTGTTTTATAAACTAATGATATATGTGAGTTAGAAAACACTGAGACAAGCAGGTGAGGGTTACATAAAAGAGCTGTAAGGGAACAAGGACATACTTTCTTCTTCAGCAGGAGCTTTGGATATAAGATGGCACCCAACCTCAGCCTCTGGCTTCTATTCACATATGCACATACCTCATACAAGCACATACACACATACACAAGTTTAGAAAAAGGCGTACTTTAGAAACTCCTACATTACACTGATAAGTATCTTTACAGTTCTCACAAATGAAATTTACTCTTTTGTCCACTTTGAAGTGTAGTATGTTGTTCAGAAGTACTGTTAACTGTGCAGGTGTTACCACCACAGTCTAGAACTTCTTCATTTTCCCAAACTGAATCCCCACAAGCATAACCAATAAATTCACATTTCCTCTTTATGAAGGTAACTCTTGGGTTTCTCTGAAAATGGAATCATGCAGTATTGCTTTTCTGACTAGCTTATTTTACTTTACAGTTTGTTCACGATTCATGATGTACTGTATGCCCATGTACATCTCACTTCTGTTTGAAATTTTTGAGTCTTAGTCCATGTGTGAATGCATCAGTTTTCTTCATCTGCCAGTGGGAACTTAAGTGGCTCCTACTTTGAGCTCAGTTGACTTTTGAGTTCAATTTAAAGTTCTTTTCAGATGCAAGAGTAGAACTCCTGGATCTATGTAGTAATTCTGGTTTTGATTTATTAAAAAACTACTATAATGTCTCCATCGCAACTGTATCATTTTTATGTTCCACTGGTATGAATCTTCACCTTCTTCTACATTCTTGCCACCCCTTACTAGTTACTGGTTTCTTTCATTTTTTTTTTTTTTTTAATGATAGCCATCATTAATGAGTGAGAAATTGTATCATGTTATGATTTGCTCTTGAATTTCTCTGGTCAGTTAGTTATATTGAGCATTTTATGGGCTTGTGCAAGTTCTTTGCGCCCCCCCCCCCTTTTTTTTTTTTTTTTTTTGGTTTTTCAAGACAGGGTTTCCCTGTGTAGCTTTGCACCTTTCCTGGAACTCACTTGGTAGCCCAGGCTGGCCTCAAACTCACAGAGATCTGCCTGACTCTGCCTCCTGAGTGCTGGGATTAAAGGCGTGCACCAGTACCACCCGGCACCCATTTTTAATTAGGTAGGTTTGTTGTTGTTGTTGTTGTTGAGTTGTAGGAAATTTCCTTAAGTTCTAGATATTAATCCTTAATAGATACTGAATTTACAAATATTTCTCACCTTTCAAAGATACAATTTTTAAGTCATTGTTTTTACAGGGCAGCAGTTAATAGACTTAATAGCCCTCAGTCACAGTAAAGTGATTTTCATATGAAGTGGGAGAGAATGAGTGGGTCCTTTGACCTTTGTTTTGCTTCTTTTTAATAAATGGTCACTTCTGTAAAGGAAACGTTTTGTTTTGTTTTTTTAACTAGTCGGCCATTATTTAGGTTACCCAAATGCCCACTAGGTGGTGCTCTAACTATATACAGCAAATGTTTTCATAAAGCTGAAGTTACCAAGTTGTTCCAATTTAAAAAAAAAAAAAAAAAAAAAAAAATTGATTCAAACAGATAAGCCATTATTTAATTCGGACAAAGTCATCCCATCTGCAGAATACTTGATGTAGAAATTGTCCCTAGGATTGGGAGCCACTGTTCCATCTTCCCACTGCTGATAGTGGTCGGTTCAGGGTTTCATTCCGTTCTGACACATGCTCTCATAGCCCACGTGCCACTGCTGATCTGACTGGCCTCTGAGAGAGTCCGGGGTGCACTAGCCGCTCTGCTGGTGTGGCTTTGTCTCTTGAGAAAGGAAGACACACACATGTGTGCAGGCTGCTTGCTCATGTGAAGCTCTTTTGAGAGAGCCTCAGATACAGAGTAGGAAACCAGATTTCTGGTAGTTTTCCCATTCATCTTCGGTAAGTCACTTAATTTCTGTGACTTGTTAAATTTATCTTTGAAAGAAGGGGACACATTAAATATAAATTCTTGCCTGAAAGCTTAAACTTGCATACTCGGCCTTTCTTGTTTTAGAGTACCTGCTTTTCCCGTTTTGATCATAAAATAGGTGGGAACTCACATTATTGCTCATGGCATGAGATGAAAATGACACATCAAATCCCTTTTTTAGAAACTTTGCAACTTTCACTGGTATGTCAGCACTAAACATTTCCAGTCTTCTGTAAGCCTTCAACGACAACAAAAATAAAAACCAGCTAACAAAAATGCAGTTCTTTTATGGTGACATGTTGCCGAAAGGACAGAAATCGCACATCTGTGGAATATTTGTATAGGTGTCCCAAAGCAGCTCACTCTACTAGCCACTTATTGCCTTTTACACAGTTCTCACCCAGCTCCCTGAGTTAGCTGCCACTGTTTCCAGAGTTCTTCTTCATTTCAGCCTGTAGATCTGTTGCTGGATCACAACTCAGTCCTGCTCAGTTTTTATTTGCTTTGTAATGCATGTAAATGCCATCTCTTCACATTTGGGCTGTTTTAGGATAGTAATCTCTTGCCAAACTTAGAGCTACCTTCCTAGAAAATGTGTCAGATGGCACAGTCACCCACGGTAAGGTGGCTGTCTTACAGGAGAGGAGTTGGGGAATAGCCCTAATAGATCCGGAATATGCTGTTAACTGAGTACGTGGCAGTTAAGAAGGACAAGGCAGGCCAAAGCCCCACTCCGTTTCCTGAGCTCCCAAACGCACCATGACGTTGCAGTCAGTTCTGCTGCTCGTGCTCTCTTACACAGGTTCAACCAGTGCCTCTGACAGACACTCACTCATTCACTATTTCTTCATTTCATTCTTCTGAGAGCAACAAAATGCCTGTGTTCTAGTCTGACCTTTGCATAAGTTATCCTGGGGCTAAGCCCATGGTTTCCTGGGACGTGTATTGAAAAAGGAGGAACGTGCATGAGTCCAGTCAGCTTATTGTGAACTACTAGCTCTGCCACATGATCTGGTCTGTGGAGTGGCCATGCCAGCCACAGGTGCTAACAATGGCAAGGGAACAGAACTGAGCTTGAGATTTTCAATGTTTGGCATAGTAGTAGATGTTTTAAAGCCATCTAAAGAAGAAAACAAATAAATAAAAATTCAAGCCCTGTTTCTTGTGCTTGTGAAGATTGGCCCTTGCCTATTGAAAGAGAGGGTAACATGCTACCAGTGTAATGCCATAGTGCTTAGGAGTCATGACTTTTAGGTTCCATTTCACAGGATCAGTTTTATGGTAAGTCTTTGTTTTCCCAAAGTCTAAGCAACTCAGACTGATACCCGAGTTTGTAGGTATCTTATACTTTAGGCCTTAACCTGGTCGGTGAAGAAGCCAGAGCTTTAGCAAGCTGCCAGCAGAGAAAGGCAAGCTGTCCAGTAGCTTTGAGAAGGCCTGGTGAAAGCCAGCTGGAGGAAATGGAGGCTTTTGGAGGTAGGATTGGATAGGTCTCTTGGGAAAGAGAACGGTGATGAATCAGAGAGGAGCTCAGTTCCCTGTCTCACGTCATGGATAGGCAATCTTGAAGTCCAGAACTGTAGAGGGGAATGAGACCATCATCCCCTCCCCTTCCTGAGCAAAATTGTCTGTAGAGAGTGGATTACTTGGGGAAGAAAGCTCAGCTACTGTAACCATGAGTCCAAAATGGAGTTCCTTAAAGAGCTGGGGACTAGCTCCTCTTTTAAGGAAGCACTGGGGCTCAGCAGCACTTCCCTGAGCCCTGCTCTCCATTCCCTAGGCCATGGCTGCTTATGGCTCGCCCTCCATTGGTTAAAAACCACCAATTGATCAGAAGCATCTTCAGAGTGTTTCCAAATGAAGTCTGGCGGGGCCGTTATAGTGGCCCCACCACCTTTTAGCTGTGATTTTTCTTTGTCTAGTTGAGTTATTTGCCATTATCTGTGGTGTAAAAATACTAAATAAAAATTTTCATAAATAGCAACTCATATGCTTTAATTAAATGGTTGCCACAATTATTCCATTGTACTATTGTTCTTTTTAATGTCTTACTATGTTTATAAGTTACATATTAGCATTGTTACATATATGCAGGTTGAGTGTTCCTTATCCAAAGTGCTGGGGTTATTGGGGTCTTACATTTCAGGATTTTTAGACTTATCTGTTTGGGGTTTGTTTTCAGTTCTTTCTTAGATTTATTTTATGTATGGGAGTAGTTTTGCCCGCGTGTGTGTATGCACACCCATGTGAATGCAGTGCCCTCAGTTCAGAAGAGAGTGTTGGATCCCCTGGTACTGGATGATTATAAGCCACCATGTGGGTGCTGGGAGTTGAACCTGGAGCTCCTCTGCAAGAGCAACAGTTGTTTTAACTGCTGAGCCAACTCTCCAGTCTCTGTTTCGGATTTGGTGGGCAGTGGTTATAATCTTTTTCTGATTGTTGTTGCAGTGCTGGGGTCCAGCCCAGAGCTGTGCCTGTGCGGCAATTGCTCTGCCACTGGCCTGCTTCCTGGCACTTGTTCTTAAGGATTTTAGAATGTTTGCTTATAGGTAAAATCCCTGGCAATAAGATTCTAATCTTAACTATGAATTTTGTTTTATTTATTTATATATTTACTTAGCATATATAAGGCAATTTTATGCAACATTTCTAGTGAGTTTTGATTGCAATGTTTCACATGAGGTCATATGTGGAATTTTCCAATTTTCCAATTATGTCCCTACTCCGTGTTTCAGATTTTGAATTATTTGGATCATTTCAGATTTCACATATTCAAATTAGGAACCATACAGTTTCTGTGAGGGTGAAGTATCTATGGGGTTTGTATTGTGTGAAGATTCAGACATCCAAGGAACTTCTTAAAACATACAGGTCAAAAATGACTCATGTCATGAGAGATTAATGCACTTAGACAGTGAATAGCCTTCCATAGAAGTTGATGAGGGTTCTGCTCAAGTTGCTGACTGTAATTTTAGCTTTTCATAAATCTATAGCCATGCCATGTGTTTTCCATGTCTTTCCTGTAAAGAGCTCGAGTGCCCCATCATTCAACTGGTCACTCCCAAGACCACATTGTATCTGCCCTCAATCCTGTTAATTTATACATGGCTGGCAGCATGATTATAAAGGAGCATGGGGACAGCTCAGCCGTACCTTTTTTGTTGTTGTTGTTGTTGTTGTTATTGGGATCATTAAAAGAAAACCATGGTTAAAAATTGAGAGCATTTTGAATGTTAGAAGAGCTGATTTGTATGAAGCACCTTATATTTTGTCAAGAGCTATGGCAGGAGCATCCCAGGAACTGTTAACTGCAGTTTTGTGTATCAAGTATGGAGCTTCAGTGGATAAGACACCATCCCCATCCCTGAGAAGCTCCTGGTTCCCTCAGAGAGACACTCAGCAAGTGCCCTGGGCAGTGAAGCATTTCCACAGAAGTAAGGTCTTTGTTGGGAAACAATTGACAGCGGCAAGCTGCTAGTGTGTTCTCTCAAATGCCCATTTTCATGCTCCAAGGCTCTCTATCCATTGAAGATGCAGGAAAAGCTCAAGATTTTGCTTTTAAGAGAAAAATTTCCCTTTACATCGACATAAAAATCCCAATAGCTAAGAAGACAGTGATTTTAAGGTAAAATCATAACCGGAGTTTTTAGATTTTTTTTTTTAATTTGATGCTTCAAATTAGGAAATTGTAACTCTGTCCAGTAAGTCAGCAAAGCAGTTTTAAATTGTTAAGTATTCCACTGTTGGATGAGCTTTCTAATCATTCAGGTACATTGAATGTTTCAAGAATGTCTGTGGTGCCTTCCATCATTGACATTACACAACTCAAAAATGTGTATGTGTGTGTCTGTCTCAGTGTGTGTATGTGTGTGTTGGGGGAGAGGCCAGCAACCCTAGTTACACAGAAAAACAAACATGTGCCTGAACACTGTGACTTCCAGATCCAGTAGTCACAACTACTCGTTTATTTGTAAAAATCCTCAGTCAGAGCCACCAAATCTTCCCCTACAATAATGGAGACAGAGAAATCTGCCAAGATTTAAAATCACTTTAATTTAAAGGAAAAACTGAGTGAGTTTGCACAGTTACTTCAGAACTACAAGGTCTGACGAGAGACAGTAGGTCTAACACAACAGGGAAACGAAAAAGCCTTGGAGCAAGGGGGAGAACTTGAGTTCTAGTCTTGGCTTCACCAAAAACTCTTGTGAGTTTGGGAGCAAGATCTGCTCTGACCTCTGCTGGCTGCACGTGGGTTTGCTGAAAACAGGTTAGATCTAGACACACTGAACCTTTCTAGGGAGCTCCACTCCTCGGTGCTTGAATGGGAGTGGAAATCTTGGTTCAGATCAATATGCAGACCCTCTCAATCTGGCAGTTGCATTTATTTAGCAAATATTTACTGAGTATCTGTACTTCCTGCCCATGTAGGAATGAGCTCTTTAGTGGTAAGAAACCCTAAGGGACTCAATCTGAATCTCCTCAGATCTTCTTTCCTTTGAATGCTTTGGTCATTTTTATCAGGAGCCTTAGCTGTACCCTCACCCAGAGACCTCTTCACCATATTCTGATTTATGAGCTGCTTGACAGTCAGCTCCACACAGAAATACCTATTCGACAAACTGATTGACTTAGAAGTGATGCAGGGGATTGGATATAAGTTTTTAGTGAGGCCTGCCTTCCTTCTTTGTGTATTCTGAGACTTGGAGAAAGTCATTTTGTCATGCAGTCTAGAGGAAGGCATTTCCACTCTCTTTAGTGGATGAGTGTATCTCTCAACCTGAACACATCTGCAGCCAGCATCTTTCAGGACACTGATTCCTCCGTACATTTCCCTTAGCAGGGCACACCTGATAGAGTGAATAGAATTTTACCTAGGTGATTTGATTTTTTTGTTGGTTGGTTGGAGGGTTTCTTTTGAAGCTTCCGTTTCTTGCTTCACTGCCTAGTTGTTTTGGCAACAGCTATCAACTTGAAATTACAGGAAGTAAAAGGTCTTATTTATTACCAAGAAGGAAAAGCTGTTGTCTCATACAGGGTCTACTGCTTGTGTCCACAGGGGGGCAGCATAGTTTTGCAGGCTGCCACAGCTCAACCACCCCCGGAATGCCCTCCACCCCATTATAAATTTTTGCCTGTCCCAGCTAACCACTTGTTCAGGTCTTTTCTTCACTGCGTTTTCTGAAACAAATTCAGCTACCTTAAAAGATTGTGTGTATGTTGCTTACATGTTCATTTTAGTGGTTACATGCCAGACACATGTTGAGTTTTCATACAGGATTACTTGAGGCCTCACATCTTCAAGTAGGAAAGCCACACAACCCATCTATCTTAGTTACTTTTTTTTTAAAGAGATTTTTTCATACACTATATTCTGAAATCTGTTTCCCCTCCCAGATCCTCCCCATCTACCTAATTCACACCCTTTCTCTCTGTCTCATTAAAAATCAAACAGGTGTCAGTAGTAATAACAATATTAAAATAAATCAGAATAATACAAAACAAACAAATAGAAAAAAAGAGCCAATTAAAAAAAAAAAAGCACATGAAACACAGATGCAAGAAATGCCCATTTGTGCACACAGAAATCCCATAAAACACCAACACCAAAACCATGACATATAAGCAAAAGGCTGTAAGGTTTAAAAGAAAGCCCACACAAAACATTAGGAGACAGAAAGCCTACAAAACACTGTTGAGTTCATTTTGTGTTGGCCATCTCCTACTGGGCATGGGGCCTACCATTAAAGTGTGATTTGTATACCCAGTTGCACTCCGTCAGAGAAAACTAATTTTCCCTTTGCCAATGATTGTCAATTAAAGGTAGCTTCTGGGTTAGAGTGGGCTTGTATCTACTTCCCCATCTCAAAGTTGGGAGCTCATCTGACTTAGATCTGTACATGCTACCACAGCCTCTGTGAGTTTGTATATGACTCAATCCTGCTGTGCCTAGAAGGCCTTGTTTCCTTGGTGTCTTCCATCCCTTCTTGCTTGTACAGTCTCTCTACTTCCTCTTCTACACAGTTCCCTGATCCCTGTGGGAGAGATTTGATGACGGCATCCCATTCAGGACTGAGTGTTGCAGGGTCTGTCACTCTCTGCACATTGTCCAGTTGTGAGTCTCTGTATTTGTTCCCATCTACCGCACATGAAGCTTCTCTGATAATGGCTGAGCACTGATCTATGAATATAACACAATGTCATTACTTTTCTATTGCTGTGACCAAACAACATGACCAAGATAACTTATAGAGGAAGGTTTTATTTTGCTTACAGTTCAGAGAGTTAAGAGTTCATGGTGGGGAGGCATAGCAGCAAGCTGCAAACTTGTTGGCTAGCACAGAATTTGGGTGCTCACATCTGATCCACAAGTGTGTTGGGGAAGCACTGAGAATGTTGGTGAATTTTAAAACCTCAAAGCCACCCCCAGTGATACAGCTCCTCTAACAAAGCTACCTCCTATCCTTTCCAAGCAGTTCCATCAACTGGGGCCTGAGTATTCATATATGCACCTACGGGGCCATTCTCATCTAAACCACCACACCACCTCAGGCACTTTCTACTCTGTTGACATTAGTGGCAGGGAAACTAGAAAACTAGCACATATCATGGGCCATGCCACACAGAGAACTAGGGAAGTCTTCCAGAATTAAGTGTTAGCAGAAGTTTGGGGTCACTGAACCCCGTGCTGGCTGATACTTGAGATACCTCTGGTTCCTTCAGTCACCTTTGATCACTAGACAGGACCCCATTACCTGTACACTGGAGTTGCTCATAAAACCATTAAAGGAATGTGCTAAACAAGAAGTTGCAAAGCCAGAGCTCCGTGTGAGGGCCTGACTCAGCCCCTCACAGGACTGCTGAGTCACTCACTGTGCAGGTGAGAGCTGCAGCCCCTCCCCCACCACGCTGCGACACCTCCGCAGTTACTGAGATAGATGTCCATCTCAACCTTCTGAAAATGTGCGTTCACTCAACAACAACAACAACAAAACACTGTTCACTCCACCACAAGGTTGGTGTTTGGGTGTTGGGAGATACAAGTTAGAGAACTGATTTACACTCCTAGAAACTGCCTGGAGGTTAATGGCGGTCACAGTTGAGATGTCAGAGGAATGGTGAATTGTTTTTCCAGTGTGCTGACAAGGAAGGCATCAAGAAAGATAGAGATAAAGACAATAAAGGAAATTACAGACATTCTCAGGTAGAATAAGGCTGATGGGGTCAGTTTTTGTATGGCCTCTTGGAAATGACCATAACTTACTCACACAGTCTCTTTTTCTAAAGAGGAGAACATGAAAATGACCACTGACAAGGGGAGTGTATTAGAGTCTAGAACCCTGTTTACACTTCATTTTTTCTTATTAGGACTTCTAGTTCCCAGTCAAGAGAAGCTGCATTGGCAGGTTAGTTTGGTTTGTTGGTTTTTATATTTTAAAGGGTTAGGTATCCAATCCATATTTCAGATAGTCTTAAAATAAATACAGGAGTCAGTATAATTGAGGTTGTTGGGAATCTTTTAAAATGTATGGAAAAGAAAGAATTGCCAGATTTATTTTTATTGTTCTTGTTCTGCTAGGGATTGAAGCCAGAGCCTTGTTTGCTTTTGTGGTGTGGGCTTGCTACATAGTCTAGATTGACCTTGAACACAGTTTTAAGCCTCAGCCTTCTAACTGCAAGGATTAGAGTTACATAGCACCATGACTGACCTAATCAGATCAATGGGTCTTGCTAAATAAGTCTTTTAATGCAGAAGACTGCATTCAGTATCTGGGGAGAACAAAATGAAATTGAGTATAATACAGTATGTGACATATCACACAGCCAAGTATTGTTTTTGTGAAACTGCTTTCATCTGTGTGCCAGTATGTTTCTGTCAGTCTGGGATGCTCTGTAGACTAATTTTTTACTGTAATCAGTAGTTTGGAAAACACTAAATGTCAATGTATATATGTTTACTTTGTATGTAGTACAGTCAGACCAAAAGCTATTGGCCTGAAAGACCTGTCCCAGTGACAAGAGAAAAATATTAGCATTTGTCATAACTTTTGTCTAAGTACATTCAGCCTTCCATAACCAAGGTTCTTCATCCACATTCACCCAGCACAGATGGAAAATATTTAATAATAAAAAGGGGTCTTCACATACAGGCCTATTCTTGCTGCTGTTTCTAGTATTTATATTGTATTAACTGATACAATTGCTCCAGGGGATATTTAAGATATATAGATGTACAGATTAGATGAAAACTATTTTATATACACTATTTATAATATATATTTAGTATATATAAATAATCATTTTATATTGTTTCAAGCATTCACATATCTTCATACCTTCCTGGAAGACCCTAAACAATGAAAAAAGAGAATGATAAAGATCTCCTACATGTTTAAAGCCTGTTTACTTCAAAAGTGCTCCATTACTCAGAAAGGAAGTTTGTAGCCCAGAATCCCCAGGTGAAATGCCCCATCTTTTACTGGCCCACTCCTGTTACCCTCTGTGGCTGTTTTAATGGGAAGCAGTTTATGCCTGACATTTACTGTAGTGCATACTCTGCTATCTCCATTTTCTAGAACAATGGTGAATCTATTGACACATCCAGGGTCATTTTAGGAAAGCCTAAGCCATTGACTATGTTTCCCTTGCCTGGGATATAGATTGTCAGTCCCTTGAAATGACAGCTTTAGAAAAAGATGCTGCTTCAGTTGCAGTGATGTGCAGGTTTAAGTGAAAAGTGAGTACTGATGTATTCCATTTAAAAAGGCAGCTGAAGATTGACTTTTACTGTTGTGTCTGTCACCAGATTGCCTTTCATCTTAGGGGAAGTGAGATGGGACTCTTAACCAGGAAACTAGAGCAGAGACAGAAAAGATTTGCCTGGCTAACAACCAGGCTCTCATAAGCATCTCTCACTACACTTTGTGGTCCAGCTCCATCTAAGCCTGAGGCATGTTCACTAGCATTGCACATTTTGTGCCTTGCTCTTGCACAGGCTCTGGGACTTGACTTGACAAGGGCGGCAAGGGAAGGAAATAAAGACAGACACACAGAAAATCTAGAATCAGGTGATCTGGGCTCTTGGCTGGAGGAGCCATATCCTCCAGAAGCTCAATGTGTTCATTATATACAGTTGAGCAAGAAGGCAGGGTTATTCTATACAGATGAACAAGGAGGTGGGTTTAGCTAATCTCTAGGTAGGAGCAGGCTGGGCAAGGGTTAGTCTTCCGGCCTAAACACCTGAGGAAGAAAGCTATGGTGGTCACTTTGTGCACACACTATCAGCATACCCACTTAGACCAAAGGAAGGCTTTTGGCACCACTCTGAGCAGCCTGGGGAAGACTTTGTCATTCTTAGAGTTCATATAGGACTTACCTTGCTCCCTACATTTCAAATGGTTAACATTTTCCTAATTCCTTAAGGGCTGATGATACTGTCACTGTGGCTAAGTAGGGGCAAGAAAATAACATTGACTTTGAAACCATGTGATTTGAAACCTAAGGTTCTACCCACCCTCCAAGTTATCATCCTGAGCCCTTACTTCATTGTCATCCTTAAAATTCATTTGACCCCTTTCCTATGTTGAGTTCCTAATCCTCAGATCCTGTAATTGACTTCCTTTTTGATGTAATGTTTTTATTTTGGTCTGTCATATCCTCCTGAAGTTTTCTTAGTAAAGGTCCAAAGGACCTTTGAAAGTATTGAAATCTCATCCATGTAACTGTACATATTCTGCCCTCAAGTGTAATTGGTATTTTTGGTTGGGTATAGCATTTTCAGATATGAAACATGATGAAAGTATTATTGTCCTCTTGGCCAGTGTTCCCTGTCAGGATCCACAGTTCTTCTGCTCACTGTGTTGCTTGTTTTCTGTAGAAGGTTTTATAATGTTAAATGTTGAACCTGATCATTCTAACACCTAAAGGATGATCTTCTGTGGCACAGACCTTCTCCCACAACCACCACTCCCCCAAATGCAAGTGCACCTGGGAAATACTTGGGCAAAAAATCAGAGAGGGGCTGGGGGCAGCTAGCTCAGTAGTAGCTTGTGCAAGGCCCTGATTAAAATCAGTATCACAGTGCATGTGTGTGTGTGTGTGTGTGTGTGCGCGCGCACGCGCGCGCGCACACACACACACACACACACACACACACACACCAGCTTTCAGGGTAACTTCAGTAAATAGAGATTTAATTATAAGGCATTTTCATTTAATATTTCTTTGGAACTTTCTCTATATTTTTTTCTTTATCATATAGCCCTATTATAGAAATACTATAGTTTCACATCTGTATTTTTAATATTCCTTCACCCATTTATATTGTGTGAATACCTTAACAGTTACTTCATCCCATGGCAGTTGAGAGTGCTGGTACCCAGAAAGGACAGAAGAGGTGTTGAGTCTCCTGGAGCTAGAGTTACAGGCGGCTGTGAGTTGCCAGACATGAATTATGGGAACCAAAGCCCCAGACCTCTGCAAAGACAGCAAGTGCTCTTAAATGCTGAGCCATTTCCCCAACCCTAGCCCCAGAGATTTTAAATCTCAGAGGTTCTTTAGTGACTGGAAACCATGCACTTACTGGCTCCCTGTAGTGGCACTTAATATAATCAGAGATTTTGCATTGTTTTATTTTTTTATTTTTTTGGTATCAAGGGAGTGTGTGTGTGTGTGTGTGTGTGTGTGTGTGTGTGTGTGTGTACACACATACTGTGATACTGATTAAAGCCAGGGCCTTGCACAAGCTACCTCTGAGCTAGCTGCCCCCCTGACCCCTCTCTGATGTATACTCAGTTTTCTTCATGTTACCTGATCCTCCATTCTGCTCTCTCCCTGTGCCCTCCTTTACCAGCCTAGAGGAACTTGCTCTGTGAAATTGTTCTGTTTCTGTTGGCTGAGTCTGTAGGTCCTTATTTGCATTACACTGTCTCAGCTCTCTTAGCTCTTGACTCTTAGCATCACAAAGATCTGCACTCCTTTGGATCATCCAGAGCACAGGTGTGCCAAGGAAAACATTAATAGTCTAGATTATTTGGGTTTTGTTATTGCCATTTTGTTTTCATTTTTGTGTGACTGCCCAATTTTTTTTGCACATGTTTTAGAAAAAGTATTTTTATTTAAAATCTTAAAATCATTCAGTAGATTTTTCTCATGATAAAAAGTAGAAGAGCACCTCTGGAGAAAAATATTTAAATTTTAAAAATTAGCACTGTGTATTACATTTTTAGCTTTTCATGGGCATACTTGATTTTTTTGGTCTAGGGGTTCTTAGTTTCTCATAAGTTTGTGATACCTTCCCCATTTCATATTAATTACTGTCATGTGGACATTATATATTATCCTGGAGTTTAAAGAAAAATAGTGTGCACTGCTTCTCAATGTTTGTTAATGTCAAACATAGTGGAACACTGCAGAGGTCTCAGATAAGACTGTTTTAAAGCAAGACTGTAGGTACGTGAAGTTAAAGACCCTGACTCTTTAAACAGGCGGTAAGAAGGTGGCTAATGACGCTGGGACTTTTATACTGACAAAAGAACAGCATTGACAGAATAAGGAGAAAGGAAATCACTGGACCCCGAAGGTCAGTGAGGGATGCAGGCCTCCAGGCACAGCTGACCCCAAATACCATCAGCGTACTGTTCAGTGGTACCACGGCTAAGTAACTGGAGTTGTAAGGTTTCCTCTTCATTCTGTTGGCCAGTGATACAGGGGAATAGGGAGCTGAATGGGCCGAGTGAATCCGCACATACATTATTTATTACTAGCCTCACATTAACTGAGAAGGTTGTAGAGTTGCTTTGTGCATGTGTGTGTGCATGTATGCGTATGTGTACAATATGATGTGTGTGCATAGGAGTGGTAGGAACACTGGAATTAGATACGTACAGCCATGCCCAGCTTCACATAGGTTCTGGGAATCTGAACCCTGGTTTGTCACACGTGCGTGGCAGGTACTTCCCCACTGCGTCATTTTCCCAATCCATGTGTAACTTCTTAAAGCAACTTCAGGCAGCGTGAAAAGTATGTCTTCATCTTTATACAAGGACTGTTTCACAATAATGTTACTAATTTTAATGCCACGTGTGTGGGTTATAACATCTGGAAAGGGTTTTTTAGATGTGTGCAACACCTGAATAAATATAGTGCCCTGAGATTAAAAATTAAACAAAGGATTTAAAACTCTTTTAAAGAAAATAGACTTTTTCCTTCAAAGAGAAAGACAATTGGAAATTCTATGGGAGAATTATAAAATAGAAGACAATAAAATCAAGGCTCAAAGATTTTATGACATGTATAAGGAGGGCTTTATTTTAGCTTTTTTCTGTATGTATGGGCTTTGTTATACATTACAATCTCCTAAGCATGAATTCTTAGTAAACAATCCTAAATTAATGTTACCAGGGATTCAAAGTCTTTTCCTGCTAAACATGTTTGTCTCTTTTCACATTTGTTTGTTTATTATGTTTGTGTGGGTCACAGCAGTGTATAAGGTCAGAGGATGACTTAGAGGAGTCGCTTTTCTCCTTCGTCCTGTGGATCCTAGGGTCAGAGTCAGGATGTCAGGCTTAGTAGCGTGTTCATTGCCCACTGAGCCATTGCGCTCACTTAAGATAGACTTCTTAACTTGTTCTTTTACCAGCCTCTTAACCTAGGAAAATTAGTGTGAAAATTCATTTCTCTTTGTTTAGGCTGGAGAGATGGCTTCACAGTTCAGAGTGCTGGTTGATCTAGTGGAAGACACAGGTTCAGTTCCCAGCACTTGCTCGGCAGTTTACAGCTGTCTGTCACTCCAGCTCCAGAGAATTTGACACTGGCTTCGGCTTCCCCAGGCACTGCATGCATGTGGCGCCCAGGCAGACACTCGGGCAAAACAGCTATGCACAAAACTGAAAATAAATAAACCTTTAAAACAAATTCCATGCAGTTGTGCATATAAAAAGGGTTAGTGGTCTATGGCCTCCCAGGACAAATCTAGCCCCACCTGTAACTGTATGGATCCTATTCTATCCAGTCATTATTGTCCAGAAATATAGCCTTAGGAATATAACACACCAAACTTGTTTTTTTTCGAGACAGGGTTTCTCTGTGTAGCTTTGTGCCTTTTCCTGGAACTCACTTTGTAGACCAGGCTGGCCTTGAACTCACAGAGATCCTCCTGCCTCTGCCTCCCGAGTGCTGGGATTAAAGGCATGTGCCACCACCGCCCAGCCCAAACTCATTTTTTTAAAGGACTTTTAGTTAGCATATTTTATGTATTCTTTTGAAAACGTTTTAAGCTACTGGGTTTATCCCTCCTTCCTTCTTGGTGTTCTAGTTTAATCTACTTATCGGTACCCCTGTCTTTCAGTGCCGAACTTACTCTCAGCCCTTAGTTTATTTATCAGTTTTTACTTACTGTCTATTCCTCTGGAAATTATAGTCCTGTGCCTGCAGTCTGCAGAGGGTAGAGTGAATGCAAAGAACTTCGGTGGGCAAACAGTGATGGACGACCCAGGCCCAATGCTGCCCAGATGAGCAGCTCAGAGGATGCTCAGTAGATAAAGCACTTGCTGCACGAGCATCTGGAGGAGGTCAAATGCCAGAGCTTACATAAAGCCAGATGTGCAGCTCCTGTCTGTAATCCCAGCACTCCTAGGGAGATAAAGACAGGAGAACCCCACAGGCAAGGACCAACTCTCACAAAGTTCTCCTCTGACTTCCACATTCACAATCAGGAATATACATGCACACAAAGATGCCACCCATATAAATTCTTAAGATTTATCTCTTTGGACACAAGGCAAGTCAAATTCTCACCCCACTGATATCACCCATCATGTTAGCCAAAGAACATGATGACCCATTGTAAAAGCATTTTAGGATAACACAACAAACACTGTACCACTGTTCTTCCTGCTCTCTCACCTTTATTTTCCCCAACTCAGACTGTCCCCAACAGTAAACCAGGAATGTAAACAATGTGTCAGGCTCAGCCTGAAGTTCCTATATTTATAGATTGGTCGTCTATGTCCTTTTCAATGTACCCAGAGTTTCTGGCTCAAGCTTGCTGTCTGTAATCTTTGTCTACATATTCTTGAAGCCTGTTTCTCTCTCCCCTTATCCAGAGTCTCAGTTTGGCCAGGTTACTGCTCACTACCCATAGAACCAGGAAGAAAAACAAAGCAAGGAAGATGATGCTCGGGCACACTTTGCTCCTTGCCAGCACAGCGCCTATGCAGGGTAGCGGTCTGCTGTGGTGCATACCTGAGCTAGCTACAGAAGGAAACTGAGCTGGCTTTGAGGGTGGCCTGTTGGGAAACAAAGTTTTACAATAAGTGGGACTGCTATCTAGTTAGAGAGTGCTGAGGTGAGGTGCTTTGATCTTATAAGACTTCTCTAAATAATTTCATGCCTAATGTGCAAAACAACAAACTAATAAGAAAACACAAGATGACTCCAGCATACTAAGAATGCAAACAGAACACAAAAAGAGCAAAACCCACAGAACTCAGCAGTCAGTTCACGAAAAGAGAGCACTGCGGTTGAGCCTGTCTGTTAGAGCCGTAAAGCTGGCTGTTGCTAGGGGAAGTCAGACATGCACAGTAATCTGCTGCTTTTTCACTGTGCATGCCGTCACTGTGGCATTGCACACCCGCTGTACTCTGATGGGAAAGATGACCAGTACTGGTGAGGGGAATACAGGCTCCTGGATATGTGGTGGAGGGAAGGAGTTACGCTCATGAGATAGTGCACAGGATTTCATTTTGAATCGAGACAGAAGAGTGTTTTAAAGGCAGTGGGGACAGTTGTTTGGGGTATGAAACACAGTTACACACAAGAGAAAGGAAGGAAGGAGTTTGCCAACAAAGCTGTCCGAAGGCGGTGGCACAGAGCAGGTGTTGATGGGAACCAGGATGGGTAGGGGTGACTGAAAAGTCAATGCCATGTGTACAGGGGATGTTAAAGATAGGAAGCAACTCCAGTAAAGAGCTTCATGTAGACATTAATGCCAGGCTGTGGTGGCGCACACCTGTAATCCCAGCACTTGGGAGGCAGAGACAGGTGAATCTCTATAAGTTCATGACCAGCTTGGTCTACAAAATGAGTTCGAGACTGTTACACAGAGAAGCCCTATCTCAAAAAAAAAAAAAAAGGTAGCTTTAGCTCACTGACATGTCAGCTTAAAAAAGGCAGGATATGGGTTGGGGATTTAGCTCAGTGGTAGAGCGCTTGCCTAGCAAGCACAAGGCCCTGGGTTCAGTTCTCAGCTCCTGCAAAAAAAAAAAAAAAAAAAAAAAGCAGGATATGCAGTTGCTAAATCGAAAGACCAATGTGTTGTAAAATAGACTTTGAAAGAAGACTGTTGTTTGATCGTGTGACTGAGTTAGAATGCCAGAAAATTGTAAAGGAAGTGGTCTCTATGCGTTCTAGGACTGCACAAATGCACAAAAGAAAGTCACATATTTTTCCAGCTGCTTCTTTTGTGTCCTGCTTTCCTTTGTTTCTTCTTGACCTGTCTGTCCCTCCCAAGCCCTTCCCTGCCCCTCCTCCTCTGCTTTTCTCCTGCCACACACTGGTGTACCACACTTCACAGGGGCCCCATCTGTGACCTCATCTCTGCCTGAAGCCTTAGACGTTGAGGAAATAGGCAAATATCTTCTGTCCCTTTGCCTCTCTACACATCCTGGGTGGCAGAATGTGCTGCATGTATACAAAGCTGTCATCATAGGAAAACTTTCTGGAGCCATCTTCAGGCCTGCAGCCACACCTAATTTGATCTCAAATAATTGCTTGCCGAGATTTGCAAAGACTAGGGAAATCAGTGAGGAAACAATATATGATATGTGCAGCTGGGTTTGGGGTCCTGCCCTTTCTTATCCTCTTGTCTGATTTGGGTAGCAGAATGGAAGGTGGCTAAGGAACTAATTATTTCTTGTCCTAACTTCTTCACTGATGTAATGTGTTTGTTGTCTTCTGGTTTTGTCTGGGCTGGGATTTGAGCATTTTCTGAGATTTTGTAGCTACCCACTTTAACATGTGAAAGATTTCAAAAGCATCCCCTCTCTGCCTGAGCAAAGTAGTAAGAGGCCTGGGTGACATTGAAGGTCTTAGCAGTCAAATGTGCTACCATGTCAGGACCTCTTGGTGAGGCCACTTGTTTACTTTAAATATCTGGCTCAAAAGGAGCCAGTGAAATCTTTCCATTCTCTAGCCTTGCACATTTACACATCTACACAGGATCCCAAATGCAGGTACACTCTGCCTGTCTGACCTTGTTCATTTAGATGGCCCTGGTGTTCTTTTCCAATGGAAAGTGTGGGAAACAGAATCACATCAGTCTGTCTGCTTCTGACATCAGGAGGTGACTCTGGACCACATCATTTCCAGATAGTGCAGGGCATCACTGTATCTTAGAAAGCTTCATTTAGGTTCCTCTAGGCTCTATCCTGCCTCCAGCAGTAGACCCCAGCTGTAAATAACTTACAGATGACTGTCAGCCCTCAGGAATGAGGGGATCTGATTTTCTACATGTCTGTCTTTGGCGTCCAGTTTTGTATTTACAAGTACTATTCTACTTATGTGAACTATATAATCCTGTATGCTTTATCAAGCTACTAAAATGGGCAAAATATCAGGGACGCAGTTAGGTGGCTTAGGCCACTGCCTTGAGCTGACTGGGGCAGCAAGGGAATGAAGGAAAGACAAACACCAGACAGAAAAGCTAGGATTTCGGAATCTCAGGTGGAGAAGCTGCAAGGCCCAGAAGCTTCGTTTGTGACACAGTTAATCTTGTGGTGGAGTTCCGCATGCAGCGGAAGAGGGAGGCTGGTTTAGCTCATCTTCATAGGAGCAGTCTGGGGCTGCAAACATCCAGGAGAAAGCTACAGTAGACATTTTCTACATGTATTGTCTGTATTATCACTTAGAACCAGGGAAGGCTTTGCCATCCCTCTGAGCATCACCTGGTGAATGCTTTGCCGCTGCTGTAGGGATGAGGCACTGGGGTCCCTCACATGGCCATGCCCATGTCAACACACATTTATTCAGGAATGTACTCTCTTCCTACAGATTTGTATCAGGTAAAAGAGTTAAGGATCTTGTTGTCAACTTGTGTGTGTGTGTGTGTGTGTGTGTGTGTGTGTGTGTGTGTGTGTGTGTGTGTGTTTCATTTAAAAACAACTCTGGGGCTGGAAAGATGGTTCAGCCATTAAAGGCTAAGCTCACAATCAAAAGTACAGAAACAGTTCTGTGAGAAAGAGCATGGGTATATTAGTGACAGAAGAATGAGATGAAAAGGCTGTTAGAAGAGGTGTTCAAACCTTAGCTTGGAGTTGACTCTACAGAGAAGCACCAACTTGTTGAAGAGGAATAAGAAAATACAGCCTTTGCCTGTGAGCAGCTGAGCTGTCAAGCGGGCTGACATTAGATACAGTCCTTCAGTAACTATTCATGCAGACTTGGACCAGACTCCAGACTGCAGAAAACCAGCTTCTAAGTGGGGTCTAGGGTCCAGTGGACATGCCCTGGCCTTTCCCTGGGCAAGAAGAATGTTTGCACCCAAGCCAAAAGGAAGGTTTTTTTGATGTACTGCACCCCCAGTGTTGGAGATGGGCAGAATGTAATCACAGAGGTTACTTTTGGATTCTTAGAGAATTGCGTGTTCTTCATAGAACCTACCATGTTTGCACCATCCTTGCCCGCAGTACACAATGCAAATAAGGAGGAAATGTGTCTAGTACCCAAAACAGGATTTTCTTATTTAATGCACAAGTTCCTGAACTCAGAGCCCTGGGAAATGGTTCACTGGGAACACAGCCCCTTCAGATTTCCGAGTTTATGTTTTTCTCACTCCACTTTTTCTCTTGGTGATCCTTCATTCTGTCGAGCATCAATGTAAGAAACCCCTTCGCTCTTGATCCTTCTCTGACTCACTCCTATCACCCCCTTCCTTCTTGTGTGACCCCATCTCCCATGTGGACCGTGAGTCCTACAGTGGTCATCTTCTGCAGTTCCAGGCAGGACTGTCCACAAGCACAACAGTGTCAGGTGGGAGAGGGAGTAAGGCCCCGAGGCCCAGAGAAGGATGGTGTGGGGAAGGGCACTTGACCTGGGCCTGAAGGATTAGAAGTTGGGTCAAGAACGTGCAGTCACACCTGTGTGCTGGCAGGGGCACAGGATCTCTTTATGGAGAAGAGCGTTTGTGGAGGGCTCAGATTGATAGGTATGTTGCGTCAGGCTGTCAGGCTGTGAATGCCAGGCTAGGACAGGTAGGTGCTTTGCCTGTAGCTAGCCTTGCCGATTGTGTATTAGGAGACTGCATTACAAAGCGATGCGATAAGAGGTGGGGCGGGTGAGAACTCTCCTTGTGACTGAGCACTGCTCTGTCTGACAGCCATGGGAAGGAGATTCCTGGCCACACTATCCTGCTGCAATTATGGACGTGGAGCTGGAGGCTTGGCCTCCATCAGGTCAGAGCTGGGATAAACACCTCCAGCTCCGTACTACCATGTGGGCTGGAAAAGCCTTCACGGAGTCTAGATACCTGCAGTTGAGCACATGCCCTTTCCTGTGACCCCAATAGGAAGAAAGACCAGGCAGACCCCACCCTCACAGGCGCCTTCCATCTCCAGCTTTCAAAGCTACATGGCTAGGTTCAGAAGTAGTAGTTGAGTAACAAGCAATAAAAGGTTCCTTGGGGCTAGGTGGAGGCCAGTTCATCCAGTTAATGCAGAATACTGTGTCTGCCATAATGAAACCTGTACTGGGCCCTCTTTGATCCTCTTGGCCATTTTCTATTAAAAACCTAAGAAAAGAAGCCTGTGAGATTATGCCACCCCACAGGCTGCTTTGTCCTCAGAGTGAACAGAAACTCAGTTATTTTCATCATTGGCCGAACACATCTCATTCATTTCTTTTCTTTGTTTCTCTCTTTGAACCTTCCTGCCCTTACAAACTACAAAAAGCAAGAGCTGCATGCCTCCTGGGACATGCTGTTCCCTCCAAGGTTGGGTTTCTGGAGTAGAGTCGATTACTCCTCATGCTCTGCCCCTGTGGTTATTCCTCATGCTCATTCCCTTGTGAGTGAGGCTTGTGAACATTGAAGGCATTGAGTGCCCTTAGGATTTAGCTCTGCTCCAATACAGAGCACATTGGTTGGAAAGTATGTCCTCCTGGGGATGGGGTGTATAGGGATTTTCCTTGAAGAGTGAAGTTCTGAAATAAGCCTCTTACCTCTTGGGAAGAGGGAAAGAATAGAGCTAGCACTGTTTGAATGTTACTGTAGGACACACTCAGTGACAGTGTATTACAGCTCTAAAGGTCAGCCACTAGTGCTCCTCCCAGTATTCAAGGCCAAATCCATCACAGATGGCACCCCTTGCTGGGGCTTCAGCAGGATGGGTTCTTGAGCAGGCTCTGCTGGCAGTGTGGCCTAAGATCAGTAGACCTGAGTAGAATTACAGCTCTAAGGGACCCAGTGCTGGGCTGAGGAGAGCTTGTCCTGACAGTCCTCCTAGAGGCTTGGTATGGAACTCTCTCCACAGATTCCACTGGAACCCCCTTGGGGGCTCAGCTCACACACTTTAGGCACCCTATGTCAGAGTCTAGCAGCTCGCCTTGAAGGGATGTAGAGCTGGAAGGACCCAGTACAGGCTGTTGTTCCCTAGGATCCCAGCAGCCCCTCCTGGAGAACTGGAAGGACAGAAGTGAGTATTTCTAACAAGTGGGCTTAACCATACTCAAATAAAGGCTTTACCCACCCTTTCTTTAGACAGTGTTCCTTTAAAAGCCATAGAACGGCTTGTTAGAACTTCTCTACAGGTAATCTCTCACCTAGGGATACTGGCCCCTCCTCAACCCACAGTAGAGTCTCTCCTCTGGCCTTTCAGTTCTTGGGACCACTTTTCTCCAGTCTCAAAAACTCCAGTCTATAAAATCTGAAGCTTCAGTAGCATCCTCGTATCTGATAGAATATAAATTCTGGGTATTAAAATTTAAGCAGGGCACACTGGCACATGCTTACAATCCCAGCACTCAGGAAGCTAAAGCAGGAAGCCTTCATATTAAGACTGTCTCAATAGAGAAATAATAAAAAGATTTACCACTGGCTGTTAACCAGTGACAGGTATGTAGACAATAAAATGTGTTTAACGGTATGTGGGTCAGTTTTGTGAAAGAGAAATGTGTGCATTGAAACGAAAACTGGCTTGAGCTATAAAGTGATGCTTCATCGATGTTTACCTAAAACTGCTTGATTTGGCTGGGTGTGGTAGGACATTCCTTTATCCTAGCACCAGGAAGGTAGAGGCAGATGAATCTCTGTGAGTTTGAGGCCAGCCTGGTCTACTTAAGTTCCAGACCAACCAGGGCTACATAATAGGCCCTTAATCCAAAAAGGAAAGAAAAGAAAAACCTAAATAAATTAATCATTTAAATTGCTTATTGGGGGGCTGATGAGATGGCTCAGAAGATAAAGGGTGCTTGCCACCAAGCTTTTCCACCACAGAGTGTAAAGAGAGAGTTGTCCTCTGACTTCTACACATATGCTGTGCAATGGCATGTGAACACACACACACATACACACACACACACACACACACACACACACAATTGTAAGAGCAGCATCTGGTTGAGAAAGAAGCTGTGGGGCTCTGTGCTGTTTGCTGATGAGTATGAGGAGGTGACTTGACTCAGGGGTGCCCTCCATTAGCATCTTTGTGTATGCAAATATGCTGACTTAATTTCTTGAGAAACCAGTAGGGTTTCTGTCACCAAACTAACCTTGAAAGTGTTGCCCCGGGTAAGCAAGTTTATAAGTGCCAAAGAAGAAATACTATATTTTTTTTGCCAGGCAGAGGGATGCACACCTTTAAATCCAACACTAGGGAAGCAGAAACAAGTAGATCTATGTAAATTCAGGCCAACCAGGGCTACACGGTGAAACTATGTCTTTAAAACAAACAAACAAAAGCTAGATTTTTGTTGTTTTCTACATAGTTGTGCATATGAAGAAAGATGGAGAAAGGACACCAAAGAACAGAGGTGATCCCAGGTATTGCTAACTCAGGAGTGTGTATATGTGTATGTCCATCATGGTGTTGGTACTCTAGATGTGCTTAGGGGCAGTTAAGAAACTTTGAATGCTCAAAGCATAGTGAAGCTTCAAATAAATATAATTTAGGAAATACAAAGTGAAGCTTGGCATTTGTGCTAAACTCATATCTTAAGTATTTGGTTATGAATGAATATTTTTAGTAGAATTTATTGCAATATGTCAGATACAGCCTTGTCATCTAGATCCTAATTACTTTCTTTTCAAACCTAAGAAGTTATTTCAACGTATTTTTATTATTAATTCTCTTCAGCTTGCTGACCTTACAGTTGGCATAATGAAAACAGTCAATGTGTGCCATGAATCATTTGCATATAAATCCATACAAGTTCAACTCAGGCTTTAAAAATCAGAAACACACAGAAGATGGGTTGACTTAAGAAATCAGCCAGTTGATCAGTTGTATCATCAGTAATTCACTCCTTGTTTTTCTGATTTTCTTTTTCCACAGAACCGAATGGAGGAGAGCAAAGCACTCTTTAGAACAATTATCACATATCCTTGGTTCCAGAACTCCTCTGTTATTCTGTTCTTAAACAAGAAAGATCTTCTCGAGGAGAAAATTATGTATTCCCACCTAGTTGACTACTTCCCAGAATATGATGGTAAGTAGGCACCTTGTGCCAGCCTCACAGCTGAGAAAGACTTGTGCTGTTAACACTAATGGCTAGAAGGCAGCATGGTACAGTGCCTAGAGCCACAGGGTCCATGATGGCAGGCATGCTAGAGAACAAGTTACTGTTCCCTGACTTGTAATGACATAAAACATTTTATCCCTAATGTTAAAAGTTATGAGGAAAGCAACAGGTTTTCAGTTATTTCAAAATAACCAGCTCAGAGAATAAATAATTCAGTAGCCTTTTCTTTTAGCTACTATAATTTCCAGTTTCCTCCCCTTTTATTTTGCTACCCACCCCTGCCTCTCTCTGGTAAGGAGTATACCAACTTCTGAAGTTGGTATACTGTATTAGTTACTTTCTGTTGTTAACCATGACCAAGAAACGTAGAGAAGGTAGAGTCAGTCCATCATGATGGGGAAGCATGGCAGCAAGCTTCAGGCATGATGGCCTGAGGGGGGAAGCTGAGAGCACATCTCTAAAACACATGCCCAAGCAGAAAGATTCAGATGTGAAGCAAGACTTAACACTAAGAGCCCATCCCCACTGACTTCCTACAGCGAGACACACCTCCTAAGACCAAGTGTTGAAATATCCCAGTCTATGGAGGACATTCATATTCAAACTACTACATATACTCAAGTTCAAATCCTAGTCTAGGCCCTTCCTATTTCTAGGATTCTATTTAGAGTCACTTGATTTTCCTGGTCCTTCAAGCCATAGCTATGAGGTCTTCTTTGTAGGCTAATAGGAAACAAATGTGTGACATTAGTGTGGTCCTTCAATGTCCAGGCAGCATTTACTTTGGGAGAACTTCACTAGCAAAAGTCCCAAGATTGATGTCCAAGTAAGGTATTTGACTAAACTGATTGCCAGGGCCAAGAAAGGGAAGTCCCAACACCCTTAGTGGTTATTTAAGCACACTTGCCGTAGCACTTAGGGTCTGCAGCACTCACTTGTATTTGACTTTGCACTGTTTTCACCATTAAAAAGTAGATCTCCCAGTTATACTGTATTGTTCTCCATGATAGGACATCAACCCTCAGAGGAAAGTTTGTTGACAAATTGTATCTACATCAGCCTCCCAGCAGTCCTAAGCAGGGCCCCAAAATGCATCATCAACAAAGGAAATCTAAGGCATGTACACCATAGTAGTTTTTTCCCTCCAAAAGCTCTCTAAGTGAGGTGACTCCTTGGAGATTAAAGATCCCTTTGGCTTCATAGCTTTCTCTGAAGGTTTAGGTGCCCTTTTGCTCTGTATGCATTAGGTGCAGTGCTGGCCTGAGGAAGGGAAATGTGGCATGCTCAACAGCTGAAGTTTGCATCTCAAATGCATGTGTATGATTGGCTGCACAGCCAGCCGTTTAGAGACAGGGAATTTTTTATTTTTTATTTTTTTAATTTTTTTTTTTTTAGCAAGTTCATATCTCTCAAACATTTCCTGTTTGCCTGGCTATTTTAAAAGAACAAATTCTGTCTTAGCCAGAACAGCATTTTCTCTTTGTTCCTTCTATTTTTCTCACTAACTCTGAAGCAAATGGTAAGTGCCTGAGATTGCCTTAGTGTTCTTAAGGAAGCTGTGGAAGGAAATGACTACATATGGTATACCTGCTCCCCCTCAGTGGCACTCCTGTAGACCACTCCTGTAAGCACATGGTCTGAGAACAGAAGCAGGAACCACCTGCCTCCGATAGAAACATGAATGCTTGCTGGTACCCCAGAAAGCAGGCTTAATTTCTCTTCAAAGTTGGTGAGTCAGTGGACAGTGGAGAGAGAATGGCTACACCACATGCATCAGTGGCTCTGTGGGCCCCCTGTGTTCCTGCTTGGATACAGACAGATAGCAGTGCACAACCTCAGAGCAGACACTGCCTGAGCCCAGCTGCTCACCCACCCTCAGCTGTGTGCTGTCTGGCTGCACTGCAGTTCCAGGTTTTCTGGAGTGGGTTTTTGCAGGACTGCTACTTCCTGAATCCTCATCACTACAAGCCATTTCCTGACAAAAAGAGGTTACTGTAAATGTTTTGGAATTTGAAGATGATGTTAACTGTTGTCCTTCTGTAATGGACACATGATGCCCAAAGGAAATATGGCCACAGCTAAGTTAAAAAGGCAGTGGTTTTGTTCTCAAGAAGACAAAGTTGTTTCATGAGATCCAAAGCCCTTGGAAGATGAGCTAAGGCTGGAAAAACTTTTGAGCA
This sequence comes from Onychomys torridus, assembly GCF_903995425.1. Classification (NCBI taxonomy): domain Eukaryota; kingdom Metazoa; phylum Chordata; class Mammalia; order Rodentia; family Cricetidae; genus Onychomys; species Onychomys torridus. The sequence continues at coordinate 134,842,468 of NC_050443.1, forward strand.
CACTGCAGTGATGTTTTGGTAACACGCTTATTTAGATATTATCACAGCTGCACATGTCCATGTGAGGTCTTAATCAGATGAATGCCATCTCTGTGTTTCTCATCAGGAATTGAAATGACTGTTTCCACATGGACTTGAACTCTGCAGAATTGTTCCTAGAGACTTTGAAATTCTGCACCTGCTATGATGGATATACCCATTTCTTTGTAGTCCTATGTGCTCCAATAACATAATTTATGCTTAAAACATAGCACACTGCAAGTGCACTTCAGTCACCTTGAATCTATTTCTTATGTTCTACAGAATAAACACACACAAAAAAAGTTGAGTCTTTTCCTTCCCAGACAGAATAATAATAATAGCTGGGGAAATGGCAGCCTTCTCACACCCTGCCAGTCTCTTCGTCTCTGTTTTAAGTATTCAGTGCTGCTGTGGAAGCAGTGAGTTCACAGCACACTGCTAAGGACAGAACATTATTTCACATATGTAGCACCTGGATACTCACACACTTTCATTTTTCCATGTTGCTAGCCTTAGTCACCAAAACCTCAAAGCACTCTTGTTACTACTTGTACAAATGAGAAGACTCTACTTCCTAGCTCTTTCCTGCAGCTCCTGGTAGTGTGGGATGTGGGTATGAGCCCAAAGCTGTAATAGGGTTATTCTGAAAGTTCTCGAGTTGTCTGCCTGAGACTCGGGGTGAAGGTCCTTAGCGTTGGTTAAGTATCAGCAGTGTTTGCTTACGTAGAAAACATACATTATGATCCTGGAAGGTCTTGCCTGGGAGAAAAGAAGTGACTTCTAGACCACTTCTTCTGGTCTAGAACTGACTTGCAACAGTGGAGAGAAACAGGTATACAGTGGCACAGTGCACAGTGTACCTGCTCAGCACCTGATGCTGTTTGGATGTTAGTAATTTAGAAGGGTTAAACTCAAACTTGCCAGAAAATGTTTAAGTGTTAAACTGCTTGAAAACAGTTAGAAATGGTCTGGAGCATGTCACATTGTTAGTTTTTAAAGGTGATAAAAATATCATACAGAAAATTTCAGTTATAATTTGAATATGTAAGTCATGACATAAATTACATTTAGGAAACTCTGCAGCTATTGCCAATGTGTCCACTACTACAGCTAAGCAATAACACCCCATTGTCTTCCCCGAAGCATGCTGTCCCCTTGCTTTTCTGTCTCTATAGCCTATATATAAGTCAGGTCACACAGTATTTGTCTATGTCCAGCATGTTGAGTTCAGAATGTGTTTTAAAAGTTTATACATGTTATACCATCTGTCAGAACTTCATTAATCACCTTTGGCTTATCCGGTTGAGTTGAGTCACTTCTATTTGCTATTGTGACTGATAGTACTATACGCTCACCTACGAAATGCCCTCCTTTCAATTCATTCAGAGTATGTCCGCCTACTACATGAATTACTAGGTTATATGGAAGTCACTGAACTGTTTTCCTTAGTGGCTGTGCCGTTTTGCCTGCCTACCAGTAGTAGAGTTGCAGACTTCACCTGTTGCCTCAGGTTGTTTTATCCCTTTTAAAATGATATCCAGGCTAGTAGATGGGAAGACTACTTAATGATTTCACTTGGCATTCCCTAAATGAGTGTCAGAGTTAAGCATCCTGTGTGCTCATTGGTTATTTGTTACCTTCTTTTGCAAGAAAGTTCAAGTATTTTGTCCAGTTTTAATTAGGTTGTTTACTTTTTTGTTGATAGATATATGAGATCTTAATATATTCTAAGTGCTAAACCCTTATCAGGTATATGAATTGTATATATTTTTCATTGATAATATACTTTGATAACAAAAGTTGTGTTGTTTTTTTTTTTTTTTTTTAATTTCGACAAGGTCCAGTTTTTACTGCTTCTGTGTTTGGGTTTTATCTAAGAATCAACTACAAAATTATTATACAAGTGTGTTGGTTATTTTTTTTTTTGTCGGCTTAAAAAAGGGCCCTTACTTTGGGGAAAAAAAGGGGGGGGCTCTTGGAAAAGGGGCCCTTACTTGAGAAAAATGCCTCCATCAGATTGGCCTGTAAGCTAGTTCAGAGGACATTTTCTTGATTAATGGTTGATATAGTGTAGTTGGAGAGCTTCTCTCCAGGTTCCACCAAGCTCCCGTGGTCCCTCAACCCACATATAAAATAATCATACAGACACTCATTTAAACTGCTTGGCCATTAGCTCAGGCCTGCCATTGTCTAGCTCTTACTCTTATATTTAGCCCATTTCTGTTAGTCTATACTTTGCCACGCGGCTTGTGGCTTACCGGTGTCTTTACATGTTGCTTCTCATGGCAACGGCTGGCAGTGTTTCCTCCCAGCCTTCCTGTTCCCAGCCTTCTCCTCTACCTTGTCCCGCCTACCTTATCCTTCCTGCCTGGCTACTGGCCAATCAGCACTTTATTTATACAGAGTGATATCCACAGCAATATAGGGCCCAGCACAGTTGGATGATGCCATCCCCAGGCAGGTAGTCCTGAGTTGTATAGAAAAGCAGGCAGGTCAAGCCATGAGAAATAAGCTAGTAAGAAGCACTATTCCCTGGCCTCTGCACCAGCTCCTGCCTCTAGAATCCTGCCTTGAATTCCTACCCAGACCCTTATTCATAATAGACTAGACACTGAAATGTACTCTTTCTTCCCCAGATTGCTATGGCTTTGGTGTTGCTCCCCACAATAGGAAGCCAGCAAGGACAAACAATGTAATAAAATACGCTAACAAAAAGCAGCTTGGGGAGAAAAAGGGCTATGTGGCTTACAAGTCCATGCTACAGTCCATCTTTGAGGAAGTCAAAGCAGGAGCTCAAGCAGGTAGTCATGCTGTATCCATAGGCAAGAGCCAAGAGAATAATGCGTCCTTGCTGGCTGCATTTTCTCTTATTGTGAAATTCAGGACCCCATGCCTGGGGAATGGTGTCCCCAACGATGGACTGGGTGTCCATACATCAGCTAACAATCTTCCACTGGCTGACATCTCCACAGGCTGACCTGATCTAGATAATTCCTCAACTGAAACCCCTTCTCACGTGATTCTAGACTGTGGCAACTTGACATTTAAAACTAACAATCACAGGTTTCTAATTTTTCTAAACAAAACTATCAGGGGCAATGGATGAGGCATAAGAAACACTTTGTAAACATAAGAAAATGCAAACCAATGCATATCATCACACAGTGAACTTAATATAGATCTGGAATACAGAGTGGTCTTCATAGGGCATACACAATGTGTGCTGATTGAACAAATGAACAGATGTGGAGTAGGCCACATAACAAACTTTGCTTCTCCTCTCTTGGCAAACAGGACCCCAGAGAGATGCGCAGGCCGCACGTGAGTTCATCCTGAAGATGTTCGTGGACCTGAACCCTGACAGTGACAAGATCATCTACTCACATTTTACCTGTGCCACCGACACCGAGAACATCCGCTTCGTGTTCGCCGCCGTGAAAGACACCATCCTGCAGCTGAACCTGAAGGAGTACAACCTGGTCTAACCGTGCCTCCCAGAAACCATTCTTCCCTTCTCCCTGGGCTGTTGAAGATAACCAAGAAGGACTGTATTCTGTGGGAAACAATTTGCATAATACTAATTTATTGCCGTCCTGGACTCTGTGAGCGTGTCCACAGAGCTGTAGTAAATATTATGATTTTATTTAAACTATTCAGAGGAAACAGAATGCTGAAGTACAGTCCCAGCACATTTCCTCTCTTGTTTTTAGGCAGACCTTGAGACCGGTGTATTTGAAATTTTCAGTCATTCACTCACAGTATAAAAGCACTCCTGTCACATGTGTTCTCTCTCTCTCTCCCTCCCTCCCCCCCTCTTCCCTCCCTCCCCCCCCTTCCTCCCCACTCCCCCTCCATTCCTTTCCCCTCCTCCTCTTTTCTATTGACCAGAAGCAAAGCCTATGTTCTGAACTTCTTCCTGTTCCACCCTCCCTGCTGATGTTACTTTCTCTCGTATTACAATGGCCTTTACCCCAGTTCCATTCTTGGTCAAGTTTCTTTCTCGAGTGATGCAGTCAGGACAGTGTCATTCGATTGAAGTCATCTTACATCAGCTTCATTTAATAGTGGTTCTGCTGAAGGCGTCTATGTATTAATTACTACTATGGTTTTAAATGTATCTCTGGATGCACATCACATCTAGTAGTCCTTTTTCAATACATACATACATATATATGTATTATTACATACATACATATATATATATAGTCTTGTCTCACCTGGACTAGGACATTGGTGCCCATTGATGGTTAAGAGTCATATATTTTAGGTGCAGACCTTCAGCCATAGCTGGATTGTTCAGAGAAATGTATGGAAGTCAGGGTGTGTGGGTACAGGCTGAGAAAGAGTCCATGCTTCTACAATCCATGTACCATGTCCTTCCTCTCTCTTCCTTGCCCCCTTTTGTTTCTCTTTAGGTTTTTCACCCTCTCTGTAACCACAGATGCCAAATGATATGCCAACAGACACTACATTCCCCAGCAGCTGCTGCCAGAGCCCTCCTGTAGCTCCTCATTTTGTTTATAGCTTTCCTTCCCTCTTGCCCCACTTTGTGTTTGGGCCATAATTTTAAAATAATTTTTGCTATGTATATATGTTGCCAAAGCCAGACTTTTATAAGACAAAATAAATTAAGAATTTCAAGAGTCTCAAAATGTAAGCATTAAGACCGCACAGTGAGAGGACAGCGTGTTATGAACCAGAAACACACATTGCCAAACAGTTGCAAACTCTGAACTGCTTCTCATGGTCCGTTCTTTCTTTGCCCTGAAGGTCAGTGCCAGTGTCCAGACGAGCAGTGCAGAAAACTACACCTTGTGGTCTGTCCTGAGCTCTGTTCCTATCTCCTTACTGGCACCAGTATTATTAGCTCTTTATGTTTTTTCAGTTCGAGTGAATCTGCCAGGAACACTGGTTGGCAGCATTATCCCCTAACCTTTGATTTGGGGGGAAAGTGAGCTTGTTTTACCATTTCAGGATCTTCTTGAACTGGTCGCTTGAACGCAAGGAAGATTTGTTCAAAAGTCACCAGTCAGTGTTCTGTCAAGCATGTATTTATGTAATGATCATACTAGGAGAGGTGTTTGCAATTCTCCATGTGCAATTTGTCAGCAGATCAAACAGTGCTGAACGGGTGTGAATGAGCCTGTCAAGCAGCCCACGTTGCTGTGTGATGTAAGTAGATTGTGATTGCTCTAAGGCTGCCAGGAAGTTAGACCACAATGCTGGTCTCATTAGTGCTTGGCACCAGTTCACTTTTCTTGAATAATAACGAAGAGGAGAGAGAGTGAACAGCTTACTGTATGAGCACTGACACTGCTGACTCGTAATGAAGTGTTCTCGTGCTTTACTTCCTGGCCCCAAACAACACAGCTTCCTTTTTTATCCCTTGCTCTAGAATGCACCTGTAATTTAACAGACTGCCTGTAGGAATAGTGCAATTATGAATGTTCTGATCGTTGTACATACATCTTTCTTGATATTGCAGCATCCATACTGGTAATCATTCATTTTTTTGGCAGATTGAATGTGCTGTATTGATATGTATCTATGTAATTGTATTGTATGTCTTGTGGCTAATTCACATTTTAAATAATGTTATTTTATTTACTTTTTTAAGGGAGGAGAATGTAAATTTGTCAGTTTATTTCTGACTAGGGATATTTTTTTCCATTTAGAAAAGAAGAAAAAAAAAAAAAACCCTTACTATCGTACAGAGCGGTACTAGCATCGTGCTGTCTAAAATCATTTGCACATTCCCAAGTAGAGGTGTGCTGACCTAAGACCCAAAGGAAATTTCATAGCAAATACACAACATCCGTTGGAGCTTTTATACAAACACGGAGACCAACTTTGTAGACTTTGCCATTTGACCTGGGTGGGATGTGAGCTTTTATACGATTCATATTCTTACTTGGCAAATGCAGTTTAGCATTACCTCTCTGGTGGCCTTTATTAGAAAGGCAGTTTTAGAAGCTATTGTTATCCACTAAGGAGATGTTTTATCAGCTAGAGACCACTGCTTGCCTGAAAGGGCAACCTTAAATTTGGTGCAGCAAAACAAAACAAAACAAAAAAAAAGGAAAAAAAAAAAAAAAAGACAAAAAAAAGTAAAAAGTAACATTTGATGGCCTACGGTATAGAGGGAACCTCATCATCACAGGATCACAAGTGTTACCAGTGCTAGGGAACCATGCTATTCTATTTAACAGAGCCGTAGTAGATGTAGTTGAGTCCATCTGATCTCAAGCTCAGAGCTGCAGAGCAAAGCAGGGAAAGGTCGCCGCCACATTGTCTTTGTGAATTGGGGGTGGAACTTGCTATGCAGAATTGAAGTTTGTGGCTTCACTGCTCATCCTGGGGCGCATGACAGGATCCCTTCTTTTGAGAAAGGAAAACATTGATCACCCTAGCTGCAGTGATGCCTCATCACCTAATTGTATCCACACTAGTCAATGAAGCTAAAAACAATTTGTGTTGTTGTCTCTTGTTTGGGGTTTTATTGAAGGGGTGAGGGCGGGAAGGGCTTCTCAGTTTTGTACAAAACAAAGTTTACTCATGCTCTCTGTTCTATTGTGATTGCAAGCGCTCTAAAGCTGTGCCACCGACTCCTGTTGTTGATGCTGTGGATAATGGAGGCTTGTGGTGAGTTTGATGGTGACTGGGCATGTCTTATTCAGAAGCAAACACAGAACACAGAAACCTTTCCTCAGCATACCAAGGCAAGCAGCCATCTCATGAGTCACTCAGCACATCACAGTGTGCCGTTTACAGATGATGTCTCCCCTTTGTGTGTGATGCGGCAGCTCCCACCCACAGAGAATTCCTATTTGTAAATTGGAGGTTTATATTATGCCTTACAGAGCTTAATTAAGAAGTCTGTGCCTCATATCTGAAACAAAGGGAAAAAACACGCCCATGCAGAAGTCAGTAAGTCCCATAGACCGTTGGATTTTCCTTACCGTTTCCTTAGGAAGAGCTCTGTTGAATGTCCTGAGTAGCTGGGAAATTCTTCTTAGGAACTTGCATATGTTGTTTACTGGCAGGAGGCATCCACAGGCGATATTTAAAAAACACCTAGAACGTGGAGGCTTGGGAGTTTTGTTTTTGTTTTGTTTAATTTAGATTACATTAGCAGGCCTAATAGTTTTAAAAGGTAATTCAGCCAAAGGGCAATTTACTTTTTGTACTTCAGACTTACATTGATTGTCAAGTTGTACGAATTGTAATTTAAACATTTATACTGCCACATGATTGTAAATTTTAGTTGTCTTAAGTGGGTTTTGGTGAAAAGCTGTTTATGCTGGATTTGGGTCAAAATGACTTGATTATTTGCAAAAAATAAAAAACAATAAAAATAATAACGGGAAGAAAGGGCTGCATATTAAGATACTGCAAGACTCAGATCTTGGTTGGGAATTCCTCAGATCCCTTCAGATGAACCCCGATGCCCCTTTGTTTTCAGTTTCTCAGAACGAATGAAGTGAAATATAGCAGGATGTTAACCCATATAAAAATAAAGTGTACCCAAATATTGTAATGTATATTGCTGCGCTTCTTAAAATCAAATAAGGGTTTCCAGCCACTCAAGTGGTAATTAACAGCATCTCAATTGATACAAATAAGATGTGCTTGGGCGTACATTAATATTTTATTCCAAAGAGAAGTCTTTGGTTAGAAACACATAAAAACGGAAGCAAATAATGTGTGTTTATCTGTCTTTGCACACTTCCAGCATATGCAGCATTACTAGATGTCCTGGTACTTGTATCTTTGGGATTCCATTTGGGTTCTAGACAATTAAGAGAAATAGATGGCTTGGTTGCATGTGATATGGCAGAGGTTTGGGAAGCCAGACACCTGCCATTCCACAGATAGCTTGCTGAGCCTCTACTCTGTCTTTCTTATAATAATGCTTTCTCCTGCTATCTCCCCGCCGCCGCCGCCCTTCCATAGTGTTCTTGCTTCTAGAATCATCTGTTCGGAGTGTGCATACACACCTGATGCACAGTAGGTGCGCAGATACTATGTCCTCCCTCCCTTTAATATCTCCATCTCCATAAAATTTCAACCCAATGATTGATAACATTTACATTTTACAAAGACAGCTCTTTTACAAAATTGGATCTTACTCAGTTAAAGGAATTCATAGAAGCTTTGATAGGAAGAAAATACAGGGAGGAAGATTGTTCAGTGAGCTATTTTTAGGGTTAGGAAAGGAAGGAAAAACACTGTGTAAGTTTGCCTGGGTCGTTTCCACTGAAACACATTTCTGGCGGATTTCCTCAAAGGACTCTAATCACAGCCTCTGGCTGGAGTCTGCATCCACCCTTGTGTTGGAAGCCCCGACTAGATCTGTGTACTTAGGGAGTTTTGTCAAAAACATTTTTAACTTGCAGTATTTAAAAAAATCTTATTTACTGTTCTTAAAATGTCATTCAAATGCATGTATTGTCTATTGTTTGGGGATGGGAACTAGTTTTGCAAAAAAACACCTAATGTTGTATAATAATGCCCCAATGATCTTACTGGTTAAAAATACAGTATTTTTGGCCATAATTTCGTACTACAGTATTCTTCATTCTGAGTTTTGCTTCCCCTGAAGTTGCCTAAGCCCCTCTGAGAATGCTGCTTATTATAAAGAGAATTGGAACACCTCCTCACTTACCTAACAAACTTCATAGGTCGCATGTTCTTTCCAAAGTAGGCAGATTTAATGGTTACTAAAGCACACACATAACCTTTTCCCATTTGTATATAATCAGAAATGTCAGTCCCTGTAGGGCAAATATGTATTGGCAGAACTTACCAGATCTGTTCTTCAAAAGCTGGCCCTTGGTTAATTGTGACCTGTTGTTTAAGAACCTGAGTATCTGTTCAGTGCAGGCTTCTGCAGAACGGCTTTGGCTCATCCTGTCGAGCAAGCAACCCTTCCCTTCCCCTGGATTTTTAGGCAGCACAGGATCAGCAGCACAGAGTCCTGGCATAAGAGTTCTTGTCTGAATGCTGGCAGTGAGCAGGTATTCCACCTGGGAGGAGGATCTAGCACAGATGTCCTTTATGTCTGTGACATCAGTAACCACACACGTCTAAGGCTTTGAGGTCTACTGAGAACTAGCTTTTCTTTCTCTGGGAAGTTTTTGAAGTGCAGGTGGTGATGGCAAGTGTCTTTCTAGAAAATAGGTGCTTAGGTGTGGACTGCGGAGCACAGTGGAAGCAAACCTCTCCTGCCGTGACCACATCTCACCAAGGACCCAGGGCTCACTCAGAACTTTACCATACAAACACCATGTTAAAGGACAACTATAATGTATTCAGTGGGTATGCTGTGCAACTTCTGATGTTAAATTGTCTAGCTCCTCACTCTTCTGCTTAATTATAAGCCATCACCTTAGCAATTGGTTCACTTGTAGTGAAGGGTGAGTTTCAAGTTAATTTTTAATTGTTGAAGAAAAGTGGTCTAGATATTTCAACCTTGTTTTCCTTCCACATTGAGGAAACTGCTACTCCTTTCTGCCATCTACCAACGCCATGACACTAACTAATTCCCTATACATTGGCATTCCTTTGTTTCATTGTCGTGGCTAATAAGGAAAAAAAGAGCATTGGCTCCAACTACTAAAAAGAACTGAGCACAGTCCATTTTAACAGACCCCTGCAATGGGTTGGGTTTTGTTGTTTTTGTTGTTGTTTGGTTTTTCAAGATAGGGTTTCTCTGTGTGGTTTTGGTGCCTTCCCTGGAACTCACTCTGTAGCCCAGGCCTGCCTCTGCCTCCTGAGTGCTGGGATTAAAGGTGTGCATCACCACCACCCAGCTAAACTGGGTCTTTAAAAATCCATGTTGCCTAGGGAAAACTGAAAAGATGTTTTCTGTTCAGTTGTCATGCCTCAAGGCTATTGAAACTTGATCTGTGTTCATATCCTCTCTTCCTGTTTTCCTCAAGAATGCAGTCAAAAGGCCAGAGTATTTTTCTGCCTCGTAAACCTGAGGATTAAAAAACAGTCAAATCATCCTCTTTAACTGAGAAGGTGATTGCACTGAGCATGTAAACGGAAGTGAGCAGCCTGTTCTGTCCCTACCTTGCTGTCCCCTGCAGTTCTGTAGGTGTTTTTGTAACTTAGTGGACAGGACCTGTGACTGCCTGTTTCCCATCAGCCCAAATCTGTGTATGGTAGATCTTTAAAGCATCTTTGGAAATGAAAGAACCAGGACAAGACACGTGGGCAAGTGAAACTTGGCAAACACTTGCTATCTGCAAGTGGGGCCTCCACATTATGCTCTGTACCAATGGCCAGGAAGCTAGCGCCTCTAACAAAATGCTGTCCACATGAGATCCAGGTAGGGGCACATCAGAGGTGCAGGTCCCTTGTCAGGGCTGGAGTATCAATGGTTATTCTGGGACCAGAGCTACCCTAGCAAACGTGGCCTGCTTTCATTTTGTGAGTTGTAGGAGGCCCATTCCTGGGATAGTCTGCTAAACAGTTAACAATAGAGCCAGGACTACTGAATTGTGCTGATTTTCATTGTATAGTCATACCCAATTTTACCTACCAGTATAACAGAGACACTTGCTGTGGATATCGCTCTGTGTAAATAAAGTTCTGATTGGCCAGTGGCCAGGCAGGAAGTATAGGCGGGACAAGAGAGAAGAGAATTCTGGGAAGTAGAAGGCTGGGGAGACACCGCCAGCCGCCGCCATGAAAAGCAACATGTAAAGACACTGGTAAGCCACAAGCCATGTGGCAAAGTATAGATAAGCAGAAATGGGTTAATTTAAGATAGAAAAAGTAGATAACAAGAAGCCTGCCACGGCCATACAGTTTGTAAACAATGTAAGTTTCTGTGTGCTTTCTTGGTTGGGTCTGAGCAACTGTGGGACTGGCGGGTAAGAGAGATTTGTCCTGACTGTGGGCCAGGCAGGAAAACTCTAACTACAGACACTTTGGGATACACCTGTGTGCCACTGTCAAGTCCTTTAGCCAAAGCCTTTTTGTACACCTGGAGAAGGCCAGGCTACCTGACTTCCTCTTCATCACTCCCTGTGTGAGGGCACTAATTACCAAAAAGCAAATATATACCATATTCAGGATGGGCAGCTATGCTAGAAAGACAAAATATTTAGACTAAGGTATGGCAAGAATGGATAAGCAGGTGCTTGAGGCTGGGCAGGAAGAATGCAAAATTAGTTTGTGTGTATACATACCTAAGCAGATAAGTCATTGTCTATGAAACAAAGAAGGCCATAGAGTTGATGTTAGTTGGGGTCGGACATTAAACCCAAGTGTTCATCTCTATGTAAGTCAGTATACATGTAGGCTCTAACCATGGTTTGCTTATAACATGTGCACATGCATGCACAGAGGGAAATTTGTTTACACCTGTGGTTATTAGAAGTATTTTGACTCAGAAATAAAGTCTGCATTTTGACATAATTGACACAGGGAAGAATGATAAAGATCTACTACTGACAACTTATTAAAACTTTTATCTTCCCAATCTTTCCTGGTGCCAGCTTTTCAAAACTGACCCCTAGTTTGGGAAAGAACATTTAAATTACAGCAAATTTTAAAATAACTTTAACTTCTACATTCTTTGTTTTGTTGCAGTGCTGGGGGTTAAACTCAGGGCCTTTTTGTAGGCAGAAGTTCCTGTCCCACCAGTCATTCCCAAATAAACACACAGAGTTTTAATATTACTTATAAATACTTGGCCAATAGCTCAGGCTTGTTACCATCTAACTCTTAACCTAACTCTTTCATTTAAATTAACGCATACTACTTATCTATGCTTTGCTGTGTGGTTCATGGCTTGTTACCTCATTTTCTACATGTCCTCACTGGCTGGTGTCTCCCAAGTCTGCCCTTCTTCCTCCCAACATTCTATCTCAGGCTATCTTGCCCAATCTCTTCATGCCCAGCTATTGGCCAATCAGCTTTTTATTAACAATGAGAGCAATACATATCTATAGTGTACAAAAGGATTATTCCACAGCATTTCTCCCTTTTTGTCTAATTAAAAAGGAAAGGTTTTAACTTTAACATAGTAAAATTACATACAATAAAAGAAGTTATTAAGTAAGAATTACAGTTAACAATATTCAGTCCATTTGTATTTGACAAAATAGAGAAAATATTTTATCTATCTTGTGAGTCTAAAGTTTCACATCTAATTTACCTTTTATCATGACTAAAGAAAACTGTAACTATAACTATCTAGTCTTCAGCTCCATCAAAGACCCCAGAAGAATGAAATGTTACCTAATGACAGGGACACCAGGCTGCCCGGATAGCCACCCAAAGTTCCTGTGTAACATTGGAGTATCCAACTGTGCCTTTGCTAGACAGGTGCTCTAGCCCTCAGCTACATCCCTAGCCCCACAAAAAAAACTTACTGAGGCAGTGAGTGGTATATAGGTGGGACTTCTATGACCGAGGGATGAGGAAGTATAGATCCAACAGAGACGGGTTGGAAAGGTTCCAGAGAAAAGCCAGAAGCTGGATACAGTCTGTGTTTGCGAAGGCTAGGCCTGCGGGTGTTGGGTGTAAGCTCACAGTGCTGTTCCCATTCCTAAAAGAAAGCTGTAGATTTCTTACTTTCTCCTAGGAATGGTGAATTTCCAGAATACCAGCTGCATTCCTTATGAGTGCTTGTACAGAACAGGACAGCTACACAATTGGGGGGGGGGTTATTCCTCCCCAACCCTCCTGCCAAGACAGGTTTTTTATGTATTACAGCTCTCTGGCTGTCTTGGAACTAGCTTTGTAGACCAGGCTGGCCTGTCTCCTGAGTGCTGGGATTAAAGGTGTGCACTCCCTACACACACACTGCCTGGCTATGTTTTGGGGTTATTTTCACAACTGCTGAGGGAGCCTGCTTTTCCATATACAGTGGTACACACTGTAGGTTGTTGACAACAGTCCATCCAGGATCTATCTACATTGTTCTAGCATTTTTTAATCACAATCCAGAAACCAAGATTAGCTGCAAAACTATCAGGGTTGATGGAATGATGAACTGGTCACAGTGAAGGCTAAAAAATACTTGGCCTGAATGGGCTCCCAATTTTAGTGCAAGGTTATGATCCAAGATTTAATGCTTGGGCTGCCAGTGTGAAATGAAGTGTCAAAATACTCATGTTCTGAGTCACAATAGCCACAGAGATAAGCATGTCTTCTTATGTACATTTATGTGCACATGCATGTATATGTCATGTTAAGATTAAAGGCCCAATGTCTGACTAATAAGCATGAAAAAGACACTGTCATCCTTGGACATTACTAACAGAGCATTTTCTAAAAGTAAGTTAGTTTTAATTGTTGAAGTGATCAAGCTATTTCAGCCTTGTTTTCCTTCCATGTCATAGAACTGGTACTCCTTTCTGCCATCTGCCCATCCCAGACCACTCTCTCCTGAATGAGCTCTACACCTCTCTTGAACAATCCCCAGTGGTACCAAACAAGCTTCCTCCGGGGAGACACCACAGTATTTTCTTACTCCTCTTGGGCAAAGGATGTTGCTGGCAAATAAAGGCAGGAGAAAAGGTGTTTTGTTAGCAGGCTTTTATTTTGCACCTGCCAATTCCCAAATAATCAACGTGGAGACTCAATATTACTTATAAATTATAGGCTGATACCTCAGGCTTGTTACTAGCTAAGTCATACATTTAAATTAACCTATATTTCTTATCTATGCTTTGCCACATGCCTTGGTACCTTTCCTCAGTATGGCATGCCCATCGTGTATCTGCTTGCAACTCATCTCTGAACTTCCCTTGCTGCTTCTTTTGAATCTGGTTCAAGACTCTGCCCCTCTTCTTCCCAGCAGTCTCTCTGCCCCAAAAATGCTGCCTAACTATTGGCCAATCAGCTTTTTATTTATCAGTGTACAGATGGATTATTCCACAGCAGTGTCTGATTAAAATATTGTCACATACACTGATACCTAATTGCTAGGAGAAAGAGAAGTCATGTATTTAAAAAGGTTATAGAAGAAAGGGAGCATTATCTAGACCATATTTTGAGGCAGAATACTTAAAAATGTTTCCCAAGTTTGTTTGTCTTTAGGAACAGCGAATAAAACACACACGCACACGCACACGCACACACACAACTTCTAGGTCTTTGTGCCTTAATATGGTTAGGTGAAAAGTTATTCAACGACATCTACATAAAATAAGTTATGCCCATGTTGCTGAATTTGAAGTAAAACCAGGATGCAATGGAATAGAGTAAATCAACTTCTATGGAATTCAACACTAAGAAACTAACTTAGTGATGCTAAATATAAGCAACTAAAATCTCTGATGAAACCATTTTTCAGAAGGGTAAAATAACAGTAGAATGTGTGGAAAAGTCATAAGGAATTGTACTATTAACTAAGAAAAAAACTAATACACATAAGTCTGTGTATAAATATGCATACATACATACATATATACATAGTTAAAATGAAATTTTCTCATCTGAGTTGACAATGCTCCATTCAAGAGCTAAAAACCACCTAACAAAAACCCCAACACAAGGCAGGAGAAGCCTTCTTTTGAATTGTTGGCCAGGGCTGTCCCAAAACATTACAGACTAATGCTATTGTCCTTTATCGCCCCTCCCAAAAACAGGAAAGTGCATTCCTACTGCTGAAGACACCATGTACTTTAGACATAGGATCCAAATGTTCCTAAGCTGGAACTGACCTTAATGCCTCCTCCCTGAGGAATAGTTTTCATGGTAGCAGAAGGTGCCATGCAAGCTTCCAAAGGGCAGAGACAGCAAATAGTTCTACCTAGCTATGATGCCTATGAACCAAAACAACAATCAACATGCCAAGATAGCCCCAAGCATACAGTAGTCGCACACATACCTTGGTGGTAACCAACAGCTCTCTAATTGCACTTAAGACTTGCTCAACAAAAAGTAACTCATTCCTGGTACTGGAAGCCTAGCCAACTACCCAAGGTTAGTAGTCACAGATCTTGAAAGATAACCTACACCACCACTTTACTAAGCCAATATAACTCCTAACTACACTCTAAATAGTTGTCCTTATACCCACAGATGAGTGTAATATTCACCCCTCATCAAGGAAATTTCTCTTTGCAACAGGTGAAATCTATTATAGAAAACCACAACCAATCAAAATACAGAGTTGTGGAACCCAGTCCCAATGGATACATCTACAAAACAATTACTGAACCTCAGGATCAAAGACTATTTTGGAAGGGGGGGGGTGAAGATTCTAAGAGACAGAGGATCTAAGACTTTGCTATGAGGCAATTTCTCATAGTGATGCCAAAAGCTACACATAAAGTCTCACCAACATGACTGCCTAAGCATGAGCTGAACAAGGACAAAATCAATAAACATACCAAAGTAGATGGGAGAAAGCCCATGAGGCCTCAGCCCTACACAAAGAACCACAGGCAACTAAGGAATGTTTAGAGTGAGAGAAATAGTCTTCACCGAGAAAGAGCACATCAACTGGTTATTCAATACCAAACTGTCAGCCCTGAAAGTGTACATGCAAGTAACTTATGAACTGAGCATCTCTGTATAGGAATATATATATGAATATATTACACATAATTATATGTTACATATACAATTATATATAGTCCTGAATTATATGTATTCCTAAATATACACATATATATGCGTGTATACATAGCATATATGCATGTAACAAAAAATAATGAAAAGGGGCCATGAATTTGAAAGAGAGCAAGGAAAGGTATATGGAAGGGTTTAGGAGGGAGGAGAGGGTAGGGGGAAATGATGTAATCATATTATCTCAAATTTTTTTAAAAGTTAAATCTTGAATTCCAGTTAACCACTAGCCTCTACGTTCACTTCTTGCAATTATCAGATTGGACAAAATGTAGCAGCTAATGCATGCCATTTCTTAGGAGCACACTGAACAAAAACAGATGAAGCAAGTAAAAGGACACCCTGACTTCCACCAGTGCTATCCCCTAAAGCAAGCGGAAGCCTGGCTGAAAAACACAATTCTTAGGTCTGTCGGACTGAGACCACTGCTGTGTTGCCCCCCGCCCTACTCAAAATGGAGAGACAAGCAATCAAGATGAGTTACCACTTACCAAAGCAAATGCCACCACACCCAGCGCCAATGGTGGGGACATAGACTACAAGCCAATCAAAGGAACATTTGGAGTCAAAACTTCAAGCAGAGAACATACATTTTTGTGAGTTTAACTCCTCAGTCTTGACCAACAATCATACTGTGAAGATCAGAGACTCTCTTCAGGATGAGGAAAAGAAACTGCTTTAGTGTCCAGGAGAACAATTTGTATTTCACAAGTTCTCAGATTTTCCTAGAACATATTAGGTGTTTTTTTTTCAGAGCCTAATTCAGACATAGGAAGGAAAATATCCAATTGCATGCCTCAAGCTGCTCTGTCCCACCTGAGACAAGAACACAAACAGACGAAGGTAGGAAGCCCAGAGGCACAGACCCACGGAAAGACTGAGACCTAGTCAGAGTGCTGTGGAAAGCCCCCCATACCTGCCCCATCACACACACCCCTCCGCCACATCAGTAAATCCTACCCCAATTCATGTGTCCAGTCTGGAAAAACAAACTAACAGAAAAAACAATTACGTGGCACAATGCTAAAAGGCAGGGCTGGGTCAGATGCAGTTCGTGGAGGCAGAGCAATAGCAAATCCAACTCAGATATGGCAAGGAAGTCAGAATTATTGGAATGAAAGCTGAGAATGATGACTTTCCTGCCTAGTTTTGTTGACACAAGCTAGAGTCATCATAGAGGAGGGAGCCTCAACTGAGAAAATGCCCTCTATGAACAAAGCTGTAGGCATTTTCTTTCTTCTTCCTTTTTTTTGGAGGGGGGGAAGGGAGATGGGGATTCTCTGTATAGCCCTGGCTATCCTAGAACTCATTCTGTACCTCAAACTTACAGAGATCCACCTGCCTCTGCCTCCTGTGTGTTGGGATTAAAGCTGTGCGCCACTTTCTTAACTAGTTATTAATGTGGGCAAGGCCAGCCCCTTGTGGGTGGTGCTCTCCTTTGGTTAGTGGTTCTGACTCCTACAAGAAAGCAGACTGGGCAAGCAATGTAGGACAAGGCAGTAGGCAGCATCCTTCCATGACCTCTTCATCAGCTCCCGCCTCCAGGTTCCTGCCCTGCTTGAGCTCCTGTCCTGACTTCCTCTAGTGATGAACTACAATGTGGAAGTGTAGGCCAAATAACACACACACACACACACACACACACACACACACACATACACACACACACACACACACCACTCTACAACTTGTTTTTGGCTAGGATGTTTCATCACAGCAATAGGAACCCTAAGACAATGACTGATATGTTATGGATTTTTGAGAGTGGGGGGAATATGAAAATTGATAGATAAGGTAAGCATGGAAAGGGAAATTCTAAAAACACTCAACATGCTAGAAATCATGATACCAAATGAACAATACCCTTTAATGGACACATTAATAGACCAAATACTAGTAAGGAAGAGCCTCTGCATTTGAGACTATGTTAACAGACGAAATAACCCAAAAGCAAAGTAACTTGAGTTCAAAGCCAGCTTGGTCTACATAGTGAGTTCCTATCTCAAAAAACAGAACAAAACAAAAATGTATGATACACATATATAGAATATTTTGGGGAAATAGAATTTTCCAGAACAATGTTAGATGTTCATGTTGAACTCTATCCTTTAGGCATGACACAGCCACTACCATCAGAGCAGCTGATTATCCATTAGAGAACCTCAGAAGATGAGGCCTGTAATACCCTGAACTGGGGAAAAGGTCATAAGAACATAAGCCTCACCACCAGCTGCATGCAGTCCTAGGACATGCTGGAATATAAGGGGTAAAAAGCTAACTGAAAGGGCACTCCACCTAGAGGAGGTCATTACTTATTCTGAGAGGGATTTCCTACAGTGCTTCTGTTTGAGGTCACCTACATTCCTGTCCTTCTTCCCCCATGCTGCTCTAAACCCAACACACTCATTGCCTCACTAAGCTAGACTTGGATGGAATTGTTTCTTTGGTCTGTCATTGGCTTGTTTGTTGTTTGTTTTTTTAATCTTGAGTGAACAGACATTTGTTCATATCTCATCAGGAAAAGTGGTAGCAGAAAGTGGGGCATCTGGATGGCGACATGATAGAAGCAAAGGCAAATGAGAGGAGCAGTTTCATTGTCTCTGCTGTGGGTGATGAGACATGCACTTAGATCTAAGTTGCTTGAAGATGGAGCATCTGCAGGGCCAGTTCCCTTGTGGCTGTCCTCCATGGAGTGCTGTAGCCCTACTGTACGGACCCAAATATGGGCAATGAGACCCACACTAAGGATTAACTGTCTTGCCCTAAGGGAAGGTCAGATTGGAGAGTTTATAGGGCAATGGACCATTTTAATCTATGTCCTATGAGGTTGCACACCTTGATGAATGTGACCCACCAAGAGATACAGAGGTATCAAAAACTGTTTGATGGGCCAGGGAAGGGATTGCAGTCACTGAAAACAGATGTGAACCAGGATTGTGAGGAAGCTGCATTAGGAGTTGCTTCATTGCAAAAGGTAATAGTGTTACCAGGAACTTATATCTATAAACCCACCACATCTTAACATCTTTAAAGAAATTAATAAACAATTTAGTAATAGAAAATGGATCTATTTCTTGTTTGGCCAAACTGAGAAGAAGATTCCTTTTTTCTGTCAATGCCATCTCAGAGTCTGTCAGACCCTGGGATACAGACCCAGGGTGCCAGTTAAGAGAGAGTGAGTGCAACCCTGTTCCTCTTAGCCCTGCTGTGTAGAACAATACAAGCTAGCCTGCCCAGGCTATGGTAGGGTAGGGAGAGTCACTGAGGCCACAGGCCCCCAAAACCCATGGATGAGGAAACAGAAATGTTCCTGGAAAATTATTGTGGGAATATAAAGAGAACAAAATAAGGCAGTGCCTCCCATTCATGGCACTGGTGGAGTCAATGTTTGAGGAAATAAAAGAACTGATGAGCTCTTCTGCTGTAGGATGTCTTTCTGTACACTGTGAATATCCCCGTTGGTACTGGGGATATTGTGAATGTGCTGCTCTGATTGATTGATAAATAAAACACTGATTGACTAGTAGCCAGGCAGGAAGTATAGTGTAGGCAGGATAAGGAGAGAGGAGAATTCTGAGAGGTGGAAGGCTGCCAGCCGCTGTTGCCATGAGAAGCAAGATGTAAGGTACCAGTAAGCCACAAGCCACATGGCAACTTATAGATTAATAGAAATGGGTTAATTTAAGATATAAGAACAGCTATCAAGAAGCCTGAGCCATTAGGCCAAACAGTTTAAATAATATAAGCATCTGTGTGTGTATTTGGGTCTGAGTGGCTTTGGGTCTGAGCAGGACTGGAGATAACTCCAGCTACACGTTGGTTTATAAATAAAGCTGTATGGCAAATGGCAAGACAGAATAAGGTTAGGTGGCATATTCAAACTGAAGACAGAGATAAAGAAGGGCAGAATTGGGGCAGATGCTGTGAGCTACCCAAGAAGCAAGATGTGAAAGAATTGGTAAGCCACAGGACACATGACAATAAATAGATTATTAGAAATTGGTTAATTTGAATGTAAGAGCTAGCTGAGTCATTGGCCAAGCATTTATAATTAATATAAGCCTCTGAGTGATTATTTGGAAATGGCTGCTGGATAGGGTAGAACAGAGAAAGCCTCTGGTTATATATGGCATCCACCATCTGGTGTGGATCCACATAAGACCTGAGTAAGCTTAAACATGGTTCTAAATGCACAGAAATGAAGCCCCACTGGGCTTCCTAGTCTCACAGTCTCATATCAGCAGCAGCGTAGAGACCCATCTCCCAACAGCTGCCTGCAAGATAGAGCTGGCCACTACCCACCATGAGCTAAGCTGCTTGTTGGGTTTCTGAAGTCTCACACAGGCCTCTGTACAGACAGGCTAATTGGCCACATGCTGCATGGTGGGTTTAGCTTTTGCTCATACAGAGAAAAAGGGTTAGGAAACACCGTGAAAACAGATTCAGACAGAAAGGCCTCTAAATGGGCCACAGTGTGTTTAAAAGATGTGCTTAGATTTGAGAGAGAAAAGAGAAAAAGTACATACAGCCTTAAATTAAAATATAGATTTAAAATAGTAAAATAAAGTCCTTAGAAAGGGGAGTAAAGTAATATAAAGAAAATGAGCCACACGAGGATGGAAAATGCACAGAAAGTCTGGATTATGTGTATTATTGTCTTTAAATTTTTTGACTTCTATGAGACATTTGATTATAAAATCTGGTGGATTAAATCAACCTATATATTTTAAAAATATCTTGACTCCAAAATTTAAGTCAAAAGTTATGCTACTTTAGGGAAGAGGTTATGTTTTATTTCCACAGGAAATGAGAGGCTAAAAAGTTCAAGATGATCAGATTTGATCAAGGAAGACCCTTGATTTAAAGTATTATGTTTATGCAGCTCACTTAAAAATATAATGTATAATTAAAAAATACAGATTATTAGTCATCTATAATAGTCAAACTTATAGCAATATTAGTTAAGTTTTCTAGTTATACAAAGATTATATTTCAGTTAGGTGGGTAATCTTCAAACACTTCAAAGACCTATAGAATATAGCATTTAAAATGTTTTGAGAACTTAGGCTTTTCTCGACAGTGGGACATATTTGCTCCTGACAGCATCAATTGCTTTGAAGATGATGATGGGCATTAAAGAAACTCCTTACGGAGTTTGCTTTCTTTGTGGCAAAAGTTAGCCACTGGGCAAGAAACTGTCCTTGCCTCAACTGCTGACAGTATGCTGTCCAAATTGGACAAGCAGAACACATAAAAAAGTGACTGCTAAACTTTGCCAAAACAAGGCAAGATGATCCTTCAGGTTTCTGCTTCACAGAAGAAACTGCCAGACATTCTGCAGGACACAGAGGAAAGTGACTGATGAAACTTGCCAATGTAGGTGGGCTACTCCTTCAAATTTCCTGCTTCACTAAAAAGTCTGCCAGATATGCTAGGCATATCTTTGTCCAGGGAACCAGATGTCTTTGTCATTTCTAGAATTTTGGAAGTTGCTTATAATGCACTTCCTGTTTACTCAGGTAATATATCCATCTGGAGTCTTTGATGGAGTTGAAAACTATATAGTTATAATTATAGTGTTCTTTAGTTATGATAAAAGGTAAATTAGATATAAACTTGAGACTCATAAGGATAGGATAGATGATAGAATATTGTCTTTAATTTTGCCAAAAAAAAATAGACTAGATGTTGTAACAATAATTCTTACTTGATAAATGTTTTTGTTATATGTAATTTTACTGTGTTAAAGTTTAAAACATTCCAGCTCTCCCACCTGCTCCAGGCATTGAAGGGTGGAGGGAGGGCTTCTTTCCCCCACCCATGCTGCCACAAGATAGATGGAAAAGTGGGGCAGCTCTCCCATGCTCATATCTCAGGACTGGCTCACCCACACATGCACTAACAGAGTTGGCTCTATTGTGCCACTCTGGAGAGGTGCACAGCCTGCTCTCCTGAGTGTTTTAGCTCCTACTTCCTCTCTTTCTAATGGTTAAAGAACCCCATGTTATCAGTGATATTTAGGGCAGAGAGCATATCGAACCATAAAAAAAAAAAATCTGGAAATTGGATGTAGATATGCTTTCCTATTCAAAAACAAATCTATTCCCATAGATTATGCCTTCCAATGTGTAGGTCTTGCTTTAGTATGCAAAATTTAAAAAGATTAAATGAATGTACAGTTAAAATTTCTCTTATAACTAAGCATGCCACATTTAGAAAACTCTGGAGCAATGACCTTGTCAGTCCACAGTCTCAGAGTATAAATCTCTGGGATAAATCAAAGGGACTTTTGAGTCTTTGGGAATGTATCTATTACATGTACTATTTCTCTCCAGCATTCATAACAATTCAAGTCCCTGAATATAAGTCTTCTTTGTAAGATACTAGACTATGTTAGTGCCCTCAGCTACACAAGCTTCAGTCCTCAGTGTAAACAGAACTAAATCTCTAAAGCCTAAAGAAAAAGCATGAAGGAACTTCACAGAGGTAGGGGTTCTCAGAGTTCTTATCCCTGTGGATGGCCACTGTAACTACAGCCCTGCATGGTGGGGGGGAAGGAACATGTCTAAGCAATCCTGTGACTATTCTTGGATTTCTGACTTGCTGTAATTATCCATTTACCTGGAGTGAGCTATATGGACCCTCCTGGTCAACTGTAACCTGGGAGTCACAACAGAGCTGACATCTTAAGGCTGTCATACAAATTAAATGGGATATGGTATTTCCCACAGTGTTTGACCCATGGTAACTATTTCACAAATATTTCCAGTTGTTTTAGTTCCCCAAAAAATTAAGAGGGAAAGTTATCAAAGAACTAAAAGCAACAACAGCTGGAATTTTTACTGTAGCAGAAATATCTCCACCCATGAAGTAGTCCAGATGTATTGGAGCAAAAGGCAATAATTAGCATCCATGGTCATGGAGAAAACAAATGATCCCCAAGACATGCTAAGATGGTAGAAAACACACACACACACACACACACACACACACACACACACACACACACACACACACACACACATATATATATATATATATATATATATATATATATATATATATATATTCCAGTGAACCTGGGAAGGCGGCTTAGTCAATAAAGTGCCTGCTAGGTGACTTAGTTAGGGTTCCTATTGCTTTGATGAAGCACCATGACCAAAAAGCAAGTTGGGAGAAAAGGGTTTATTTGACTTACACTTCCACATCATAATCCATCATAGAAGAAAGTCAGGACAGGAACTCAAACAGGTCAGGATCCTAGATACAGGAGCTGATGCAGAGGCTGTGGAGGGGTGCTGCTTACTGGTTTGCTTCCCATGGCTTCCTCAGTCTGCTTTCTACAGAACCCAGGACCAGCAGCCCAGGATGGCACCACTAACCATGGGCTAGCCCCCACCCCCATCAATAACTCATTAAGAAAATGCCTTATAGCCAAATCTTATCAAAACATTTCTCAATTAAAGTCCTCTCCTTTCAGATGTCTAGTTTGTGTTGAATTGACAGAAGATACACAAAAGCCTGGACAAAGCTGAGGACCAGAGTTCTGCTCATAACCAATTTAAAAAAGCCAGGAATGATGTCATGTGCCTATAATCCCACCACTGGGGAGGCAAAGACAGGCAAATCCTTGGAGTTTAATGCCCTCACTAACCTAATTCGGCAGGCTTAGGCTCAGTGTGGTGGGAGACTTTGTCTAAAAAAAAAAAAAAAAAAAAAAAACAGGGTGGATAACTCCCGAGTAATGATACGGGCTGACCTCTGACCTCTACATGCACACATACAAAATGTCCAGATTTCACCTGAAGTTCAATCATCATGCTAAGAACCAGGAATATCTCAAAATAAATGAAAAGTAACAACTGAGAGATGCCAACACAAAGGCAGGGGTGGTTTATCAACATTGTTGTAAAGGGATCAAACATGAAAATGTTCCAATGACCAATTAAAAACAACTTGTTGCAAGAAAAAAAAACTCAAGATAGGGACAGCCTCACTAAGTGAATATTAAGTAGAGTGAAAATTTTACAACCTAAAAACCGTAATAATTGAACTAAAAACACAGTTGAGAACTCTGCACAACAGAATGAGAGCTGGAGATATCACTTAGTGGCTGGGCACATGCCTACCTTGCACAAGCTCTGGGTTTGGCTATACAGAGGAGGTGGGGAAAAGAAAGAGGAAAGAAGGGAACCTCTTATAGCTGGTAAGTAGATTCATTAACTTCTCAGCGTACAAGATAAATGTATTTAAAGCAATTTCCACATCCCAGTAGTGATGACTAAAACTGAAGCTGCAGTAGCATCTCAATCACTTTTACAGTGATTGAAAAGGAGAAATACTCGGGTAGAGATCTCACAAATGTGCAGGATTTTAATGCTGAAAACAAGATGCTGACAAATAAGACGTGGAAGTAAATAGGCAAACCATGGTATTTGAACAGAAACCTCAGCATAATAGAGATGTCCTCCCAAACTAATATGCAGGGTTAATCCACCTATCCAAATGCCAGTGAGATTTTTCTTGTAGATATAAGTAAGATTCACTCTATATCAAATAGTAGCATAGCAAAGGAAGGGTGAGGAGGTAGAAGGGCTTAAACAACTTTGAGAGAGAAAAGTGGGGGGGGGGGGGATAATCAGCTATGTCCAAGATTTATGGAGCTACTGTGTGGTACTGATGAGGACAGACACCTGTATCCATGGAACAGAGAAGAGTAAACAGGTCTATACAAATATACCCACCTGATTTTCCACAAAAGCACCATTCAATGAAGAAAGATGAGATAGGCTTGTCTGCAGATGGTGCTGGGGATCCACAGAGAGCAACACTTCTACTGGCAGATTTGACACTGTACAGAAAACCTAAATGAATCACAGACAAATCGTAAAATTCCAGAACTGTAGAACATTTAAGGGGGAAAAAACACAGAAAAAAATAGGTAGGATATAAGGCATTGTTTCTTAGGCTTGGAGCTAAAAGCATGTAAATTAAGACATAAACAAAGCCTTGATAAATAAAACTTCATCAAAATTTTTTTCTGTTCTTTGAGATAAGGTTTCTTAGTGTAGTCCTGGCTGTTTGGAACTAGCTCTGTAGACCAGGCTAGCATTGAACTCACAGAAATCCACCTGCCTCTGCCTCCTGAGTGCTGAGATTAAAGATGTGCACCACCACCACCTGGCTGAATTTTTTTTTTTTTTTCAGAAAGCTCCAACCTAAAAGGATGAAAATTTGAGCACATATTTACACTCAAAAATCTGACAAAGTACTGGTACCCCAGAAAGACAAAGAGCTCAAAACATAACAAGAAATCAATACATGGGTCTGAGGAGCTATTCTACCTTGTGGTCTTGGGAGCCTTCTGAATCTTAACCATATGGATTTCAATATCCAGCTTGTGATTATGAGCTACAAGTTTCCAAGAAGTTACCTTTGTGGGAAACTATAGGAAAGGGTACAGCGGATTGCTGTATTATTTCTTATAACTTAGAAATCTACAACTATTTTGAAGTCTTTGTGTGTGTGAGAGAGAGAGAGGTAGACAGACAGACAGACAGACACACACACACAGACACACACACACACACACACACACACACACACGAGAGGGAGAGGAAGGGAGAGAGAGAGGGGGGAGGGAGAGAGAGAGAGATGGGGTTTAGCTTGTAGTTCAGACTATAAAGCCAAGGCTAGCTTCAAACTCTTGACCCTCCTGCCTCACCTCCCAAGTGCTGAGATTACAGGTATGTGCCATTGTATCCAGCTTCAAAGTTTTAAAACACAGATTTGAATTTTTTTTTAAAACTCTCAGTTTTAAAAGCAGCACTGTATCATAGGGACAGAAAGGATGTAATGAGTGTGTAGCTTTGCACCTTCTACTCAGCGAAGGGAACTTAGAAAGCTGTTATGTTATCAAACCCAATAGAGCCAATATACCTCTACACAGAAATAGTACAAAATTATTAATGAACCTTTGCCATCTGTGTTAGCTCAGAAGCTATAAGAAAAATATCATAGGCTGGGTGGGTCAAACAGTGGACATTTATTTCTCACAGCTGAGGAGGAAGTTCAAGACCAAGATGTTGATGGATTCAGTCCGCTGCCATCTGCAGAAGCAGACCTCTTGCTAGTCCTTGTACTGTAGACAGCACACTATCAAGTCTTCTTTACCTCCCTATGAGAGAACCAGCCCCCACTCTTACGACCAGGGTACTCTTGAGCAGGGATAAATAAGGAATATTTAGGTAGAAAGATATACCTAGATGATGAGAGGAAAGACAGAAACACAGGCTAGCCTTGGGAGGGCCTGGGTCAAAACCCACCAGCCCAGAACTTTATTCAAAAGGGCTTTTTATAACAATGCCAAGAGGAGGGGCAAAATACCTCTCCCTTGCTAGATACAGCCAAGTGTAGACCCTTCCAACCACCTGGTACCCAGGCCTGGGGTCCAATCATCCTCTTATGCAGACCTTCTGGTTAAAGCCATTAGGAAATGTAGGTGGGCTCCAACATTTCCCCTAAGGGACACAGAAAGCCAATAGTCTTCCAAAGGACCACCTCCTGATTCCATCCCATGCTGTGACATAATACCCATTAGTATTATGAGTTTTGAGGAGGCTCAACATGGACTCTACAGCTGCTTCTCTTTTCCTTTCAAAATTTTTGTAGCATGTGTGTCTTGCAGTTACACATTGGACAGTACCATTTAGGGGATGAATTTGTGTTCTACAAACACTTTTGCAAAGCACCTCTTCTCCTAGCACTCCAGAATAACTAGATGATACAGATTGGGGGATAGGGTGTCCCTGGAAACTTCTATCCTTGCTATCACGGCCTGAAATGAGAAAGGGAAAAGGGATGAGGTAATGTGGTGGTTTGAAAGAAAATGGCCCCCAAAGAAAGTGGCACTTTTAGGAGGTGTGGCCTTGTTGGAGTAGGTGTGGTCTTGTTGGAGGAAGTGTGTCACTGTGGAGGTGGGCTTTGAGGTCTCATGTATGCTTGAGCCACACCCCATGCCTCAGACTACTTCCTGTTGCCTGTGAGTAAAGATGTAAGAACTCTCAGCTCCTTCTCTAGCACCATGTCTGACTCCAAGCTGCCTTACTTCCTGCCATGATGAGAATGGACTAAACCTCTGAACTGTATGCGAGTCACCATAATTAAATGTTTTCCTTTGTAAGAGTTGCTGTGATCATGGTGTCTCTACAAGACAATAGAAACCCTAAGACAGGTAACTTCTTAGTTCCCCTTAAGAAGAATGAATTCTCTGACATGCCTAAGACTCCTTTGCCTCAGCTTCTAAGATAACTTTCCAATAGATATCGCTCAGTAACTGTGACTCAAGAAAAACTCCTGTCTGTTCCTTTCATTATTATAACAGGAGAACAACACTTACCTAAATTCTTCAGTTCTCTCTCCGAATGTCCACCAGTGAGAAAAGAGGCCATGAGAGAAAGACACAATACTATGCAATTATTACCTGGGAAATGCTGAAGAAACCTCTTTAATCTACCCTGAAACAGGTAGGTAGACAGGAAATGAGTCCTTATGGGCCAAATGGACCAAAGCTGTTTTTCATTTCCTCACAATGCACTTATGTCTAGGGAAGGAAGCAGCTCACTCAGAATTTTCCACATCTCTCACAAGAGAGCAGCAATGGTTTCCCCTGAATGGTGGTGCCTTGGCAACCACAGCCGGGGATTTGTTCCATTGTCTTTCCCTGGCAGGCAGGTAAGTGCTGTACCCCTGTCACAGCTGTGAGAGTTCCAACAGACAGGAGTTTCCTTGAGTTGAGCTATATCTGTAGAGAAGTTAGCTCAGAAGCAGAAGCAAAGGTGTCTTGTGCACAAACCTACTCATTTTCAGCCAGTGCTACATGAGGCTCTCTTTTAGCTGATAAAGGAGCTGCTGTGCCATGACTCAGTTTGCCTCAAGTGTCAGCCTCATGTGGAATGCAATGACCCTTCAGGTGAAGTGCTTCCTTGAATATCTCTTGGCTAACAAATATCTGTTGTCTAAGCAAATTTGTGGTCAGGTCAGTGCCCCACTGGAAAGTGCTGCAAAGAGAACTCCTTTGGAAACTATTAGAAGGCAGGCTGACAGTGTGTGAGAACAGAGTAAGACTCCAGAGCCCAGCTTCCTGATTTGATTCCAATCTGTGTGACCTGGAGCAAGTTATTGTCTCTGCCTCAAGTTATATCATCCATCATATAGGGAGAATAGCACTTGCCTTGTAAGACCATCCAACATTCATAGCCCTAAAGCAGCCAGGGTTTATGCTGATGTCCATGGCTTCAGTTACCACTGAAGACTGGGTAGATGCCTGGGGTCTGGACCACCATCTGAGTAATCCATGTTGGTGTCTGAGAGCCATGCTGCTGCCGAGGCCAGGCTGATTGGGGTGGCCTGTGCTGCTATTGATGCTATGATGATGAATGGGCCCAGGTTGCTGCAGAGAACTGTTTGGGTCTGTGGTCCTATGGAAGCTGGGGTCTGTGTTGATATCCATAGCTCCTGTTACCATCAAGAGCAAAGTGGATACTTGGGGTCTGGTTAGCCACCTGAGATCATGTTGGTGTCCTAGGGCCATGGTGTTGCTGGAGCCATACTGATCTGGAAGGCCTGTGCTGCCCACTGGGGCCATGGTGATGTCTGGGTTTGAGCTGCTGCTGCTAAGGGCCATGTCTGGGTCTTCGGTCCTATTGCAATTGGGGTTTCTGTGTTGATCTCTGTGACCCATGTTACCACAGGAACCATGTTACCATAGGAACCATTTGTGTTGAAATCTGAGGGCCATGCTGAGCTGGCATTGCCCTTTGCTGGCCTTGGGAGAGTTGATCCTGCCCATTGCTGGCCACTGCTTTAGAAGATCTAGTCCTGCCCCTCACAGGAGAGCTGACTCCACCCCTCACCATGGGAGGGGAAGACCTGGCTCCACCCCTCCCCTGTGGGCAGTGGTCCCAGAGGCCCAGACTGACCAAATCAGCTACCACCCAATCCCACACCCAGGGCTTTGATTTGGCTCACTCCCAACATCTACCCATTTATGACCCAATGGAGCTTATGAAGGGACCATAAGGGCTTATGTGGAACCATAGCCACAGGATCTCCATGATTGGAGCAACAGCAGGATATCTGAGAGGAGTCTCAGTGAGGGTCCAGTACTGATGGTGTACCAGAAGCCAGAGGCCTTGAACCAGATCATCAACTTACTGCAAGGAACATTTGCATGTAAAGCTGAGTGGTCAAAAGGTTCTACTTCGTGACACACTGCAGCTCCCTGTGCCACTAAGATGAATGAAGAGGTGTGGGAGAGGTGGGAAAGATGGAGAACTGAAGTGAGTTTTTTATTTGTTTTGTTTTTAATTAGTATTTTTAAATTTTTCTTGTGGGGGGAACACTATGAGGGTGAGGGGCAGATATGGAGGGACTGGGAAGTGAGCAGGATTGAAATTCTCAAAGAATCAATAAAAAATTACATTAACAAAAAACATAACAAGAAAGCAAACAAACAAAAGACTGTCCAACATTCCATTGTTGGAATTGTGTGCTTTTCACCATGCCACCAACCCCGTTTCTACCTCTGTAGTCATTGTTTGGTTCCTTTGATGGCCATTCAAAAACAGCTTAGGCCCATAAACACCTGCCCTCTCTCTTACTGCTTGTGTATCAGCTGGGGTGTCTTAGGAGTTTGGGAGCAGGCAGAAGCAGACATCATCTAGCTAGTGGACATCTGGGGGCAGATCCAAAAGGACATCTTAAGACAAAGTCAGTCGTTTTACCAAGATAGCACCAGACATGAAGAAGTACCTGCCCCTCCTAAAGCTGAAGTCAAAGTGAAGGCATTGAAAACTGAGTGGCCATGCTGAATGGCATCCACAGCCATAGCCCATGTTCCCCTGCAGCTCCCAAGGCAGCACAAAGACCCTACAAGAGCACTCCCAGAAGAAACAAGCTTGACCACTATGCCATCGTCCATTACTACTGAGTCAGCCATGGAAGGATTAGAAGGCAACGCCTGTGTGTTCTGGGGGAGGCCAGCTCCCACTTTTTCCCAGGGTACTCAAGGAGAGAAATACTCAAGAAATATTTAGATAGAATGAAATTAGACATCAAAATGCCCAACAGTCCAATTAAGAAATGGGCTATACAACTAAACAGAGAATTCTCCACAGAGGAAGTTCAAATAGCTGAAAGACATTTAAGGAATTGCTCAACATCCCTAATTATCCGGGAAATGCAAATCAAAATGACTCTGAGATACCACCTTATACCTGTCAGAATGGCTAAGATCAAAAGCACAGAAGACAGCTTATGCTGGAGAGGATGTGGAGCAAGGGGAACACTCCTCCACTGCTGGTGGGAATGCAAGCTTGTTCAGCCACTTTGGAAATCAATATGGCACTTTCTTAGAAAATTGGTAATCTATCTCCCCCAAGACCCAACTATAGCACTCTTGGACATAAACTCAAGGAATGCTTAATCATACCACAAGGGATTTGCTTAGCTATGTTCATATCAGCATTATTTGTAATAGCCAGAACCTGGAAACAACCTAGATGCCCTTCAACTGAAGAATGGATAAAGAAAATGTGGTACATATACACAATGTAGAACTACTCCGCAGAGAAAAACAATGACATCATGGGGTTTTCAGGCAAATGGATGGATCTAGTAAAAATCATCCTGAGTGAGGTAACCCAGACTCTGAAAGACAAACATGGTATGTACTCACTCATAGGAGGATACTAGATATAAAACAAAGATGACTAGACTGCTACTCACAACTCCAGGGAGGTTACCTTGAAAATGGGACCCTAAGAAAGACACAGGGATTGCCCATTGACAGAGAAACAGATGAGATTTACATGAACAACCTGGATGAGAGTGGGGGTACTGAAGGGCAAGGTTCAAGGGAAAGAAAGCTTAGGGGACCAGGAGATCCCAGCTGGATCAAGAACGGAAAGGGAGAACAAGGAATAACAGACCATGATAAATGAAGACCACATGAGACCAGGAATAGGCAGAGTGCTCGAGAGGTCCCCAGAAATCCACAATGATATATCCTCTATAGACTGCTGGCAATGGTCGAGAGAAAGCCTGATCTGACCTAGACTGGTGATCAGATGGCCAATCACCCTAAAAGTCGTCTTGGAACTCTCATCCAATAACTGATGGAAGTGGATGCAGAGATCCTCAGCCAGGCCCCAGGTGGAGCTCCAGGTGTCCAACTGTCGAGAAGGAGGAGGGACTGCAAGATCGTAAATTGTTGAATCCAAGATTGCAAAAAGCACAGGGACAAATAGCCAATCGAATGGAAGCACATGAATTATGAACCAAAGGCTGTGGAGCCCCCAGCTGGATCAGGCCCTCTGGATAAGTGAGACAATTGAATAGCTTGAACTGTTTGGGAGGCACCCAGGCAGTGGGACCCAGTCCTGTCCTTAGTGCATGAGCTGGCTGTTTGGAACCTTGGGCTTACACAGGGACACTTTGCTCAGCCTGGAAGGAGGGGACTGGACCTGCCTGTACTGAATCCACCAGGTTTAAATGAATCCCCAGGGGAGTCTTGGCCCTGGAGGACATAGGAATGGGGGGTGGGCTGGGGGGAAGGTGGGGTTGGGGGCGGGAGGGGGGAGGACAGGGAACCCATGGCTGATGTATAAAATTAAAACACATAATAAAAAAATAAAAAGAAAGAACAAAAAAGAAAGATAGTGTGGAGAAGACAGACATAAACACAGGATAGCTTCAGGAGGGCCTGGAGCAATATCCACTGGCCCCTTCTGTCTCTTCAAAAGAACTTTTTTTAGGAATGCCAATGGGTGGGGTAAAAGACTTCTCCTTAGCACAGCCAAGTGCAGACCCTTCCAAACACCTGGTAACCATGCAAGTGATCAAGCCATCCCCTACCACAACCCTGCTGGGTAAAACAAGCTCAGATCTCACTAGGAAACCTCTGTGGGCTCCCACAGTGTTCATGGTGGCTGTCAAGACGAACAAGCACCAATTCACCAAGGTGAATCAGGCAGGTTGGAAAGAAACTCTGTGACACAAATGTGACCAAAGTCAGTGCCCCACTTGGGCCTAAGGGACAGGAGTTACATATTCACCTGTCTCCTGATTATGGTGATTCAAATGTTGCCAACAAAACTGGGATCATATTAACTTAGTCTACCTGACTAATTACAAATTCACATAGTTTTCAACCTTTGCACAAAAAATAATAAAATAAAAGGCCAGATTCAGCCAGACTGTGAAGGGTTTGCTAGAGAAGGTGAATAAGACATACTGTAGCCTGATGCACAGGGAAAGACAGGACAGGGCTAAAGAATTCCTTCAACATTGAATGTTCCACCTTCCTCAGTGTGTCTTGGATCTTGGATAGTCAGGTGAATGCTAATGTGGCCTGGGATAGATGAGTCTTGCAAAACCCCCTTGTCTTACATTCTGGTGAAGCTTGCAACTTGCCTCTAGCTAATGGAATATGGCAAAGGTTGCAGGATACTAGCCCTACAATTATGTAACTTCCTTACTGCAGGCTATAATTGGCATATTATAGAATATACAATAAGAACTGTGGGCAGCTAGAGATTAAGAGTGTACTGTAGCCAATGGCCAGCAGAAAACCAGGACCTTTAGGCAAATAACTTGAAGGAAATGAATTTGCCAGCCACCTAAATGAACCTAAAAGCAAATTATCCCCCAGGTGAACTTCCAAAAGAGCACTCAGGCCTCCTGACACTCTTTATTTTCAGATCTATGGGACTCTGAAAAAAATCTATATAGGAATGCCCTGAGCCCTGAAACAGTGAACTAACACATATATTATCTTAAACCACTAATGCATGGTAATTTCTTATACCATAATACAAAAATAATATAAATGGGGGCATAATTAAGAGAAATTGAAGTGCTAGAAGCCATGTAGAGAGCTACAGCCACATAATTCCCTGTTTTAAGTCCAATAGAAAAGTAATCTTTCTCCTAAAGTGCCAGTGAAAGCCTCACTGCTTCAGTAGTTTTAACAAGGATACTCCCATAAGCCAACAGTGATTCCTCATTGGCATGTCCATCATAGTCTTAGGAGTAGAAATCAACTCACCCACAATGTATGGCTAAGAGTAAGAAATGAGCCATTTTGAGGGGGAATCCATGCAACTTATTTTCAAAGATGGCAGGAACGTCCATGCTCCTCCGCTCTGTGACTGCTGTCCCCATCAAGATCTACCCTCCATTCTTTTTTTTCCCTTATGGTTCTCAGATTTTCAGCCCCATAAGATGGGGCTCCTTACATTCAGGGTGTGTCTTTCCCTCTAAGCTAATCCTCCCTACAAATACCCAACCTCCTAGGAGATTCCAGTCAGCACACTGTTTTAACCCATGTCCTCCTAAAAATGTAGACAGAGAAAATGTGCACAGATCTTATGGGTAGGGGGCAAGTTATGTGAAAAAAAAAAATCCTAGGAGAAAGTTGGGAAAGCCACAAGGTATTGGTGAAATTATTAAGGCCACTCCATGTAGTTAAAAGGGAGGTTTGTTTTGTGGGGTAACTTACAAATGAAGGGATAGGTTGCAGGGTCTGGGAAAGGTATGGCTCAATCTGACGGTGTTCTCTGGAGAACTCTGCTCGGTCTACCTCCAGCATCCAGGGTCC
Organism: Onychomys torridus; assembly: GCF_903995425.1. Taxonomy (NCBI): domain Eukaryota; kingdom Metazoa; phylum Chordata; class Mammalia; order Rodentia; family Cricetidae; genus Onychomys; species Onychomys torridus. The sequence goes on from NC_050443.1 coordinate 134,875,745, forward strand.
CAGAACCAAGAGAAGCCTCTCCTCTCGATCCTGGGTCTTCCGCTTCCTCCCTCAGACCCGCCTTGTGGGCGTGACCATTACCCAAGCCTCAAAGGGGGTTGGAACTTCCAGGCCAAGGCTGGGATGGCTACCCACTACAACAAGGTCACAATATAAATTCAACCTGTATGAAAAGGAAGAGAGGGCATCATCAGGTAGAAGTCTATAAGAAAGGTTTTGAAAAGCCACTGGAAAACCCTCTAGAAAAAAAGTAGGCAAGAAATCTGAGTTAAAACAAGGTAAAGGTCTACCTTCTCTCCTCCGTGGCCTCTGTACAAACACAAGAATGCATTTTGAATCATAGCAGCTGAGGCCCTCAGACAAATACATTTCCTGTAGTAAGGTATATGAGATGTATTCTGTTTATCAAAATCAATAAAATGCAGCCAAAGTGATATTATAGTTATTTCTGAGGTCTGTCCTTAAGAGATTTGCAACTTTCCTTTCATTCTCTTGGAATGTTCATGTGACTTTCATTCAAGGAAGCCAGTCTAACTATTGAAGATGAAAGGTCACAAGGAAAGGGATCCAGAAGACCCAGTTATCACCAACACCAGCTGTAGATGTGTGAATAAGGCTGACTTTTGTCTTTCAGCCTAGCTGAATGCAACTGTGATGGTGAACCCAGAATGTCAGCAATGACATTATCCAGCCAACCCACAGGATAGTCATTCCTATAAATCACTAAAGTTAGGGGTGGTTTGTTAGGAAGTCATGATTACATAAAATAAAAATAAAGACTGTCAATGGTAGGATGGTCCAAACTCGGCAATCTAATGTGTCATCACTTAACTATTAAAAAGACAAGAGACAAGATCTTGTTTCTAACAGTAGCTCCAAGGAACGTTAGAGAGGAAAGTAGAGTGTCAGCTCAAGAATTTAGGGATAACCTGCACCTACCTTGCCTTTCCTTGACCTATGCTAGGGTTGTCCAGAGCAGTGGCTCTCAACTTAGTATACAAATTGGACCACATTGAAAACATGTAGATAAAATGGGTCTGGGCTGTGACCTCGATACCCAGATATTTTGTAAGCTCCACTATCATTCTAAAGTGCTGCAAAGGCTGAAAGCCATTGTTTATTGTTCCTCTCCATATTTTCTACCCTCCCAGCTTTTGAGACCATGACATGATTGATGTGAATGAAGATGCAGGAGACTTTATGGGCATCTACTCAATCTGCTCTCTCTATCCTTTTTGCTACTTGGTGGTGGGGGGTTATTTTAGCCACTTTTTCTGTTGCTAAAATAAAGGTAGATAAAAAAAAAAAAAACTATCCTGACAAAAATGACTTGAGGGAGAAAGGGCTTATCTTGGCTCACATTTCAAGTGTCTAGTCCCTCACAGCTGGGAGGCTGTAGCAGCAGGAGCTTGAGGCAGCTGCTCACATTGCATCTACTGTCAGGAAGTAGAGTGCTCAGCTCATAGTCTCCTTTACATATAGTCTTGGCTGCAAGCCCAGGGAATGGTACCACCCACAGTGGGTGGGCCTTCCCATCCCACCCCAATTAGCCTAATCAAGGTAATCTCTATCAAGTATGTATGGCAAGAGAATCTAAGATTAACCATCAACCACAGAAGTACTACCAGGCCTTCCTCCTTGGGTACTGCTCTGTGTTCTGTGCTCAGTAACATATTTTCTTCCTTTCATTAGTCAATATCTCTATATTTGCTAGACTGATGACCTGAAAACAGTCTCCTCCATCTAGTGATCAATTACATATTCAAACACACCCAGAAGCTCCCTTCGTGGACACTCTGACCTCTTTAACCTTAGGTAACCCACTTCACGGCTCCTGGCTCCAGTCTCCTCATCCCTGAAATGGAATCATGTCCTTCTGAAATTCCACCAGTTTCTGTATTTATTGTCTTGTCTCTGTTATTTGATTTTTTATTTTGTTTTTATAACACAAAAAGAAATGGTGATATCAGAATACTAAGTTTGTTTGGCTTTATGGGAATAGCAGAGAACAGGAAGTCACTTTCATCAAAATTCTGTGTGGATATTAAATAAATTCCTGCTTGGATTTATTGTCAGCCTCAGAGAACAACTGGTGATTTAAAATGTTTGCTTGGTGCCAAGAGGAGATCAATTGAAAAGAAATCATGTGGGAAGTCTGAAACTCTGCTCTCAGGATCCCTCTGCTGTCAATCCTCACATGACTTTCACTCCATAGAAGAGCAATGGATCTGTATTCTTTTACTTGTTTATCTACATTGCAAACAGCCTTTATTTAACACATACCAATATGGAATCCCAGCACAAAATCAACATGGCCTCCATTAAATATTGCCAGTATTTTCAAGAAGCCATGCTGACATGGAAATATTCTGGGGGATAAAGGATCAGATTTTAGCATGATTGGTTGAATAATTCAGTATTGATATACATATATCAGTTAATGGGCAGCAAGGCTGAAATACTGAATACATCAAGCTGGAGGCTGAAGAGATGGCAACAACATATAGCTCCCCCACTTTTTTTCCTTGAACAGAGTCTCACTATGTAGCCTTGGCTGGCCGAGAACTTGCTATATTGACCAAATTGGCCTCAAACTCACAGAGATCCCCCTGCCTCTGCCTCCCCAGTGCTGGAAACAAGGGGTGTGCCATCTTGCCCAGTCCAATATGTGACTTTCTGTGGCTGCTGTTACAGCTTGTTCTCAGTTTAGTTTTTACTGGAACAGTAGCAAATATCAAAAGGGTCTGTTTGATTATCTCTCTGGTTCAATTGGAAAGGATCCACACCAGGCTACAGAGATGACTCAGTGGGGAAAGTGCTTGAGTTGAGCTTGAATTCCCATGTTAAAACTAGACGTGGTAGCATGTGCAATCACAGGGCTTCTGGAGTGAGATGGGCAGTGAAACTGAACAGGAGACTCCCTGGGAACTGGCCAGCCAGCCAGCCTGGTCAAACAGCAAGATACCTTGTCTCCAAAATCATGGATGGTAGCCAGGCAGTGGTGGTGCATGCCTTTAATCCCAGCAGAAGCAGGTGGGATCTCTGTGAGTTTGAGGCCAGTCTGGTCTACAAAGTGAGTTCCAGGACAGCCAGAGCTACACAGTGAAACCCTTTCTAAAAAAAAAAATCATGGATGGCAAGGCCCAACACCAGAGCTTGTCCTCTGATCTCCATACACACACCATGCTATACACACACACACACACACACACACACACACACACGACATGAGAAGGAAGTGGTGATCTGATTTATGATTTTTCTCTAGCCATTAATCAAATAAAGCATAACAGCCTTTCTTTGTTCGTTCATTTTCTCCGGATTGTGTCCTCAGCACTTTGCTCCCTCAGGAAGAAGCTTCTTCCACCTCTCAGGATGTCCTTGACTCTGGCCAGGGCCTGGCAATGTTAGTTCCAACAGCAAAGCCTTTAGTGTGCTGAGTGTGGCCCCAGGTGAGGTGGTGACAGGATCAAAGGGCCCTGGAAGGGAGGCCGGAGATCTGGCTCCAACTCCTACTCTGCCCTCAGCCTGGGTGTGGTGAGAATGAGAAGGAGCCAGGGAACCCAGAAGTGCTTTAGAAGTGACTGCTTGCTGCCTGGGGCCCCTGGGTCAAATGTGATAAAAGCACAGTTGTCTCACCCAGGGTTCCAGTGCGCAACACAGGATGCTAAAAGGGGTCAACCAGGAAGAGTTCAATGAAAGTTAGAGAAAATCAGAACTACCTTAAACTATTTGGAAAAGTAACCATAGAGCCTCATGTGAGAAAGGCTATGTCTCAAACACCCACACCTTAGATTTCCTGCTCACCTCCTGGTTTATGCCCTGATTCCTGAGGGAGGAGAGCACTGTTACTCTGTGTGTCTCAAAGGCAGAGTCAAAGGATGCTGGTTTTGGAAACTGTGCAGACTGTGGGCCCTCCTTGGAGTGTGAGAGAGCTGGGCAGGGATGAATAAGGCTGGGCCAAGGGCCTATGGCCCTCCATTTAAACTCCTCTCATGGGCCTACTGATATTAGGGCTCTACCTATGTAAAGCAAAGGAAAACTTCAAAAAGTGGTACAGCATACTAAGCCAGCAGCCCTTCAGGACTAAAGAGCAAAGCTTCTAGAACTTAGTTATAGAAAACCACAAGCAGATACTCCAGTATTTGATTTAAAAACAAGGGCAAGTTCAGGGGCAATGTTTCTCAGTGGTTTGATCAGAAGTGTGAGGGACACAGTGTAGCAGTCCAGGGGCCAATGGCCACAGCGCCAAGAGGAGTGCAGCTTGGCCCAGGCATATGAATGGCAGTCATCAGGTACTCTGCTCACAGAGAAGGTTGTTATATGTACTCAGATGCCAATGGAGACCCAGATCCAAACTGTGACCTCAGCACTGAAAAGCCCACTGAACCTCTGCTCTCTGGGTGTCATGTTTCTCTCAGTCTTGATCTCTTTCTTTCCAGTCTCTCCTACAGACTAATTTTCTCTCCTTGACCAAATGAAGGCTACTCTCACCTCTCCTTAATGAGACCCTTGTTTTTGGTCTCAGAATCCATTTATCGCTGAGTTCTCAAGTTTAGCAAGAATCTTGCTAAGTCCCATAAATTGGTGTGCCTCATCACATTGCCAGCAGTTTCACATAACTCAAGATTACTTCATATCTTGATAGTTTTGTTGATCTGCTTGATTTAATCTTATGTTGCTTTGTTCCTCATGGACCTGGGTATAATGGGCCACTCCTTATAGCCTAGGTGTGCCGCAGACTACACCACCTAGATTTGTGTAAGTACATTCTATGATACTTGTACATTAGCAAAGTTGCCTGATGACATTTCTTAGGATGTACATCAATGTTACATAACATGCCTTTATAAATAGATATATGAAAAGTGATTTAGTAGAATTGTCTCACATAATTATGGAGGCTGTGAAGTGTCATGACTTGTCATCACCATGCTGAGGGAGCAAGGCTTAGCTACCCATTACTGTACAGGATCAGGACGGTTCCTAGTCCAAGTCCTGGAGGGCAAGTCTAGAGAGCTAGAGTTCCAGTATGAAAGGGCAGGAAAAGAGTACCTGAGGTCCAAAATATCTAGATCTGTATCTCTGTCTACTTCTGTATGTATCTCTGTATCTGTCTATCTCTACATCTATCTATCTATCTATCTATCTATCTATCTATCTATCCATCCATCCATCCATCCATCCATCCATCCCATCCCATCCCATCCCATCCCATCCCATCTATCTATCTATCTATCTATCTATCTATCTATCTATCTATCTATCATCTATCTATGTCTTTATATATATCTACATATCTATCTGTGGAGAGAGGAGGGGTGGACAGGACAACTCTTTCTTTGCTCTTTTCTTCTATTTGGTGTCCTCTCAGATTGAAAGCTGCTGAGCATGATGGATTGAACATGAAACATTCACTATAGGTTTATGTGTTTAAAATCTGTATCTTTAGCTTATGCTGTTGTTTTGAGAGGGTGTGGAACTAAGGGGACATAGGACCTAGGTAGAAGATATAAAAAAGCTCAGCAGTGAGCTTTCAGGGTTATAGTCTGGCCCAGCTTCTGGTCTCATTTCTGTTTCATGATCTACTGATTTATAAACAAGCCATGTTATGGGTCCCTGCCATCACAGACCAAGACCATCCAGCAACCATGTCTTTCTTATCACAATAGAATGTCTATACCCTCTGAAACTGTGACCAAGATCAACATTTCAGACCCTAAGTTGTCCATGCCATGTATCTTGGTCACACTGAGAACAGTAACCCATGCACCCACTTTACTGATTCCAATGCTCATCTCCTCTAGAACCACTCTCTTAGACATACACCTGGACATACGTAGTATTTGACTCTCTGTCTGAATGTCACTTAATCCATTCATGTTGGCATCTAAAACTAGCTACCATATAGCCCTTGTCAAAACTTCGTTCCCTTCTGTGACAGGATGAGAGTCACTTGGACTAACTTGTTTGTTGGCTTTTGTGACTAAAGCCACACTGGTGTGCAAGCATCCACTGGACTTCCCATTTGCCATTCTTATGGGCTTTTATTTACAAGTGTAGTTTCTAAGTGATATGCCAGTTCTATGTCTAGTTTCTTGAGGAATTATTGAATGTTTCCCTCATCTCTCATACCCTTTTCATCCCACTAGCCATGTATGAGGACTTCAGTTTTCCCCCATCAGCAGTACCTCTTGTTTCCTTTATTATATCTATTTATTTATTGTATTAGATTTGAAATGGTACTTCATTGTGACTTTGATTTGCATTGATACCTCATTGTGGCTTTGATCTGCATTTTCTTGGTGAGTGATAATACTAAATACCTTTTCATGTGTTTATTGGCCATCTGCCATTTATTTATTTATTTATTTATTTATTTATTTATTTATTTATTTATTTATTTTGAGAAGTCTATACAAGTCCCTTGTCCATTTTTTAGTTTTAATTGGATAGTTTTTTTTTTTCCTGGACATTAAACTCCTATGAGATACTTTTCCCTATTCTGTCTACTCCCTTTCATTTTCTTTTTTTTTTTTTAACATACCAACCACCGTAGGTAATGGGCTCCAAAAAACCAGCTCATGCATCAGGGTTGGATCCTGATCCTACTGTCAGGGGGCCCCTTAGGCAGCCCAAGCTACACAACTGTCTCACATAGATGGAAGTTTTCCTGGTCCTGCCTGGCTCCCACAGCCCTATGATCCCAGCTGCTCAGACCCAAATGAACACACAGAGGCTTATATTAATTATGAACTGTATGGCCTAATGGCTTAGGCTTCTCATTAGCTATCTCTTACATCTTAAATTTACCAATTTCTATAAATCTATACTTTGCCACGTGGCTTGCGGCTTACTGGTATATTTACATCTTGCTTCTCATGGTGGCAGCTGGCAGTGTTTCCTCTGTTTTTTTCTCCTTCATCTCTCTCTAGTTAGAATGTCCTGCCTAACCTTATTCTGCCCCACCATTGGCCAAACAGCTTTATTTATCAACCACTCAGAGCAACACATTCACAGCATACAGAACAATATCACCCATCAGTCTCGCTTATGCAGAGGGCCTAAATGGTCGAGGTGGAACAGGGATGGAGTGGGGGAGCAATGAAAGAGATATCATGATAGAGGGAGACATCATGAGGATAGGGAGAAACCTGGTACTAGGGGAGTTCCCAGGAATCCACAGGATGATCCCAGATTAGATTACTAGCAATAGTGGAGAGAGTGCCTGAACTGGCCTACCCCAGTAATCAGATCGGTGAATACCCTAACTGTCATCATAGAGCCTTTCTCCAGTAACTGATGGAAGCAGATGCAGAGATCCACAACCAAGCACCAGGCCGAGCTCTGAGAGTTCAGTTGAAGAGAGAGAAGAGGGATTCTATGAGCAAGGGGCATCAAGATCATGATGGGGAAACCTACAGAGACAACTAAATCAAGCTAGTGGGAATTCATGAACTTTAAACCAAGAGCTGTGGAGCCTACATGGGACTGGACTAGGCCTTCATTTTCTTACTTACTACATGAAAACTACTTTGATGGGGGCTAAATTATCTGTGTTTATATTGGTGTCAAATAGGCATTGACTAATCTAAGGCCGTGGAGGTTTATGCCTGTGTTTTAAGAGTTTCATATTTGTAGCCCTTTTATTCAATTCTTTGGTTTATTTTGTGTTGTTTTTGTATGTAGTTGTGAAAGTAAGGGCAGTTTTAAAATCTCTTAGTGTTTACATTTTAAATGGTTACATAAACATATACATTACACACTCAGATTTCCATCATGACACATGGAACCTAAAATATTTACTATCTAGCTCTTTGCTGAAAAAGTTCGGCAAACTGTGTGGTAGTGCAGTCTTTGCAAGTAGAGTGAGTACTTAATAAATGTTTAATGGGTATAGTCATTCGCCAGCTGGTTGACGAACCTTCTACTGCATACAGAGCCGTTAGTAATGTATTGTGGGTAAAGGAAAAGAGCACTTAGTAAGTCTTTTATTCAACTTGTTGCACTAAGCAGGGATGAATTACAGCTAGCAAAGAATCAAGGGACTTGGAGCTAGAAAAATTTCCTGATAGGCGACAGACAGGGAGAAGGGACACAATATTAAAGATGATGAACTTCCAAGATGGCTGGCTCCTTCCTGACCTGAGAATAAAGCCTTGTAGCTTAAAACACAGGCCTGGAGCACCTTTTCTACCCCAAGGAGGGCCCTTCTGCCTGTGGGCCAGGTCCAGCAAGTTCACAGCCACACTGGGACCTGTTTACCCTGTCTTCCTTAAAACTGATAAAACCGAAATTAAGGGATGAAGACCCCTTCCCCCCTCTCACTCCCCCCCCCCCACACAGAGACTCTCCAGCACCCAAGGAGAGAGGCGGCTCCAGCTTCTCCAGTGCTTGACAGAGGGTCTTTTCTCTGCATGCCTTGCTGTGTATGTTTCTTCGTCCCAATAAAAGCCTCCCTTTACCTGCTAACTCTGGTGCTGTCTTCTGTGTCTGAGAGATTTCTCCGACTGTTTGTTATTTGTGATTGTGCTCAAGATTCCCCCTAGACTAACAGAAGAAGCCAGAAACGGGGAACTCAAAACTCCTCAGTGTAAAGATTGATCTCTCTCTTTTTTTTCTAATTTATATTTGAGATAGGGTCTTGTTTAATTCAGACTGCCCTCAAACTTGCTAAGTAGCAGAGGGTGACCTTGAACTCCTAATCCTCCTCTACCTCCTGAGTGCTGGCATTGTGTTGTGGTGCTGGGGAATAAATCCAGGCCTTTGTACATACTAGATAAGTTCTTAACCATCCAATGGACATTCTCAGCTCTAAGGGTTAGGTTTAAATGGTGGCAAAGCTGAGACAGTAACAATCTCAAATTATTTCAGAGAAAGATGTAAGCAGTAATGTGTACTTGCACATTTCTTTCTTCATTCAGTTCTGGAGAAGTTCACAGAGGCGGTGCACCAGGAAAGATGACCGGAAATGCTGCCATACAGAGGAAGAGCACAGACAACGTGGAGCGAGTCTCCGTCCACCTCTCCTAACAGGGTCTGTGTGCCTGGAGAGACGGGAAGGGACGAGTATGTGCAGCTGCGGCATCTTTGTTCTGTTTCCACTTTATTGGCCAGAATGGTCACAGGGCAACTCCTGCTTTCAAGAGAAGCTGAAAATGTTTTAAAGAGTGTCTGCTATAGATAATTCTTTCCTCTGGAAAACCAAGTTCTAGGACCCCTTTTCTGATTATCCTCCTGTGCAAAGCCCGATGCGGTAGATCTAGGGGGAAGTCTGTTCTTAGCTATTTTTTTTTTTAATTGAAAATGGAGTCTTCTCTCATACAATACATCCTGACCACAATTTCCCCTCCCTCCACTTCTCCCAGCTACCTGCCACCTCCCCTCTCCCCAAGATCCACTCTCCCTTCATTTCCTCTTCAGGAAGGAACAGGTCTCCAAGAGACAAAACCCAAACAGGACTAAACCAGATACAATAAGGCAAGGCAAGAGTCTTTGTATCGAGGCTGGACAAGCCAACCCAATAGGAGGAAAAGGGTCCCAAGAGCAGGCAAAAGAGTCAGAGACACACCCTCTCCCACTGTTAGGAGTCCCACAAAAACACAAAGCTGCCTGTCTCTTTAAGTGTCTGTGAGCCTATGTGAGCCCTGCTTAGTTGATTTGGTGGGCCATGTTCTCTGATGTCCTCCATCCCCTCTGCCTCCTATAGTCTTTCATCCTCCTCTGCCACAGGGCTCCGTGACCTCTGAGGGGAGGGACCTGATGGAGACCCCCCCTAGACTTTCTCTTTGCATAATGTCTGGCTGTGAGTCTCTGCACCTACTCTATCTGCTGCTGAAGGAAGCCTCTCTGATGACAGTTGGACAAGGCACAGATCTATGAGTATAGCAGAATATTATTAGGAATCATTTCATTGACTTCTTTTATCAGTCATGTTTGGTTCTACCCTAGGTCTCTGGGCTATCCAATCTCAGGTTCCTGGCCCTCCAGGAAGGGAAGGGCATGGGCTTCCTCTCTTGGCATTGGCCTCAAGTTAAACCAGGCATGGTTGGCCACTCTCACAGTTCTTCACCACCTCTGCCCCAGCATGTAGTGGGAATTTGCTCTGCCCATGACCCTGGGCTGTCTGGCCTGATAGAGGCAGTGCTTCTTATTTGCCTACATGACAGAGAGGGGTTGGGGATTTAGCTCAGTGGTAGAGTGCTTACCTAGCAAGCACAAGGCCTGGGGTTCGATCCTCAGCTCAAAAAAAAAAAAAAAAAAGGAGGAGAAAGAGAGTCACACTCTCTTGGGTGGTGAAGACCAGATCAGGCAGCATGAAGCAGCACGTGATTGATCTGAAGTTTTCCAAGGACTCTGCAACTGGATTTACCTCATCCTGTGTCAGTGAGTCTGTTTTCCCCATACAACCCCTTAATATATATATATATACCATTGAGGCTCTTGTTACACCAGCATATGCTGGCAGGACAGACTGTAGGCAGAGGGTTTTGTGACAGGGTTGATATCCTGGTTTCTCTTTTGTAGCCTGCAGAGTAACTTCCCATACCAAAGAGACTAGAATGTATGGGTGAGGCTCCATGCAGGTACCAGTTCAACCTCTCTACATTCAATGAGCTTTGTGGATGTTGTCTTTAGCAATGGGACCCCTGTTAGTTTTCAGAGAGGGAGATCTTCTATTTTAGGGATCCCCATAGGACCCTTTTGGCCAACAACTCAACCAAATGTAATCCAGGCTCACCACTGAAAGTCTTGCCTGGCTACAAAAGATGGCTAGTTCAGGCTCCAGAGCCTCCATTACTAGGAGTCCTCACTAGGGTCATCCTCATAGATTCCAGGAAGTTCCCACTACACTAGGTCTCCACTCCACCACACCCCAATGCTTTCCATTTCCAGCTGTCTCTCCCCACACTCTCTATCCCCCAAACTGATCTCTCCCTCTCCAGTCTCCATCTACCCCTATTCCACCTGCAAATTTTATTCTGTTTACCTCTCTCAGGGTGGTCCATGTGTTCTTGCTAGAGCCCTCCTCTTTCCTAACCTCACTGGATCTGTGGATTATAGTTTGATGACCATTTACTTATACTCTTATTGTTTTTCTGGGTCTTGGTTACCTCACTCAGGATGATATTTTCTAGTTCCATCCATTTGCCTGCAAATTTCATGATGTCATTTTTTAAAAAATAACTGAGTATTACTCCATTGTGTAAATATACCACATTTTCTTTATCCATTCTTTAGGGTTGAGGGTCAGCTAGGTTGTTTCCAGTTTCTGGCTATTATGAATAAAACTGCAATGAACATAGTTGAGCAAGTGTCCTTGTAGCAAGATGGAGCGTCCTTTGTGTATATGTCCAAGAGTGGTGTAAGTGGGTCTTGAGGTAGATAGATTCCTAGTTTCCTGAGGAACCACTGTACTGATTTCCAAAGTGGCTGTACTAGTTTGCATTCCCACCAGCAGTGGAGGAGTGTTCCTCTTAGTCCACATCCTCTCCAGCATGAGCTGTCATTTGTTTTGATCTTAGCCATTCTGACAGGTGTAAGAGATGAAATCTCAGAGTAGCTTTGATTTGTCTTTCCCTGATGGCTAGTGATGTTGAACATTTCTTTGTTTCTCACAATTTGAGATTCCTCTGTTGAGAATTCTCTGTTTAGATCTGTACCCCATTCTTAATTGAATGTTTTGTTTTTTGATATCTAATTTCTTGAGTTCTTTTTACATTTTGGATATTAAGCTTCTTTTGGATGTGGAATTAGTAAAAATCTTTTCCCATTCTGTAGGCTGCCTTTTTGTCCTATTGACAGTGTCCTTTGCCATACAGAAGCTTATCAATTTCATGAGGTACCATTTATTAATTGTTGATCTTAGTGCCTGCATCACTTGTGTTCTGTTTAGAAAGTTGTCTCCTGTGCCAATGCCTTCAAAGCTGTTTCCCACTTTCTGTTCTATCAGGTTCAGTGCGTCTGGTTTTATATTAAGATCTTTGATCCACTTGGACTTGAGTTTAGTACATGGTGATAAATATGGGTCTATTTGAATTCTTCTACATGCAGACATCCATTTTGACCAGCACCATTTGTTGAAGATGCTCTCTTTTTTCCAGTGTGTATTTCTGGCTTTTGTAAAGCAAACAAACAAACAAAAAACTAGGGTCCATAGGTATGTAAATTTATGTCTGGGTCTTCAATTTGATTTAATTGATCAATGAGTCTGTTTTTATGCCAATACCATGCAGTTTTTATTACTTTAGCACTGGAGTACAACTTGAAATCAGGGATAATGATACCTCAGCAGTTCTTTCATTGTTCAGGATTGTTTTAGCTCTTCTGAGTTTTTTTGTTTTTCCATATGAGATTGAAAGTTGTGTTTTCAAGATCTGTAAGGAATTGTGTTGGAATTTTGATGGGTATTTCATTGACTCTGTAGATGCTTTTGGTAGTATATCCATTTTTACTATGTTAATCCTATCACTCCATGAACAAAGGAGATCTTTCCATCTTTGATGATCTTCTTCAATTTCTTTTTTTCAAAGACTTGAAGTTTTTAATCACACAAATTTGTCATGTGCTTGGTTAGAGTTACCTCAAGATACTTTACATTACAGGATGTTGTGAAGGGTGTTGTTTCCCTGATTTCTTTCTCAATCTGTTTGCCATTAGTATATAGAAGGGCTACTGATTTTTCTGAGTTAACCTTGTATCCTGACACTTTCCTGACAGCTGTAGGAATTCCATAGTGTGATTTTGGGGGTCAATTTTAAATACTATTATATTATCTGCAAATAATGGTACTTTGACTTCTTCCTTTCCAGTTTGGATCCCCTTGATCTCCTTCAGTTGTCTTATTTCTTAATGTAGACTGGCTAGGCCAGCTCCTAGAACTGCTCCAGGGCTGTGAAGAAAAGATCTCATAGTAGTGGGACTTTAGGAAACTTTTTTATCTGAGTGTTTTTAGAAATAAGTTTCTATCTATCTGACAGGTAAATAAGGAAACACACACACTTTCTGATGGTAACTTTCTCTTTTACTTCACCTTGAAAAAATTCTCTCTGAAAATCTCTGTCTCCACACAGCTACATCCCCTTACATACAGCTATATATCTCTCTTTACATACAATCAGCCACAGCTCTTCCTGCACAGCTATATATTTCTGTATACAGTTACATCTCCCTTTAACATAGCTCCAAGTCTCTCTTCTATACACAGTTCTTCTCACTACCCTGCTACATTCCTTTATACACTACTAGATCATTCACTCACTCTTTACTTTCTCACTCATTCACTCTCCTCTATGCACACATCTCTTCCCTATATCTCTTTTCTATAAAGCTACACACACTCTCTCTTCTACAAAGTTAGTCATCTTCTATCCATCTCTCTCTAACCACATCTCCACCTTTCTCAGAGCACACTCAGACACACTTTCACCTCTGTCCAGCTCTTTACACAGTCATACCTCTCAGAATCTCTTTCTGAAAATCTCTGTTGCTCTCTCTCCTGTCTGGCTACTCACCCTCTCTCCTCAGCCCCCTCTGCACACCTCCACACACACTCACACACTCTGTCACTCCTCCTGCTCCCTCTCACAGCCAGACTCTGAATAATTATATGTTACATTTTCAGGGTGCCACCCATTCTCAAAACACATGATAAACCACACAGTTTTTCTCAGGCTAGGGAGATCATACTAACTGGCCAGTGAGTAGCACTTGAATGTGCAAGTAGCTCTTTCCCAGACAGAGAAGGACATTGAAATTCAGGACTTAACAGTTAGTTGGTTGAACCTTGAGTGGTTGGGGTATGTGCAGAAAGAGAATCACTGTAGGGAGTTATGTCCACTAAGGTTGCTTCAAGTCTGACTTTGACTTAGCAAAAACACCTGGGAACTTATCGTTGTATATTCTCTGCAGGGCAGTAAGTCTGCTTTGAATTTGCTATAAGGTCTTAGATAAATGTGTAAAAGTTTGTCTTTGTGACTGAGAATACTGTTGCTTTCCTGTGTCAGTTATGAAAATATTCTAGTATTATCAGAATTATACAGCTTAAGCAGAAATCATCTTCCTGACCATCCACAGTTATATGACCAAAGTTGTAAAACATGCTACCAGTGGGCCGTGGAAAGAACCTCACAGCTGTTATTTTTAGGAATATAAGTGGTGGCACATGAGAAAGCTACAGACAGAAAACAACTGATTTCCACAGCCAGTGACCCCACAGACTTTGCCTAGTGGGGCTCCTGGTCATCTGGTGGGTCGACCTGTTAAATACTAGTTGTCGCCTGCTGTATACTCCCACAGCCTCCTGCAATTGCTCTAGCCAAGACTTGAAGTACTCTATTGAAAAGATATGGAGAGAGTACACAAGTATTGTGGAATATTATTTTAAGATGTGTTACATTGATTTATGCTGTGGAATATTTGTTGAATGATGGAAAGATGTGTTGAATTCTTTTAGGTTGCATTTGTTTAACTCTGTAGAGCTGTGTTATTTTGCCTGTCTAAAATACCTGATTGGTCTAATAAAGAACTGAATGACAAATAGCTAGGTAGGAGAAAGGATAGACAGACTGGCAGACAGAGAGAACAAATAGGAAGACAAATCTGGGAAGAGAGATCAAGGACGGAGAAAAGGAGAAGGAGAGGAGGACAGCAGGGGCCAGCCACCCAGCTATACAGCAAGCCACAGAGCAAGACGTACAGAAAGACAGGTAGACTAGAGAATGATAAAAGCCCAGAGGCAAAAGGTAGATGGGATCATTTAAGAAAAGCTGGCTAGAAATAAGTCGAACTAAAGCTGGACAACCATAATATGAATGTCTCCATGTAAGTATTTGGGAGTTAGGTGGTGGGCCCCCAAAGAGCAAAGAGTAAAGAAAATCAAACAATAGACAAGCTTGTCTTGTTCCTGATTTTAGTGCAATTGCTTTGAGTTTCTCTCCATTTAATTTGATGTTGGCTATTGGCCTGCTGTAAATTGCTTTTATTATGTTTAGGTATGTCCCTTGTACCCCCAATTTCTCCATGAATTTTATCATGAGGGGTGTAGGATTTTGTCAAAGACTTTTTCAGCATCTAATGAGATGAGCATGGTATCAGGGTAACTGTGGCCTCTTAAAATGAATTGGGCAATGTTCCTTCTGTTTCTATTTTGTGGAATAATTTGAGGAGTTTTGGTGTTAACTCTTCTTTGAATATTTGGTGGAATTCTGTACTAAAACCATCTGGACCTGGGCTTTTTTGGGGAGGGTTGGGAAACTCTTAAGGACTTTTTCTATTTCACTAGGAGTTATAGATATATTTAAATTATTTGTCTGATTTTGATTTAACTTTGATAAGTGGCACCTGTTGAGAAAAGTATCCATTGTTGTTTTTAGGTTTTCCAATTTGGTATAGTACAAATTTTTAAAGTATGTCTTATGATTCTCTGAATTTTTTTGGTATCTGTTATTATGTCCCCCTTTTTGTTTTTGATTTTGTTAATTTGGATATTCTCTGTCTGTCTTTTAGTTATTTGGATAAGGGTTTGTCTATCTAGTTGATTTTCTGAAAGAACCAACTCTTTTGTTTCCTTGGTTCTTTGTATTGTTCTCTTTGTTTCTAATTTATTGATTTTGGCCCTTAGTTTGATTATTTCCTACCATTTACTCCTCTTGGATGTGCTTACTTCTTTTTGTTCTAGAGCTTTCAACTTAACAAGTGTGCTGTTAAGTTGCTAGAATGAGATCTCTCCAACTTCATTATGAAGGCACTTAGTGCTATAAATCTTCCTCTAAGCACCATTTTCTTTGTGTCCCAAAAGTTTGGGTATGCTGTGCATTCATTTTCATTAAATTCTAGAAAGTTTTTAATTTCTTTATTTCTGTCCTGACCCATTTTTGATTCAGCAGAGAGTTGTTTAGTGTCTAAGAGTTTGTAGACTTTCTGTTGCTTTTGTTGTTGATATACAGCTTTAATCTATGGTGGTCTGATAGGATGCAGAGAGTTATTTCAATTTTCTTACATCTATTGAGACTTGTTTTGTGTCCCAGTACGTGGTAAAATTTGGGGAACGTTCCATTAGGTGCTGAGAAGAAGGTATATTCTTTTGTGTTTAGGTGAAATGTTCTGTAAATATATGTTAGGTCCATTTGGTTTATAATGTCTGTTAGCTCTAGTATTTATCTGTTTGGTTTAGTTTTTGTCTGGATGACCTGTCCATTGGTGAGAGTGGGGTATTGAAGTCTCCCAATATCAGTGTGTGAGGGTCAATATATGATTTAGGCTGTAGCAATGTTTCTTTTACAAAAGTGGGTGCCCTTGTGTTTGTGGCATAGATATTAAGAATTGAAATATCACCTTGGTAGATTTGTCCTTCCCCATCTCTTTTGATTAATTTTGGTTTGAAGTCTATTTTGTTACATATTAAAATGGCTACACCAACTTGCTTCTTAGGTCCATTTGCTTGGAATATATTTTTCTATCCTTTTACTCTGAGATAATTTCTATTCTTTATGTTGACGTGGGTTTCTTGGATGCAGCAGATAGATGGATCCTGTTTCTGAACCCATTCTGTTAATTTGTGTCTTTTTATTGGGGAATTGATGCCATTGATATTGAGAGATATCAATGACCAAAAATTGTTAATTCCAATTACTTTGTTGTTGTTGTTGGTGGTGGTGGTGTGTGCATGCTTTCCTTTTTTTTTTTTTTTTGGTTTTGATGATGTGAGATTATTTATTTCCTGTGTTTTCATGGATGTAGTTAACATCCTTGGTTTGGGTTTTTCCTTCTAGCACCTTCTATAGGGCTGAATTTGTAGATAGATATTGCTTTAATTTGACTTTATCATGGACTATCTTATTTTCTCCGTCTATGATGACTGAAAGTTTTTCTGTATGTAGTAATGTGGGATGGTGTCTGTGGTCTCTTAGAGTCTGCAGCACATCTGTCCAAGCCCTTTTTAGAGTCTCTGTTGAGAAGTCAGGTGTAATTCTAATAGGTCTGCCTTTATATATTACTTGGTCTTTCTCCATTGCAGCTTTTAATATTCTTTTTTTGTTGTTGTTCTGCATATTTAGTGTTTTGATTATTATGTAGTGAGGAAACTTTCTTTCTGGTCCAATCTATTGGATGTTCTGTATACCTCTTGTAATTTTATAGGTACAAGAAGGTACTCTCCTTTAGATTAGGAAAATTTTCTTCTATGATTTTGTTGAAAGTATTTTCTGGGGCCAGGCAGTGGTGGCACATGCCTTTAGTCTCAGCACTTGGGAGGCAGAGCCAGGCGGATCTCTGTGAGTTAGACATTAGCCTGGTCTACAGAGTGAGATCTAGGACAGGTGCGAAAACTACACAGAGAAACCCTGTCTCAAACAACAACAACAACAACAATTATATTTATTTTCTGGGCCTTGGTCTTTTCATAATGTTCCAGATTTCCTGAATGTTTTGTGTCAGATTTTTTTTTAGATTTAACACTTTCTTTGACAGATGTATCCATTTCTTCTATCATATTGTTGTGAGGAGATGCTGAGGGAATAAGACATGCTGGAGGACAGGTTAAGTCATGAGCCACATGGCAGCACATAGATGAATAGAAATGGGTTAATTTAAGTTGTAAGAGCTAGTTAGTAATAAACTTGAGCTATCATCTCATTTACATTTAATATTAAGTCTCCTTGTTGATTATTTGGGAACTGGAGGGCAGGAAAGAAAAGTCTGCCTACAATTCCTACATTTTTCATTTCCAGAATTCCTTCAATTTGTGTTTTCTCTATTGCTTCTATTTTCATTTCCAAGTCTTGGACAGTTTTATTTGTTTCCTTTTATTGTTTTGTTGTTGTTGTTGTTTTCTTTAAGGGATTTATTCGTCTCCTCTTTAAGAACCTCTATCATTTTCATATTGTTGGTTTTAAGGTCTTTTCTTTGGGCTTCAGCTATGTTGGAATATTCAGGGCCTGTTGTAGTAGGATAGCTGGGCTCTAGTGGAGACATAGGGTCCTGGCTGTCATTGTGTTCTTATGCTGGAGTCTAGACATCTGGGTTTGGGGTGATTATAGATCTAGGTGCTGATTTCTGGGTTTGTCTTTGTTGGGTTGGTGTTTTGTTCTTTGGTTTTTGTTTTTTCTCTGGATTTTCAGAGAATGTGTTGGCTGTGGGTTGTCTGTTTTATTTGCCTGCTCCATTGGTGTGTTCAAGAGAATACTAGCTGGTATTGAAGGAAAGAAGAGGCCAGTGTGAGATGGTCTATTGCAGATGGCCTGTGGTTGAGTGGGCAGTGTCTGCCTCAGTTGGAGGCTGGGACACAGCAATGAGGTTAAGAGGGAGAGCCATGAGGTGTGGATGGTCTGTGGGATCCACAGGAGGCATGGACTGGCTAGAGGGGAAGCAGCAGCTAGTGTTCTGATGCAGCACTAGGGAGGACCTTCAGAATTGAGTCTGAGTAGAGAAGGCCCACAGGTAGCCTACCTGGTATTCTGACAGGCATGGCCTATGGTTGAGCATCGAGTGTCTGCTCCAGTTGGGGGCTAGGACACAGTGTCATGAGGAGGGAGGCCTTGGGAGAAGGTCTGGTCTTTTGGCTGGAGTGGCCTGTCACTCTTTGCTATTTCTGGGAAGGTCTGCTGACCCCTGTGAACAGTGGCTTCATAAATCAAGGCCGCCTTACCGTCTGAAAACAAAGTCATCTGATTTTGTCGTTTTTATTTGCTTTTATTGTTAGCAATCTCCAGCTCCTCCTCCTCCAAACCCTGCCCAAAGAAAGCCCATCAAGTGGTAGCTACCCCCGTGGAGCTCCTCAAGGCCACCTCTACAGGGTATTTAAGGTCCAGCCCATAGACTTACCTCATGGGTTCCCCTCTTCCCCTAGGACCACCTGGGAATGCTTTGCTCAGATTAAAGCCTGGACTTTAATTTGGTTTGATTTGGCTTATTGCCTTGGTGGAGTCACCCACTACTGTGGGATTTCATAATATGTATCATCTGGTCCAGATAATAATAATAATAATAATAATAATAATAATAACAATAATAATAATAATATCATTATTTACAAGGTAGATAAATTCTACTTTATCTATTTCTGTATTTTACTTAAGTGAGGATTTAAAATGTAAACCATGTCCACCTCATGCCTACTAGTGTGGTGAAATAAGAAAGATCCCAGATGATCTTCTGTGGTGGTATTGTGTTCCCCGTAATACTGTGTGTTCCCTGAAATAAACTTATCTGGGGTCAGAGAGCAGGATGGCCACAATATTAAACATGAGGATCGGCAGTGGTAGCACACGCCTTTAATCCTAGCATTTCAGAGACAGAAATACCTCTGGATCTCTGAGTTCAAGGCCACATTAGAAACAGCCAGGCAGGGTGACACTCACCTTTAATTCCAGAAATCCAGCCTTTAATTCCAGGGAGTGATGGGAGAAAGTAGAAAGATATATAAGGCGTGAAGACCAAGAACTAGCAGCATTTGGCTGGTTAAGCTTTTAGGCTTTGAGCAGTACAGTTCAGCTGAGAGCCATTCTGGATGAGGACTCAGAAGCTTGCAGTCTGAGGAAACAAGACCAGCTGAGGAACTAGCAAGGTGAGGCAGCTGTGGCTTGTTCTGTGTCTCTGATCTTCCAGCATTCACCCCAATAACTGGCCTCAGGTTTGATTTTATTAATAAGAACCTTTAAGATTCACATACTACAATCTTCAGTGTCCACACATGTATTTTTAAAAAACTAGAAGCAATTCAAAGGATTCCTTGGTGGAGGTTTTTGGGAAACCACTGATGCAGAGCCTCAACTAGGAAGGGAAGAAGTATATGGAAAGAAATATGATACAAGGGATGTGAATTAAAAACTATTAAAAGACTTGTTATAGCCCAGATTTAAAATAGAAACAGCTTCAAGATACTCTATAAATTTAAACATGGAATGTCTGATAAACTGAGCTGGGGAATTGAAATTTTCTCAGGTGTAGCCATTCTGGCTCTACAAGACAGTGTCCTTATTTTAGGCAATGCTAGTTGAACTGTTTAAGGGAGATGAGGCATGCTGCTGACAGTATGCTTTCAAATGGCTTAGGAAATACATGTTTCTGGAAAAGAGAAACAATAAAACAAACACAGAGGAACATATTGACATGCGATAAATTTAGGTAAAGAATTTACAATTGTTATGTCTGGGAAGTTCCCAGATTTAAAAAAAAAAAAAAAAAAGAGGGAAAATGATAGTCATGAGGGGAGCGGAGAACCCAACTCTTTCTTTTACTTACAAGTATTCTGATAAATGGCCATCCGAGGAAGAAAGTTACACAATAGCAAACTTGTTAAGAAAATGTTTCCAGCCGGGCAGTGGTTGGTGCTCACCTTTAATCCCAGCACTCAGGAGGCAGAGACAGGCAGATCTCTGTGAGTTCAAGGCCAGCCTGGTCTACAGAGCAAGATCCAGGACAGGCACCAAAACTACACAGAGAAACCCTGTCTCAAAAGAAAGCCAAAAAAAAAAAAAAAAAAAAAAAGGAAGAAAGAAAAAGAAAAGAAGAAATGTTTCCAGTAGAAAAAATATTATTTGTCCCCAAAGAGTTCAGCCTCTATGATCCCAGAGCTCATGGGACAGGATGGGACTGGACACAGCAGAGAACTCTCAGGATGTGCCTGGCATAACTGTATTGAGGTATCCCTGTTTCCCTGTTGAGTACAAAGAAAATGGATCCTACTGTTTCTGATTGCCACAGATCCTGAGAAACATTTATGGGAGAGTTGAAACTGATCAATAGTTCATGTCAGGACAGCATGGAAGACAGCCTTGAAGCCAAGCTCGGGACTTAAAATCAGAAATTAATTCTGGACCTGGGGCATGCTTCAGAACAGGAGTCCCAGCTTAGCTGCTTCAGTGCCTGTGGTTGTGAGAACGAAAATGCCTCTATAGGCTCATTTAGTTGCGTGTCTAGTCCTCAGTTGATGAACTGTTTGGAAAGGATTAGGAGGAGTGGCCTCGTTGGAAGAGGTGTGTCGCTTGAATGGGCTTTTGAGGTTTCAGAAGCCCATGCCTGGCAGGTTCTCTCTCTCTGCTGTCTGCAGATGAGCATGTAAAGATCTCAGCTCTAGCACCATGCCTGTTTGCTTCCTGCCATGATGATTATGGACTAACTCTCTGAAACGGTAATCAAGGCCCCAGTTAAACACTTCCTTTTGTAAGAGTTGCCTTGGTCATGGTGTCTCCTCACCATAATAGAATAGTGACTTAGACAATGCCTTAGGGAAAGAGGTTGGGGCAGGAGTGCACAAACCTGTCAGGGCTGTTGGCACATCCTTTGGAGCACTTAGCAGCTTCAGGGGCCCTGGCAGCACCTCTGACGCACCAAATAAACAACGAGCCAAGGGCAGGAGGGGAACCATTTGAGTTACCACCCAAACAGAAAAAAACTCAGACTAAAGACTTCTTTAGTCTGATTATATCATCAGATTCTCTTAGCGCTCCAAATTCCACTGAACAAATGTTAGAATGTTCAATCTTATTGACCGTGTCCTTTTTCTTTGTCTCAGATTCACCGAAATAGTTTTGATTCCTGTGCAGCTCTTTCCGACAAGTTGACTTCTAATCAGCTGACGCCGCATTAGAGAGCGACAGCTGCAAGGGAGAACTGGCGTGGGTAATTAACATGCAGCTTTTCTATGTGTTCAAAACACTTTCAAGTGTGCTGGGTCTAAATTGTTGACTAAAGCATGCATTTGAAAAAATTCCTATCTGACCACAAGTCCTTGGAGAGTGGCTGAGGACAGAAAGGACCAAGCAGATGCCATAACAGGCTGTTCATTCTTCTCTTAGAGATCAGGCCTCAATTTCAGTTTCCTGAGACTTGAGCAAGTAGTTTCTGGGAAGGCCATGAACAAAAGACATAGTCCTTGCAGTAGCTCCCTTTCTGAACGTACTCTAACCACTCAAGGTTCAGCCAATTGTTTACTGTCTGGGTCCCCTCACCAACTTAGAGTTACAGGCATGGGTCAAGGACAGAGCCTGGGCCACTGAGTCAGCCCCCACAGTAAGTATGTGCTAGGCCAGCCAGCCTCCATGGCAGCTCAAGGACAAAGCCTGGGACTTGTCCAGGCCTGCCCAAAAATGGGTAACTGTAACCCCCAACTAACCTTAGCCAATTAAAAATTACAACATAATTGCCACTCGCATAAACCAATCCTGGGTCTGTTCCTATGTAGTCTTAGACCCCAAGCTTTAAAAACCCTGCCCCATTGCTACTTGGGGTCTTTCCTGCTCTGCTGCTGTGTCAGACAGATGAAGAGACCCAAGTTAACTTGTAACAATACAAAGACTTGCTGTGGGATGTTCTGTATGCTCTGAATGTGTTGCTCTGATTGGTTATAAATAAAGTGCTGATTGGCCAGTAGCCAGGCAGGAAGTATAGGCAGGACAGAGAGAGAGGAGAAGGCTGGAAAGTGAAAGACTGAGTCAGGGAGATGCTGCCAGCCACTGCCATGAGAAGATGTTAAGATACCGGTAAACCATGAGCCATGTGGCACTCATAGGTCAATAGAAATGGGTTAATTTAAGATGTAAGATCTAGATAGCAAGAAGCCTGAGCCATTAGGTTAAACAGCTTAAATAATATAGGCATCTGTGTGTTTATTTGAGTCTGAGTGGCTGCCGGCCGGGGCGGGACTAGAGATAACTCCAGCTATAAAGAATCTTTGCTTTTGCATCAGATTCGGTCTCTTGGTGGTCTTTAGGGGACTCTGGGTACAACAAAGACAATCAGTATCATCTAGGAAAGAAAGTCAAACCAAGACATAGTCCCAGGCCAATGCTAAGAAGACCTGCTTCCTAGTTTTTAATGACTATAGCCGCATACTGATCTGCAATGCCCTCAGAGTCCAGAGATATCAGATCCCCCTGGAGCTGGAGTTACAGGAGGTCATATGCTGCTGGACATGGGTTCTGGGAACTGAACTTGGGTCCTCTGCAAGAGCAGTATGCTCTCTTAGCTGCTGAGTCATCTGCCCAGCCTCAGAAAGGAGAATCTGATGGCCACTTTGCCATCAGCATTTCTTACCGAAGTTCCGCCAATGCTGAAATGTTAGGGTCTTCTAGTTTGGGTCTTCAGTGCCCCATGAAGATTCATGTTGTAGTGGGTTGGACTGGTCTCCAGGGTGGTATAGGCCTTAAGAGGTAGGATATAGTGAGAAGCCTTTGAGGCCTGGGGTGCCCTCAAAGAGGGAAGCAGAACTCTGGCCTCTTTCTTTTTCTCTCTTTATTTTATTTTATTTATTTAGTTAGTTTTTGGTTTTGCTCCATGGCCATGGAGTAACATATCTTGTGGAAGGCCAAGAGTCATGGGGCCAGTTGACCTGGATTAAATTCTAAAACTATGAAGCTGAAGAGCTCTTGTACATACAAGCTGCTATCTTAGTGACTTGTTACAGTGACAGAAAGATGACATGGAACACTGTCAAATAATCATCAGTGGATGCGTGGTGCTCATTTTTTCAAGCTAGCTTCCCTTCTGCTCATTACCCACTTAGTTCTCTTGGATCAGGAACATTAGCCATGGTACTTTTGGCTGCAAGTGACAGAAAACATAAACTACCCGGGTCTAACTAAGAGTTTTTGTTGGTTCAAGTAGTTGAGACTATAGGACTTAAATATGAGAGTAATCACAAGATTGAAACCTTCTCCTCTCTCTGTCTCTCAGCTCATGCCCTGTTGGTGTCACTCAGGTAGTAATGTTCCTTTCCAAAGGTGGCCATCAACTGTACTTCATGTGTCAAGTTAGGTATCTTATACCCCTGGAGATGGCCAAACTTTTGACACTATGATGTGATATTGTCATCCTCAAAGTTCACACCTGAGAAGCACATGATTGAGTTCCAAAAATAAATAAATCACAAAAACCTCATAGTGTCTTAAGTGTGTTTACTATTTTGTATTGAGCCTCATTCAGTTTTTCTTGGCCACATACAGAACCCACAGGTTGACATAGCAAAGGACTCTGGGAAATTTCCCCCCTTTTTTGGGTGGGGAGGGAGGGTAGGCTTTCTATTTAGCTGGCCAGTGAACCAGCCTCTGGATTAAAGAGATGCAGTGTGTAGACTGACTAAATCTGGAGCCAGCTCATGTCCCTGGACCAGTCGTTGTGGTTGAGAATGCACGGTGTTTGGCTAGGGCACAGCTGGGTCATGTACTTGTCCTTGGAGCCAGAAGTAATCAACAGTTTCCTGTAAATCACAAAGATGGAGTGGGTTTTTGTGAAATGAGGGATGAACATCTCTCAAGGGAGACTGGGCAGACCAACCTGTCTTTTATACAGAGTAGCTTCTACTTCTACTGAGAACGGAAATTGCTGCAGTGATTAACCAGGGCTCAGCAGATTCAAAGCTAAAGTGAAAACACCAGCATCACTCCCACAAAGAGGGTGTGAATCTATTTAAACACACAAACATAGTTCAGCACAAGGACCTCTGTGGAGAGAAGAGATACACTGAGTGAGTAGTAAGGACTCCCTGTCCTAGTCATTTACGTATCCACTTAGTCGTGGTTGTTGACACACAGTGGCAAGATATGGGCACCGAAGTTGGATGGGAGGAAGAATTCAGATGCACCAGCCTAGAGCCTTGTGAATACATGGCATCCCTGCTTCTGCTTGAATTGGTAATCTTCATTTTCATTTGTAAACTGGGGGATTAGTAACAGTGACCACAAGATTCTGTTGTGAGGGCTAGTAAAGGGCCTCGTGTCTCAGCACATATTAGCTCTGTTCGCATAACCAGTCTATTCATTGTCTTCCATATTTTTTATGCCAGAGAGTCCCATGGCAATGGGAAAGAGTGATTCCTGCCAGGAGAAAAACCCAAATGCATTGCTACAACTCCCAGAAGTGAGGCAAGAATCACCAGGAGTCTGGTCCAGAGATGATATCCTTTGTACTAGGCCTGGAGGCGGAGTGAGAACCCCAGACCTGTGAGTAGATAAGCATCCCAGAGAAGAATGGCCTTCTCATGGCATCCACCTTGCTGGAGGCTTTTACAATGCAAAGTCTGGGGCTTTCCCCAGGGTATCCAATCAGCTGTACTAGCTGGGATGCAGGGCTTCTGGTGCCATCACTGGGCAAACCCCAGGCTGAGCTGGATGTGTTGGTAACTGCAGGCTCCACACCTGATTGACTCAGAATCCCTGGAGGTCAGCCTGGGACACTGTTCTTCAACCTTCTCTCCAAGTGGTGCTTAGGCAGGATTTAAGAGGTAGAGAAAGGACATAGTTTGGTGGTATTGTGTTCCCCAAAATATTGTGCACACTAATAAACGTATCTGAGGTCACAGAACAGAACAGCCACAATATTAAACATAGAGGATAGGCAGTGGTAGCACAGGCCTTTAATCCTGGCATTCCAGAGACAGAAATACCTCTGGATCTCTGTGAGTTCAAGGCCACATTGGAAACTGCCAGGCATGGTGACTCACGCCTTTAATCCCAGAAAGTGAGCCTTTAATCCCAGGGAGTGATGGCAGAAAGCAAAAAGGTATATAAGGCGTGAGGGCCAGAAACTAGAAGCATTGGCTGGTTAAGCTTTTAGGCTTTTGAGCAGCAGTTCAGCTGAGACCCATTCTGGATGAGGACTGAGAGGCTTCCCGTCTGAGGAAACAGGATCAGCTGAGGAACTGGCAAGGTGAGGTAGCTGTGGCTTGTTCTGCTTCTCTGATCTTCCAGCATTCACTCCAACAACTGGCCTCAGGTTTGATTTTATTAATAAGAACTTTTAAGATTCCTGCTACAACATAGTGTGAGCATTTTTCCAGTGGGAGAAGAGAGATTCATTACCCTGGCCAGTGTGGGCCTTCATACTGCCAGTCTCTCAGCTGTTTTTGCAATGTGAAAACAACTCTAGTGTGCTCAGGGACTTGCAGGGGAGCTTGGGCACTGGTGGGCAGAGGATGAAAAACCTCTGTTGTTACCTCAGTGACATTCCTTTGAGGGGGTGATGGGGAGAGACAGGGAGAGGATGAGGAAAGAGAAAGGGAGTCTGAGGCTGTGTTGCCAGTAATCTGTGTCTAAGCCAGTGCTGGCATTTTCTTGGCGTCTTATTTAAAGGATTGAAATAAGGACCACACAGAATTGCAAATGTAGCAAGGAAGCTTTATTCATAACTAAAGCAATAGTACAGGTTAGAAAGAGATACACTCTAGGTTGACAGTGCCCACATGAGTGGTGGTACTCAACAGCCCAAGTATTCTTCAGGGCTTCCTTTTATGGGGTTCAGGAGGAGGACATGTTTGGTTACTACAGATGTAATGGATGGTGGTTCTCTGACTTGATTTATAGGTAGAAGATATAATCATTTTGTACTGTGCATGTCTCTTCCCCAAATGCATCTTACTGTAATTATATGCATACCTAATTATGCATGGGCTTAAGACAGTACAGAGGTGATTCAGTTCAGTTGAGAACATAGTTTTGCCTTATCATAAATGCACCTGAACCCAATTCAGGCCAGATGGGCCTTTTCATCCTTCTACCCGGATATGACGAGAGTAAGAATGAAGAGGATCTGTCCCCAAGTTTGATCATTTTTATGATCTTATTCCATTGGTTACAGAGAGGCATACTCGAATCCCTGTGCAGATGGGGTCTGAGGTTGTTAGATGGGGTTGTTTGGAAAGCAGTGTGTGTGCATAGTACATGCAGATAAAAGAGCCAGGCTCCCAAATGCATTTTTATTGGAAGAGGTGTGCACAGCCCAAGACAAGCAGAGTCCCAGGTTACCAGGCTTCACTATGCTTGCCTGCCTCAGCTGTGCCTGCCCTGTGTGTAGCTAACTTTAACACAGATACATCTTTCACTTCCTCCCTCTGTATTTGTCTTAAGAATCTGGATTGATTTTTTTTCCTGAGTTAGTCAGTCCTGAGACAAGGCTGGGAATCCCTGTGTATGTGTTTGTCTTGAGGGAAGCTGTCCCATGAAATGGATGCTTAGATATGCCTGACCTGACCTCTACTCACTAGACCCTGGAGCATCTTTTCCTGAGTTGTGACAACCAAAATTGTTTCCAGATATTGCCAAATACTTGCCACTGCCAAACCCCATTTCCTAGAGGATAGAATGTGATTCTGTTTGCCAGCCACATGTTGTTTTTGAGACTTCATTGTGGGCTTGATGTTGTCAGGCCAATAACCTCAAGCATGTAATATATGTAACTGGTTCTTACCTGACTGAGTGGTTCTTTTTTTTTCTTGAGACATTCTGTGTATATGTTAAGGCAGAGTCAGCTCTCTATTCAACACTTCCCCATCAGTTCATGGTCTTTTATGTCCTTGATTTTGTCTAAATTCCAACACCAGGAGGAAATGGAGGGCAGGGTGTGGTCTGGTCCAAGACAACCATCTGCCCATGGTGGTCTCCACGTGGCCCTTTCAGCTGATGTTGGATCATGATGTCTTCTTTCTATGGAATCTGCCAAATGCCCATAGTTTCTGTCTGTCTACTTTGTATTATTCTGTGCTACTCTGCTCCTTTTATAGCCACTAGCCATCAGGTAACTGTTAAACAAGAGTGTGATCCAAAAGGAGCTGGCTGCCAAAGTGAATTACACACTGTAGCTTGAGGCTAAACAATTTATTAATAATTTTAACATTGAACACATTGTAATATTTACAGTATCCTGGGTTAAGTGAACTGTATGACTAGAGTTAACCAGGGCTGGTCCCTTAAGCATTCTGTTGCTTTGGCTACCATATCAGTTCAGGCAGGGCTATGAACACACTCTCAATCAGAGTTAATCTTAGCATTTTGCTAGCCTTGGGGAAGAGGAAGTGCTCTTCACTGAAGCTGTTAGTAGACGTGAATAAGCATGGGGTTCCCAGCGGCATCTTGTCACTATGGTGGGAGAGAACTGTTTGAGATAAAAGCTAAGAGCCCAGCCAACAAGATGAAGAGATCTGGCCTCTTGTGACATGTAGGAGACAGGAATTGGAAGTTTATCAGCCCAAGCAACCATGAAACCTGTTCACCTTTAAGAGAGGACACATGCCTCATCTCCCAAAGGGAGGAATACCTGTGGTGGTCTGAATAGGTATGGTCCCCATAGAGCCATGTGTTTGAATGCTTGGCCTATAGGAACTGGCACTATTAGGAGGTATGGCCTTGTTGGAGGAAGTGTGTCATTGTAGGGGAAGGTTTTGAGGTCTCATATGCTCAAGCTATGCCCAGTGTGGGGGATATTTCATTTCCTGTTGCCTATGGATCAAGATGTGGAACTCTCAGCTCCTTCTCCAGCACCATGTTCACCTGCATGTTGCCTTCCTTCCCGCCATGATGATAATGGACTAAGCTTCTGAAACCATAAGCCAGCCCCAATTAAATGCTTTCTTTTATAAGAGTTGCCTGGTCATGGTGTCTCTTCACAGCAGTAGAAACCCTAACAAAGACAATGCCCAAGAACTCCTGGCCATTTCTACTCTCCCATTGGTCTTGGGTCTTCAAGATGTGTCTCAGATAACTACAAAAACAGAAGAGAGCTTCATGTTAATGTTTCAGCAACACATTTCCAACTAGCACTTACCAACTTTACAGACTTTTAAACTGTGAAGGAAATTAATGAATGCATATTAAGTTTAGGCAAGGAGAGCCTGGCATGTCGCAGGATGCATGCTTCATTCATAATGCCCTTGAATCTGCATATTTGACTCAGACATTTAAAATAAATGTTTATTTTCAGTGTGACTCAATGATTACATTCTGATATTGGCCAGACAGGTCAGGCTAGATCTCTGCCTGCTGCTCTGTCCTTGCTAGGAAGTGAAAGCATGATTCCTCTCTGCTGTTCCTGCTGGATGCTGGAATAATTCCAAAGGACCATGCAGGATGAATTATCCCTTCCTCTCGTAGCAGGGCTAGCAAAATGATGACATTATAAAGAGACACTATGTTTCTCTGACAAAGAACTTCAAAGAAACAGGAATTTCCCCCAGGAATCTCATACTGGGAGAAGGAATGATACCAGCCAGAAGAACGCTTGTCTCCTGGAAATGGGTTTTATGTAGTGCTAGCAACTTGTCAGACCACCTTATAGATGAGACAGCCCAGACAATGATGGGCAAGACCGTGTCTTGACTGGGACTGCTGAAATGTGCATATCCTTGGTCCCTTTTTAAAACTTTGATCTTACTTCAGGAGCTTGAAGCGTGGGGAGAGAGGGCTGTTCTCTGGGTCTTGTTCCTCTTCCCAATGTGGCCACATTGAATAAATCTCCTTTTACTGCTTTCCACTTTATTTTAATTTGTTTGTTTATTTTTGAGACAGGGTCACTCTATGTAGCCCTGGCTGTTCTGGAACTTGATATGTAGACCAGGCTGGCCTCAAACTCACAGAGATTCACCACTTCCTGTCTCCCAGTACTGGAATAAAAGGCCTACAACACCACACTTGGCTTTGCTTTCCACTTTTAATTGGCTTATAAAGGATGAGTGGTCAGTCCTAGTTTCTTGGGGCACAGACTGTGACTCTAAGTTAGGTAAGACTGCGTCAATGATGGTAGCAGTGGTTGTGGCAGCAGCATCAGAGTGAACAAATTCATAAGCAGAGCAGATGAACTTGGCAGCAAGTCATGAAGGCAAGCAGGCAAAAACCAAAAACAAAAGCTTTTTTTCCCTTAAATCCCTTTTCATCTGGGCTGCTGTCAGAAGATACTGGCCATATTTAAGGTAGCTCTGCCACTCCAATTAACCTGAGCAAGAAAATCTCTCATAGTAGATTATCTCCTAGTTGATTCCAGATCCAGTCAAATTGACAACCAACTTCAAACATCACAGGACCAGAATTCTCTTCTCTTGTTGAATGCTTGCTATCTCCAGGCTTGGGGCTAACAACTTAAGACATGCTACCTTCCCAAATTTTCAGAAGAGTCGAGTGTGATGGGAATTATCATTGTTTCATTCAATAAACACTTAATAACCAGTAAATGTCCTCTGTGTAGCATTACTCAGGTGCCTGGATCCAGCAGAACTTCAAATCAAGACTATCCTAGGGTCCAATAAGTAGTACTTTTAGCTGAAGTCAATTTATATCTGGTTTCTATCGCTTGCCATCAATAGATCCCAGAAAACACAATCAGGACTTGCATCCACAGATCAGAGTCCTCAGGGGTGTGATTTTCTAAATACATAGGAAATGAAGTATACAGTAGACAAACACAAAGTCATGAAATACTATATATAGTTATTATAGTGTCCATGTCTCTATGACCAAAACACCCCTTATAGACAGAATAAGGGAGGAGAGACTTATTAGTCTTCATAGTTTCAGAGTGTCTCAGACATCTTGACAGAGATGTTGTGGTGGATTTTATGGTGGTGGGGAGTGTGGCCAGCTTGAACCTACAATGGCATGCTCTATGGACCTCCTTCTATCATCTAGGCCTCACTGCCTATAGGTCCATAAACCTCCCAAAATATTGCCAACATCTGAGGGCAAGTGCTAAAACCTGAGCATATGGAGGGCACACTTTCAGATTCCAACCAGAACATCATGGTATTGATTTTTCCAAGCATATCAGTGAGAAGGGGGTCCAGAAAGTTTGAAGATACAATTTTAAGATGATATGGCCTCCCTAACGCCAAATAAGCTGGCCATCATTTTGCCTCTTGTGGAGATTACCTTCTTTTTCTGATGGAAAAAGGAAAAAGCAAGAAAAATGTAGTGTTAAATACCCCCAGTGTAAGTACAGAGCCATGACAATAGTATCAGTTGAGCAGGGACGGTAGGGTAGGCCAAGCCAAGTTGTCAGGGAAGCCCACAGTTAGTGAATCCCATTGGTGCTGAGATGCATTGAGAAGCACGAACAGAGAATTTCATGGTCTGGAGAAGTCATGATACCAATAGCAGAGAAGCTGCTTTAGGGCCAGCAGCTGTCCAGAGAGGTAAGGCATGGTGAGGGTGCTGTGGGCTCAGTACAGTGATTGTTGGCATCAATGACAGAGGCAGGCAATGACTATATTGCATGGGGCTTCATGGTCTACGGAAAGATTTCGTTTTTGGAAGAAAATTCTTAGAAGAACTTGAATCTAGGAATTAACAGGTATGCATTTTGACTACCTGTCTCATGATGGGTGGGTTTTAGAGAGTCAAGAGTGGAGCAGGAAGTCCACTCATAAAGTTGCTGATTTAGCCCAGGTCAGAGATGATGGTAGCTTGTTTAGAGCTGGTGGCAACAAAAATAGGAAAGAATATACCTTGGTAGCCACGTGTGACATTCTAAGGTTAACTCAGAAACCCCCTTTCACAAAAATGCAGTGTGCAGGACATCTTGGAACTGGTGCCTGAAGGACTCTAACATGTTAGGATACAAGTAAAGAAAGAGACCAGAATTGCTAAGGTTAGGTGGGCTAAGAGGTGCATCTGGTGGTGCTGAGATGGGAAAAATGGCAGAAAGAGGAGATTTGGTTAATAAGTTCAGAATTTTGTCTCAGACTTCTTAATTTGAGATGACTATCCAAATTGGTGTGCTCAGAAGGCAAGGAAGTTGAGGTCAGTGTTAGGGTGAAGTTGAGGGAGGGACATCGATACATGACTGTCTATATGAAATAAGTTGATACACAGCTGCAAGAGTGTGATAGCACCAGAGGGTCAGCCTCTGAGATGGCAGAACACTTAAACCCTTCTGCAATCAGACCACCATGGTGTTGACAGAGAACTAAGCCTATAGCTCAGTGCAATGGTATGTTAGTGCAGCCTGGTATCCATTTAGAAGTAAACAAAGCTGGTCTTGTATCTCTCACCTTCCACAAAAATAAACACCAGATACTATATAGTGGGCAATAATATGTATTGCTGGTTAGGGATGTAGGAGATGGGTGTGACTCTGTGGGTTCAAGGCCAACCTGGTCTACATAGCAAGTTCCAGGCCATCCATCTAGAGTTCTAGAGGGAGAACTTGTCTCAAAAACAAACACACAAATAAACAAATAAACAAGTAGGGGAAGGAGGCAAACACTATTTGCCAGTGTGTAATTCAGGTGACAAAGAGCCAACATGCATTATTGAAGAGTTTGCAGGTTGTCAAGAAGGAAACAAATGACCCACTTTTTAAAAGTGAGCAAAGGACATGAATAGGCAAGTCACAGGGAGGCAGATACAGCATTAGCAACCACAGGAAGCAAAGGAAACAGTATTAATACTACTTTGTTCCCTTCAAGCTGCCAAAAGTTAATGAGTAACAGTATTTATTGCTGGCGGGGAAGTAGAAGCTTGAAACATGGGAGCTGATGTTGTTGGCAGCACATGAGAATGTTAAAGTTTTTTTTTTTTAAGGAATTTTGCCACATCTATTAAAATAAAAAATGTATGCATATACATATATACACATGTATTTATAATTATATTTAATTACACACATAAAATTACACATATATAATTTTATGTATACAACATAGAACCTTTTTCTGGGGATCTATCTCATAGAAATAAAAACAGTAGTGTGCGAAGATCCATATAGAAGGATATGGTTACAGTTTCTGTTATTGGCCAAAATTAAAGATGCTTTAAGGAGGACAATTTGGATAATGAACATTCTCTTCACAACATGGAATAGTATGACACTACAAACAAGAATGAATCAGAGCTATTCAAGGTATTCCTGAGTGAGGGGGAAGAAAAGAGATAACATATTGCCATTAATGGTAACAACATTCCTCTGTGTTTGTTCATATTTATGCTTATTTATGATTTTAAGAGCACAAAAGTATAGAGAAGGGTACATACATACTAGGTTGTCAATATTTATTCCCTCAAGAGAAGAGTGGTAATGAGTGTGAAACTTGAGCAAAATTGAAAAGAAAATAAGCAAAATAACAATCTCCAGATTGTCTTCTTAGAGATTTCTATTTTTTGATGTTCTTGAGATCCTCAACTCATGAAAACAAAATGAAAGCCATTTCTGTCCATTCATGGTCATATGTGTTGGATGAGTGACTTCTGTGTCCTGTTCTGGCTCTCCCGGTTGAAGTTGTTTAATAAACAAACAGTTTTTAGGCTTCCAACAGAAGAGTTTTTGAGCAATACATTGACATGCCAATTGTCATAGAAAAATAGATGCTGTGTACACCAGTGTGTTAGTATCTCTTCATCCACATGGCCACCAATACTCCATTTTCACCTGCTCATCTGCAGCTGATCAATGAGTGGGTCACAGAGAAAAGGGGAGACTCAAGCCACTCTGGAGAACACAATGGACTAGAAAACTAGATGAAAAAGTAAAAACACATCAGACCTAGAAAAATAAATTGAAAAATTAGGAGTTGTTCCCAGCCTGTGCAGGCTGTGGATGAGCAAACCCCAATGACATTGAGCTGCTTAGGGGCTACTACTCACACTCACATGAACACACAAGCCACTTTTATTATTATTATTATTATTGTTATTATTATTATTATTATTATTATTATGTATTTTATGTAGATAAGTGCTCTATCTGCATGTATGAATTTATGCCAGAAGAGGGCACAAGATCTCATTATGGATGGTTGTGAGACACCATGTGATTGCTTGGAATTGAACTCAGGACCTCTGGATGAGCAGCCAGTGCTCTTAGCTACTGAGCCATCTCTCCAGCCCCCTACAAGCCACTTTTATGACACTCACACACAGGTACACTCTTCTGGGATTCCAGGGCAGGATGTGCATGG
The DNA here is from genome assembly GCF_903995425.1 of Onychomys torridus. Lineage (NCBI taxonomy): Eukaryota > Metazoa > Chordata > Mammalia > Rodentia > Cricetidae > Onychomys > Onychomys torridus. Next base: position 134,909,397 of record NC_050443.1, read on the forward strand.
CAGGTACTTCACTATTGTCTATTCATACCTTGACTCTTTTTTTCTGTAAAAGAATAATGGCCATTCCCTGAAATGAGTCACAAACTTAGCTTGCAAACTGACATAAAGATGCTGAACACTGTTTAGCTCTACACACTTCCACTGGGTCACTTTTTTTATGCTCTTTCTTCTAAATTCTCTTTTTTCTTTAATTCAAAACATGTTTGTTGACATATATTAACATACATAATGTTGTGTCTCATCAAGACAATTCTTTTTCAAATGTATCCTGTACTGTGGCCACATGCACCTCTCTCATGTTCTGTCCCTCTGGTCTCCCTCCTTCCTCTTATCCTCTCTCTCTGACTTTCTGTCTTTCTGTCTCTCTTTGTGTGTATTTAGGTATTAATATCAAGTTCTAGGACTCACAAACAAGAGAAAATGTGCATTTCTGTGTCAGCACCTGGTTTATGTGGGTATCTGCTGTTGCATCCATTTTTCCAGTAATCAGCATACTTTACACACACACACACACACACACACACACACACACACACACACACACACACGTTTAAAAAATCTACTTATCCATTGGTAGATGCTGAAGCTGATTTCATGACCTTGCTATTGGGACTGGTGCAGCAGTGAACAGGAATGTGCAGCCTCTGTGATACAGTGACAGCGTGCTCCAGGCATATGCCTAGAGACAGTATAGCTGGGTCACATAGTACTTCTTGAATTCTAAAGTAATACATGTCCCAAAGAGAATGGCGTCTTTCCAGCCCTCTGATGTCCCTTCCCTTGTAGCTCTGCATTCGAATCAGGGCAGTCATTCTCTCTAAGGGTGCAGCTGAAGAGTGGCCAGCAAACACGTTCAGGCTCTTCCCAAACCAGTGCTCATTTCTGGTTGACCACCTCCTTCTCCACTTTCATGACATCATCATCATTGTCATCACTGGCATGCCATTGTTGTCTTTGTATTCTGCCACGAGAGCCTTCTTTTCTCTCTTCTTAGACAATTTTTTTTCCCTTGGTTTCAGTTTTATGCAGTAAACTAAGATTTGCTAGTATAAGACTAGCAGGTTAAACAAGAGAGACTACCTGTGAGTACCAGGAATTAGCAGAGAGACAGGTGTGCTAGGGAGGCTGGGATGAGCATAGGCAGCTGTGGGCCTTGCGTCTAATGAAGGAGTGGAGATAGCTTCTCAGAAGAGATGCATTTGGAAAGGAAATAACCTAACTTTGCCTGAGGTTAGAGATGGCATTCCTGGAAAGGGGAACAGAGTGCACCAAGGCCTGTAGATGACAACAGGACATTTGTCTGAGATTCCATTAGCATGGCAGACAAGGGAGACACTGTCATGGAGTGATGTTTCTCCCGGAAAGAGGATTGCAGGGGCTTTCATTTTTCTGGTAGACCACGGCTCGGTACTTTTCATCACCTACATCTTCAGTGCCTGGATCAGTCTGGCCTGGACTCAGTGAAAATCTCAGACTTGAAGCTATCTGACCTGAAGAGGCCAGCACTTGGCAGGCAGAAGCAGCCCAGCTGGAGTCTATGAGGAATCAGGTGGAGCTACAACAGATTGGGAATGATTAGGAAAAGCATTCTCTGTTAGTAAGTGCTTTCTTCAAAGCTAGCCTTTCCTGGAAAGATGTTTCAAATATCATGATATAAAATTATTCTGATCTTATGCCCTAGATCTTACAGATGATGAGGAAAAGAGAAACAAATACAGAAATAGGAAACTAATTGCCTTGTGTTATCCCTATTGTATAGGAGCTTATGATGCTCAATAATAACTTAAAGTTTGCATTTACTTTACTACCTTTATAAAATTAGTTTTTAATTTTGAATTTTATACATATGAATGTTTTGCCTACGTGTATGTCTGTGCACCACATTTGTGTAGCACATGCAGAAGAGAGAAGAGGGTGTTGGATTTCCTGGAACTGGAGTTACAGGGGGTTGTAAGTGCTGGGAATTGAACCAGGGTCCTCTAGGAAGGCAGCCAATGCTCTTAACTGCTGAGTCAGCTCTCCAACCTCTTAATGTTTTTTTATTTCCTCATCAAAGAAACAACTGAATGTTAGAATTGGGTGAGTCCTTTGAATGGATTCTAGTCCTTTGCTCTGTTTACAGTTAAGGAAAGTGCAATGTAAATATGATGGAAGGGGCCACAAGTCACTCTATCAGATAATCAGAGTTACTTGTGTTAGATAATCAGGCAGCCAGTTTCGGCTCAGAGCAACCAACCTTTCTGCTATCTGTACTTTAGGCTCCTAAAAATGCAGGTATATATTCTCACCATACCATTTATATTTTATTGCTTATGTATTTGTGCCTTGTCTTTTCTGCTGAATGTATTTTGGGGATTCTCCCCAGTTTGCTATTTTGAGGTTGTATGGCATGAATGATAGATAGGAATACAGTTTAAGGACTACGTGGCTAATTAGCTTTATTAGTATATGGATGTTGTGGAGTGTTCTTATAAGAGCTAGGACAGTTATACTATCCTTTGGTGATGTGATTTTTCTTTTCTGTGCTGGATGTTAAATATACAGGAGGCAAGTGCTTTACTACTGAGCTACATCCCCAGCCCTGAGGGAGATGGTGGGACCATCATGGCACATGCAGTCTGTCATTCACCAAAACATCACAGAATGTTTGTTATTGTGACATAATGTTACTCACAGATTATCTCAGTGCCTACATAATATTGTCCTATGTGCAAAAGACATGGTTAATTTGGTCTAGTCTCTGTTGTTGACATTTTCATCACTGAGTTTTTATCGTTATCTGAAGCTACAAACCTTTGCCAAAGCTGTGGGGCTTCTCAGGGGCCACATTCTATGGGAGGATTACAGCTTTGATCAAAGGGGATGGGAAGACTGAGGATTTTTGGCAGGTACCACCAAGTTCACGAGGGATGGTCTGTCAAGGTCTGTTTTCTGAAGGCTAGTAACCTGAGTTATTCCAATTAACTTGGAATTTGCTCTGGTCTCAGTATCTATGAAGGACTAGAAATTGTGATCGACGCGTTAGTTTGAGGAGTCAGGTAGTGGAGTTCTCAGTCTGTAGGAGCTAAAGGAAAAATGGGTGACAGATAGCTGAGGGAAAATCCAGACATTTTCCTACAGGGGTCACTGTTGCTGTCAATTTATGCCCGGGAGGAAACGAAAATCCAAGGGTATTTTAAAGCCTGATTAGTCCGCACTTCTTAAACTGTAAAGTAAACAAGACTTTGCAGCCAGACAGCATTAGCTGCCAAGTTCTTATATAACGACCACACTGCCCACTCCTGCTTCAATTGCTCTTTACAGAGGAAGCATTGACGTCGGATTCCGTAAGTGTTCACACGTCGTACGCCGACTTGAAAAGAAGGAAAAGAAGATTCTCTGCTGTGGTCGGCAAGATCCCTTGTTCCGCTCTCGCTTTGCACCTTAAAATCTGCACAGACTAAAAACATCGAGTGCAACTTGCTTTGTGTCTTTCCACTGAGTTGTCGAGGGTGCGTTTAGATTTTACTTGAGGCGTTCCAGGAACTGCTGTCCTAAGGCGGCAGTCTGGTTGCAGGGCTGAGTAGGGAACCGCCAGGTGTGTCGGGAAGGTGCCAACTCTATCTACAAAGCAGGATTCTTTTCCACCACCAAATGCAAAGCAGCCAGACGTTTTTCTACCCTCACCCTCCAGTCCCCCGGCCCCCCATCCGGCGCCGGGAGGTAGGACAGGCTAGGAGGCGTTAACTAGCCCTCTGCTCTTTTACCGGACCCTAGAGGCGGCTGCTGTTGCTAGCAGAGCCATCTGGCTAGTCTGCACTAGACAGGCAAGCTTCGAGCTGACCCAGGGCTTGTTCCAAGCCCAGGCTGGACTGGGCATCTGGGAAGCCGAGGGAGCCTGTCTAGGAACCTCAAGTGTGAGCAGTGGAGAGGCTGGTGGGCAAGGCTCAGCCTCTGATGGGAGGGGATGCCAGAGCCTAGCTGCTAGCACGAAGTGTGTGTCCTGGTTGCAGACGCCTGGCTCTGGTCCGCTAGCGTGCCTCCATCCCTGGCACTGAGGTTGAGAGTTGGCGAAATTCCCTCACCTGTCGGAACCCGGATCTGGCAGCCAGCTCCTGCTGGTTACAGCAAGCTTGGCAAGTGGCCCTGCCTGCACTAGGGGCGCCACGGCCAAGGAGGCAGGTGTGAGGCTGCTCCGCGCCCTAGCCTCTTCGCTGCAGGCACCATCAGGTTGGGGTAGGCCTACGGGCAACTCCCGAAGACGCCAGGACTGTAGGTTCGAGACGCCCCGCCCCCTTTCTGCCTCTTAGAGCGTCAGTGCTGGAGGAACCTTCCATTCGGAGAGAGTCTACAGTAACTGCAGAGGTTTTCGGAACTTTGCAGGCAGAGGCTAGCTGGTCCATTGTCTGCAAGCCACGCCACGTCTGCTGCTGGCCTGCGACACCCCTAGACTCAGGAAGACTATTCCCCCAGCGGCACCGATACCCCAACTTTTGATTCGCGGTCTGCGTTGTCTACCTAGGTGCCCAGCTACAGTGCCCGGGGGCGCGCATCTTCTGGAAACAGCCCAGCTCACACAGCCCAGCTTGCTCTTCTTTCCCACAAGAGTGAGGGGCTGGGTGCCTGATCCGGGACCACACAAGCCCTCGGGCGGAACTGCCTTCGAGAAAGGTTAAGCCCAGAAGCTCCGAGCCTCTTACTCCAAACCATAGTCGGTTCAGGTGTTTTCTCTCTCCAAATCCTGCGTCTGGCGGGGATCATCCGCGAGGCCGGGCGGTGAGCGTGGGGTCCCTGTCGCCCCGTCGGAGTGGCAGACCATGGCCGGCTGCTGCTGTCTGTCTGCGGAGGAGAAAGAGTCGCAGCGCATCAGCGCCGAGATCGAACGGCAGCTTCGCCGCGACAAGAAGGACGCGCGCCGTGAGCTCAAGCTGCTGTTGCTGGGTGAGTGGCTGCGTTTTTCCGGCGGGCAGTTCCGATGTTAGCGTCCCGGCTCCTTCCAGTCCCGCAGAGCAAGCCCCGTGGCTTGCGGTCGTTTCCGCCCGTCCTGTCCACCCGCGGCTCGCAGATGCTGCCGCCTCCAGGCTTAGGTCTTTTTCACCTGGGGCTGGGTGATTGATGTTCGACCCCCGACTCCCAGCATCTCAGAGCAGGGCCTGGCCTCAGCCCTTGGGCTCTTGTCTGTTTTCCTGGGCACTGACCCCTCCGCCCTTGGGCTCCCAGCACGGGGCGGTTGCTGCAGAACCCCAACCTAGATGTTGGCAGGCGTTGGGGGACTCCCTGGCCCGCAGTTTAGGTTCTGTTCTCCATGGATTCTGACCCCAGGTGCCCCATGCAGCCTAGTTTTTACCCCCAGTTAAGATTACATGGGAAGGCTCTGATCTCACTGTAAGAACTGACCAAGAAAAGTCTAGAAACAGATGAACTTGAGAAAGGGAAAGCTGATAGGGGGTGAGCCATGGAAGTGAAGCCCCTACTGCTAATACCTACTGCCAATACCTTCTGTGACACCCTTCCTTGGCCCACCTTGGTTCTACTTAGCTGGCCCAGCTACCTCTCTATCAGTGCCTCGGCAGGCAGGCTTTTAGAAGGTCTCTGCAGATGTGTTTCAAAAACAAAAAGAAAAGGGGTTGAGGTGCGATTCATTCCCGCAAGGCAAGGATCAGTTTCTTCTGGTCTACAGAATGTCCTTCAGTCCATCCACTGGTGAATACTGACCTTTTTGTCTTTTACCAGTTCCCTGCAAGTATTTCAACTTGTTCCCTCCATCCTTTCAGGAGCGAGCCCTCTCTTACTGTGTGTTTAATTATCTTCGAGTGGTCACATTTCATGACCTACGAAGGAAAGACAGATTTGACCTGGAAAGGCCTTTTAGTCTGCTCTGCCTTCAGACCTGGGCAAAGGAGCGGTACGCTATGTAACCCCTACTCCAGGGTTTAAAGGGCCTCTCCTGGTTTTCCTCGAACCTGCAAGTCCAAAAAGCTGGCCACCCAGATTCCACACACCTGCCTCTCCTCTAAGGCCGGAGGAAATCCCCTGCCTAAAGCACTCCTAGCTTACTGTTTGGGGTCTTAGCTAGTGAGGAGGAGAGACCTGATTCAGGAGGGAATGTCCAAAGGGAGGCTGTTTGCTGAGGCTGGGAAGGAGCTCCAGGCTGTGACCTCGGGTCCACCTGAGAGCTTCCTAAGGAAGCCGGGCGGTGGTGGTACAGGCCTTTAATCCCAGCACTCAGGAGGCAGAGGCAGGCGGATCTCTGTGAGTTCGAGGCCAGCCTGGTCTACAGAGTACGTTCCAGGAAAAGGCACAAAGCTACACAGAGAAACCCTGTCTCGAAAAACCAAAATAAAAAAAAATTAAAAAAAAAGAGGTTCCTAAGGGGGGCGGATTATGGGGTCTGGGTGGGAAGGAAAGGCCTCTGTACACCTCCAGAGCCAGGGCTGCTCACCCAGAATTGGGCTGGCCCGGGAACTCTAGCTGAACTCTGCAGGCTGTCATCAAGCTTGGTTTGTCAAGTGGAGTACTGTCATAGTTTGTAGTTTGATACTAAGTTAATGAATTATGTCTTCCTTCAACTTAAGATGCATACTTTTTCTTGTCAAGGGTTGACTAAACTCTAGTTCATTTTGAAATATTTAGATTTGTGTCAATGTGTGAGGTACTGTTAGGCCTATACCAAGAGCTGAGCATATGCTGGCTCCTTGTAAGGCTAACTGTGCAGTAAGCTGAGCCCTAACGTATTGCTAATGGGCATATTTGACACACTCAGACACACAACGTAGAGAAGGGATGCCCAAGGGCACATTGTCTGCCTTAAAGGTCACATTTAATCCAGGTAACAAAGCCTCAGGCTGTTCTAGCCCTTGTTTCTCTTCTCCTGACCCCTTGAAGTACTTTGTGCTCCTTTCCCAGATGGGACTATCAATCATTATGGTGACAATTTTCCCATTCAAGGTACAGTTCCCAATCTCATGGAGCTACCAGAGCCTTGATGGGCTTAAAAACCCAAGTTCTTTCTATCTTAAGAGGGTTAAGGCGTAGCCCAAGTCGCACGCGGCTGTGACTAAAAGATTCGGCAGTCGGGGAAGGGTATGTGCCATTTTGTCTGAAATCACAGAGTGGAAACTTCACCAGTTTCTAGAGTGGCTGGACTAGATCATTCACTGATCACGCCTCTCAGACATGAAAGCCCCACTTCATAAACGGGACTTTGAGATCTTGTGTGGAGCATGTTCCCAGAAGCCATGCGCTCTCACAATGATGACTGTATCTGCAGCCGGGTGAGGGTGTTTCTGAAGTGTACTGCAGGGTAGCAGAGCACTGACTATGCTTAGTTAAAGCCTAGGTCACTACCCAGTACTGAGGGGCACAAGTTGTCTGGTTATAGCTGGTGGTTGCAAGATGTCAGCTGAACGCTTTCTCAGCAGGAGGAGATGAAGAAAATAAAGGATCCAGCTGAATTTAGTAGAAAGGAAGTCCTTCTAATTGAGCAAAATACTGCTGGGGAAGTGATAGCAATATGTGTCCTGTACACCAATGGGGAGGTGGACCTTGGATTTGTGCCTCTGAGTCATGTGCCCGGGAGCTCACCATTCTACAGGCCTCTGTGGCTGGAATGGGGAAGGAACGGATATTCCTCCATACTGACACCCTTGCCAGAGCACAGATGAAACCTCTCTGTGCCTTGATGCAGAGGCTGGGGGTGGACCAAAGGAGTGTGGTGTTCTTCAAGACAGATGCAGAGCCAAAGGCCATTTTGCCTAAGTCGAAATCGGAACTTCTGTGTGAGCTGTGGCTGCAGACAGGGTGACCCACAAGCCCAGGTCATTGGAGCTTCCTGAACTCAGCCCAGAGGTAGCAGCAGCAGCTCCTTGAGAAAGCTAGCTCCATGCTGGCCCATCAGCTACCGCTGGAAAGCAGCTGGTGAGCTCTGTACAGGGCAGTGTGTGCTGTGAGCTTCCGGGGATGTCCTTGTGGGTAGAGATGCCAGCAGCCTTGAATCCCATCCTGAGGCTGGGTGCCACCTTTGCTGGTCTTGAGGCTGTAAACCTAGGGGAAGAGGAGTCACTAGTAGGATCAAATTAAGTGCTTTATAGACTGTGGCCTCTGTGGCCTGACACCGTTTTGTGACTTCACTTCTCAGTCAGAAGCGCTACTGGCTTTCTTCCTTCCTGGCAGGACGAGCCTGTGCCCCTCAGCTTGAACCCTGGGCTGGGCAGAGTTGGAGTGGTTTGCTGATGTCGGGATCCTCAGAGTGAAACTTGGGTGCTGACAAGGGGCTCTACCCTTGAGACCTCAACACTCCTTCCTGCCTCTGTTTGGGATCCCGGTCCCAGCAGGACACCTAGGCCTGGTCAAGCTCTTTCACAGATCATCATCATCATCATCATCATCATCATCATCATCTCTGTCTCTTCAGCAGCCTTGTGAGGATTGTCCCCAGATGGCAGCCCACTCTGCTGCCCTGAGCCACCAAGGGTACCGAGGAGCTTGCTGCGTTGCCTTTAGCTCCCTGCTTCTCACACCACCTGCCTTAAGCTGAGGTGCACAGTCTTGTGGCTCTGGCTTGCTCTAGGCTCAGCCTGGCTACTGCCATACACTCGCTCCTCTGGTCCTGGAGACAGAACAGGTCTGGCCCTGTAGCTCCCCAGTGGGATGGCAGTATCGAACCATGTTAAGTATTAGCTGTATTGATAGACCTTGTTCTCAGGATGTGAAATGTGAAGATAGTACTCCCGGCCCCACTGCTCACACTGACCCATACTCCACCCTACATCCAGGAGGTACATATGTGACTGTTCAGCACCCAGGGTGGTCCTCAGCCTCCTACAGGGTGAGCCACATGTTCAGGCACACCCTCCCAGGCCACTCCTGGTAGCAGTGGTAGAATCAGTGGCCTGGGCAGAGAAGATGAGGTCAACAGACACAGTGCGGATCTCAGGGCGCTTGGTGAATGGAAGTAGGTAGTTGTGAATACAGAGGCCTGGACACAGATCCCAAGTCCCCTTTATCAGAGGCCACCTTGGATGTCAAGTGAGACACCAGGGCTACCTTACTGAGTAGAAATGCTCTCACCTAGAGAAGAAGTTTCCTGTGGAGTGAGAGCTGGTGCCAAAGCTTGTCAGTGCAGCCCCAGCCTAGCACAGCCTGGGGTAGCTTACAGGGCTTCCCATCGGTATGTGCTTCTGTGTGCCAAAGTTTCTGTGACTTATCTTCAGGTGACTACAGTCTGATAATGGCCTGTGGCCACCTTCTCATGATGCTCCTCCTGGGGAATGGAGAGCCTTCCTTTAGGTTCCTACTTTGGAGAGCAGCCCACAGGCCAGCCTCATGCTTGCTGAGAGCCGATACTGAAGCCTAGGCCACAGGACAGTTGCAGCATTCCAGGGCCAGTAAAGGACAGGTAGGCAGACTGCATAAGCATTTCTGGGACTTCCTTGCAATTACTGCAAGAAAATGTCCTGAGAGATAACCATATCTGCAAGGGCAGAGCAGCACTCAGCAGCTGGCTACTACCTGCAGCCTGAGTCCCAGAGTGCCCATCTCTGATTGGGCACATGCTGAGCATCTGGCTGGACACCACCGGTCCAGGGGAAATCGGGGTTCCCCTCTTTAAGAATGGACTCAAAGTGGGTGGTAGTGGCACATGACTTTAATCCCAGCACTTGGGAGGCATAGTCAAGCAGATCTCTGAGTTCCAGGCCAGCCTGGTCTACAGAGAGAGTTCCAGGACAGCCAGGGCTACACAGAAAAACCCTGTCTCAGGGAGAAAAAAGGGTTCAAACAAGCTCAAGGATGATTTTATTAAAGACGGAGAGGAGGAAGGGGAGGAGGGGGAGGAATGAGAGGAATGGACGGGGGGGGGGGGACCCTGGGCAGACACACTGTAAACCTCAGCAGCTGCCTGGAGGAGGAGAATGGAGAAAAGAAGGAGAAACAGATAGTTCTGATTCAGTTGGCATGGAGGTCAGCCTATGGCAGACAAGCCGCCACGTGGAGGGAGGGGGAGGCTCTGGAGCAGTGGTTCTCAATCCTCCTAATGCTGCGACCCTTGAGTACAGTTTCTCCTGTTGTGGTGACGCCAATTATAAATTATTTTTGTTGCTACTTCATAGCTATAATGTTGCTACTGTAATGAATCATCATGTAAATATCTGTGTTTTCCAATGGTCTTAAGTGACCCTTGTGAAGGGCTGTTAGACCCCCCAGAGGAGTTGTGACCCACAGGTTGAGAATTGCTGCTCTGGAGATAATAAAGAAACCCACACTATTGAGAAAAGAAGCTCACATAGTTGAGGAAAGCATGCTTCAAAATGAGAAATGAAAGAAAAGTTATTCTCTTCTGAGTAATCAGGGAACTGACTTACAAGCTACATAGGGATTCTGGAAAGAAAAAAGTATGGTATCTCATCAAAGGACTAATTATCCCACCTATCTCTTTAGTATGGTTTAAGGTGAACCTGTTTTCTTAGGGTTAGTGCCTGGGCCAAGAGAACTACCTAGCCCAATTGGAATGTTAGGTCTCCATTCAGGCTGAAAAATCTATTCTCTTCACCAGGAGGATTTTTCTACTCCAGCACCACATGGAGATGAGAAGGTCTATAGGCATGACATGGTCACTCCATTTCACCCATACAGAACATGGACCCTTCATGTAGGCACATACATGGAAGTCAGATCCCAAGACAATGGCTCTCTGCCTAAATGATTGTGTTTTATGGTTACTGTTGCTATGGTGAAACACCATGGCCAAAACAACTTGGGAAATAAAGGATTTATTTGGCTTGCACTTCCACATCACTATTCATCATGGAAGGAAGTCAGGACAGAAACCCAAAAAGGGCAGGAACCTGGAGGCAGGAGCTATGCAGAGGCCATGAAGGGTGCTGCTTACTGGCTTGCTCATCATGGCTTGCTCAGCCTGCTTTCTTATAGAACCCAGGACCACCAGCTCAGGGGTGGCCCCACCTGTAAAGGGCTTGGCCCTTCCCTCTCAATCACCAATTAAGAAAATGCTCTTCAGGCCTGCCTACAGCCTGGTCTTATGGAGGCATTTTCTCAGTTGAACTCCCTCCCCTCTGATGACTCTGGCTTGTATCAAGTTGACATAAAATTATATAAAACTAGCTAAAACAATGAGGGAGGGATTCTTCTGTTCTATGTTTTCTAATCTTTATAGAATGAACATGAATTACATGGCAATAAATTTCTGTGAAAAAATAAAACAAATAATCAAACACCCCATTGTGAAGAGATCACAGTGTTAGTGTAGAAAACTTCATTTCCAGACAATGGCAATTAAATGAAGGAATTGTCTTCCTTTGATTTTGGTGTTCTGTGATGCTTGGTGAAGTGTTGCTTAGTAATTGAGTTTTTCCAGTCACCCTGACTGCTAAACTTGGACATAGACTTCATCTTAGAACTTTTTGGAAGGAAGGGGAAATGGTACTTAACTTAAATAGATTATATTCTTCTGGAAGAGCCACCATGATAAAATACTACAGGTTGGGAGGCTTAGGCAATGGGAATTGATTTTCTCTGAGGCTGGAAGCTGGAGTCCACAGACTGAGGATTGTTTAATCTTGATGCTTTTCACTTTGTCTTGTAGACAGGAGCCTTGTCATGTCCTCCTGTGGCCCTTCAGCCTTGTATGTTCATTCCTGATGTTTTCTTAACCTCCCACAGGGAGTCTAGTCCCCTTAGATTGGGCTTTAAAGGCCTTGTTTTATATTAATCATCTCTTTAAAGACCTTATTTCCAAAAACAGTTATTCTCTAAAGTATTAGTGGTTGAGACTTCAACAAATAATTGTTGACAGGAGGGTATTGTTCAGCCCATAATGTCAGCAGTGGTGGGAAGACACATCCTACCTCAGCTGCCATTGCCTGTGAATTCTCTTCTTAGCCCTCTTCACTCAGGTAAAGCTGTCCTTGGCTACAGCACAGAAAAGCACTTCAGGACAAGTCAGAGTGAAGCTAAGTTAACGGGTTTATAAGTAGAAACATGGGATATTACATGCTTCAGATTGAAGTTTGGAAGGAAGAAGAGGTCACAGTCACTTCTTATTGCTGAGATAAAACACTCTGACAACAGCGACCTCAGGAAGGAAGGGTTTATTTGGCTCCCAGTTCCATTATGATGGGCAGGCTCTGGTGACAGGAGCATGAGGCAGCCGGTCACATTGCATCCACAGTCATGAAGCAGAGTGATGACCACCTGTGCTCAGTCAGCTTCATTCTTTGTATGCAGTCCAAGACCCCAGCACAGAGAATGGCACCACCCTCCTTAAAGTGGGGCTCCCACATCAGTTGTTCTATTTAACTCCTCATAGGCATGTCCAGAGACTAACCTAATCTAAATAATCCCTCAAAGATATCCCAGATCCTGTCAAATTGACAACGACAGTAACCACCACAGCAGGTCTTAAAAAAAAAAAGGACACTGTACAACTCAAACACGGACGATTTATAACAAGGTGTAACCAAAGTTTAAAAATGAAGGAGAAAAATATGAGTTGGTTTATTTCTCTTATCTTAAAGGATTTCCTAGCTGGGGGAACTGTGGCTTGCACCTCCCATGTGGAGGTAGAGGCAGAAGAATCAATATTCAAAACTCTGTAGTAAGTTAGATGCTAGAATGAGCTACAGAGGCCCTGTCTTAAAATTTAATTACATTTACAAATAAAGAAAAAATTCTTTTTGTTAGTGAGGATGGTTTTATAAGGTTCACTGTCTGGATTTAGGGAAGAGAAAGGAGTCCCGATACAGTTAAAATACAAGGCCTGGCTGGGCTTGAACATTCTGGCCCCAGCCCTAAGTAAGCACCGCCCGTTGTTATTTTAACATCCTTGTCTGAGATGTCATTAGGAAGGCCAGCACTATCTCTGTAGGAAATTCTGATGTTATCAGTTGTGTTGATGGCCTTGAATCTTGGCCAGTAGAAATGCAAACCAGGCCACAGGGTGAGAAGCTTCTTTCTCTCCTGTGTCCCCTGAAGTCTTCATGTCTTTCTATCCTGCCCCTAATAACACTGTAGGGGTTGAAAATGTAGTCTAGACTGCTGGTTCCCAACCCTGGTTCTGCCATTGATTGCCTGTGAATGTGATTAATCTCTGCTGGCACACTGTGTACAGTGAGCTCTTGTTGATCCATCTTCGGTATTTTTTCAAGCATCAGGGAGGTGTCATCTCCCATGTTAGCTGACCAGTTACTGGCTACATAGTGGTTTGTTTAAAATTTCCAAGCAGTGCTTTAACAGGGATGTTTGGCTTTTCGTTTCTTACAGGGTTTCTTAGACTGTAAATTGATTTTGGTCATTTTTCCTTGCAGCCTGAAGTTTCTCCAGGCCCACCAGGCCCCTGCAGTCCTGTGGCCTGCTTATAAAATAATCACTCAAAAGCTTATATTAATTATAACTGCTGGGCCATTAGTTCAGGCTTATTACTGACTAGCTCTTACACTTAAATTAACCCATATCTTATCTTTGTTTAGCCACGTGGCTTGGTACCTTTCTCAGTTCTGCCTTGTCATCTTGCTTCCTCTGTGTCTGACTGGCGACTCCTGACTCAGCCTTCCTCTTCCCAGAATTCTCCTTGTCTGCTTGTCCCGCCTATACTTCCTGCCTGGCTACTGGCCAATTAGCATTTTATTTATCAACCTATCAGAGCAACACATATTCACACTGTACAGAAAGACATCCCACAGTATTTTCTAATTACACTAAATAATAGAAAGTCTGAGTCCAAACAAGCTTTATTGGACCAAATAAAACAAAATCTCCCCTTAAAACTAACTGTGGCATTTCTGGGTAGGAGAGCAGAAATGTGGCGCTTCCTCTGTAGAAGGTGATAGAGCTCCCTGAAAAAGAAAAGAAACATAACAGAAAACACTCCCCATCTCCTACTAGTCTAGTCTGACAGATTTCTCCAGAGTGCCAGGCCTGGCACTCAGTACAAGGAACCTTTTCTCAAGGAACTGGATGGAAAGACTGTCAGAAAAGTGTAATAGCAACCTGGAGATGGCAGCCCAGACAGAGTGGGAAAGAGCAGGGATCACTTTGGAGGGGCTTTATGATTCATGGACCTGATGGTGCTGACAGACTGTTCACAAGCTAGGGCTCGGATGGTCCACATGCTAGGGAGAGAGCAACACAAACTCTCTGGCTATTGAGGGAGATTGGTGAGGACAGTAGATGGTATTCTCAGGATCTGGGATGAATTGTAGGACCCTTTGGATAGGATTTTGTTGAGTTTTTGTGCTTTAAGTCTGTGTCAGAGTATTGTGTTCCCTATAAAATAGGTGTTAATATGAAGATGATTAATAGTTTTGGGCCAAAATATGCTTCAGAAGATTGTGGCTCTCTCTGTACCTGCAATAAACGAGCCCCACCTACCAGATAGATGACCTGCTTCTGTCCGTGACACAGCCATCCCTGAGGAATTCTTAAGGGGCAAGGGCAGATACCTCTCTTCTTTCGGTCTGCCTGTCCAAACAGCCTTTTGACTTTTCCCATTGTGCTTTTCAAGCAAACTCTTTTGAGGTATTTTACATGCCATGAAAGCTACCAGTTCCAAGATGGTGTACAGTGTACAGATGGTAAGCATGAGAATTGTATAAATACAGGCATAAGCATGATCTAGAACATTCTCCCCATCCCTGAAGGTTTTCCATGTCCCTTTGTAGTTATTGTCCTCCCCCAAGTCATTTATTTTAACTTTTTACATGAAAACATCTTTAAATGTATGAAAAACACAAGAATAAGAATTTAAGGGGCCTACCGAGATGCATTAGTGGGTAAGAACACTTATTGTGTAAGCAAGAAGATCTGAGTTCAAATCCTCAGTACCCACATAAAAGTTAGGCATGGCTGGATGCACTGAGAACCTCAGTGTTGTGGGTCAAAGACAGGAGGATCCTGAGAGCTCACTGGCCTGACAGTCTAGCCAAAACAGTGGGTCAGGTTCACTGGGAGACCCTGTCTCAAAAGTAAAGTGCAGAATGCTAGAGGGAGATATTTGACATTCCTCTGGCATCTGCACATGAGTGCTCCTGTACTAACATATGTATACACACCAAACACACACACTCTCTCTCTCTCTCTCTCTCTCTCTCTCTCTCTCTCTCTCTCTCAATTCATGCACTATTCAGGTATATTATTTTCCTAATTCACTTGCTATGTAACTTGTACCTCTTTTTGTTCTTATTTGTTTATTTTCTCCACTTTTTGGAAAATTTTGAGAGTGTGTTATATGCACTGTAGCCTTTACCTCTAACCACATACATGTATTTTTCCTAAAACAGGACAAGATCTTCCACAGGTACCGTTCATTTGTTTAACCATGGTAGGATATTTGTGTCCAGTCTATTTCCTGTATCCTAGATTTGTCTGTCAGCCCAGGAATGTCCCTGTGGCATCGCCTCATCCCAAGCCCAGGGCTGGATGTCACCTTAGATATCACAATTGATTCTCGTGTCTTTTTGTCTCTTTAACGAGAACATTTTATAGGATCTCACAATACTGACTTTTCCAGGAACACATCTCTCTCAGCCCTCTTCAAGCCAAGCATCCCTCATGTAGGCTTTGTCTGATTCTCTTAGGACAATAGTCCAGCTAGCCATTCTTGGCTGGAATACCAAGAGATGTTGCTACTTTTGGAGGGACTTACATCTGAGGTACATGGAGGTCATTTGCTTCTCACTGATGACTTTGACTTTGATTACCTGGTCAAGAGGCTGCTTGTCTTACCCCTTGAATCACACTGTTCCTTCTCAAAATGTCCTTCTCAGTAACATTATTTCCAGGCCTTCCACATGTTAGGCAAGTTCTCTATCCCTGAGCTACATGCCAAGATACCAAAATGTTCTCAGTTTACTGGTGGTTTTTTGTTTGTTTGTTTGTTTGTTGTTGTTGTTGTTTTTATTCCTGGCGGGTCAATTGTATAATATGATGGCTGCAAAATTATCTTCCATCTCCAGGAGTCTCTCTGTGCTCAGTGGTAGACACTTGGCATGCTGCTAAAAAGACTTCCTGTTGCCTCTTTTTACTTACTTCTTTCTGTCTTTGTTCATTTATTTATTATAGCGTGGGCTCATGTGGTTCTCAAGGTACAAGATTTGTGTACTGAGGTCCCTTCCAAGATGGCCCTGTGGCATCGCAACACGCCGCCATTATTTTCTTGATTGTGCTCTTCCTGGCATAACAAGATGTTCCAGGACCAACATGTATCCATTCTATTAGCCACTAGGCACTTCTGAAAGGCCCCTGATGACTGCTAGTGGGAGACCTCACCTTAAGTTAGATGCTTAAGGATTTGAGACACACCAATCGTGTCCATTAGTCTATCAGTTTCAATACCAAAGTCCTGAAGAGTAAAAGTTTTTAAACCATGCCATAGGGGATGAAATTTTGGAGGCTTTCATGGGTCTTAAACTATGAGCAGACACAAAATAGGAAGGGAGTTTGGCACCAGTGGAGTTTGGCAGAAAACAACAAAAAAGTCTCTTATTCTCAACCCCCTTACCTTAAAATATACTTTCCTGGCTGGGGAGAAGGCTCAGTGGGAGACACACTGTATGAGGTGTGTGAGCATGAGGCCCTGAGTTTGAATCCCCAGACCTGTGTAAAGGCCGACATGGCAGTGCATGTGTCTGTAATCCTAGCACTCCTGTAGGATGGCAGAGACAGGAGAATCTGTAAAAGCTTCAAAGCCAGATAGCCTGGCACATGCAGCAGTGACCAAGAAACTCTGCCTCAAACAAGGGTCAAGGTCAATAGCTGCTGTTATCTTCCAGTATTCTTGTGTACACCATGGTGTACAATAGACAGACAGACACACTCCAGTTTTAAAAGATGCTTCTTAATCTATACAATAGTTTGCTTTATCTGTACCGATACCTCCTGAATCACAAAGGAAAAACTATTATAAGAATTCCCAGCTAGGCGGTGGTGGCGCACGCCTTTAATCCCAGCACTTGGGAGGCAGAGGCAGGCAGATCTCTGTGAGTTCGAGGAAAGGTGCAAAAGCTACACAGAGAAACCCTGTCTCGAAAAACAAAATAAAAAGAGTCCCAGATCTACTCAGGGACCCCAAAAGATGGTGTGTCCAGTCAAGGGCATGTGAATTTCAGCAGAGTTCTTGGAGCATGACAAAAACACCTTTGGGTTGGGGATTTAGCTCAGTGGTAGAGCGCTGGCCTAGCAAGCACAAGGCCCTGGGTTTGATCCTCAGCTTAGAAAAAAAAAGAATTCCCCTCTGTGACATGCAGGGGGGTGGGCAAGCAGGAAAAAGGGATTCCAGGAACCTCTGTAGCAAAGATACTGTGCTCTGGAGGTGAGTCAGGAATTCAATTTCTCAGAATTAAACCCAGGTTTGAACAAATGAAGATTGGAAAAAGGCACTGACCGGGATGGTTGGTGTAGATGACCTTTCTCAGCCAGCACCATCTTTCCTGAGTGGCAGAGTCCTCTGGGTTGGCTTCCTTCCTCTATGGGAGCTGAAGGCACTGGGTGCCCTCTGGAACCCTTAGTTCTGGCAAGCGATATTCACTCCAGACATGGCTGTCACTGGTGTGCGTGCTGTGAGGCAGGGCTTCCTTTGAGTCAGGTAGTCTTGACTGTGCACACTGTCAGAGGAGAGAAGCATGCTGTGGGAATCTGAGGACTCTGAGGGCAGAAGAAGACACAAGGGCCCTGCCGGAGCACTTACTCTCATGCTGGTGCATGCTGGGGTGTAAACTCACTGTGCTGGCCAGGGTTCTTAGTTGCAGATCATTTCAGCAGAGAATAATATATTAAGAGGAAACCTGAAACTTGGAGTTGATGAAAATTGGACAGCAGACTCAGCAAAATGGCAGGCTCCAAGCAGGGCTTGACATAGTGAGCCCTGGCATCAGCCTAGCCTGCCACCAACAGCCTGGTGACTCTACACAAGACTTGTAGCTTTTGCTGGTGATGCACTGGACATTGACCCTCCCCAGCAGCTCTGCACATCACCTGTGACCATTAATGCATCCTTGCATCACTTTCAAAACTACAGGCCATCTGATTGGACCTAACTACTAGATTGCTAGGGTAGGCGTGATGATTCGGACATGTTTTAGGAGTCAGCCTGGCTGGGTTTAACATCTAGGTTCTTTCACTGATGAGCTGTATGCATCCTTGAATTTTAATTTCTTCATCTATTAAGTGGGATTAGCAAGCATGCTAGGTGGATGGTAGTATGAATAATTCAACAGAATGCGTCATTATTTTTATGACGTCTAGCGCTTGTCTCACAGTCAGTGCTATTTACATCTAGTGCTGGTTGCCCAGACCTGGTAGCACATGCTGTTACTCCAAGCACTTGGGAGACAGATGCAGTCAGGTCTCTGTGAGTCCCAGCCCATCCTTGTCAACATGAATTCTAGGCCATGACTACACAATGAGACCCTGTTTCCAACAAAACAAAATAAAACTTTCTCTGGTTGAACAACAGTGTGCCAGTCTTGGGCTTCTACCATACATAGGAAGATACCTGGGTATCTTCTACCTTTTATGGAATTCCCCTACTGCCACCAAAAGTGGATGCTCGCATGCTATACAACCCAAAATGACAAAGGTCCAAAACAAAGATGAAAGACTGTCATAAAGGAAAAGGGAAGTCTTCTCTAAGTGGGTTGGTAAGGCAAACTGAAAGAAAAATCTGATAGAAACCTTTGGACAACAGAAACAGAACAGAAAGGAAGCAGATGTCTTTGAATCTGAAGGCATAGCTAATAGTGCTGCAATCATTTCTGGTGTTCCTTTTTTATTGTGTTTATTTTATGGGGATATAAACATGTCACACACACATCCTGTTATCCCAGGAAACTCTCACAAGCCATTGCCAGCCCTGTCTCTGGCACTAAAGTTCTTCCCCAAATTTCTGAGGCCAAGCCAGGCTATCACAGTCCTCCTGGGTCTCTGCACTGTCTCCTGAGTCCCACTGTCCATATTTGCCTTTCATGATCCATCTTAAACTTAGATCACATTACATCAACATGATTCAATGTCTTAAAACTGGAACACATTTCCAGTGCCTCTCCGAATGCAAATAGCATTGTGTTCTCTTTCTCTGGCTCACCACCCTCAGGACCACATTCAGCAGCTTTCTGGTTTTGAACATTCTAATTTTTGTTGTTGTTTGCCTCTGAGTCTCTGAGGTTGTTTCTTTTTCTGCTTGGAACATTCTTTTCTGTTTCCCACCCCCACTCTGGTGCCTTGACCGTTTCCTTTTTATCTTCACATCTCTGCTTGAAGTTCATCCCGCAGAAGGGCCTGTCCTGAGCCTCTGCAGCCTGAGCCTCTGCAGCCTGAGCCTCTGCAGCCTGAGCCTCTGCAGCCTGAGCCTCTGCAGCCTGAGCTCCTTGCTTGATTCTGTTACCCAGTTCAGTTGCTTCGCAGCTTTTATCTTGAAACAGAGGGGCAGTTCCTTCCCCTGCTAACTGAACTACAAATTCCTGAGACCAGGGCCATCCTGTCTAGTTTCTGAAGCTGTAATAATTCTGAGCTGCAGTAATTCTCCACACATTGGAACTGGTACAGGTCATTGGGCTATAATTTATCAGTTTCAAGGAATACTTGTTGGTATGCCCATTGTGCTGGTTGGTTTTTGTCAACTTGACTCAAACCTAGAGATATCTTGGAAGAGGGAATCTTAATTTTTAAAAAATGCCTCTGCATTATTGGTCTATAGGGTATTGCTTTGATTAATGATCATTGTAGGAGGGCCCAGCTTACTGTACAGTGTCACCCCTGGGCTGGTGGTCCTGGATTGTATGAGAAAGCAGGCTGAGCAAGTCATGAGAGCAAGCCAGTAAGCAGCACTCCTCAGTGGCCTCTGCATCAGCTCCTGTCTACAGGTTCCTGTCCTGCTTGAGTTCCTGCTCTGACTTCACTCAGTGTTAGATTATTACCTGGGAGTATAAGATGAAATAAACCCTTTCCTCCCCAAGTTGCTTTTGGTCATGATGTTTATCACAGCAATAGAAACCCAAACTGGGATGCTCTTTTGCAGACAGAAAAAAATCAAATCTTCATAACTGAAGGAATCTTGTTGCTATGTAATACCACTAGACCACATATCTAATAAACTGGCTTTGTTTTCAGTGGTTTTTTTTTTCTTGAAATTTTTTTAAAGAAAAATGAAAAGTATCAAAGAATAGCAGCCCAAGTTGATGCTTTCTAGATTGCGAACACAATAGGCACTGGCCTATGGCCATGGTCCCTGCTGGCACTCACTGTTAGTAATAATGAAACAGAAGCAGCTTTAAAGATGGAATGGCCAAGCAGGTTCCAATATATAGAAAAAGTATATTTAATCCCAGCACTCGGGAGGCAGTGGCAGGTGGGTCTCTGCAAGTTCGAATCCACCCTGATCTACAGAACGAATTCCAGGACAGTCAGGACTGTGAAGAGAAACCCTGTCTCAAACCAAAGGGGAAAAAAGTATATTTAAAAAGTTATTGAGCCGGGCGGTGGTGGTGCACACCTTTAATCCCAGCACTTGGGAGGCAGAGGCAGGCAGATCTCTGTGAGTTTGAGGCCTACCTGGACTACCAAGTGAGTTCCAGGAAAGGCGCAAAAGCTACACAGAGAAACCCTGTCTCAAAAAACAAAAAAACAAACAAAAAAAGTTATTGAGGGAGATTACTATCATGAAAATTAATTTATTATGTGTTTTTTTTCCCCACAAAATAGATACCTGCTCACAGATTTTTGGGTGAGGTTAAGTTGACATCCATTCAGTTATGGACATCTGGAAGTTCCAGAGCCCAGAGGAGCCAAACCTCTTTGTTACCATCTATCTCCCTTCCGACATGTTCCTGAGAGTTAGGGAGTTCATTTAAAAAGCAGTCAGTATGAAGGGGATTAAACAATATTCTTGGAACACGGTGGGGAGAGGCAATAAACAGCAAAGAGAAATGGGAAATCATAAGACTAGAAATTGAGGATTAGGGCCAGGGAAAGAATTTGGCTAGTTCATGACCCTCTGCTTCTTAACAGAAACTGTCTTACTTTGTTTTCCTGAAGAAGTTGGGGCTCTGGGAGCACATAAATGTATCCTGAACCCACAGTCTCTCTGGTTCCCATCCTGCTGGGGCAGGAGGGCCAACAGCTTGTTCTTTCTGCTGCTGGTGTTCCTGCATAGAGAAAAGTAACCCACTGTGCACCAGAAAGGCAGCCATCTGTTACCAAGTGGTGCCGAACATTCTGAGAAGCATCCTTAGGTATTTTCCAAAATTGCATGGTCTAGCCTGCTGCACAGTAGACTGTATGGTACAGCCTGCAGCTTCTCAGCTGTGAATCTGTATGGTATGCTAGTTATATCCCTGAATATTATGGATAGCAGCAATGGGCCTCAAGATACCTTGACTTAGATAAAGGAGGTATGATAGTCATCAATGACAGGAATTTTTTAGCTCCATTATAAACTTATGGGATCAGTGTCACACAGCTAGCCCATCTGTGACTGAGAGACATTACTCTGTGTCTTCTGAGGGTACAGAACTATGAGATGAACCATTGGTTGAAGGCCTAGAGATTTTCATTTATTTTGTGTTCAGGAAAAGAAACTGAGTACTAGCTTATATCCACAAATAAGACATTTTCTCTGAACCCAGAGCTCTCCTTCACCTGTAAGGTGAAATGTGATCTCATAGTCTTACCAGCTCTACTGCCATGTTTTCTACCAGCTGTTCTCGACCTGTGACTCCCTAGGACTGGCAGTGCCAGCATTAGGCCCTTCTGAGTCCTTGGTGGAAGTGCCAACCTGCAGTTTGCATTATGGATCTTTGAATCAACTTGGGAGGGGAGCCAGCAATCCATTTATCAGTAAGTCCTCTGGGTGATCCCAACACTTGCTCAAGCTTCTTTGAAGTCTTCAGTCTGGAGCTCATGAGCTGAGCAGCCTCCGACGGTCACTGGAATTCCAAAGCCAACCTTTCTATAGCCATCCCAGGCACAAGGGACTGACCTATCCAAGGATCAAGGGGTCTCCCCTTCATCTTCTTGATAAAGGGACTTCAGAATCCAAGTGGGACATTTTGTTTTCTGTGACA